>NC_135534.1:180577619-181777619 GCF_045843805.1 Urocitellus parryii | reverse complement strand
AGAGCCTAAGAACAAAGGTTCAAGGTAGAAATGCTTTGAAATGGTCAAAGAAGATAAGTCCCAAGAGGTATTCCCTGACCTTGGTAATTAGCTGCTGCTGTGGTAATATCCTTAATTATAAGGGGGTTCTGAGAATCAAGCCTTTCTTTTTTCCCAGTTTTAAAAAATCAGCTTAGATTATATTAAAAGCAAACAACATTTTTTTCTTCTACTTTGAAAATAGAAGACTGTAGAGAAGCATATGAAGAAATACAAGTAAGAGTAAGGGTGGGGCTGAGAACATGAAACTGTGAACATCCATGCCTAACAGATATTTTTCTCCATGAAATAAAAGGTAAATGATCTGTCAAAGATATAGCAAATGTGAAACTTCAGTGAGAAATACAAGTTTGAACTAATATACTGAGAGCAATAATAAATGAAGTCAAACAGAGACATGTGTTAGCATTGATTGTTAACTTACATTGTGGTAGATCATGTTAGGAGTGTCAATTTTTCACACTTCCTCTCTTGCTTTTTAAATTTGCACACTACTCTTCACTCTTGACTTTGAGTTCAGCAGTATGATTTGCTTTGATTAAAGGATATTAGATGCCATGCAAAGATGTGTATTAGGCTTGTTCCTTTGGTTCTCTGCCATAGCTGGGAGAATTCTATAGCGATCCTATGCATCCACAAAGGAGAGAACCTGTGGAACAAATGTAGACCCACAAGTATAAAAACCTTAAGTAGAGTTGCCCATCTGACATACAAATCTGTGAGAACAAATGAACTATTGTCTTCAGTCATAATGTTTTGGGGTGGTTTGTTATGCAGCATTACTTGGGGCAGTAGGACTTGGTGCATATGTCAAAGATCTAGTTGTACTAATAGAACCCATGATTGTGATAGCCACAAAAATAAACATACCATTTGGCCCATAGTGTTCCTAGAGCCCAGGTTTAGAAATTTACAACAGATTTCAACTTTAAAAAGCATGGAACAATTGCAGGTAATAATAGAAACTATTTCAAGTGATATGTGAAAATAAATAGGATTTATATAACCAGGAGAAGTTGATAGATTGGGTTATGGAGGAGGACAGACCTGTTTAAGAGATAAGAGTTTTTGATGTTGTTGGATGAAGAGAATAGAGAAAAAAAGACTATTTTGTTGATTAGTATGTTGAATATAGGTTATAGATTATTAGAAAGTAAAGGTTCTGATGTGGAATTGTTCTGAATGATAACACAGGATTGATGGAGATATAAATTGTTGGTGTTGTATAACAAGAGAGAATCTGAGTGACTGGGTATGTTAGCCCAGTAAGTTTTGACCTTTTTCTGAATATTGACAGGAGTTAGGCACAGTGGGAACCAAGGAATTAAGGATCAAAATTTCTGCTCACTGGGGGATTTGACAGAAAGTCAATATAAGGTACTGCTAGGGAATGGAAGTTTCTAATGTCAATAAAAATTTTTAAAATAAGGGAACTTCAGCCACTTTCATAGAAAAAAAAATTTATCTCAAAGCAACTTGGAAGAATAGTGATTGCAACATCATATATTTGCAATAGACTTGTTTCCCCTTTATTATGCTTAAATTTGTTTTGATATTATAATGGACATAGAGAAAATGCCATATCAAAAATAGATAGGTGGGTGTTTTCACAAAATGAACATATCTATGGGACCAGCATAGAGATTAAGAAACAGAATACTGAGTGCCACTGAAGCCTTCTCACTCCTTTCCAGACATTATCTCCACCCTCATGGAGCCACTAACCTTATTTCTAGTAGCTTTGGTTTATTTTATTTTCCTTCTCTACTTTAGGTAAATTGAATAATGCAATGTGCATTCTTTTCTGTCAGACTTTTCTCATTTAATTCTACATCAAACTTTTCTCATTCAATTCTGTGTTTATTGGTATTGTTCTGCACTTTCAAGATCATTTATTTTCACTTCTGTGTCATAGCATGTTGTAAATATAACATTAATTATTTATTCATTCTACTGTTAAGATTTGGGTAGTTTGCAGTTTGAATATCTTTTAAATAATGCTGTTATAAACATTATTGTACAGTTTGGTGAACACATATATACACATTATTTTTTGCTTATATAATAGCTAAAACATAAGGCAAGAAAATGATCAAATTTTGTAAACACTGTTGAACTGGCCAAAATGGATGTACTAATATATACTGCCAACAGCAGTATATGATAGCCTTTCTCTGTAAGATTTACCAGCATTTAGTATTTTCTCTTTTGTATATTGGCCATTGTGGTAAGTATTGATCATGTTGTGGTTTAGATTTGTATTGTTCTAATGTAATATTCAAGATATTGGAAAATCTCAGCTGAAGAACATAATTAATAGACACTGTGGTTTTTTTAAACAAAATAGGAAAATACCTTGGAGAAATTTCACAGAAAGATAAAAATTAATTTTGTAAAAATGAAGACCCCCCCAACAAGGTCAGGACACAAGTGGGTAGGAAGTGGGGAACTACCAGAGGACATTTGTAGAGAGCCCTTGACATATTGTCATGGTGGTGTCATAACCCATATCAAGCTTTAGATAAAGAACTCTAACAAGTTGAGTAATTCAGCTTTTTATGAACTTATATTTTTTGAGACACAGTAAACCAGTGTGTGACTGTGACATGAAAAAAAAAAGCAGGAGGGTACAGTAGATGTTCTAACATATAAGACAGGAGGATCACAAGTTGGAAGCCAGCCTGAACAAGTTAGAAAAACCTGTCTCAAAATAAGAAATGCAAAGGACTGGGAATGTACTTCAGTGGCAGAGCATCTCTGGGTTTAATCCCCAGTATCCTCCCCACCTCCACACACAAATGTATATTTGGGCCTCCACAGTAACACATCATCACCATCATTGTAATTGGTATATTATCATTATAGATATATAATATATAATAATATATATGTATACACACACACACACACACGATTCACTGTTTTTTACTTGTACATGGACATGGCAAAATCTGGAAGATATTATTCTCCAGTGCTTAATACTATAGAAGGGAGATCAGTAGAGTAGAGCAGATGGGCAGATGGATCAGCAACAGGGAGAAAGAAAAAGGGAAGGTACTGCGGAAAGAGATTGAGCAAATTAAGTGCACGTATAAATGTGGCATAATGAATCCTACTCTTATGAATGATTATAATGCATCAATAAAAATATAAATAATCTATCAGTATTGGTTCATTAATTGTGAAAAATGTAGCATACATTTTACTAATGTAAAATGTTAAAAATAGAGAAAACTGGAGCCTATGGGGACATTCTGTACTATCTTTGCAACAATTCTGTAAATGTAAAAGTGTTCAAAAATTAAAGTTTGTGTTTGAAAAAAAAAATCTGTATTTTCTGTGACACTGATATGGAACTTACTTACTCTAATATGGTGTCATATTAGAGTTTTCCCCTCAAAAAGTAAGGAGTGTTCCCAGGCACCTGGGGAATGAGGAAAGTTGCAGTCTCTGCCAGGAGGGAAATGCATCCACCTGTCAAGGAAACTGAAGATAAGACATCACCCAGAGACAGAAGGGAGATTGGTTTTCTAGGGTTACCATAACCAACCCCCCCCCCTGACTGAATGGTTTAAACCACAGAAATTTATTTCCTTATGGTTCTGAAGGCTGGAAGTCATGATCAAGGTTTCCATTGTTTTCCCCCATGCCCCTTTCTTTAGCTGGCTGATGGCCTCTTTCTCAATTATTCCCATGTGGGCTCTCCTCCATGTGTGCATGCCCCTGGTGTTGTTTTTTTATTTTATTTTTGCATCCAAATTTCTTCTTCTTATAAGGACACCAGTAATATAAGCTTAGTCCATTTACATTGCACTAGTGACCTCACTTATAACTAATGTGCTCTTTAAAGCCCCTTTAAAAGCTCTTAGAGGGATAAATCATTGTGACCTCTTGATGATCCCATGTGTTCCTAAAAAGGTCACAAATATATGTCCAACTACATGAAGCAGAAGCAAAAGTGGGAAAAGAAGGAAGCAGTAACCTAGCCCACATTCTTGAAAAGTTATCTTCCCCGCTCTGCACAAGTCTCCAGCAGGCAATAAAAGAATAGTAAAGAGAGGAAAATGTAACTGTAAATGTACTGAACAGTGCATTTAAGACACAAAGGCTGTTTCACGATTTGAAGAGTTCAGGGAATCCCTTGTTTCCAGAAGTCATAGGACTTTGCTGAGTTCTAATTTAGGGATCAAGGATAAACAATACCATGGAGCAGAGTTCAAAATAGATTGGAATGTATGCAGTTAACCACAGAACCTCACATGCCATGAAGTAAATGCTGATGGAACTGTCATGAGATGCAGCTGAACCCACCACAAGAGTTGAAGACTTCAACGCTCATCCATCAAAAGGGGCAGATTTAACTGCCTAAAATCAGTGTGTTCCTTGGGTGAGTGAGTGAGAAGTATCTGCTATGAAATGTGATATTCGTTTATCAAATATTTATTTTATACTTGTCCATGTATGACAGAAACCAGTCTGCCAATCAATGTAATTTACAGTGTGTTTAAATAAATTACAAAGATGGCAAGAAAGCCCCATGCAGTACTTCTGGGCAAAGAATACTGCTATGTCAACCCCTTCTATTTGAAATGTGTACCCAAACCACTTTCTTACTGCCTTATAATTCCATCCAATAAATAACCAGCCCTTCTCTTACCACTTTTGACATTTTCAGCTTGAGAGTTTTATGAGTCTTTTGGTTATTCATGGATCTTTCATACTCCTAATGCTAAAAATGCCTCCCTGGTAATTCTATATCTATATAGATAGATATAGATATATAGAGACATATATATATATACATATACAGAGAGAGAGAGAGAGAGAGAGAGAGAGAGAGAGAGAGATCTCCTGATTATCATTTGCTTTGTCTCTTGAACATCACCTTTTGAAGGACTGAGAGTTTTGTTTGATGACTTAACTGTAATTGAATAAGAAGACAAGTAGTATAATGTCTAGGAACAGAGCAGACTAACAGAATAATGAGCAAACCATTTACATTTCAAAAATAAGCAATACAATTTTGGTAAACAATCATGCAGTCTTCTGTGGAGCACACACTTGATACATATACTACACATAAAGTACATCTATACCATTGTTTTCATACACTTTAAAATAAATTCAAATATAAGCTAAAGGTATGCAAAATAACTTTATTAATTATAATATAAGATGAAGTAAAAAATGATATAGCAAACCCTCTGCAATTTGTACACATTAGGTCACATATTCTGTGATCACTTCAGAGAGTAAAATTTTAGAAACTTTGCCAAGACGATTAAAAAGAATTGAGATCATTTCATTTCAAAACAACAACAACAACAACAAAAATAACTAATAATGGAGACTTAGTAGCTCCTTTCAATATTTGAAGGAACATCACAGAAAGGAGAGAACAAACTTACCTATTAGAGTACAAAATCTAGAAATATAACCAAAGGACAAAGGTTACAAGTTGGTGTGTGGGTATGTTTGTGTGTGTGTGTGTGTGTGTGTGTGTGTGTTTGGTTTTGTGGTGTTGGCTTCAACTCAGAGAATCATGCATGCTAGACCAGCTTTTTACCACTAAGCTACTTACCCAGCCCCATAGTTACAAGATACAGGCACTAGAATATGAATTTTCTTATACATTATGTAACAATAATGTGAGATTTATAATGTAACAAAATGTTGTCATTAAACGAATTTATGTCTAGAGAAGAGGAGTATTGATAGTGATCCCCACAACTCTAGGACTCTGTAGTAGACAATTATATAAACTATACAATTATACATACTATACAAGGAAATACTATACAATGTTTAGTTGCACTAAATACATTAAATTTGTTCGTAGCTCCATTGCAATCTCACTAATAAAGAGAATCATTTATTACCTCAGGCACATTGAAGTTTCTGGATATCACATTTAATAAGAGTGGCCAGTGTCTTCACAAATTTTGTTCCTAACAGAAAGTGCAAATTATCTGGCATTTCATTTTGTTTCTAACTTTCATTGTAGTAAAATATATATTTCATCTCACCTCAACTAATTTTAAGTGCACAGTACAGTTTTCTGTACATTGAACCTTTGCACATATTTTTAAACAAGCTTTATGCATTTTGGTATTGAATAATAGCTCCAGAATAAATTTGAAGTCATATGGAATCTTCAATTAAAAGTCCAATGATATATAGATAGATAAATAGATAAAATTTATTTTGGAAATCATAAAAATACATGTTTTAAAGATTTGAAGATGTTTTAGGAGTTGTCTAATCTATTGCAGTAGAAGAATTGGTAAAGAGTAGGTAAAACTATATTTTCTCCAAAATATTAGAAATATCTTGAAAATTTCTGAAGATTTAAAAGTGTTTTTCCTCAAATGATAAAGCCAGTCAAGATGTTGATAAACACTATAATTAAAGAGCACTGATGCCATTTGGAAGAATTTTAACATTCAAGTCAACCTTCTATTAACACTTCAGTAATTAGAGGAGGGCAGTAGAGCGTAGTTTGAACCTACAAATTAATATTAAATGGACCAGGATCCTTAGGCAAGAAAAAGGGAAAGAAGGAAGAGAAGAAAAGGGAAAGGAGGAATGAATGAAGAAAGGAAGGAAGGAAGGAAGGAAGGAAGGAAGGAAGGAAGGAAGGAAGGAAGGAAGGAAGGGGTGAGCAGAGAAAACAGGGATGTAAGGGATGCATTTTAATCCAAGCCACTCTGGGGAATAAAACAAAAAACGTGTACTAACTCCTGGGTTCACAAACCATAATCCATTCTGGTGGGCTTGAATATAAAAATGGAGCCCAGGTTTGGTATTACAAATTTTCACAGTTTTTTTTTTATTTTATTGTATCATGAATGTTTTTTAAGTCAAAAGCACAATGGTCAATATTAAAGAAGGCTAAATAAAAATATACTTACATTGGCTGGCCCCATCTTCAGGAAATTGCAAACTAAGAACAAAGAATATATAGAAACAAATATAGATAAGAACAAAAACGGTACACAGAAGCCTAGCATGGTGGCACACTCCTATAATCCCAGTGGCATGGGAAGCTAAGGCAGGTATATCAGAAGTTCAAAGCCAGCCTCAGCGATTTAGCAAGACTCTGTCTCAAAATAAAAAAATAAAAAGTGTTGGAAATGTGGCTCGGTGGGTTTAATTCCTAGTACTAACAAAACAAAACAAAAAAACAGTATACAAATGTAAATACCTGACCCATTTCTTTTCAATGGACAGGCTAAAACATAATTCTTTTTTAAAATTCATCATATTTATCATCACAACATATATGCTAATGTATGATGTTTATCACTAGTAAACAAATTATTTAACCATTAAACCTATTGGTAGTAACACAGAAGTTAGTTTATATGCTTATTATGTGACACACATTACTTTATTCAGACCATCATAACAACTCTATGAAAGGCAATATTAGGCACATTGTTCAAATGAGCAAACCCATGATTAAGGAGATTATGAATTAGATCAGCCAACTAGAAAAGATAACTGGCTGAATTCAGATCAAATCAAGTGTGCTTGCTATAGTGCAAGCTGATAAACACTGCTATGCCATCTTTCTCATATCTATTTTGGTTGACAATGCATTCTGGTTTGCTAGGACATTCCACATTCTACCCACAATCCCTGGGTAATTACAAGTAGAGCCTTCATTCACTTTTTGGTTTAGAAGTTAATTGTATAATTATACTCCACATTGCTAGGCTAGAACTATTTCTACCTTAAAGCTAAAAATAGTATATAGATGTGAGTGTTTGTGTGTGTGTACTGCATGTTTATATTTGTGTCTGTGAGTTTGTGGTTTGTTAAATCATATTAAGCCATGATGCTGTGGCAGTTCACATATAGATTTAATGTTGCATACCATTTTAAAAGAAATATAGTTAATAAACATAATATAGAAGTAGGTAATTATGTAAATTTGAATTGCAAGCATAATCAACTTGAATGATTATGACAAAATTTAGTTGTCTATCTATAAAAATTACCATTAATTGAATTTATAAGTATTCTTTCACTAAAAGTAGATTAAAACAGAATTCGTATATGGATCCAGTGTGTATCACATCAGTAATATTTGACCTGTTGAATATTTCTCATTCAGGAAATAATTTTATTCTCCAAATTTTGATTTTCCAAAGTCAGGAAACTTCATATAAAACATTTATTTTTTTCTTTTGATGTATGATTTTATAAATAGAATGCTAAAAGTATAAGTTGAATATGATATATTGTATAGAGTTAACTTTACCAATTAGAATGCACCATTCTAAGTACAAAAATGCTGAATAAAAAATAAATAAAATTTATTGTGTGTGTTTAATATATTTCTGTAGTAACACAACTTTACTGAAGTTCCTACATATATACATAGTTTATCATACATAATGTATTTCCAAGTTCACCATTCCACAAGTTATTTGTGTAACATACAGTGACATAAACCATTATTTATTGAGTGATTATTAAGTTCAGGGCCCTCTTCTAAGCACATAATGTTTATTATATCATGTAATGATCAGAATGACCCAATGGTTATGAGGCACTGTGTTATTCATTATCTCAGATGAAGAGGAAATTGAGTCATTCTCCATGATTAGACTACCACTAAGTAATAGTGTCTGAAACAAAATCTGAACAATTTGTGCATCCCAATCTATTTGCATGGGTCACACATGTAAAACTGAAACTTATATATATGTCACTTAATTTGTTAAAAATAATATAAACTTCTAGTTTCACATTATATTCTAGACTAGAATGATTTTTCCCATCTTCCTTCCTGACATGCTGTTGTTCCATATCATCCTCTGATCTATTAATGTATCCCAGTTTGGGTTGTATTGTTTTGTATCACTTATCACTATTATCACCATCTCCATTCAGGGCTGCTATACTACTGAAATTTTTTTAGTATAGATAGTCATAATTTGTTTTTATGTGCAATTTTCTCAGAGTTTACCTAAATTTTGCCATCTATGTTTATTTGTTTTTGTCTTTTGCTTTATTAATATTTTATATCCATATGTCCATGAAAATATTAGATTTTTGGGCAGAGTCATTTGAGAATGTCTGCTTTGCAAATTTCCTTGTTGACCATATTTGCGGAAAGATTCATATTGCTTCTGTGTGAGACTATAGAGAGGACATGGTTTATGGACTTTGTTGGAATGTTGTCATATTTTGAGAACTATCGTAAAAAATATCTTGCTCCATTACCCAGAAATAAATTATCTACCATAACTTACTGCACCATGCTATTAAACCACACACTCTTGGTTACTATAGCCTGGGACTTTTTAACTTAACACACATAGTTTAAAACAGTGTGTGTGTGTGTGTGTGTGTGTGTGTGTGAGAGAGAGAGAGAGAGAGAGAGAGAGAGAGAGAGAGAGAGAGAGAATGTGTGATTTAAAATAGATTATTGCATTTATTTATTTATAACAATTAAAACATTTTCTTTATATGACATTTTTCTTGAATCTTATGACTGCTAAAATCTTGGTTTATGTGTGATGAGGCAAAACCGAAAATAAATAGAATTCTGCCAATTTTCTGATCAAGTAACTATATGCATATGTTTTCTGATTCAAGCATTTATGATACTGGAATTTTACTGCATATGTAATAAAAACTTATTTGTGCTAACTTCTATTAACATTTGAAAATATCCATGTAATTTTAATGATTGTCTAGCTAAGATTTCATGAGGCATTAGGAATTCCAGATTTATAACTTGATTTTAAACTGCAGTCTCACTTCCCTGTACCTTCCCTTTTTTCCCTTAATGAGCTTTCCATGGTTCATTAACTCTGAATATGTAATTATATGATGAGCCAATAGGAGAAGTCAGCATTTACCCAGAGGACCTATGCCCCTATCTTTTAACAGGCAGAGGTTGATTTGCCCATATATTTGAAACCATCTCTGGGTTTCTGCTAACATTTACCCCTAAATCTTGGACATAAAAAAGGAATATTAAAATTTTGGTCTTTGCTGACTTGTTCAATAACATTCACATGGAAATAAAACAGATAAAATCAGAAAAAATCATTTGGACTAAGATACCTGATGTCAAGTGCAACTCTATGAATTTTGTCAAGGAGGGAGAGTTTTCCTTGAGAAAAAGAAACAATAATTACCATTTTCACTGTGACTGCCATGTATGTCATGGTCACACAAAAACATATTCTAATTTTGAATTTGATTTAAAAAATATTTAAACTTCTTTCATGACAAAAGCATCCCATGTCCTTCCAATCTTTTTGCCAGGAGACACAAAACATATAAGTGATTTTTCATGAAGATACAAGTTGATTCTTCATCAACTTCTAATTCCACCTTCAATATGCAGTGAGTTTGGGAGTTGCCATTCCCATTCTTAAAGCAAGAAAAGTCTGGACAAATTAAAAATTTTGTTGGAGCTTAGGATAATTGAGTTTACATGGCAAACTACCCTCCTGAAACCTGGAAAGGAGGACACATCCAGAGAAACACTGGGGAGATGGGACTTCCTGGGGCAAAAGTTCCAGAAGTACAATCTGGTAGGAACACTTCCATAGTAATTGTGAAGAATTTCTGGGGGATGATGTCTGGTCAGTTGAGCGGAAGAATAATTGTTGTGAAGTATACTCAGAGACTTCTCTACACCAAAGGCCTACATTCCATGACAAAAAATATTACTAGAGCCTTACCCCAGCTGCAGTAAGGAAATTCACCTATTCTATGAGCCCTGAAGTTTCCTGTATTATACAGTGGGGAAAAGTTGGTCAACCGTGATTAAGAGTACAAGAAAAGGGATTGCAAATGAATTCTGTGACCAGAGAAAGGCGAAGTGGTGATGGTTAGGGGGTACTGCACCAAAAGAGAGTCATGTGATAGTCACAGACCTAACACGTGGGCTCACTGAAGACAGGTATCATCAGAAGATTGCAGAATCCTTATTCTCCACCTCACCTAACCACAGTGATAAAAGGAATTCAGTACAAATAGGTGAAACAGCAGGAAGACACAGACCTTCTCTGATGATGAGTGCTTGAAGGAAGCCCAAGTCATAAGGAGACAACACACTTGATGATTTTAAAGTCTCTGAAGCCTCTAGTTACAGTGAAAATTTAAAACAGTCCAGTTGCTAATCAGAATAACATAAATCTTATCCAATAAGACACGTTCAGCTTTCAGCAAAAAAATTACAAATCATGCCAAAACACAAGAGAAAAAGAAAATAGAGACACAAAGCAATCATCAGAAACAGACTCAGATATGATACAGTTGTTATATTTAAATTATTAGAATTATGAACATTTTATAATAATAAAAATAACTGATTAATAATGTTAAGGTTGCTAAGAAAAAGTTACATGACATGCAAGAAGAGATGGTTATATATGCAGAGTGTGTCTATAAAAAATGAAAGGAAATGCTAAAAATTAAATGTACTATAACAAAAACCAAGAATACCTTCTACAGGTTTAGGAGTAAACTCTGAGTGCTGAGGAAAGTTTCAGACGTCTTGAAGACTGGCAAATAGAGATTTAATCTGAAATACAAAGAGAAAAAAGAATTTAAAACAACAAAACTAACTTCCAAAAATGAAGAAACAGTAAAAAAAAAAAAAAAGAAAAAAGAAAAGGCATATTTTAACTAAAATCTCAGAAGAAGAAGAAGGAGGAGGGAATAAAGAAAAAGAAATAGTTGAACTATTTAAACAGTACACAATGTATATATACTCATCAAAACAACACATTACTTTATTGATAAGTACAATTTTATACTTTTTATCAACCAAAAAGAAAATTTAATTAGTAATAAAAAATTAAAATGTGGCAAAAAAGCTTTCCAAAATAATCTCCCTCTCTTACTAGTCTCGTCTGTAAACCTCACCACCACATTAGGTGGCTGGAGGCTGGAGCTAGGAGAAGCCATCTCAGAGCTGGTATTAAAGGTAATGAGAGTCTGTCTCTTTAATTTGAAACTCCCTAGCAATTACTTATGAACGGAACCTTCTTTCATGAAGCTAGCGCTGGTCGCGTGGCAGAATAGAAGAATATTGAAAGCAGCTGAATAAGAAACATTGACCAACATAAAGAAAGTCTGTTAGAGAGGGAATACACAAAAAATTATTTATTACTTTTAATTGATAATTTTTTTATTAAAGTGATAATAAAAACATATTAGATAATTAGAGCCTAGAAGCAATGACCTTCCAGGACTGAAAAGAACATTTAAAGCTCAGATCTTATTTTATAATACCATTCTACACTCAAACAAGGCTAAGTCTTTTAAGGAATATCTAATTCTAGGACTGAAATATCTGACACATCCTGTAGTGCCAGAAGGTTAAAATATGTGGTAAAAACACAAAGCAAACAAAACAGATTTATTGACATATAGTATATGAGCAAGATATAGGACCCAACTGACAGAGTTCCCAATGACAAAATATGGAAAAATTTGAGCAACAAAAAAATGTAGCATAGGATTATAATCTAAAGTATAAAATAAGTATTTATCAATCCATACTTATATAAATATATGCTTAATGGGATTAATAATTAGGGGGAATAGGGTTGACAAATCTCTTCATGCCAAAGATAAAAAAGGTTACTTTAAGATTCTTTGCCTTCAAGGATTTGAGGCCTAATACTTTACACCTGATGTCTGTGCTGAATATAGTGAAATATTTCCAAATATTATGGAAATATGGGTAAAATAATTACTTTGAAATGGAGAAATATGACAAATACTACCATAGCCAAGAGATTGGGGTCAACATCAATGGTGATAATTCATGTTGACAGTATGTACCCTAGACATGATGTATTGAGAATGACACTTTACCTCTGTGGTCTTCTTCAGAAAAACAATAAATTCCAGTCTAATCATGAGAAAAATATCAGACAAATCCCAATTGAAGAACAGTCTACAAATAGCTGACCAGAACTCTTCAAAATTGTCAAGGTCATACAAAATTTTTTTTCAAAAAAGTTTCTCAAGAAAATCTGAGAAAACTGTCACAGCCAAAAGGTGTCTAAGAAATATGACTATTGAATATCTTATCATGGATTCAAAAATACATATTAAAACATATAAAAATACATATGAAAATCTGAAAACATTATGGACTGCAGTTCATAAAAATATGTTAATATTATTTCATTTTTTATGATAAATGTAAGATTTATTGTGACATAAGATTTCAGTAACAAGTCAAAAAGCATGTGATATGTGGAAATTCTCTATATTGTCTTTGGTACTACTTCTTAAATCTAAAACTGTTGTAAAATATAAAGTTTATTATAAATATTTTTAAAAGACACACAAGAATGGTTATGGTGAAGAAGGAGGTTGAAGCAAAATGAGTTAAAAATATTCACATTAATGGGGAGAATTATTTTAGACAATAGAACTCTTGTCTGAATTATAGTAAGATGGATGTGAACAAGATGATATTTTAATATTTAATTAAATGGACCTTTTATATAAGTTTAGGAGGAAACTGAGCTCATGAGAGATGAAGGAGATTGGTTAAACTGATACTTCTATCTTAATTAAGGAATCTACATAGAAATTAAATTCTTGAAGATGAGACTGTCACTCTCCACTCTTTCTAAAACTTGCTACTATAGGAATTGTGAAAATGCTTTTACTTCTGATTTGGTTATGAGGGTTTCATTTTATTTTGCAAAATGTTCTTACAAAAATAAAAGTTTGCATAAACTCTATTAAACCTAAAATAATAATAAAATGCATTACTTGTTTCAAAAAATAACTTTATTATTCCTTTGTTATCCTTTATTTCTACATGGAACAATGCATCATTCTACAATTATATGCTTGGGTGAAAAACTTTGTATGAGTAAATAATTCTTATACATTTAGAATGTGTATATTCTTATACATATTAAAACTTTTGGAGTCAAATTATTTCCTATTATTCAAATGATTTAGTGACCATAAATAAGGAAGATATTTCTGCTAAAATTTTAATGTCAACAAATACCTATAGAATCATAGCTTTGTGTAACTAGCAAACATGTTTATAGTATAAGAATGCTTCAAATCTAGAAGAGTTAAAGGCAAAAAAAAATGTATTATCTTTTATCTTCTTTCTTCAACTGATGCCTAAAATCTTTATAACCACTGTTTCCTTTTGATGAATGATTTCACTGCAGATATTCTTTTGAGACATAATTGGAATTATCACAGAGAAATGATAAAAATCTTTAAAAATAATTCATTACAGTAATATTTGCATGGAAACACTTTTTATTAAACATAGGAATCATTATATGCTTCTATATTTAAGGTAGATGACACTGAGTTCTGCAAAATTTTTTTCAGGGACTGAGAGCACTCGGTCTGCCTTGTGTTTTTCTGGAGTACACATGTATCACCAAAAGACTCCAATTAGTGCAATTTGCTTCCATCCAGCATGGAGTTCTCATAAAGATCAGAGTTGTGCATGGAGTCACCTGAGAAGTGCTTGGACTTCCTCTTATCATAGTTACTTCTTAGATGTAGTTGCCTTCACCTCCTGCACTGAACATTCATCAAGTAAGTTTTAGCCAGGAACAAATTTGGCTTCCATCCTGCACACAATATGAAACATCAGAGCTTTCTCAGGAAAAAAAACACATGAAGTTTCAGGTTCTTTGTATTTCCATGTCATTCCCACAGTGAGAAGTGATGAGGTAATGAAATATAATATGTTTGATTTAATAAAAATACATATGCATCAACCTAATATTAACCCATAATTAAATCCTGTATATCATAGATAACAATTGTCACATGTATTGAAACAAAACAGGAAAGAATTCTTTTTAGAAAGTTTTAAATTCTGTAATGTTATTAAAATGAAGGGCCAAAAAGAACAGGGTAGACATATGTCACCCAACAAATCATTAAAATAGCTTTATTATGCAAATGGTTTCTGGGTGATGGCAGGGGCTGTAATGTATTTCACCTGTATATAGTTGCTTAACCCTGTCATTGTTGCTTCAATTTCTAGATGAAGAAAGCCGTTGCATATTCCAAGCAGGTCTGCTCACCATCATGATATTAATGAATAGTGGCACCACATCAAGTTTGGAGAAGGACCAGGCACAAGGAAGTTATTTATGTAGGTTATTAATCCAGGCTGCAAACCAAGAAGCAATGGCTCTTTAACAGCCAGAACCAGGAATTACTGGAGCTTGGAATGTCTTACTCCTAACAAATCAATACAGCAAAGTGTTTCCTTTCATTTCAATGGAGTAATTAAAACATTTTTAACTAAGGGATCCATAGGACACGGTGCATCATGAATTTTAGCCACTACACACAACCATCTCTAATCAGCACTAGAGCCAAGCACTCCCAAAATGTATCGCCAAAAGAAACAAGTGGAACATAAAGCAACATTTTACATTTATTTATGCAGAGGAATACCAATATGATGGCACATGTTCCCGTGGCATATTTTCTAACTGAAGTGACTGTAATCCATAAACAGTCCACTGGTGCAAGCCACCTAAGGTTCATCATGTGCTCACAGAGAATTAGCTCATATGGTATGAATTAGGAGGTCTTCAATTTTGACCTAATGGGTTAAATAAGTTTGTTCCTTTTAACCCTATTATAATTATAAAAAGTAATAATGCACACAATTTAAAATAAAATGAAAGATCTTTTAATTAAAAGATACTTTGCTTCACACTCAAATACCTTGCTTTAAATGGCAGAACCTGCATTGAATGGTTTATGTTTTCTGTTTAGCAGCGGTTATTTCTCTCTCTCTCTTTAACTTATATGTGTTTACTGTGTTTTTTGTTGAGAAACTTTTACAAGTTATGTGTTATTTCCCTCCTGGGAAAAATAAGAATTCAGGTTTATTATACTGTCCCTTCCTTCCTATCCTCCTGCACCTTCACAAACCATATAAGCACCAATATGAGGAAACTCTTTCCTAAAATCATTCACCTTCCATGAGTCCTAAAATTGATCCCATATTAATAGGACATTTTCCCCATTAGTTTGTTTTAACCAAAATAAAATACTTGGAGGAAATTAGGACCTCAATTGTCTGAGATGTTGAAGGAAGTCTGGTTTATCAAGAAAAGCAGGAAGCAAAGAGACAAAGATTTTTAGTCACTACCCTATATACTTCACAGTGTCTGATGTCTTTGTGAGTGTCCTTTAAAAGTTATTTTTGAAAGCTGTAGGAAAATTGGTATATTTTTGTTTCTAGGAAAAAAAAATTCTCTAGATTGAAGATTTAAAAAAAAACATTATATTTATAATATTACATAAATGACATTTGGAACTCAAACTAACTTTTCCAGTAACAGGATTACATATAATTTAAAGGGGCCTGCACTTTAAATATTGAAGACATGAGAATGATGGACTCTGAAAACCTGTGCTAGATGATTTGAAAAGTGGATCTAGTGCTGACAAAGATAGTGATGTCACAGGTGCAAGAGTTTAAATATATCATAAATGTTTAGAGTGAAGGAAAGTAGATCTGTCAGTATATTATGTACACCAATAATTTTAAATATGCAACTAAACTAAGAAATTAACATTCATCTAATTTTTAAAATTTATGGATAGAAAATTTGGCTAAAATACTTGGGTATTTATTATTCACAAAAATGAGGATTAGCTTATACTTCAGTTCTCTATATCCCCTTTGTCAAAATACACACACACACACACACACAACACACACACATAACACACACGCACATACACATGTTGCTACATGAGGGGAATACGTCATGAGAAGCACATCATTAGGCAATTTTGCCACTTTACGAAGAGTAATGTGTATTTACACAAGCCAGTATGCTTACGATGTCAGTGAAATGGCCTATCATTGACCAAAATGTCAATAATGTGGTGCATGACTACATATTTACACACACACACACACACACACACACACGCACAAAAATTTTCACACCCTCTACTGGTTACCTGAGTAACTTATTCATATATTCACAATATACACATAACTAATATGCATTAATAAATAACTTATTATTTAAAGTATTCTCAAATATTTTATTCCTCTTTCTGAAGGATTAAACTCCTAATCTGGTTAAAATTATGTGTGAAAGCAATTTGCCATTTCTGGAATAAATTTTAAAAGCCAATTTAGAAGTCATGCTCTCTTTTTCCCCTTCCAAGACAACCAGTATAAATTCACATGAAGCTTATTTCATCAGCCCTGGTGCAGAGTGGAGGACACGTAGAGCTGAGCCATAGCTGAGCCACGAAGGACAAACAGGAGCAGTCAATGCAAACCTCAGTTGGCATAACTCACTCCAGTTTTACTAGGATTTTTTTTCTTCTGCATAAAATATGCCAACCTTTAATTTATGAGGTGAGGACAGTGTTTGAGACCTTTCCAGAAAGTTCTGAGAGCCCCTGTTCTTCTCTACTTCTCTCCATTGTATTTTATCTTTCGGTTTCTCCGGCAGGATTTCATTTTTACCCAGCTAGACTGAAAGCATTTCCCTCCTGGGAAATGGACTACTAATGACCACAGATATTAGGTTCTAATACCTGGAATCTGTAAATGTTACCTTGACTGAGGTGGGGAGGAGGGTCATCAAAGGTCTCAAGATGGGATATTATCTAGTGAAGGCTAAGTGCAATCCCAAGTACTGTGATGAGAGGTAGAGGGAGCTTGCATTGACGTGCAGTGGGTTCAAGTGAGGATTAGGGGGAGAGAAAGAAATAGAGAAGTGAAAATTGGAATGATGTTGCCATAAACCATGGGATCTCAACAATAAAAAGCTAAGAATACACTTTTTCCCAGAGCAAACAGAGGGCGTACAGCCCCATGCTGTAAGACTTCTGGCCTCCAGAACAGAGACGGCAGAAAATTTCTGCTGTCTTAAACTATCCAGTTTGTGGTAATTTGCTTTAGCAGGCATGGGTAACTAATAAGCTATGGTTTAGTCCTCAGTGCTTGGCTAAATTATCTGTCCAAAGTTACAAAAGTATTAACCATTAAAATAGTGCTTACAAAACATAGTAACAATAAAAGTTTGAATTTAAAGACTGATTTTTCAGGTTAGTCATGTAATTAGTCAATGCTTTTAAAGGTGTATGATGTTTTAGAGATATAACACCATGTGCTCTATCTGAATGCATCATCCACACACTCACACCAATGAGACCCCGATGATACCTACAGGCAAAAATCATTTGCACTTTTATTGGAAAGGGAGTACTAGAGATAAAACCTAGGGCCTCATTCATGCCAGGCAAGTTATCATTTACCATAGACCCAGCTCTTCTAAATTTTATTTTCGACTGCATCCTGCTAGGTTGTCCAGGTTGGCCTCAAATTTGCAATTCTCCCTCAGTCTCCAGAATACCTGGGATTACAGGTGTGCACCACCATATCTGACTCACTTGCTCATATCTAATCTTATTGCACCTTTAAAAATTAAATATAATATCTCAAACATTTAGTGTATTGTATCACTATCAGAATATACATTATAGTATGGTAGAGCTGTATAGGTTTTGAGGTCTGAAAAAACTGGGCTATAAGGATGGATTTTCTATTCAATATTTATGTGATGGTAGAAATTTTTCTCAAGCCTCGGTTTCCTCATTCATAAGCTAAGAATAATGCCTACTTTATAGTGTGATTTATGTTTTAAATCTATACAAGGTTCATGGCATTGTGCTAAATAATACCACTTAATGTTATCACTACTTCTTTTTACAACTGTGTATCCACTAACTAGTTAATATTCAAAGTCGGGACCTTCACATTGCTTACTTTTTTTCTATGTCAAATATAGTCAAGTACATCATACTTTGAAAAGTATTTTGAAACAGGGTAAATAAATGAGTGAATGAATGAGTAGGTAAGGTGTGCTCTAAATTTTTACTCATTCCTATACTTTTGAAAATGACAATGGAGAAAGGAAACAAGTTCTACCAATTAACAATGCATAGCCATTTCTTGGAGGATTCCAACCCTGACATTTTCTTGTGAGTGTGTGTGTGTGTGTGTGTGTGTGTGTTAACTTGAAGAAAAATATTAATTTGCAAAGTAAAAGACATAATAGAAGTGGAGAGAGGGAAGTTCAGGGGGAGAAAGAGAAAAAACAGAAAAGAGGAAGAGAAGCAAAAGAAAACAGGAGCAGGAGGGGAAGAGAAAAGGAGAGGAGAAAGAAGGTAAAACCACTCTATGTGACCTATTGCCTTTACCAGGTCTGTATGCCACCAGCCTAACTGGCTCTATAATCAGTAATTTTCAATATATGCAATGTTTTAGAGATAATAACTACTACATAAGCAACAATAATGCCTCATGCTGTATACTGCCTCCCCTTGTTAAATTTCAAATTCTGGAGTCACTAGTACATTCCAATGACATTGCTTAAATCCTTATATCTTCAAACAGGTGTGTGTGTGTGTGTGTGTGTGTGTGTGTGTGTGTGTAAAATAAACTCAAAAATATATCTGGGAAAATACTTGTGGGAGGTAAAATAGAACAATGCTGGAATCAATTTACATTATCTACCAAAAGAGTTGCAAAGAGTTATTTCTAGAAGAAGTAACCAGTTGTTTGCAATAGTACTGGTAAAGCATGCAAGATGAAAATAGATAAATGGTAGTTGAGTTTGGCATGATGGAACATCCTTGTCAACCTCAACTGTAGCACTGGAGAGGTGAAACTGAGATACAGTAGGCTAAAGGATAAATAAAAAGTGAAGAAATGGAGACAAGAAATAGAAATAGCTCATTGTTAGAGTGTTTTGTGAAAACAAGCAAGAAGTGGCATATGGGTTGGATGTGGCTGGAGGGATCAATTGGAAAATTTTGTATTTTATTGGCTTTAAATAAGGTATGTCAATAGAGTGATGGGAATAATTGAGTAGGAATGGAGAAATAATATCTCAAAACAAATAAAGGATAGCTACAAAACAAAATCTTTAGTAAGATTACAATCAAAATTAGAACTTTTCCAGATAAACAAAGTATATAGTAAGAGAGAGAGAGAGAGAGAGAGAGAGAGAGAGAGAGAGAGAGAGAGAGAGAGAGAGAATTAATGCAGGAGGATGTTTGCATTAAAAACTGTGAGCCAAATTTTATAAGAAGAAAAATAAAAATATGAGAATTGAATAGTTGAAAATTGGTTGGAACAATAGATTGATGAGGGCTAAGTTTGAACATTTTGAAGAGGAATAATGAGAATCAGTAGTAAATGGAAGTGTTATAGTGACAAAGCTTTGGCTCTGGTTATGAATTGGTGTAGGGTTGAAATGTGAGGTCGAGGAGAGTTTAAGAAAAGGTTTGTTATAAATCAAGAAAGATATAACTGGGAATGATGGATGGGTCATTTTTGCTTTAACAGAGATAGTTGCAGAGTCACAAATTGAGAGTAAAATCCTGATCAAGGAAACAGTCTTTATTAAACAGCCTTTATTAAGGTAAGGTGCTGTAGAAGTCTAAATATACAGTAACAATAGTTAAGTGCAATGGTATAGACACGAATCCCTCATGGGACTTTGCATGAGAAAACACATATATATGATTGTAGAATTGTCACAGGGACTAAAAGTAATAATCTATGCTAATCTACACACACACACACACACACATACCACAGAAGTAATACACTACCATTTGGGAAATTTCATTACGTGATAATAAAAGAAAAATTTAGAGTAAGTGAAATTTGAGCTGCTATATGTTGCTAGGTGATAAGCCTTATAATAAAGAAAAAATAATCAGAGATATATTCTTTAAAAAAATCTTACATGTTGATTGACATGTTTTCTCTCCTACAATGAATTCTTTGATGCTATTGATTATTTTACGAATATCTATGCTCAGCAACTGGCACAATCTCATGCATACTGAACCAGTATTTGTTGACTTACAAGTTTGAAGAATCCCAATTATGTGAAGGGTATCTTTTTCAATTCATAACTGAAGTATGGAAGAATTTAATAGAATCTAAATTAGCTGTTGCACAGCAAGTAAAAAATGAATTATACTCTAGTACATCAGGAGAGATTTAAATAGCATTTTCACTTATTAAATATCATACATTTTTTATTCCGATGCCTAGTGTATTTCTAATTGACTAAAATAAGTGTAGAGTGATAATGTGATGTGTTATCCTTGTGCATGTAATAGCAAATAATTATTATGCATATTTCCAAGAAAATCAAAAGATAGGACCCTGCCTGACCCTGGAAATTTGCTCAGACAATTTGTGGTCATGGTTCATTAGTGATATGCTCAGCCAAGCTGGTGAATAAATAATCATTTTCATTTCCTTTCATTGCCTCTTATGCTTGTGGAGGTCATTAACAGATAAGAATGACATTATGAACATTTTGTGTAATAAAGATTCCATGAACTTAAGAATCTTATTTTTTTTCTGCTAGGAGGCCATAAGCACAGTAGAAAGATGAAGAATAGAAGATTTTTAAAAAGTAAATTTAAACACAAGTTTAAGTGAAGTGCAACAAGAAATGTGAGTGAAAAAAAAATTTAATTATATGCCAGTTGAAGGCAACCCAACCGCTAATAATTAAACACAAATGCAAATATATACATTATATATGTACATATACACATACATATGAAAATATATATCAAATAATACACTATATAGACAAATTTTGTGAAGATAATACATATGTAGAGTTGTATGTGTATATGTATATATGTATACGTTTTTATACAAAAAAACACATGTTTTTTTACATATATTTTGGAGAGATTATATGAAGAAAAAAATTTAAACTCTTGCCTAATAGATGTTATGAATTTCCCTTATTTAGAAATACCTAAAAGAAGTTGATGCAAGACAAATAAATGTACTATATCCCACTTTAAACTCTTACACAAATAGTACATACAATTCAATAATGACCCAGGTGAGAACTCCACTAATGAAAAGTACCACCATGATTATTGTCTTATATCTTCATTTCCTTCTCATATTGGTAGAAATAATTTGCAAAGATATTGGCTTATCCCATAATAAATTATCAGGCTGGGCTGTTAATGGCTTTCCTTAGTAACTACAATTGTGTATAACTACTGTTGAATGAATATTTAAAGAATAAGAAACAAAAACTTCAACTCTTAAAATGTTCATGCTACAAATGGGAAATTATTTTAGTTCTAATGAATCATATTTTTTAAGTATAATATACAGGACAAATGTTTTTGCAAAACATTTTATATGCTATTCACCCAGTATATGATTATTTTGTTAAAATTAATAAGAAAGACTGAAGATCCCATGTTCCTGTGAATTACTAAGTAATGAGATGTATGCTCAGAACTCTACTAGGAAAGAAGGACTAGAAACAATGGTTTAAACTCTAAATATGTGCATCAATTCTGCACAAGGAAACATTACTAAAAATGTAGCACCTTTAAAAAAAAAAGTAATAAGCCCTGCTCTAAATAATGTATCAAAAATAGAAAAGCATAGTTAAGTATACAGAAGGGGACTTAATTGTCTTTTTAAATATTCCATTTTGTTTCAGGCTGAGATTAAGAAAAAAAGAAGAAGAAAGAAAAGAAGACAAAGACATTGTGATTCATGTGTGTTGGATCTTGTTGTAGTAAAGAACTTCTCAGGGGAAAATACAATGCCTCTTAATTCTCTCGAAGGAAATAACTGAAGACTTTAATGAGTTGTGAAGATGCAAATGACAAAAATTGAATACATGAAGCAAGTTCAAAGTGATTCTTTTTCTGCCCATAGAAGCAAAGCACAAAATGCCAACTAAAATTTCATAGAAAATATATCAAAGTGTATTTGTTTTATTTTTTATTTTAAGATTTTAAATAGTTAATTATATAAAACAATAAAGAACATTAGGACTCAAGACCCTTTATTTAGATTTCTGGCCTAAAACACTGTATACAAGTCACTTCGATGAGCTCTCTTTCCTTCTCTGGAGAGTTGGTGACGAAGACTAGAAACGGAGTGTTACGGCCTTGGACAAAATTGGTTCACCCATATCTTCCTAGCACTAATATGCCCATTAATGATGACCGCCTTTAGAACACATGGTATTTAACATTCTTTTAGGCTTATCACTGGACTCTCATTATCATTTCTGGAGCAACTGGAACAGTCTGCTTCAAATTGTATTATACAGAGAAGCAAATCCTCAGTAAAACCACTGAGGATTTAACTAGGAGAGTAATGTGATCAAAACTGTGTTTTCAAAAGATCTGTCACTGATTTTTAATGTGTAGAACAGCCTAAAGGGAAGTAAATACCAGATTATAAGCATTCATATTTTCAAACTTAGAAGATAACAATGACAAGCTTCTCTCGTATGTGGCGGTACCAAATTGCATTTCATCACCAGTATATAAGAGGTTTCTGTTTTGCCTATATTTTCTTTTTAGATTTCAAACTATATTACAGAGCAATAGTGACAAAAACAGCATGGTACTGGTACCAAAACAGGTGGGTGGACCAATGGTATAGAATAGAGGACACAGAGACTAATCCACAAAGTTACAACTATCTTATATTTGATAAAGGGGTTAAAAGCATGCAATAGAGGAAGGATAGCATCTTCAACAAATGGTGTTGGGAAAACTGGAAATCCATATGCAACAAAATGAAACTGAATCCCTTTCTCTCGCCATGCACAAAAGTTAACTCAAAATGGATCAAGGAGCTTGATATCAGAGACTCTGCGTCTGATAGAAGAAAAAGTTGGCTCCGATCTACATATTGTGGGGTCGGGCTCCAAATTCCTTAATAGGACACCCATAGCACAAGAGTTAATAACAAGAATCAACAAATGGGTCTTACTTAAACTAAAAAGTTTTTCTCAGCAAGAGAATCAATAAGAGAGGTAAATAGGGAGCCTACATCCTGAGAACAAATTTTTACTCCTCACACTTCAGATAGAGCCCTAATATCCAGAGTATACAAAGAACTCAAAAAATTAGACAATAAGATAACAAATAACCCAATCAACAAATGGGCCAAGGACCTGAACAGACACTTCTCAAAGGAGGATATACAATCAATCAACAAGTACATGAAAAAATGCTCACCATCTCTAGCAGTCAGAGAAATGCAAATCAAAACCATCCTAAGATACCATGTCACTCCAGTAAGATTGGCAGCCATTATGAAGTCAAACAACAACAAGTGCTGGCGAGGATGTGGAGAAAAGGGTACACTTGTACATGGCTGGTGGGACTGCAAATTGGTGCGGCAAATTTGGAAAGCAGTATGGAGATTCCTGGGAAAGCTGGGAATGGAACCACCATTTGACCCTGCTATTGCCCTTCTCAGACTATTCCCTGTAGACCTTAAAAGAGCATGCTACAGGGATACTGCCACATAGATGTTCATAGCAGCACAATTCACAATAGCTAGACTGTGGAACCAACCCAGATGCCCTTCAATAGATGAATGGATAAAAAAAAAAAATGTGGCATTTATACACCATGGAATATTACGCAGCACTAAAAAATGATAAAATCATGGAATTTGCAGGGAAATGGATGGCACTAGAGCAGATTATGCTTAGTGAAGCTAGCCAATCCCTAAAAAACAAATACCAAATGTCTTCTTTTATATAATGAGAGCAACTATGAACAGAGCAGGGAGGAAGAGCAGGAAGAAAAGATTAACATTAAACAGAGACATGAGGTGGGAGGGAAAGGGAGAGAAAAGGGAAATTGCATGGAAATGAAGGGAGACCCTTATTGCTATACAAAATTACATATAAGAGGTTGTGAGGGGAATGGGAAAATAAACAAGGAGAGAAATGAATTACAGTGGATGGGGTAGAGAGAGAAGATGGGAGGGGAGGGGAGGGGAGGGGGGATAGTAGGGGATAGGAAAGGTAGCAGAATACAACAGTTACTAATAGGGCATTATGTAAAATTGTGGATGTGTAACCGACGTGGTTCTGCAATCTGCATTTGTGGTAAAAATTGGGAGTTCATAACCCACTTCAATCTAATGTATGAAATATGATATGTCAAGAGCTTTGTAATGTTGTGAACAACCAATAAAAAAATTATTTTAGCTATACATAGTAGTTGGGTTCATTTGGACAAAATCATACATTCATGGAATTTGATTTCAATCCCCGTTTTTTGTCTCCTTCCCTCCCCTCCTCCTTCCCTCTATTCTTCTTCCTCTACTGATTTTCTATTTGCTAGTTTATCTATTTATTTTTGATTGGTATTTTCTACATATATTACAGATAAAATTATCTGTGGTATATTTATATATTCACATAGCATGATTTTGTCAAACTGATTCTTTATTTCCTCCCCTTTCTGTCCTCCTGTGTCCCTCTCAACCTTTCTCTTCTCCACTGGTCTTCCCTCTATCTTTGTGTCCTTCTACATGTAGTTATATTTTTGTTTAGGGACTTCACTCTGCTTTTGGTATATGAGTAGATATCCAAGGTTTGTCATGAGGAACCCATCAGTTGTTCCTCTTTGGGGCCTGGTTCTTGGTTTGGAGATTTTGTTTCCCCAGTTCTATGTCATAAGGTAATGTTGAGGTTAGGTGGGGCTAGATGTAGGATGTAATGAGATTGACTGTTACTTGTCTGAGTTGTGAGTATTGCTCTGCAGCAGGTTCACTACTGTGTGAATTTGAAGTGTCCTCATTACTTTCTAGCTACTCTCAGAGGAAGGGTGGAGACAGGAAGAGCACTAACGTTAGCAACAAATGTACAGTCTTAGGATAAAGGCCCAGCAACTACTTTGACATCTATAACACTAATTGCCACCCACATCAGGTTGGTGGGGTCAGCATTTAACAATAGTATCAACAATAAAAAACTGAACTAGATTAGGCATTAGACAACAGGTGTCTACCACATCGTCTACTGTATTAATAATCACAATAAAATGAATATAAGTATTACATAAACTATGTAAATCTATTATTTAGTGGAATTACATTTTCTTACATGAAGAAAAAAAATAGGGCATGAAGGACTAAGTTTGAATTAGTTAAAAAAGTAAACATACGAGAGGCATAAGATAGGTAGCAGATGTTGGCTGTAAAGAAGAAGGAATAACCCGTCCATACAATGAGATCTCTCTCTCTCTCTCTCTCTCTCTCTCTCTCTCTCTCTCTCTCTCTCTCACACACACACACACACACACACACACACACACACACACACTGCATACAAGATATTGCAGAATGGAAAAAATACAATGAATAATGGAATACAATGAAATGATATTTGAAAAAAATTAAGAAGTTAAAATAAGAATGTATTAGGGTCTAGGGTCTCTGGTAAAATCCACTTTTAGGGTGTAGAGTCTAAACCTCCCCAGGTGCCACCTTCACCACTATAACTATGAATTACCCTACAGTTCAGATGCTCCTGTGTGGCCACCATAGGGCCAATAACTCTTATGCGATGCCAGAGCCTGTGTGATCCAGGTAAAATTTCTTTGTGCTTATTTCAGTCCCTCTGGTTCAAGCACACTCTGGGAATTTTAATAGGTGACTGAAGGCAACTTCCTTTTTGAATTCCTGACCTCCTGTCTCTGCCCCATGCTGAGTAGCATTTATAGATGCTCCCTGCTCTGCATGATAAATGGTTTCAACCACTAGTTTCCATATAAACCTCCTTCTTCTCTTTCCCTATTTTTCCTAAATTTTCAATCACATTTTATATTAACAGCTCTTTTTAAATTCCCCAATTTTAAAAGAGTTGAATAAAATCCCATGGTTGTTTCGACCTACACAGCCTTGATTACTGATGATATAAAGGATAATAGCTTTTCTTCATGAGCATTAGATGAGTGATGCCCCTTTTAAATGGCCTCTTTGTGCACTTCAGTTTTTCTTTTTCTTTCTAGTGGTCTGTAGAGAATTTTAAAGCATTCTAAATACTATGCTTTTTTATCTTAAGTGTTAAAAATATCCAGTGGCTGCAGTTGTAACTCAGTGGCAGAGCGCATGCCTCATACATGTGAGGCACTGGGTTTAATCCTCAGCACCACATAAAAATAAATAAACAAAATAAAGATATTGTGTTTGTGTCCATCTATAACTAAAAAATTTAAATATATATCTTCAGTATTTTCTAAATATATTTATTTCATATATTCTTAAAATTTCAATGTAGTCAAATGTTATCAATCTTTTTCTTTATAACATGTAATTTTTTTTTGCTACATCAAGTCATAAATTTTTCTCTTATGAATCTGATATATTTCTCCATTTATTTAGGTCTTTTTATGCCCTTCAGTAAATATTATTGCTTTCTCTATAAAACTTCTGCCCAACTTTGATAGATTTATTCTTACATACATTATAATTTTTTGCTTTCATGGATGATACATTTTCATTTTGGTATCTAATTTATATTTGAAATACGGGAATGTTATTGATTTTGGAGTAGTGATCTTGCATTCAGGAACCTTGATAACTCTCATTAATCCTAATAGTTTACAAAGTCCCTTGGATTTAAAAGCACAGTATCATTTGACTGCAAATAATTACAATGGGTCCTTGATTTCAGAGCTAATGAATTTTCTATCTTTTCCATTTTATTACTACTATGATATAATAACTTTAGTGTAGTTATTTCAGTGTAAATAATAAAATATCTTTATTCCATTATAGTGGTAAAATTTGTTCCACTACTATAAATTTTAATAGAAATAGTGATGGCAGTCATCTTTTTGTTCTAACATAAGGGAGCCACTCTCATTTCAGAATCAATGCCAAGTTTTATCAAACTTGTGGTAAATTGCATTACATGTTCCCTAAAGGCCCATGTGTTAAAAAAACAAAGCAAAAGGGGCCAAACAATCATGGACTGGAAGCTTTACAACTGTGAGTCCAAATAAATATTTTCTCTTTATAAGTTGATTATCTTGGGTATCGCTTATAATGACAGAATGCTGACTAACTCACCTAATTGTTTTTCAAATTTTCATTAGGCTTATGAAATAAAATATAACCTATAAAACAATGTAAGTGAGATTTTAAATAATATGTTGGAGGCTTATATAAATCTAAAACATTCTGTTTATTGAATTGTACTAAGGATTTTCAAGATTTTCCATTTTTCTTGAATCAATTAGATAAAATGTATCTTTTATCTACATTGTTAATAGTAAACTAGGGCACAATGAATTTTTGTTTGTTTGTTTGTTTGTTTGTTGTTGTTGTTTTTTTGTTTGGTTGGTTGGTTTTTTCACCAGGAATTGAACCCAGGGACACTTAACCACTGAGCCCTATATCCCCAACCTTTTTTTGGTTTTCTGAGACAGAGTTTTGCTAAGTTGCTTAGGATCTCACTAAGTTGACATGGCTGGCTTAAAACTTGCCATCCTCATGCCTCAGTCTCCCAAGCTGCTAGGTTTACCACTGCACCTGACAGTACAGTGAATTTTTAAGGAGTTTCTTTGAATAAATTGCGATTCATTTATGAGGCAGCTCCAAAATGGAAGTGGTATGACAGTTCTGCCAATGGAGACCAAGAGAGCTTTTATAAGGCCAATGCAAAAGCAAAAAAAAAAAAAAAAAGATTGATTAAAATTATAAAGTTGTCTTATTTCACCTACTCTACTATAAATACCCTGCTTATGTTAGTTGACAGAGTTGATAGCTTCTGGTTGATAGCCTTAAATTTGCTTTTTTTTTTTTTTAATATAGGCATTTCCAAGAAATAGCCCAAGTTATGTTTGCAAAGCAACCAAGATTAAAATCAATTTATGGGGTTTGGCTGACTTCATTCAGAATCCTTCAAACCTAGTGTCCATTTTAATTTAGATCAACAACACTTTAAATTTGTTAGCAAACAGTTTTCCAACACAGTCCTTTTTGATTTCTTTGTGAAGACTACCTTTTAATTATTAATACTCGTTGTTTTATTATTTTCTTTTTCAGTTCAATGTGTCTAAAACTTCATATTTGTTCATTTTTAAATATATTTTTAGTTGTTGATGGATATTTATTTTATTTATTTATATGTGGTGCTGAAAATCAAACCCAGTGCCTCACACATACTAGGCAAGTGCTCTACCGTTGAGCTACAACCCCAGCACTTATCTGTGTTCTTAATCTTATCTGCTCTATATTTTTTCTTGGCTTTCATTTTTAATATTTTTTTCTTTTTATTATTTTTCTACTATCTCTAATTTTATTATTCACATTTTTTTCTCTTTTCCTGAATTCTCTTAAATTTGAAACTCCTTTTTGAACATCTTCTCTGAAGGATATTCATCAATCCTAATGTCTTATTGAGCTGATTATGCAAGTTTTTAGTATTATTGTTTTTTAGTCCTAGAGATTTTTTTCTAATTTATGTATTTTTGTCCCATAAATACATACCAGTGAAAACATTTGATTAATTAATATTTATATTTTCTTCTTAAATTAAATGTCTGAAGTTTACCTTATTTCATACTGCCCTTAATGAGACCTTATACGTAATGGAACTATCAAAGGGAGGGACCTTTCTTTGGAGATTTGAAATGAAGACAGCCTGGATTTATTGCTTGCTAAGAGAGAATTGAATTTGCAAAGCAATTTCCTCCAAAAATTATAAGTACTGATTTGAGATGGATTGGACATAGGAAGAATTCAAGGACTGATAGATTTTTGAAAAGCAAATGCCCTAAACTTCCACCAGTTTTAGCTGTGTAGATCTTTTGACTGGCATGAGTTTGTTCCCAACTGACTTCCTACTGTGTAGGATGTCTCTAACTGATGAAGTTGAGCTTAAAACCATCTGTAATATGTAATACTTGATGTCCTGTGACTCTGTGCAAGGTACTTTTTCCTTTTGGAGAGTAGGAATTATTTTTTCAAAAGAGAACTATTCATCTTAGAGAATCATTTTAACAGTCATAATAGTGTTGCAACTTAATAACAATCATATTCATGTTGATGTGTTTTAAGGTTAAACAATCACAATGCTTGAAAGGTATTCTGGAATTTGTAAAGATAACAGAAGTGGAAATCAGGAATAAACTAGACAGAATAATAATAATCAGGAATAAACTAGACAGAATTCACTAAATGGTGGAGACATAAACATAAACATAGCAATACTTACATACTTACATATTATAGTTAGAAGTTGGCAAAATTATGTGTACAGTAATAGATACTGAATTAACATTTATGTATTGATATATTTAAATATACCTGATTATTCTAAGGAATTCATAGAGATACTCTGGAACCACCCAGGTGAATGAGCATGTATTGACTTGGCACTAGGAAGATTGTTTTCTCTCCTGGTTTGTCTTTAATACTGTCCATCAACATGATGACTTTGGTTATTATGGATAATTTAGTATATCCATTTATAATTATCAGTTCTGTGAATTTTCAGTTTCTTGGGCATTGTTTTATAACTGGAATTCAAGTTCTGTCTATGTTTGTCTTGGTAATATCTGTTTGTTTAATGCATAGTATAATCAACAATAAGTCCCTCTTCTTCTGATCATAAAGCCAAGAGTCCCAGAAAACTCATGTAAATTTCCTGATTATGGGCTCTGCTCTGTGTATGGAAGATAAAGTGATAAAAAAAATATTTCCAGAAAACTGAGTGCTCTAGTTTAGATATTGAACATCTCCAAAAGACCCATGCGTTGAAGGTTTGGTCTCCAGCCTACGTTGCTACTGTGACATGGTAAAACCTTTAAGAGGTGGGGCTCAGTTGGAGGAAACTGGGTCATTAGGGATGTGCCCTTGAAGTGGATATGGAATCCTCACCCCTTCCTCTCTGTTTCTGCCTTCTTTCCTTTATGAGGTGAGCAGCTTCCTTTGTCTTACACTTCTACCATGATGTACTATGCTCCCACAAGACCAAAGTGACTATTCCAAGCAATTATGGATTGAAACATCTGAAACAGTGAACCCAAATAAACCTTTTCCCCTTTTAAATTGATTATCTCAGGTATTTTGTCACAGTAACAGAAGGCTGACTAACACAGGCAGAATTGGGTGATCAATGACTCTTTTTAATATGTTTCCCAACTCAACAAACTTGGAAAAAGAAATAGATAAATTGGTCTGTGTGGAAAAACATGATTCAGATTTATGAGCTATTCATTAAGATATCAGAATGATGGACTTGAGACTGGGAGCAGAATTTTCTCTCAAGCAATATAGGAACGATACAATTAATTTACTGACAGGTTACCTCACATAAATCACTGTCCAAAATTTTCATCAATTTACTTTACCACCATCATCATATAAGTATACCTGTTTCTCTGCACCTTTGCAAACACTTGAAATAATACCTATTTCTCTAATTTTCATTTGTCTCTTATATATGTGAATATGTATGTGTATGTGTGTATGTGTGTGTGTGTGTGTGTTTTAATTTTATTATCACTATGAGTTAATGAAATGAGACTTATGGGTGAAAAATAGAATATAACAATAATGTCTTATTCAAAGACAATGGAGTTCTTCAGAGTGAGAGAGAATGACAGTAAATAAGAAGAAAGAAACTAATAATCCTCTTTAGAGGATATGACTGGAGCTGAAAGATGAGAAAAACAAAAGCAATATCACCTAATATTTATTCTTTAGAAAAACCTGAAAAAAATGGGTAAATGTGTGATGTGTTCTTCACAATGGTTATAAAACTAATATAGTATGAGAATTTGTGAAAATTCTAAATATTTTTTAAAAGTTGTATTCTATTGAAGAAGACTGTCTTAATTTCTTCACTTATCTGTTTCCCAGTTTGATACCTTAAAACATAACTAAATAAATAAGAAAAATTTTACTGAGGATTAAATTTGGGGAAAAAGTTGTTTCGATTGGTGAAAAATCAATAAATGAAGGCTTTGGAGAAAGTGGGAATTTAATTTTTATTGGATTAAGTAAGAAAAGTAGAGATATTCATTCGTGTACCTGAGAAGACAAATTATAAACATCCTAAGCAAACTTAAGCAAAGACTTCATACAAAAAGTTTGTGTAGATCTCCCTGTTTCATCAGAAAAAGTTCTTGATTTTTTTAAGATATACTGAAAATTTTAAACGATATTTAAACAGCGAATTCTCTTTTGTTGGTATCATGATTTGATCGTACTAAAACACTCAAAGAGTTTTAAGGTGAGACTTTTTTTTTCAAAAAGGAAAAATAATTTTCTTTATTCTCCTAGACTGCCAGCCTCCTCTCCACAAGTAACTGTTAGAAACATGTTTTAATAATTTCTATTAGAAAAAAAACTATGTGTGTTTATATACAGATTTGTATATAAGTAAGTATCTGATACTTTATGTTATCATGAGTGAAAGCTCATTGAATGCATTGTTCAGTAGGGAATGGTAATCAGTATTGGCATATAATTATAAGTACTGTCTCAAGCTGATATATTTGGTTTGGATAGAAATCTAAACTCTGCCTCTTGCTAGCCATGTGAGGGAAAATTATGCAACTTCTTGGTGCTTCTTCAGTTGCTTTATTTGTAAATATATATGGAGGGAGGGGGAGAGAGAGAGAGAGAGAGAGAGAGAGAGAGAGAGAGAGAGAGAGATATTAATAAAAATCTCTACTTCCTAGGGCAGTTGTTAAGATGAAATATGTAAAATCATCTCAGGTAACCAGAACAGTGCCACAAAGCAATAAAAAAAAATACACTCAAAGTTTAGCTATTATCATAATATTATTATGCTTTTCTCACTAATTTATTTTATAGCTTTTCTCCTATCTGCACATACAGATCAATCTTATAATAAATTGTTATACAGATAGATAGAAAACATTTTTTGAAGTACTGAAAATTGAACCCAGGAAATTCTACCACTGAAATACATCCCCAGGCATTTTAAATTTTATTTTGAGATAGTGTCTCACTAAGTTGCCCAGGCTGACCTTGAATTTACAGCCTTCCTGCCTCAGGTTCTTGGGATTGTAAGCATGTAAAAACCAAGCCTATTTGGCTCAACCTTATTCTTTTTAATGACTGCATACTATCTTTACACTCCTATGCTGATGAACAGTTAAAGGAACAATACTGCAGTAACAGTCCATGCTCAGTTTTACACCAATATGCAAACATTTACTTGGGATGTATTCTAAAAGGTAAAGTTTTGGTTCAAAGAGAAAACACACTATGTATATTACCCCACAACAGATACATAGAGAAAACTATCTCTACAAAATATACCAAATAGTTAAGATGTGTTGGCAGAAGCCTTTTAGAAAATACTATGTAAAATAAAAAAAGCACAATTTTATTTGAGACACAGATTGCAAAAGGATAGATGTGTGACTCATTGTTGGTCAGTGGTGACAATAAGAAAACTGACAACAGAATAGCTCACTTTGATATTTATCTCTCTTCTTTTGAAGGAAATGGGGCTTCATATGAAATATCTAAAATCCAATGTAGGTTCAAAGATCATGGGTGCCTTTCTAGATTCTTTGAATTTGTCAATAAGGTCACATGCAATTACCACTAAGAGCCGCCTGAAGGTGAAACAATGCCCATAATCTGTGATCAGAGAACCAGAAAAATTTTGATGAGCCCTAATTATTTGCTAGATGTCTTTTCCCAAGCTAATTTTCTGGGCTCATTTCCTCAATGATTGACTGAAATATGAAGGAGGAGGAAAAGCATAATGGCCTATGCAAAGAATGAGAATTAAATTAACTTTATAAATTTTATAAATAATAGTTGTCACTATTATTAAACTTAAAAAATAAGAAAAATGCTCAAATAATGGGATTCAAAGTAATCATGGTATCTTAAAAAGCAGAGGGAAGTGAGTTTAATGTACCAATGTCACAGATGTATAAAATGCAACTTGGAACGATAGGTAATGGAGGCTTTAGAGAAAAATGGAGATAAGTGGTACCAGCATGAATTCACCAAAACAAGTCATAACAACTAGCCTCATTTCCTTTTTTGACAGGAACACTGGAATAATAAATCATAACAGTGAATTCAGCAAGTTAACTTCAGAAAGTCATTTGAAAAAGTATTTCAGATTATTTTTGTAGATAAGATGAAGAATAAAACTTATTAACTCAGATGATTCTGGGATCATATACACAAAACAAAAGTCACTTAATTGATGGAGCAAAGTAATAAGTGTTACAGAGCATTGCTTTTATTCCTTTTATCAAAACATGTTATTTATTTGAACATAGCACAAACTTATCGAGTGGGGAACTGACATAAAAGCTAGAATGGATAGGAAACAACTGGCTTAAAAAACAGAATGAGGGCTGGGGATGTGGCCCAGGCGGCATACGTGCGCCCTGGTTCGACCCTCAGCACCACATACAAACAAAGATGTTGTGTCCACCAAAAACTAAAAAAGAAATATTAAAAATTCTCTCTCTCTCTCTCTCTCTCTCTCTCTCTCTCTCTCTCTCTCTCTCTCTCTTAAAACAAACACCAGAATGAGAAGCCACAAAGAACCTCACATGCAGAACTGAAGACCAAGTTAATCAACAGGAAGTTTATGGTCCTTACAAAAGTAAAACCCAGAAAGAGTATTAACTGCTGCAAGAGTGAAAAAAGACTGAGAGATATTAGATGACAGGAAGGATATCATAAGTAAACCATGTCCTAGGGTTGTTTAAAGTAGCTTCAGGATTAAAAGAATGTAGAGTTCTATTTAACTTCAAGTTGCTAAAATCATGCTTAGTTCATGCATAAACACAAGGCAAGGGATTGTGTTTTCAGAAGTACTTTGATAAACGAAAAAACTCAGAGTGGTAGGCACCTCAAAGGCATGTATGAGGATTACTTGTACTTAAAAATTTTAAAACAAAAAATCAAAAGATAAATACTGACTTTATTGAAATATTAATGAGAACTATCTGGTGAAAATAAAATAGATATATTCTGAATAATATTATAGTGAAGAACAAGAGTCTATTGGTAGAGATTACAATGTGTTTGATATCACTGAAAATGAAATAAAAAAACACATGAAATAGAGCAATTCATTCAGGGAAAAGGCCACTTCTGAATGATGAGGTGTTTATCCTGAGTCATTCAAGAAAAGGTGGATCAACTATTCACAGGGGACTTTTTAGCAGTGCCATAAGGATTTGAACTCACATGTTTAAGAATCTATGGTTGTTTATCACTTCTTTCTTTCTTCTTCTTTTGTCTAATATTGATTTCTGGTTTTCATTTGATTCTCCTTTCTCAGTTTTTCATGTACCATATTACAATAGACTCATTTAGACCACATCATGTCTGTCTCATCTTTTGTATTTCTTTTCCCTCTACTCTTCTCTATAACTGTTAAGTTTCCGTGAGAACTTATGCATTTGGCTTAATTTTGCTGCATATACACACATGCTTGTATTGTTCATTGATCTTTTGTTTGATTACTAATACAGCACATTTTTAAATGTCAAAGTCAACATATTTTATGCTATTTATAGCACTCTAAATGGTTATTACAAGAACAGCTATGAGAATAGCTGTTTTAAAGTTGAGTTTTATGACACATATACATGCTAGTGACCCAGACAAAATCATGTATGATGTGATCATCAGGATAATATGAGTCTGTATTTCTCTATACTTCATTTATTTGATAACATTATTTGATTAAGACAAAAGAGTAAAAACATCTTCAATTTATAATGTGCATATTAATGCAACATTTCTACATACTTTTATAAACTGCTTTTTAAAGTATAAAGTATTGTGCTCATTGTAGAAAATGTGGTGCCTCCAAAGGCTCACATCAGCTTTAAAGATATGTATTGACTGACTCAGAATGGAAGAAAAGGGTATTCCACGAAAATGAAAACTAAAAGACAGCAAGGGAGCTATTTTTGTATTATATAAGATAGACTTTAAATCAAAAACTAAAGAGAGACAAAAATGTCATTATATAATGTTAAAAAGGATCAATTAATCAAAAATATATAACACATAATCATAACATAATCAAAAAGACATAACATACTATATCCATGTACCCAAAATTGAGTCACCTAAATAATAGAGCAAATGTTAAGATCTGAAGATATAAATGATATTACAATAATAGCAGGGAAATTTAACATCCCATTTTCAACAATGGCTAGGTCTTTCAGGCAGAAAATCAATACAGAAACATTGGGCTTGAAATACACATTAACCTCAAATGCACTTAACCAACATACAGAACATCCCACCTAACTCAAGAATGCACCTTCTCCTTAAGAACACAGTGAACATTTTCCAAGAAAAAATATACAGAAGGCCTCAAAATAAGTGTGAATAAATGTATGAATACTGAAATTATACTAAACATTTCTTCCAACAAGAATGGTATGAAACTAGAAACAGTAATAGAAGGAAACCCAGGAAACTTAACAACACCAGGGAATTAAACAATGTGCTTCTGTACAAACAACCCCGATAGGTCAAGGTAGAAATCAAAAAAGAAGTCAAAAATGTCTTGAGACAAGTAGAAATGAAGGCTTGCTAGAGCAAAGCTTTACAATGTAGCAGGAGTATTCTGAAGGGAAATGTCCTACAATAACGCCTATGTGACAAGAAAGACCTCAAGTGTACACTCACTGTACTCTCCAAAAAACTAGAAAAAGAAGAACAAAATAAGCACCCTGTCAGTAGAAAGAACAGAATATTAGAGAACATAGCATAAATAAATGAAATATAACAAAATAGAAAACAAGAGAAAAGACCAACAAAACTAAGAATTAATTTTTTGAAAATATAAATAAAATAAAATAATTGTTAATTTGGCTAATTAAAGAAAGGGAAGAAGGCTTAATCAGATATGTAAGAAATGGAACAACTGATACCACAGATATACAAGAATCATAAGAAATTAGAGAACCTAGAGAAATGGATAAATATCGGAAAAATGCAACCTACAAAGATTAATCATGAAGCGATAGAAAATCTGAACAGATCAATAACAAATAATAAGATTGAATTAGAATAAAATATCTCCAACCAAAGAAAACAAAGGCACTGCTGATTTTGTTTGTAAATTCTATTAACATTAAAGAATTAATACCAATCCTTCTCAAACTTTCTTCCCAAATTGAAAAAGACTCAATTTTGTCCTGATGCAAAAGCCAGACAAGGATTTTACTACAAGAAAAGAAAACAACAGGTAAATTTCCCTGATTAACAGATACAAAGATCCTCAACAAAATAGTAGCAACCAAATTCAAGAGCACATTAAGAGGAACATCCACCGTGTTGCAATGAGATTTATCCTAAGATACGAGTTTGACATATAAATACCAATAAATGTGATTCCCCACATTAACAGAATAAAAATCATATGATCATTTCAATAAGATGGAGAAAAAACATTTAACAAAATTCAACATCTTTTCATGATGAAAATATTCTAAATATTTGGTATAAAAGAAATTTATCACAACCTAAAAAGGTCAACTGTGAAAAACCTACAACTAATTTTATATTCAACACTGCTTCTCCTGTAAAACCAGGAAAAAACAAGGATGCCCGCTGTGAATTCTCATCAGCATAGTATCATGAGTCCTAGCCAGGACAATTAAATAAGAAGTCAGAAGAGAAGATTTTTAAATGTTCTCAGTTTAAAGATGGCATGATTGTACCTATTAAAAAATCCATAAATATTCCACCAAAATATTGAAATGAATGAATAAGTACATAAAGTTGCAGATGGAAAATCAATCCTACAACAATGAAATTTGATTTTCTTCACTGAAATCAAAGTGCCTAAAACAGAAATTAAGAAGGCAATTCAATTTGCAATTGCCTTAAAAATATTTATGAATAAATTGAACCCAGGAGGTAAAAGTTCTCTGTACCAAAAGTATAAAACAGTGATTAAAGAAGCTATGGAAGACATAACAAATAGAAAGACATCCATCTTGTGTTTCTAGATTAGAAGAGTTAATATTGTCAAAATTATCATGCTACCCAAAGTGATCTACATTTCAATGTGATCCTTATGAAAATCCTAGATTTTCACAGAAATAAAGAAAAAAATCTAAAAATGTATATAGAATGACAAAAGAACCCATATAGTTAAAGCAACCTTGAATAAGAACAAAGCTGGAGATATCATACTTTCGGATTTCAAGATTTATTACAAAGATATAGTAATCAAAGCTGTGATACTTCTATAAAGATACATAGAAGAATGGAATAGAATAGAAAACCCTGAAGTAGATCCATATATATAATCATATACAAAGGCACAAAGAATACACAAAGGTAAGATGTAGATTCTTCCATAAATTGTTAGGAGAATTGAATTTCCATATATAAAAATATGAAATTGGCTTTTATCTTACACCACACAAAAATCAAAGTGAATTAAAGACTTCAACATAAGACCAGAAAAACAAAACTAGAAGAAAATATAGGAGAAAATCTCTATGACATGACATGGATTGTGCAAATACTTTTATAGATATAATATCAAATACACAGACAACAAAGACCCAAATAAGCAAGTGAGACTAATTAAACTAAGCAAGGAGAACAATCATCAAAATGAAAAGGCAACCTATGAAACAGTGAACTCTATTTGCAAGCTATGTAATCTGAAACAACTTGTATACCCAAAATATATCAATAGCCTCCCCCCACCCTGCCACACACACACCAATTCAAAGAAGAGCAAAGGATCTGACATTTCTCCAAAGGAGAAATACAAGTGGAGAGTACAAGTATGTTCAATGTAGCATTAATCATAATAGCTGTTATATGGAAACAACTTCAGTGTTCAACAATGGATGAACAAAAAAAGAATAAATTAGCTAAGAAAGGAAGGGAGGAAGGGAGGGAGGAAGGAAGAAAGAAAATGGAATGTTATTAAGTTTAAAAAAAAGTAAATCCTGCCACTTGTGATAACATGAATTAATCTAAAGGACATTAGTCTAGGTGAAATAAACAAGCACAGAATGAAAAGTACTGCATTTTCTCATTTATATATGGAATCAAAAGTTTAAACTCATACAGAGTACAAGGATGGTTATCAGAAATTGAGGATGGGGCAATGGGGAGATGTGGATCAGGGGTACATTTTTGATTAAGGAGTCAATGAAGACCTCATTAAGCAATTAACTTTGTACTAAAACTTTGGTTTTTCAGGATCAAGCCAACAATTTCAAAAAAATAAATTAGATTCTTGCCATTAAAGTTGATATAGCCAGTAGTTTTTCCCCAGAAAACTATCTATCTATGATAATTCTTGTCACTGGTAGATCATGATTCCTTTTCCAATATTTAGATGAGAACCATTGGTATTAGCTAGTTCAACTTAATTCTATAAGTGGTCAATGTCTCTATATCTGCTGGATCCTAAACAATAGGCCTGAGCTCTTGAGGTGAGACTGGACTTCAAAAGACCCGTTCAGATATGAAGCATTGAACTTATGCCTGCTCATCCTGGGGACAAGAGCCACAGCAGGTTTTCAGGTTTCTCCATCTTTACTTAAATTTTTGATGTTAAGGTCATAATGTTACTACTCTGAGATCATTGAATTATGATTTTTGAAACTGAAATCCTGTTATCCTGAGATAGAACAAAAAAAAAAAATAGTCGTTGAAATGCCCATAAACCATTAGAAACAATTAGTGGATTGATGTAAACACCTAATGTCAATAATCCGAGGGCTACACATGACTGATGCTTTCGACAATGGTAGAACTAGCTTGTATTTGAAGATCATTTTTCTCCTTTGAAATTAGGCAACTTCAACGTTCATGACATTCTCCATCATCAAGCTAGGTCTACCTATTTTATAAATAAATGTTAATTTTTGAAACAATAGGAAAACATTGCTAGATCAATAAAGTCAGTTTTAAGTAGCAGACATTGAGAGATATTTATATGTAAAGTTATCACTACTTTATTTCACATGCCACAGACTTCACTTTTGAAGCTCCAACTTCCAAATACATCACAATCCCACTCATTTCCTGTGAACGTCTAGTGCGTTGGAGTCCCTGGGTAAGGGTCGCGAAATCACCGGGACACAGGGGATGCAGAGCCAAGGCAGCAATTGCAACTGCATGCTGAGGTTTATTTGCATGTTCCTTTTATATTATTCTTCTAACAAAGCAAGCAATTCTTCAGTAACACTTCACCCACATAGCCCAAATATCATGCCTCAGCGGGTACACAGAGCTAAATTCAAGTTGTTCCTGTTCTTTTTGATAAGTACCCTCCCAAAGTTCTTTGTAGACATTATCTAATCCCCAAATGTACTGTTCCCAGGTCCAGTACGCAGAAAGCTTCTTCCTCTAGGCCAAACCATGCAGAAGCTTGTGTCTTGTGATAAGGGGAAGAGGACTTTTCCTCCTCCTAGCTGAGGCATGCCTTCAGCTGACCTAAATCACAGCCACAGCTTCTTGCAAAGTGTCAGGCTGAGAGAGCTAAACTCTGCACACTTAAACCCCAACAATTTTCTATGACCTCCTCTGCTATTCCCACATACCAATTTACCATTGTCTTCCATCTAATGTTTATTGCCAACTAGACTTCATGGAGCCATGCTTAGCTCCTTACACTCAGTTCCTCACGTCATAGCTCATGTGTCATGTTGTATAAAGTCTTTTACTGTAAAAATTAAAATGTATACAAAGTATGCAAAAGAGTATAATGAATTTTAAGCACTCAGTAATTAACAAACTTCTGTCACTCTCCATCCAATCTGTTTAATAACAAAAGTTAATATTTATCATTGTTCATTCTACAGTTTGTTTGTTTATTTATTTAATTATTACCAGGAATTAAATTCCTCGGTGCTTAATGACTGAGTTATATCTCCAGCCCTTATTTTTTTTTCACTTTTTTAATTTGAGACAGAGACTTGTTAAGTTACTTAGGACCTCTTGAAGTTGCTGAGACTGGCTTTGAAATTGCCATCCTCCTGCCTCAGCTTCTGGAGCAGCTTGGGTTACAGGTGTGTACCACAGTTGCACATAGCCTGGCTCACAGTTCATTTTATGGAGGTGAAGCATATATATCTTTGCAGCATCAAAAGCTGGAACTTGATTTTCTTCTATTCCCTTCAAATTGTCTTACCATATGAGGATCACTGAGCATGGCTTCTGCTTTCTAAGTTATACTGTGAAGAACAACCCCACATGGGTGACAAATTCTGGGAAATATGCCAAGTTTTCAATTTCTCTTGACAGTTCTCATGCTACTTCACTCTGACACAATACAGCACTGAAGGCACCATTCTGAAGTTAAAGTGGATCCTACTAGTTGCTGTACCAGGAGCGATTCCAGTCTCTATGAATTGTTCTCTCAAGGGCTGTCTCCATTCTCTGGGAAATATTCCTCCCCTTCCCCATAAGAATGAGGGCTGCACTGCCCTCATCTTAATAAAGAGAGCAGATAAGAAAGTTTCCGAGTGTACATTATCTCTTAAGAAAGCTACCACTGCTTTCGATAGTTTTCAAATGTTGCCTTTTGTCCTCAGACTTAAACTATACAGGATAGCATCCTATAGTAATATAGAAAATTGACTAATAAATCATATGCCTCTACTTCATAAAATCCGCAAAAGCCACATCTAGAATATATTGTATTTACTTACGATGAGGAATATTTGATGGTGTGTCCTAGTTAAGTTTTGCCAGTTCCTTTAAAAAAGGAAGATATCTTTATCTTTCTTTGTTCAAGGGGGAAAGGAAGCTGGGGAGGTGAAAAAGGCTGGTTCTAATAGGATGAAATTAAAGAAAAGGAAATATAGTCTATTACAGGAGAAATAATGCAGTGACAGTGAAATCTATCATGTTGTTGAGTAAGTCCCCGTGGACATAATGGGAACAGTATCTTCTAGATAATTAATGGTAGTGTGATCTTGTTGATAGGCTATATAAATGGGAATCGTGAAAAAAAGTTCCACTTTGAATTTTATTACCTCTTTAGGACCCCGAAGAAAAAGAGACTTGAAGCATTCATCTGAGCAACACAGTGCACTCGCCTACGTATATCTATTCATCCCGACTACTCTTTGTAAACATGAAGAAATACTTCTGCATTTTACTTCTCAAAACTAGGGAACAGTGAAAATATTTTTCTTTTGCCATTTATGGAAGTTTTTATTTTATTTTATTTTTTTTAAATTCTGCTGATTTAGCCCTAGGAACAAAGAATTTAAACAGAAAAGAATTATTGCTTTAAAATACTGCAGTACCAAAAACAAACTAATAAAATCATAGGAGTTCCTATAATAATTATCTCACCTACTAAGTAAAAAATTTCACTCATCATTAATCAAAATTATCATCTGAAATACTGTTAGATTATCTAGCTTTAGGATATAAGTGTTTTTACTTATGCATTCATGAGGGTAGGCTATTTTACCAACCGATATCGAGATCTCAGGGGCTTAACACCATGGAGGTCTATTCTTTGCATAGCACAATATAAAGGCAGGAGTGCTTTCCTCCATGCAGTTATTGAGGACCCAGGTAATGTTCACCTTTTAATACAATCATCGTTAGAAGAAAATAGGATAGACTGAACATGTGAAAGATTATTTACCCTCAAGCATATAAGTGGCCATCTATTGCTTCTGCCCATGTTCCATTGATTTCAACTATTCACATGGCCCCACCTAGATGAAATTGGTCTGAGATACATAATACCAAAAATGTACTCATAAAGTAATAAAAACAAGTCTTCTAAGGAAAAATTTCCCTACAGGAAGAAATTACATTAATAATAAAAAAACACTTGGTGTATAAATATAAATCTTTAATTTATAAATCTGGAGCTCATTTCTCTAGTTTACTCAGGAGAGAATGAACTATTATTCAATGCACATTGTAAATATTCTATTGGGCCATCAGCAATATTTTCTAATTTAAAATTTAAAAATATAGAAATTATGCTTTATTAAAACATTCTAATATTTATTAAATTTGTACTAATGCCATGCACTGTCTTGGGCTCAGTGAATAAAAGTATCACTTAAAACAATGGTTCAAGTTTTCCGGTATCCAGTGTATAATGCCAAGATACAGAATCTAGTACAGTATATTGGTAAGGGTCTTACTAAAAGTGGAAACAGATGCTGTGGAACACTCAAGATGGGCTAATTCTCCCAAGGTGAGCAATGGTACCTGGAAGTGCTCAGGTATATTCCAGTTGGGAATGGCACATTGCAAAGACCTTTGAAGATGTGTGAGATTCCACCAGCCCATGGCAATAGAAAAGGTGTTGTGAATGGAGAAAAAGGTGAAACTGCAGCATCTCATATCCAGTTAGGTCTAGGGATTTTAGAGTGAATTTGTGAAATGAGAAATGAATTTCAGTATTTTCTTAGTAGTGCTTCTCAATCTTAATGTTTTGAATATGTGATCTTTGGCTTGGTTTTCTGGGATATCTACTTAAAATTACAGTAAACAATTGAGAGAATTGAGGTATAATATTGAGATATTATTGATAACATTGAGTTTATGACATTCAAAAATAGGGTTTTCTAGCAAGAAAATAATCTCTTGTCCCAGATTTTTTCTTTAAAAAAAAATGATGTGTAAGCTATTTTTCAAAAGGGACAGACTCTCAAGTGGACATCTATAGCCCTAACCTCATTTCCATTCTACACTTAAGTGAGATCCTTTACTTAAGTGTGAGCATGACCTGTGACTTGAATCTTAAAACAGTATACAGTGGAAGTGGTGGGTTTTATATAATTACGTGTGTGATATTATGTGATTACATTATATGAGACTAGAGTGCCTAAGTTGCTGGAGTCACCCTCTTCTTAACCACGTTGGAGTAAAAAGGTATTCATGCTGGGGAACACGATGCGGAAAAAAATTGAGGGTGGCCTCTTGATGCTGAAGGCACCATCTGGCAGCAAGAAACTAAAGCCCTGAGTGAACTCAATGATGCCAGCAACCTATTGAGTTTTGAGTAACTCCTTCCCCAGGCAACTTTCAGATGTGACCATAACCTCTAGGCCTTTCTGAGAACCAGGAAAGCTATACTTGAAATCCTGGTGCACAGGAATTATGAGATAATAAATGTGTGTTGTTTTAATTTTCTTAGTAGGTGATAGCAATGTTATGCAACAATAGATCACTAGGACACACATCAAGAGAGAGACTCAGAATTTCATATACATGGAGACCAAATAAGTAAGGGGGGGAACCAAGCTTTATTCTCATTTCAAAAGATTTATGAGAAAAAAAATGGCAAGGAACTGGAGAGTAAAATATTCAGGCTTGTCTGTCTGACTTTTCCTTTCACATAAGAAAAGGAGCCATACCTTATACTACAGGTATTACTGAGGACACCAGGGAGGCTTGCCCTACTTCCCTCTTTAATATCTTGTAATGACATCATCTTTTACTTTGCTTCTGCACTGACCTACAGCAGGGCCACATTAACTTGATGCTATACTTGAAATTAGGCAGAGGAAGGCTTTGGAATTAAATGTTTATCAGGTGGGTTCATTTAGCTGAGAGGCATAAACATTGACCTGAGAGCTACAAAGCCTACCATGGAATCTGCCAGGACACAGGATACATGGACGATGTCTCAGGCTCAAATATGCACAAGCCAGTGCAAAAGTACAGTCAGAACAACTAAGGGCTACCCCTCTTGTTTCATGAAGCCAAGGGATTCACACTGAGCTTTTATATTCAGAGGAAAATATAGTCAGGGTCATCAATCATCAGGCCAAAAAGGAAAACAAAAAAAAGAAAAAACATTGCTCAGGAGATGAGAATATACAGTCTCTAAGATCCTGAGCAACTCAGCCCTGTCTCTAAAGATCTTTTGGCATCAGAGAAAGAGAAAAAGGAGCATGACAAAGAGAAAAAGAGAATATTTGCCCCCAAAAATCTTAATAGTAACTGTATGCAAACTGCTATTATGAACTAGAACTAATAATATTAAAAACAATTTTTAAGGAAAAAGGCAATCAACAGACATCAAGATGAGAAAGATACTGGGATTAATAGGAGAAAAGACTTCAAAGTAGCAATTGGAAACATCTTTCAACATGTACTATATATATCCATCTTTACCAAAGATCTAAAAGAAGGAAATATTGAATAATTAATCCATAAAAATATGTGTTGAATGTGCCAAAGCTACAAAACATACTAATGAGAAATTTAAAAACCTAAAACAATTATGAAGATATTTAACTTCTATGGAGTTAAAGACTCAATATCATAAAGTATCAATTCTCTGGTATTAATCAACAGATTAGCAGAATTTCGTTTAAAAATTCCAAGGACTTTTGGTAGATACACAAAAATATATTTTAAATTGTATTTGAAAAGGAAATGAAAATAAATATATGAAACAGTTTTGAAAGAAGAATAAAATTAGAGATCTCTACAATAATAAAGACAGTGTGATGCTGGTAAAGTGGCAGACACATAGATCAATGGAACCGACTAGAGCATTGAGAAATAGTCCCATGAATTTTAGACCAGAAGAAAATATTCATAAATCACATAGGTGACCAAAGTGTTAGATCAAGATATAGGAACCCTCAAAACTCAACAAGTAAACAAACAACTCTGGCCCCCAAAATGGGCAGACACTCCACCAGGGTACACATAGGATAGCAAAGAAGCATATGAAGATAGCAACATCATCAACTTTCACAGAAATGCAAGTCAAACTGCTTTTAGTACTATATACCTGTTAGAATGGTGAAGATTGTAAAAGGAAAGAGAAACCAGTTAGAAAAGACAAAAAAGCAACACATATTGATTCATTGCTGGCAACAAATATAAAATTATATAACCATTATGAAAGTAGTTTGTCACTTTTTTGATTAAACACATACCCTATTATTCAGTCACCCACTCCTAGAAGTTTACTCTAGAGAAATGACCAGTTGTTGTGTTCACAGTATATGCATGTATGCACAGCCAAAACCTAGAAAAAATTTCAGTGTTCTTCAGTAGACAAGTGGATAAGCAAGCTTATATCCTTGCAATATTTATTCAACAATAAGAATGAACATTACATATATATATATGTGTGTGTGTGTGTGTGTGTGTGTGTGTGTGTGTGTGTGTGATTATGAGAAAGAAAATGGCAAGGAAGGAACTGGAGTGTAAAATAATCAAATTACAAATATATATATAAATTTGGTTCTGGGTTTTGAACCCAGGGGTGCTTAACCAGTGAGCCATATTCCCAAACCTTATTGTTTATTTTGAGACAGAGTCTCATTACATTGCTGAGGCTAGCTTTGAACTTGAGATCCTCTTGCCTCAACCGCCTGAGACAGTGGGATAATAGTTGTATACCACCATATCCAGGATGAATGTACTATTGATACGTACAACAACATGGGTAAATCTCAAAGGCATTGTGCTGAGAGAAATAAGTTCATCCCAATCATTGCACAGTATATGACTCAATTATATAACAGAGATAAAACTGAAGAGAAATCAGAGGTTTCAGGCCTATCTGCATTAATAGAAGTACAAGGGACTTGTTCTATGTCTTTATTGAGTTGTTGGCTACATGCACCAATAGGCTGTTAAAATTCATAGGGTTGGATCTTTAAAAAACTCTCAAATGTTATCATAATTACATTTAAAAAGAATTTAAATGCTCAGTAGTTTATCCTGATGGGGTTTATCAAGTTACCTAACTTAAATAATAGTTTCCTCTTCAATAATATAATATCCTTACAAAACTGTAGCAATTACTGTGTACTAGACATATTATAAGCAAACCTATGGAATAACTCACATTTATTTGAGGTGTGTTATAAAATTGTCTCCATTTTTGAGATAAAGGCAAGGAAAGATTGTTTCCCAAGTACTGCGTCTTTCTCCTAGTAACTATCCTGATTTCTTCTATACGGTGATCATGTGCTAAGAAAGAATCTGGTCTCCTTTTGGCTCTGAAAATGGGTACTGATGGACCAGGAACAGTGTCTACGCCTAAACCAATCAGTGTAATTCAATTCTCTGATCAGAGTGATTGTTTCCATAAAGAGTAAAGGGACAATTTGGGCAAATAAGTTTTTAAAAGAAGCTTAGGAAAATTTGATGAAAGTATTAATTAAGAGTTCCAGAATTGACCTTCCTTTTCCTTGGATATGAATGAAAAAACAATATGAAAAGTGGCGGCAGTCTCTTTACTACCACTAGAGGGAGCCCAACATACCCAAGAAGAAACCAGGGACTTAATGAACTTAACCCTGAGCCTCAGGATATGAATCATCCTGAAGAATTCCCTCTTTCTAGATGTTCCAATTTTATAAGCCAGTAAATACTTTCCAAATTTTTTGTCAATTTTAATTTCATAATTTTCTTCAACAGAACTGGGATCAGAAGTTATAAAAAGAGATGAAAGAATAAATGTATCGTGTTCGCTTGTTCTATATATGAACAATTAAAGAATAATTTTCATTGAATAGCCCTCCTCCCACCCCTGGGAGAATTTGCAATGGTAATGAATATTTTATGCAAACTTGATCACATTTACCAGACTGTTAATTTTATTTGGTCATTGAATTTATCTGGATTTATGCAATTTTATGGTCCTCATCTTACATGTGAAGAAGTACCCACCAGATATTTTTTAAAAATGTAATCTGCATACTACATATAACACAATTGTCAGTAGTATTTGCTAAAAATACATATTGTAGAGTTCCCTACCTATCTTTCCCATTTCAGAATCCTTAAAAGAACTCAGTGGCTAACAAATTCCATAGATGATTCTTGTTCTGGTCACCACTGTCCTGATTACCAATATAAAAGCTTATTTGCAGGCTTCATGTCTCTAAACTAACTGAATATTCAACCCTGTCACCCTTTCTCCCTAGTTCCAAAATATGCTCTTCCTGGTTCCAAAGATGCTGAAGTCTCCTCACCCTTCAACTTCATCTCACTTGTTTTTTTTACTTCTCTTGCTCTGGCTATGAAAAGGAGAATACCTTGTTTAACAGCCACATTCAGATAATATTTAAAAAGGAAAGAGGGAATCCAAAGTAAAATCAGTACAAAGGAAGAAAGAAGACTAGGCACAAACAAAAATTGTGAGTGCTATTGGTTTTAATTTTACTTTTCAGTTTGAAATAATTATATATTCACATGAATTTGCAAATATAACAGAGTTCCATTGCAACTTTTAAAATGTCTTTGTGTATATCAAACTAACAGCAAACATTAAACTTAATAGTGAAATACTCATTTCATTCTCATTAAAGCCAGATCAAGAAAAATTTGCTCCCTACCATCATTGTGATCAATGATGGTTTCTATGTACTTTACTAAGATAGCTATCAAAAAAGCCATAAACATTGAAACAAAGACAAAATCATTATTTGATAGATGATATTATTTTTTATCTTGAGATCCAGGAAAATCTAGTGACACTCTTAGTGTGTGTGTGTATACATATATATATGTATACACACACACACACACACACACTCACAAACACACACACTCACACACACACACACACCAATTGAGTGCTCAGTAATTTTTCAATTAGAAAATACTTATAAAAACTAATAACTCCCTTATATACCAACAATAACTAAAGGGGAAAACATAGAATGAAAAGATTCTCATTCAAAATAACATTAAATTAAATTGAACTAGGAATAAACTAAGCAATGTGATGCTTTTATATAAAATAAAAAATTATAAATCATCCCGAAGGATTGTAAGTAAGTCTTAAATAACTGTACAGACAAAAATGCTCCTAGATGACAAAACTCAACATTATAATCTTCTTTAGAAATTAACATGTAAATATAAGAAATTTTTTTAATTTGAAGAAATTATGTTAAATACAACCCAGAACTATTAAAGAAAATATATAGCCTATGATATTTTGAAAAAAGAAGTTTGAAGTAATGATAGATTTAGAAGTTCAAAGTGGGTTTATAGTAGCAGATAGTATATATTGAAGACATATAATTAAAATAATGTAATATAGCATTAGCCTTTCATAGACATATCTATGACACAGGTTACAAAGTCTGGAAAGGAAAATATAAGCTTCCAATATATTAGAAAATTTAGTTACACTTTAAATCAATGAATAGGAGAAAGGAAAAAATAAACAGTTGGTTAAGCAATTGGCTATTTGAAAAGAATTATGTCTATTTTTGATATATATAATATTACTCAGATAAGTAAAACATTTATGTGTAAAAATAAATAATTATAAAAATGCTTGAAGAACACACAATTTATATTTGGTGGTAAATGGGTTTTATAATCATAACCTGGCTTTAAAAATTGAAATTCAGGAAAATGTAAATAAGGTTATTTATAATTATCTTTTGAATATTTAAGCATCAGAATCATGTTATTTAGTAACATAAATATATAAAAAGGCAAATTTTAAGATGGGGAAACCATGTTAAACATAATACAGAAAAATTGATGTATTTGTTGGAGAAAAGATCTGTCAAATCAGACTTTAAAAAAAAATACCAAAATATGGAAAACACATGTATAACAAATGCAAATACTTAACTTGAGGTAAATTTCACCAAAATATCATTTTATCTGTACATAGTTGCAAAAGCATTTTCAATATAATACTCAGTGTTGGCTAAAAAAATTAAATATTTTTGTTATATTCATGGTGGTACTATGGGCTATTAAAAATAGTTGTCGGATATTAATTTGGAAATCTGCAAAAAGATGATTTAAAATGATAATTTAAAATTATTAAAAAATGATTTAAAATGGTCTCATTTTATTTCTAGAAATTAACTAAATTCAAGGAGTCTCATAAAGATTTATGTTTGGGCTGAGGATGTAGCCCAATTGCTTAGCATGCTACAAGTCCTGGGTTCAATCCCCAGTATTGTAAAAGAAAGGAAGGAAGGGAGAGAAGGAGGGAGGGAGGGAGGGAAGGAGGGAATGAGGGAAGGAAAAGGTTTATACAGATGGGAGAAAGTCATCTAAAAATAATCATATTGATCTTTTGGTCAACCTTAGTGAGTTCACCCTTAGCCAATTTTTCTCTGATTTATAAAATGAAAGAAGAGAGACATTTGTAATGTTCTGGTTATCTTAGAATAATTTATGCCTCTAATTTGTATGTAAAGTCCTCATTATTTGAGTTCTCCAATGTCAGGGAAAATGTGTCATTCAACTCTCCATTTCCCTATACTGGTTGCTATCAAAATATCAAGTGAATAACCAGAAAGATCATCTCTGTCATTCAGCTTTTCAATGCTGTTACTAAAACACCTGATAAGAACAACTTAGAGGAGAAAAAGCTTATTTGGGGCTCAAAGTTTCATTGGTTCCATCCATGGTCAGCAGACTCCATTGCACTAGGCATAGTGGAGGAAACTCCTCAACTCAGGGCAGCCAGAAAGCAGAGAGAGAGAGAGAGAGAGAGAGAGAGAGAGAGAGAGAGAGAGAGAGAGAGATGGAGGCACCAGCAACAAAATATAAATCTCAAAGGCACACCCCCACCCATAACCTACTTCCTCCAGACATGTGCTCCACCTACCAACAGTTACCATGGAGTAGAGTTGTCCTTTCAAATTCTTACCTAATCAACTGGATTAATCCACTAATTAGGTTACAGCTCTCATAATAATTTCCCTTTAGACATTCTTCATTAACACAGGAGCTTTGGGGGGATGCCTCTTATCCAAACCATGACAAATATTTTCATTTGCCTGGGTCTGAAGAGCTTTTCAACATGTGAAACTTCCTAGGGTAAAATCAGGAAAGCCCAATAAACTGGGACTGACTTATCACCTTGTATTCCTTTTAAATGGTAAAATGGGTTTTATGTAAAATGGGTTTTATGTTTTCTTCTTTTTTTAATTGAATAGTGAAAGTTCTGAAGTCCCTTTATTAATAACAATTAGAAGAGGTTTTATAACTGAAAAGAGAAAAAAACTGAGTCAAAGTGAGTAGTAAAACAGACAGCACTGTTTTTGCATAGTGACATTTGCAAAGACAGGATTCCATTCCTCTGACAGGGAGATGGAGCTGAGAAAGCAGAACATAATATCCTGCCAGAGTGCATAAACCAGTGTCCTGAGTAAGATTAAGGCTGAGAAATGCATGTTTCAGGGAATGGGTTCAGACTAATACTTTTGCACATGGCTTTAGCTTTGTGAGATTAATCTGTTTAAAGCAGCTACCTCAAATGTATTATGACCATCAAAAAATTACTTCGCCTGACCTATGATTAAACACAGGGGAAGAAGGCAATGATATCATGTAAGATAAAAGCTGTAAAGTAAACAGATTTATGCTGGGAAAATAATACTATGGGATATCACATTGCCAACTTAAAGATTATAAACTTCTTAAGGATAGGAACCATGCCCATTTCTTTTGTCATTTTGTCAATATGTTACACATAATAAGACAATAGCAATAAAAAGCAACACACACACACACACACACACACACACACACACAGGTAAAGTGAATAAAGTACAGGAACATTTTTTCTTAGTACCTGCCTGTGTTTGGAACTGGGTGAGCAAGCAGATTATAATAAATAAACAAGGAGATAAGTCTGCCTGGTTTTGAAAGTAAACAGAAAATACGAAGAAATCCATTCTTATTTTGAAAAGAAAATGCCTCTGTGTTTAATATAAAAGCCAGGATATAGTGAGCTTTATAGATGTTCTTGGGAATTAAGGAAAGAGTCTCACTTCTAATGGAGGATTTGTGTTGGTCTATATTCAGCAGTAGAAAATGAAAATTTATTTTTAATGTGTAGTTACTTAATGAAGTGTGAAGCTTCCCTTTCAGATTAATTCAAAAACATTTCTTAAGGCTTAATGCCAAAAGGAAGAAAAATAATGAAATGACTAACATATAACTTCTCTTCTGAATGAAGAAATAGAGGGGCAAACTTTGCTGGGAGAATGAATAAGAATGTGCATTTTATAAACTAGTTAAAAATAAAAAATAAGTACTGTGAAACGAGACTAGCTTCTTAATCGAAGAATTAGCAAGCTTCAAAGAAGGAAAAGAAACAGCCTTTCACTAAAGGGATTCAAGAACTAAAATTGAACTTAAAAAAAAAAATATTTAAGTGATTGCCATAACACATTTGTAAGGGAAAACTATGAACCAAAAATGTGAACCAAAAGGTATTCATTTGTTCTAATCCTCTCTGTATTCTTTCTTCCCACCAATCTCATGGACTAGGTCTTGGTCTGATTACCTTTCCTTCATTAGCTGATGTTCCCTGTTTTTTCTCTTATTGTTCTGAAATCTCCAAGTCTCCTTGAAGAGTGAAATGCAGTCTTCAAGTGCGCTTTTTTTGGCCCCTTCCTCACACAGATCAATTAGCAGTCAGCTTTTTATTTATATATTTGTTTGCTGGACGTGGAGTTTAAACCCATTCATTATGAAAAGATAAAGGCAATACCTAGTTATAGCACATGGCTTTTAATAGGTTATGGTTAAAGAAAGCTGATAAGATAGTATACAAAATTTAACATACATTCAGGACTTGGCAAACTCTCCCCAACTCCTTAGAAATCTCTCTTTAGTTAATTCATGATGTGCTTTTATGTATTTCATATACTAAAGAGTGAATTAAGGGTTTTTTTTAGGAGAATTCTTGGCAAACCTCTCTTCCTTTCTTTGCCTATTCTGAAAGTAATTTAGCTCTCCCTGCCCTCCTTTTCTCACCACCTCCCCGCTTGTCTCTCTCCCTCTGTGAGTGTGTGTGTGTGTGTGTGTGTGTACACATATGTGTAATGCTCTAAGTGGACAGCCTAGAATATCAAGAAATGGGCTCAGTCAGAAAGATTTTTGTTTTCTTGTTTTTTTCAAGATACCCTTTTTGTATCCATCTCAAATCTCTCTACATGGCATTAAAAAAAAAAAATCACTGCTTGGTACAACTAAACATTTGTCTTCCCCTCCAGTATTACTGTTTGTTCTCTAAGTCTCTCTAGTTCACTTATCTATATTCATCTTCATTTTGTAGACCATTTGTATATTATGAATATATTACATGCAAATAGTTCCATATCTAGGAGGGTATCCTTATCTCCAGCATCATTCCTAGTGATTAAGTTCTATTAGTTCTTTCAGTTTGTGTGATGGAATTTTTTTTTCTAGTTGCCTCTACAGAGGATATTGAACCATTCTGCATCCAGCTGTAGTCTGTGGAATCTGATCATATGGACTTCATTCACTGGGCTCTTGCCTTCTGGATTTCAGTTGAGTTTAACCAGTGGGACAGCCCACTGGGACCAAAGTCCCCAGTAGAGTGGGATCTGATTCCTGCTTCTCTCCATTAGATCTCAGTGTTGACTGAGTCTCTCAGCCTAAAGCCAGAGGGTACATTGCTTGGCCTTTTCCCAGTACCTTAGTTGCTTTGGCTTCCAGTGACTGCTTCCTCTCTTTGGCCATTCAAATTTAGGAATATTAATGGTTCTTTACTCTTTGCTACCCAGACAGTGATTCTTCATTCCTTTTTGATTCACCTTAATGAAGCCAGATTTAAAATTAGGTAGTCAGTGTAGTTAGGTAAATTGGGTCAACTATCGAGTAAGATCCAAAATGGAGGCCATGTTAAGAATGAATTCTGGGAAAAAGCAGAACAACTCTTGGAATGTTAATGAAATCAGGGAAAAGCCCAAGGCCCAGAGCCCATCCCAAAGAAATGTTAATGAAGATTACTTCTTTGCCCCATCTGTGCCCCACCCCTCGGGCCTTCCCACCTACATTCCATCACTGAAAGAACTATAAAAAGGGGAAACAACCGCACTTCCACGGATTCCATCTCTTGGGTCCCCTTCTTCCTCCGGGAGAAGTCTTTTCTGCTGTCCTTTAATAAAGCCTCTACTTTCCACTCTGACCTTGCCTAGGTGTGTTTCTCTGGTGTTATTCTTCAACATTGGGGAAGCAAGGACTCGTGGGTCAACAGCGGTAACATTAACTTGCCTATCATTGGTTGGATGTTGTTTTTCCCAAAAAAGTTAATGTGTAGGAGGCTTGATCCCTGTGTAGCAATGTGAGAGGTGATGAAAATTATAAGAGTTGGGACTAATTGGGAGGTTCTTATGTCAGTGGGGGCATGTATTCAAGAAGGGACTGTGGGAACCCTATTGCTCTCAGGCTCTGTTTTCAGAAGTGATTGCTTCCTCATAGATCTATTCTGCCATTTACCCTGAGACCCTCATTAGAACTGAGCTGGTGCCTGTGTCATGTCTTTGAACCTTTAGAACCGTAAGCTAAATATACCTCTTTTTTTATCAAGTTATCTTGCTTCATGTATTATGTTATAGTAATAAAAAGTGAACTAATACATTCTTATGACATTTTAATTATTCTTTTTTTAATATTTGCTCCAACAATACTTTATGCTTTGTTTCTTGCTGGGAATCTGAATGATACAATAACTAGTACCAGAAGCAATCTTAGAAAAACGTAAGTTAAACTCTAAAAATGTCCACCTTTTTGAAGGGAAAGGAGATATTAATCATTTGTGGCATTAAATAGCATCATAATTACCACTTATCACTGCTGGTAACATGGGATAAATTACAAGAGGAGAACAAGGTGCTAGCAGATCAAGTGGCTATGCCACTTAATTGCTATGGTAATAATAGTAATTATAAAGCTTGTTGGGTCATCCAGTAACCTCTGGTGGCATTAGATCTTATATACAGTAAAGAGAGAAAGAAAGCAAGAGGAAGAGGGAAGTAAAGCAGGAAGGGAAGAAGGTAAAGGGAGGGTTGGAGAGAGAAAGGGAAAAGGGGAGGAAGGGAGAGAAAGTGAAGTCTTTAATGACCATCTGAGAAGGCATGTGGACAATTCCACTGAAGCTTTGAAAAAGTCACTCAACTCCTATAATCACAGAGAGACATTGCAGAGTATTGTCCAGGAGCAAAACAGAACCACAGATTGCATTTAGTGCTCTATCCTGGCCAGCCTCTTAAACTGAAATAAGAATGACGGTATGGAAAGAATAACTTCTCACTGTTACACCAAATAATCCATGGGAGGGAATTTGATCTTCCTTCCCTGTGACTTTTGTCTAAATGAAATATATTTGCCAAAGTACACGGTCATTATTTTGATAAATTGGAAACCAAGAGTATTTCCAGGCCTACCAGGGTCCTCCTGCTCCTGACCCATAGGCAAAGAAGAGAATAATCCACAGTTGTTTCTGCCACACAACGGGGCAAGTGAGAACTACATTTTGAGCAAGAAAATTCTTTAAGATATCTCTTGGTACAGTATGTCCAATAATAGTTATCAATAAAACACTGAAGATCCATTAAAGACAGAGACTCCATAGATTAAAATCCTGCAGAAATTATTTGGGGAACTCCAAACATCTCAAATACTTACAGTTCAGACTGTAAATAAAAACTCAGAGTATAAGGGGAACATCAGCGAGGAGTGGAATAAAGAAGATCATCATTTTGAATAAAGATCATCATTTTGAATAAAGATCATCATTTTGAACCTTGAGTAATAAAGGGTTCTAGCCTCTCCATTTTGTTAACCATAAGAAACTTTAGTCATCCAAGTTATTTCTTTAACCAGGCCCATATTTTTAAAAATAGTCTCTTTTAAAATCTCTATTTAATTGCCCCATTTGAGAGTGCTACTAAGACCCCAGCAATTGCATGCCAATTTATTTAAATAATCTTCTATGTTGCACAAGTAGATAATTTCTTCCCCCCCCCCATATTTTATCTGAAATGCCATATACATTGTAGCACTAAACCATGTTTTCCCACTGAACTTAGTTATATGGGGTTAGATTAATCTATTAGTCTAGTGTCATGAAACATTATTGTCTTTTTAATGGCCTATTTGATTTACCACATTCATTTACTTATTTAAATTATTCATTTGCTTAATAATATAGTGAACGCTCAATGAACCCACAATCCAATCCAATGACAAGAATAGTAATTCTCAAATGTGTCTACAAAAATATCCTTCCCCTGTTTAATTCCTCTATCTTCCACAAGAAATCTCTCCAGAGGTAATCAACATCCTGAACTGTATATTTGAACTGTATATCTTTTAATTTATTATCATGTTCATCATTTATTTGTATTTCATGCCAAAATGATTTTTTTAAAATTTTGAATGCTATAAGTATAATCATAAAAGCAACAAGAACAACACACACACACACAAAAAAAAAAAAAAAAAAAACAGGAAAAGACATGTATCCTAACAGGATACTCAAGTGTTAATAAATACTTAAAGGGGTGCTTAACCTCAGTAGCAATTAAGTCAATGCAAACCAGGCAAAGGGAAATCATTTCTTTCTAGTTTACAGGCCAAGTTTAAGAGTTGGAAAGCATGTACATTATGGGTAGAAGTGTATATTAATTCACAGATTTTGAAAAAAAGTTGGCATTTTCTTGCAAAGCGGAACATTTACATATTATATAACTCAAGAGTTCTACTCATGTAATTTATAATATGTTTGAAAAGTAGCATGCACATCATGTTCATAAAAGAAAAAAATGGTAGAAATAAGCTTAGCTCACATGATGGGGAAAAAGGACAAATATGAATAAATTTGACAGGTGTGTACATTTCATAGATGAAGAAAGTATTGCCATATCCTATTAGTCAGGTGTTCATGGGGTCTGAAAACAAGGCCCAAGGATAACCTGATAGAAACATAATAGCATCAACAATAATAATAGATTAAAGGAAATGACAATAGGCCAAAGAAAAAGATTTCTTATGTCAAATGAACTATTTATTCAGTCTTGACCCTGGAAGTATAACTTTCCACTGTCATTCACCCTAGGAAAAAAGAATGAGGTTGAAGTTACTTTTTTTTTTTTTTTAAAGACTAACAATAAAACACAATGATATAGGTAATATGAGAGTAAAATGTGTTTGACCTTAACATTAGAAAAATAAAGCAGCTTAGCAATCAATGGGGAAAAAAAAATAAATGCTATGCATTCATGGTAGATGATCTTGAAAGAAACAATGAATCCAAAATTTACATTACATCTAGCCACCATGGTGCAGTAATTCCGGCTATTTGAGAAGTTGAGACAGGAGAATTACAAGTTCAAGTCCAGCCTGGGCAACTTAGTGAAACCTTGTCTCAAAATAAAAAATTAGAAGGGCTGGATATGTAGCTCTGTGGAAGAGCACCCCTGGGTTCAATCCCATTAGCAAATACAACACACACACACACACACACACACACAATCTAAGTATGATTACCATCAGAGGAAATCCTAAAACTCCTGACCTCTGAATAGAAAACAAAAGTGAGAGTATACTTGCTACTGTTTAAAAAGCAATTTCTATAGTTATTCGTTTATTTCTCTTATAATTGCCTATATTTTTTAACTCTCTCACTGTAAATACACTATCATAGACTGAATTGTGTCCTTTAAAAATTTTTATGTTGAAATTCTAACCTCCAGTGCCTCAGAACATGACTTAATATGGAAATAGAATTGGTGCAGATATAATTATTCTGTGGATATCAAATGGGTTACATCATGTGTTTCGTGCTTCCATCCTCAATCTTCCCAGGAGCAACCAGGGCATTGGCAGCAGTTTTAAAAAATTTTAAAAAAAGTTTGTTCCTGCTTGAGTGGCTCGTGATTTTGTGCCTAGCCAGACTGCGGCACCTACAAATATTAGAAAAGTCAAAAAAAAAAAAAGTTACTATGATATGTTCTGAGGCAGAGTGGGCCCCTAGTCTAATGACCGCTTTTCTTAGTTTAAAAATGTAAGTCACGTGAAGAGACAGACATGCACAAGAGGGAAGATGATAGGAAGAGGCACTGGGGGAAAAAGGACTTCTACAAGCCAAGGAACACCTATAGCTCTGCAGCAGTGAGAAAGTCCTGACACTGATTTCTCCCTGGTAACTTCAGAAGGAGCATGACCCAGCCAAGCACCAACTGTAGACTTCTAACCTCCGGAACTGTGGGACAACAAGCGTCTATCTTCCTAACCTCCCTGTTTGAGGTAGGCTATCATGGTAGCCTAGGATATTAATACACTTGCCTTTGAAGTTCCTTCCCCTGCCTCGTTGTTTCAGGAATCCAAGAAATATGCAGGCTGCCCTCCACCAGCACTAGGCTCTTCACCACCTCCAGGAGGTGGTGATCCAAAACAGAGGTTTATCCTCCATCAGCATCTGTGGATATGAACTGGGCTTTCTCAGGTGTTTTGTTTCTTTTTTTTTTTTTACATTTTTAATTAAATAAAATACATTTATTAACTGCAGCACCATAAATTGTGAAATTATTATGTAAATTGTTGAGAAACTAATGCCTGCTGAGCTTATGCCAGGCTATTCCTACAAGAAATTCATTTCAGAGGTCTTAACATCACATATACCTGTAGGTGATATGCCTAGGACTATCTGAATATTCAACGACAAACAAGGCAAAATGTTATATTAGGAAGTTAAATTTATTCTAATAATTTTGTATGTAGATACTTTCATATCTACATGCATGTAAATACTGTTGTATTTAATAATGCTGTATGTAGATACTGGAAAAGCTTGGGAGACACTGGCTTTTCTAACAGCTTTTCTAAATCTAGACTTTTTTTTTTGGTTTGTTTTCATGTTCTCTAAAAGGGTCATTGCTTGCAGACCATAGTTTTTGCAATACTTGTGTCCTGCCTTTTGAAATGTCCACATTTTCACTTTCAGTTTGGAAAATGCTGTAAATTACTTTTTGCTCTACCGGAATTGAATTATCACTTTTTCTAAACAATCAAGAAAATCACTAACTACTTGTTCCTATAGAAGTTAGACTTAAAGACTTTTGAACTTTTTAATATTTTTAATCATTAGCTATGATTTTATTTTTTTCAATTCAAAGTTTATAGTTAGGTCAACACTTAGGATATGTTACACACTTTATATATATATATATATATATATATATATATATATATATATATATATATCATCTCACTAATCTCTTAAACTGTGATGTATGATCATTAAAATTAATTATGCCAGGTACCCCAGATTATATACAATTAAACTAGAATTTATAACCTAATCAATGTGGTTCATCCCATTGTTTTCCTTCAGTGTCAGCTGGCCCATATCATTACACTGAGTAGCAATATCTGGCCATTTTCCCTTATTATAACAAAATGTCTGAAACTGGCTACTTTTTTTAAATAAGTGAATTTATTCAACTCATAATTCTGAAAATTTAGAGGCATGGTAATGGCAGGAGTTCAGCTCTGGTGGGGAACTCACAGCAGATGGTGTCACACGGACAAGATCATGGACAAAAGGGAACAGAGCACATGGCTACATTAGAAGCCAGAGTCAGATAAGGGTCCTGTGAAACCTAACTTAATGCCTCCAATGACCCACTATCAGATCCCACCACTTCTCACATTGATACGCTGAGGACCAAACCTCCAATTATGAGCCCTTAGGAGACAAACCATATCCAAACATTAGCACTAACTACATTCAAAAGTAAATAATTTCATTCGTTAACTTGTCTTATTTTAGAGAAAAAGTAAAGGTACCCATCAAGTCTTTTGAAATATGGAAAATAAAAATTATAACCCTTAAGAAAATTAGAAAGAGTTGGAAATACCGTACTGGATAATCTTTCATAATATGATGAGAATCATAACAAAAAAAAAGAAAGTTTGAATTTCCTTTTAATTAAACAGAGCACTCTGACTTCACTTTAGTTCTAGCAGTCCAATTAGCATTTCTTTCATTTTACAACATATATGATTCTTACCTGCTCCCTGGCCTTCTCTCTACTACTACTTTTATTTCTCCTTAGGAAACATGGTTGATTTCATTTTTAAATGAATTAATTATTAAAAGACTAAATGTTTCAGGTTCTTTCTGTCTAGAAATGCAAATTGTTTTATGTCCAAAGACTTTAAGAAGCTGAGTTTCAAAGTCTTCTTTTAAACTGATCTGAAACCTGAAGAATGCAATTACAGAGTAGACTTTCCCTTCTAAATGCAGTCATCAAAGAAGCCCAGATGCTGTTTAGTTCCTGTTATTACATTTCATAATGGACTCTGAATGCAAAAGGATGAAAGTGAACATCATTAAAGCAGATGATTCATGTAGAGAAGGTCTTTAAAGACAGTTATCTATTGATGAAAGATGTCAGTGTCATTATGTACTTGTAAAGTGAAAAGGAGCTGAATATTTTGCAACAAGAAAAATCTAAGATTGAATAACCTAGAAACCAACTTTAAGAGGAAACAACAAGTCATTTGTCTAATTAAATATGTGAGCTGAAGTTTTGGTAATGTCAAATGCCAGACACTGGGCTATTCTGAACATGTTTCAGCTATTCCATCTTCATTTTTTCATTCATTAATTTATTCATTCAAATAACCTTCATTGAATAAGACTGGAGAAAGAAACAATGATGGTGACCAAGGATTCAGTTTCTATTCCTATATTCCTTATTATCCCTTGCAGTTTAAGGGGACTCATCCAGCTAATTTGGACCAATTATATGTGAAATGAAGTTTCATATGTTTCCACTAAGACAGCAAAAAGATGACAGTAGAACTCTTAAGTTCTCATGTCCTGTGCAATATTAATCAGGGAGAAGATCCCATAAGTGAAGTGGTGGATCTGTATTCCCTATGAAACCTGGATTTCTGAATTAATATATAGATGACAGTTGTTTTTCAGTTACCTGAACTCATCAAGAGTATTTCATTTTTTTAAAATTTTTTAAGCCATTAAGATCTAGAGATAATATGTTTCCTCAGACCATGCCAACTCTTGTTTTTCCCTAAAAATACACCTATCATGTTTACTCATTCATTTGGCAAATATTATTGAGTTCTTCTATTTATCAAACCATGTACTAGCTTCTAAAGATGAAGTTGTTGAAAAAAAAACTTCATTGACATATGTAATGAAGCTCTTATTCTAATGGATATTAGATACTAGATTCTCAATAATTGTTTAGTACCCAATTATTTCACTATTGTTATTAATATACTACTATATAATACTATTTTTAAGCCATATACAAATTGTAATACACTTTGTTCCAGTTTCATTCTGCAAAGAAACCTATTTTATATTCACTTGATTATAAAAATTTTGAGAATAATCATCAACTTTAATTGTTTAGGGTGTAAGAATAGGCCCAGAACCTATTATTTTACAATGGCCAAAAGTACAATTTAAAGTCAATTCATAATTTTTGGAAACTTATTTATAGAAATCCCCTTAAACATATTTAAATTGTACTTTGCAGAGAAATTTTCACATTTGCTTCTCCCAAGTATCTAGTACGTAACTAACTTGGGCCACTTTAAATGCATTTTTGAAGCAAAAAGGTAAGTAAATTCAAGGCAAAAAAAATTATGTATGTGACAGTTTTTCATAAGTACTTCCCTAGGAGACTTTTTTTCTATGCAGAGCAAAGACTGTCATGGGTAAATTTCCTTACTGTGACTTTCTGTACCAGAGGAAGCTTTTTTCCTAGTTCACCTTTTCACCAAATTTGTTATCTTGCAGACACCCAGCTTTCTGTAGGCAACCTTTTCTGACTTTTCTTGTTGCACAGGCTCTGGGCATTGCCTGCTCCACCTCTCAGAAGGCCTATTAAAATCCAAAGCCTTCAGACCTTTGGCAGATACTCTCAGAGCAGGTGTTGTCATCAGCAATTAGTAAATTTCACAAAGTTATACATCTTTGTAGTTTTTGACCTCTGTGGATTTTTGTCATCTTTCTAGCTCAGATATAAATTTAAGGAGTTGTTTTCATATCATATCCACTACAAATTTAGTATTTAGGTTTTTACCTAGTCTGTCCCAGTGCCAGAAATGCTAACAAATTAGGTAAAAACATTAATATGCAATATTAAAGCCTACATATACACTTTGTGTGTGTGTGTGTGTGTGTGTGTGTGTGTGTGAGACAGGCTAGCAGATATGTTCATATATATCTATATATATCACAGAGGGATCCCAGGGAGATAAAACCAGTTTGGCAGAAGTATAAAAAAAATAGAAAAAGCTATATATGATTGGTATGATGTATCTCTCCTATTCTCCCATTCCAGTCCTTTTTAACTCTGCTTTTATCCTTGTCACATTATACTTGACACACTCTAGTCTGTGCTGAAACTATATTTCAAATTGAAGAGAATATCCATTATGTCCACATACAATTATTCAACATACAGATTATTACTGAAGGACTCACATGGATACTTAATGTACTACTTTTAGTTAACTCTGCCACTACTTGTCAGGAATTTGAACTTCCTTTTCCTCCACTAGGAGGGCAGAATCAAAGAAGAAGGTGGTAGGTTTTTTAAAGGACCTGAACATAGAAAGCTTCATGTTTCCAATAGTATTAATTTGAGTTAGGAAAACTATTACCCTGAGGGATATTTGTGAAAAAATGAATATAAAGAAGACTCAAAGAGGATTTGGGAAAGAACTCAGAGTCAGAAGATGAGAAAGGCTTACTTGTGTATTAAAAGTGTAGGAAATGACTGGGAAAAGAAGCAAAGGATACAGGGAGAGCCCATGAGGAAGAAGATGTAAGGTATAAAGTGGTTAAGGCTGATCCATTCAAAAGCCAAAGATGTGAACATCAAGTAGGGAGCAAAGCATTTCTTTTATTCCAAATAGACCCAAACACAGCATCATTGAAGTTGGCGACAGGTGCAGTGCTTAAAAGAGATCCAATAAACCCAACCCACTAATGTTGGGAAGTATTTGCCATAGGTATAGTACCCCATGCCCTCGAAGTATAAGGGCCTTCCATCTGACTCTTCACATTGTTTTCACATGCCTTAGATGCACTGGGGAGGTGAACTCTGCAGGTTAGTGAGCTCTTTTGTTAAGCTTGAAAATCTAAGGCAAACTGTAAATGTGAGTCATACCCAAATGTTCTTTATGTGGCAGTAATTATAGATGCTGCAATACTCCTGTGGTTCACTATGAAACACTTATTTCCACAGCATCTTACATTTACTATTCACCTGTTTAAGAATGTCTTAATTAAAAACAAACAAACAAACAAAAAAGAAAAACTTTTAATTTCAAATTAGTTTAAAGATTATTGCATTGGGGCTATTATTTAAGATCAAAATAAGACTTTTCTTTCTTTTCAGTAAAAGCATTTTCATTTTATTGCAAATAGATTGCCAAGAAAATCCTTCATAAAGTATTCAAAATAAGAGTTTTACATAAAATAAGACAGAGATCCTCCCTAGCCCTGAAGTGTGACACTGTGTATAGTCTTGGGTACAGTCATCTACACTGGTTAGAATTATAATACAATATCAGAGCAAACTGAAGTACAAGCTAGCTAATATTTTCTTTTAATCCTGTCTGACTTAAACTTATTAGTGATTATGCTCAAGCTCTGTCTATATTTATAATAAGAGAAAAGGAATGCTGCTTCTTGGGGTAAGATTATAAGGGACAGAAGAAGGTGCCTATGCATTGATGTCCTGAAGAAAAAGGTCACAGAGAGTTAAAAACAGTTTGGCAGAAAAATGAAAAAAAAAAAAAATAGGAAAAGCTGGTAGTTTAGGTTAGATTTTTTTTAAAAAAAAAAAAAGAAAACCTTATATGATATTTGTAGTGGGAAGGCTATTTAGGATAGAGAGTTCATGGTTATAACACCTATGAGTGAGTGAATAAAGCAAGACTGGGCAGAGGGGAAGGTTGACATTGTTGTAAATAACAGAGGTTCTGTAGTGTTGACAGAAAATGAAACTGCAATATCTCAATTAAATTTGAATGTCAGAAAATATATGCTTGCTGTTTAGTGTAAGTAAGTCTAACAATTGGTCTTGGCTATCCACTGGACTGAATTTAGAGATGCCTAGAAAACTAGCAAAGCATACTTCTGGGTATGTCTGTGAGCATGTTTCCAAAGACAATTCTCATGCAGATTAGCAATCAGTAGGGAATAACCACGCTAATTGTGGGCAGCACTGTCCCAAAGTCTGGAGGCTGCTATAGAACATGGAGTAGAAGAGGGACGCTCGCTCCCATGCACACTCTTGACTCTTCCTAAACTGCCATCGCCTGCAGACATAAGACTCCAGATTCTTCAGTCTTTGAACTCAGACTTGCACCAGAAACTCTCTAGGGAGCTTCCAGTCCAGCTTTGGACTGGGACAGCATCATCAGTCCCTGTTATTCTCAGGTTTTCAGCTTTAGGGCTGAGCAACTACTGGATTCTCCAACTCCAGCCTGCAGACAGCTGCTGTGGCACTATTTTGTTTCTGATTGTGTAAGCCAATTTAAAAATGCTCTACTAATTATTTGTAGATTCTATTGTTTCTGTTTCTCTGCAGCATACTAATTCAGTAAGTTACAAATATGATGTGATCTTAAGCAGAGTCTCTCCTCTTACTCTTTGTTATCAGCCTTATGTATTTTACCACGTAATAGGCATCGGTTCACAGACCATTATGTCCAACACAGTGAATTTGATGTTCTATCAAAAGGTCATTTCAGGGCTGGGGTTGTGGCTCAGCGGTAGAGTGCTCACCTAGTGTGTGCAGGACCCTGGGTTCGATCCTCTGTACCACATAGAAATAAATAAAGTGAAAGTATTGTGTCCAGCTACAACTAAACTAAATAAATAAATAAACAAAGGTCATTTCAAATCTAAAATCAGAAATTCCAAGTGATTACCCAGAGAGAGGTCCGACCCACCACACAGCCCACCACCCTGGAGAGGCCGACCCACCACATGTGCCCCCCCATGCCACCTCCACTGCCATCTTGGGCTATCTCCACTGCTGCCTCTGCCATCTTTAGCTGGGACAGCTTTCACCATGGGACACTAACTGGGGCCTGAATGCCCAAAATGAAGCTATCTACAGGTTTCATGCTACTCCTGCAACCAATTAGGGACATGGCTGCTTCCAACCAGAATATGGAAAATCATCACCAAGGTCCCTGTGAGTCTGGGTGTACCAGAGGTCTCTCTATTAGGTGTGCTAACAGACACCATCCTGTTGCAGAGGCAACAGGGAGCCATGCATGAGGTCTCCTCTCTATTTTTTCTCCTGCTAACAGCCATCTTCCTTTGATTACCCTTCCACTAAGACCTCTATATTCTCACATCCTACCTAATGAACATCACAGCCTACACCCACCCCGCTACACAATTAGAAACTGTAAACCCCTATGCAAACCTACTGGCTATATGGTAGAAGATAACTGAAGTCATCATTTCTGTTTATAGCTACAAAACTGTAAATGTCAAAATAGAAGCTAATTGATTTATGGCTGCATATAGGTTGCATTGGGTGCCATAAACATTGATATTCCTCTTAAAGGTGAGGTATTGGTAACCTGCAGGGACACTACAAGATTATAGGGTAGAAGCTGCAATACCTCAGATCTGCACTGAGAGGAAGACACCTAGACAATATGAAAAAAAAAACAAGTGAGGAAAGTGCTTCAAACAAACCAAGATACTACAACAATAGAATCCATTGGCAGCCCAGTAGATGAAATGTCAGAGAAGAAGTTCATAATGCACACAATTAAAATTATCTGAGAATTTAAAAATGACCTAAGTGAGCAAATGCAGGCAAAAATTGATCACTACCACATATAAGAGAGCAAATAAAGGCAACCATACATCACACCAACAAAGAGATAATAAAGCAAATACAGGTAGCAAAAGATTACTTCAAGAAAGAGATAGAGATTCTAAAAAACAAACAACCAGAAATCCTTGAAATGAAAGAAACAATAAATAAACAAATCAAATAAAAAACTCAATAGAAAGCATCACCAACAGACTAGATCACTTGGAAGACAGAGACTCAGACAATGAAGACAAAATATACAATCTTAAAAATAAAGTTGACCATACAGTGAGGATGGTAAGAAACCAAGGACTGAACATCCAAGAATTATGGTATAACATCAAAATACCAAATCTAAGATTTATTGAGATAGAGGAAGGCACAGAGATTCAAACCAAAGAATGCACAGTCTCTTCAATGAAATAATATCGGAAAATTCCCCAAACATGAAGAATGAATTGGAAAATCAAAATACAAGAAGTTTATAGGACACCAAATGTACAAAATTACAACAGATTTACACCAAGACACATTGTAATGAGAAAAAAAAAACATACAGAATAAGGATAGAACTTTAAAGGCCACAAGAGAGAGAAATCAGATTACATATAGGGGAAGACTAATTTGGAATCTCAGATTCCAAACCAGACCCTCAGAGCCAGGACATCCTGAAACAACACATACCAAGGGTTGAAAGAAAATGAATGCCAACCAAGAATCTTATATCCTGCAAAATTAAGCTTCAGATTTGATGATGAAATAAAAAACTTCCATGAAAAACAAAAGTTAAAAGAATTACAGCAGGAAAGCCTGCACTACAGAACATTCTTGGCAAAATATTCGATGAGAAAGAAATGAAAATCAACAATGAAAATTTGCTAACAGAGGAACTATACTAAAGGCAAGGTGAATCAAAGGAGAAACAAAGTAAAGTTAAAAATAAAAAATAAACCAAAATGACCGGGAATACAAACCATGTCTCAATAATAAACCTCAATGTCAATGGCATAAACTCATCAATTAAAAGACATAGACTGGAAGAATGGATTTTTTTTTTTTTTAAAAAAATGACCCAACTACATGCTGCCTTCAATAGACTCATACCACAGGAAAAGACATCCACTGACTGAAGATGAAAGGATGGGTAAATATATATCAATAACATGTACCCCATAAAGGAGCAGGGTTTTCTGTTCTCATATCAGATAAAGTGGACTTCAAACCGAAGTTAGTGAAAAGGGATAATGAAGGTCATTTCATACTACTTAAGGGAATCATATGTCAATAATACCTAACACTCCTAAATATTTATGCCTCAAACAAGGGGGCATCTATTATATCAAACAAACCCTTCTCAACTTCAAGAATCAAATAGGCCATAACACAATAATACTGGGTGACTTTAACACACCTCTCTCACCACTGAATAGATCTCTAAAAAAAAAAAACTAAAGAAAGTATAAAATTCAATAAAAGAGTCAATAATTTTGACTTAACAGACATATATAGACTAACCCATCCATCATTAAGCGAATACACTTTTTTTTCTCAGCAGCACATGTCATGCCACAAAGCAAGTTTTAGCAAATACAAAAAAAAAAAAAGTTGATGCATTCTATCTTTCCATAATGGAATGAAATTAGAAATTAATTATAAAATAAAAAAGAGAAGCTACTCTAACACCTGGAGACTAAATAATATACTATTGAATGACACATGGATGACAGAAGTCATCAGGAAGAAGATAAAAAAATTTCTTAAAGGTAAATGAGAACTCCAATACAACATATCAAAATACATGGGACATTATGAAGGAAGTACTAAAGTTCATTGCATTAAGCTCATTCATTAAGAGAAGAAAAAGGCAATACAAAAATGACCTGGCATTACATCTCAAAGCCCTAGTAAAAGGGGAACAAATCAACACCAAAAGAGGTAGAAGATAGAAAATAATTAAAATTAGAGCTGAAATCAATGAAATTGAAACAATTCAAAATCTAACAAAGCAAAAAACTGATTCTTTGAAAAAATAAATAATATTGACAAAGACTTAGCCACCCTAACAAAAAGAAGAAGAAAGAAAATTCATATTACTAAAATTTGTGATGAAAAAGAAAATATCACAACATACACTATTGAAATACGGAAGATAATTAGAAACTATTCTGAAAATCTATACTCCACTAAAACAGAAAACCTCAAAGACATCAACAAATTTCTAGAGGAATATGACCTTCCCAAACTGAACCAGGAGGACACGTACTACTTAAACAGATCAATTTCAAGCAATGAAATAAAAGATGCCTTCAAAGCCTACCAACCAAGAAAAGTCCAGGACCAGTCAGATTCTCAGCTGCAGTTCTCTAAGACCTACAAAGAAGAATACTGATACTCCTCAAATTATTCCATGAAACAGAAAATGAGGGAACCCTTCCAAACTCATTCTACAAAGCTAATATTACTCTGATACCAAAACCAGACAGAGACACACCAAAGAAAGAAAATTTCAGACCAATGTCCTGATAAACATAGATGCAACCATTCTCATTAAAATTTTGGCAAATTGCATACAAAAAGATATTTTAAAAAATAGTGCACCCTGATCAAGTGGGGTTCATTCCAGGGATGCAAGGTTGGTTCAACATACAGAAATCAATAAATGTAATCCATCACATCAATAGACTTAAAGATAAGAATCATGATTATATCAATTGTTGCAGAAAAAGCATTTGACAAATCACAGCAAGGCTTCATGTTCAAAACATTAGAAAAACTAGGACTATTAGGAATATACCTCAACATTGTAAAAGCTATCTATGCTAAACCCAAGGCCAACATCATTCTAAATGGAGAAAAATTGGAAGCATTCCCGCTAAACAGGAACAAGACAGGGATGCCCTCTTTCACCATATCTACTCAACATAGTCCTTGAAACTCTAGCCAGAGCAATCAGAGAGAAGAAAGAAATTAAATGGATATGGATAAGAAAAGAAGAACTCAAACAATCATTATTTTCTATACTTAGAGGATCCAAAAAATTACACCAGAAAACTTCTAGAATTAATAAATTATTTCAGCAAAATAGCAGGATATAAAATTAGTACCCATAAATCAAACACATTTCTATACATTAGTGAAGAATCCTCTGAAAGAGAAATTAGGAAAACTACTTCATTCACAATAGCTTCAAAAAAAATACTTTGGAATCAATCTAACAAGAGAGGTGAAAGACTTCTACAAAGAAAACTATAGAACACTAAAGAAACTAATTGAAGAATATCTTAGAAGATGAAAAAATCTCTCATTCTTTTGGATAGGCAGAATCAATATTGACAAGATGGCCATAATATATAAAATACTATACAGAATCAATGTGATTCCAATTAAAATTCCAATGTCATTCCTTATAGAAATAGAAAAAGCAATCATAAAATTTATTTGGAAAGATAAGAGACCCAGAATAGCCAAAACAATCCTTAGCAAGAGGAGTGAAGCAAGAGGCATCATAATACCAGAATTTAAACTATACTAAAAAGCTATAGTAATAAAAAAAAGGCATGGTATTGGCACCAAAATAGACATGTGACCAATGGTACAGAATAGAAGACACAGAGACAAACTCACATAAATACAGTTATCTCATACTAGACAAAGGCATTCAAAGTGCATATTTCAGAAAAGATAGCTTCTTCAACACATGGTGTTAGAAAAACTTGAAATCCATATGCAGCAAAATGAAAATAAAGCCCTATCTTTCACCATGTACAAAACTCAACTCCAAGTCGAGCAAGGACCTAGGAATTAGACAAGAGACCCTATGCCTAACAGAAGAAAAAGTAAGCCCAAATCTTCATCATGTCAGAGTAGGCCCCAACATCCTTAATAAGACTCCTAAAGCACAAGAAATAAAATCAAGAATGAATAAATGGGATGTATTCAAACTAAAAATTTTCTTCTCAGCAAAAGAAACAGTCAATGAGGTGAAGATGCTATTAGCCAATCAATAAATGGGCCAAGGAGCTGAACTTTTCAGAAGAAAAAAATACAAACTACCAACAAATATATGAAAGAAGGTTCAACATCTCTAGTATAAAGAAATGCAAATCAAAACTTCTCTAAGATTTTTGAATGGCAGTTATAAAGAATACAAGCAACAGTAAGTGTTGATGAGCATGTGGGGGGAAAGGCACACACATACATTGCTGGTGGGACTGCAAATTGATGCAACCAATATAGAAAGCAGTATGGAGATTTCTTAGAAAACATGGAATGGAACCACCATTTATCCCAGCTATCCCACTCCTTGGTCTATACACTAAAGACTTAAAAATAACATACTATATAACACAGCCACTTTAATGTTTATAGTAGCACAATTCACAATTGCTAAACTGTGGAAGCAACCTAGATGCTGTTCAATAGATGAATGGATAAAGAAACTGTGGGACAGATACACAATGTAATATTACTCATCATTAAAAGAGAATAAAATTATGGCATTTGCAGGTAAATGGAGGGAGTTGGAGAATATCATGCTAAGCAAAATAAGCCAATCTCAAAAAAACAGGGGCCAAATATTTTTGAATGCTAATCTATATGTGTGTGTGTGTAGCAGCGGGCATGGGATAAATGGAGGGACTTCAGATGGGGCAAAGGGAGGTGGGTTAGAGACATAAGGGTAGGAAAGATGTTGGAATGAGACAGACCTCATTACCCTAGGCACATGTGTGATTGATTACATGAATGTTGTGACTCTGCTTCATGCACAACCAGAGAAGTGAAAAATTCTGCTCCATTTGTGTACAGTGAATCAAAGAGCTTTCTACTGTCAAGTATAACTGATTAGAACTAATATATTTTTAAAAAGAAATTCCAGGAGTTATATTACCATATCAATATACTGACCACCATACCTCTTTCATAGTCAGGTGGGATACCATATTGATGAATCATACTCTCAGCACTTGAAAGGTTGTATTGACTGAGAACTTGCAGTCAGGAAAGGAAAATTAATACCTAGAATTTGTGTTAATTTTCATCAGGTTGAATTACTGCTAGCTCCTGAATGGAGCAAATCCAGTATAATGAATTCTGCCTCAAAGGGATTGATCCTTTCTGGAAAAAAAATGGCCCTATAGTGGGGCTTGGCATTAGTCTCTCTAATAACAGCAGCCCCTGTGGATAGACACCACAAGTAGTAGCTATGACAGATTTGATTAGTTGGTAACTATGCTATTTTACTTACATCTAACCTCCAAGTATATGGACCCATGGAACCAGCACAGTGATTGGCTGATGGAAGAATCTAGCTGACATCAGATAGTCAAGTGATTCTCTCTCTACTGAGCTGTTTAGTGCTTCTTATGTGATGGTGTCTCTCTAGTGGGGGTTTTAAAATATTTCTCCTGCTTTGTTTCCTCTCCTACAGAGGAATCCACATGATTTTTCCCCAGACTTTGTAGAGATTCCTGGCCAATTACTCAAGTCACTTACTTACACTACACAGGAAGCATTCTGGATTTCTCAATGTTGCTGAAGCCCTCTAGTCCGTCCCACAGAGTATAAGTAGCTGATAGATCTTCCAGCTTTTCATCATATATTGTTTTAAAATGTTTCCTTTAGCTCCCTTTTCCAACCATCTACCAAAGCTGAGTTATTGTGTCTACTTTGCAAAATGTCACTTTTTCCAAGCTTTCACTCATCAAATTCACTAGCAGAATTTAACACAATTTTCTAGAGTTTGTATTAGCATGCCAAACCCCAGATCATCAGAAGCTGCTCTTCCCCCCACAATTCCCTGACCCTGCACCCTCAGGATTTTATCCTATGTACATGTCTGTGTGCTTCTGCTGGTACAGATTAGCAGAACTGGCCATCTCTTCTCTCTATGCAGATCTAGCACTATGATAGCCAGGGTATACTATATTTACTAATCTAGTGGCCAGGTGAGGAAATAAAAATAAACCCTAGAGCAAGGGACCTTGGTCCCTCAAAGTCCAAAAGCCCTACATATTGGTACACAAGTGAATAATGCAAGCCTTTCAAAGAGAGGAGTGGGACACGTTTTGCAAACCCAGAGAGCTCAGAAAAATCTTGATTTCAATGAATTGTGTTGACCCAGTTTTTTCTATTCCAGTTCTCAAGTTTCCCATTCTTTCCCACTCAAGACTTTGATTCTGACTGTAAGATTTGCTGGCCTGAGAATTATTTATCATATCAAATTTTTCTGAAGCTTTTCTACTCTTATAATTAAGTCTTTGGACCAATCCAAAGCTTTCTTTGCCCCGCAGCTGCAGGAGATGAGAGTTTCTTTAATGCTTCTATTAATGCTTTCTTTAATGTGTCTATTAATGCTTTCTTTAATGTTTTCAATTAAAGAAATTAAATTCTTTGATTTCTACTTCCCCTGAACTGCACAAACACCTAAGACAGTACTGCATAAGGTAGTCTCTTACACTGATATCCTACCACTTCCACTCTAGTAAAAGTTTTAGCACTTACTTTAAAATTCCAGGTGCTATCCAAACTCCAGTTACCTTCATATTTGTGCACAACTAGCAGGCATTTAACCCTTCCCAAAGCCTAATTGCAAATCAACAACCTTCAGCCCTTCTTGTTACCAATTGTCATAGCTCAGGTTCCTTAAGAATCAGGGGCTGAGACATAGATTTATGTGTAGAAAGCTAAGTGAGATGTGCTGGTGGAAATGACTCCTATGGGAGAATAAAAAAAAAAAAAACAGGATTGAGCAGAGAAAGAATTTTAATTGGGATGAAATTGCAATAAAGTTATCAACCATTTCCACAGTCTGGAATGACCCTTGAGAATTCTCCTGAATTGTGCCACAAGGGACAAGATTTGTTAACATCTACTAATTAAGCTTAAGATATTTCCTACTCCAGAAAAGAGAAAAGACTTGGGAAAAGCAGCCCCCTTTGACTAAGGACTATAGAAGGGGACTCAGGTGTAATTTGTCAATAGGTAACATGGAAGGTATGTCCATCACAGAGTAGACATGAATCCACTTCAGTCAGGGTTGGTATACAACACAAAAAGAAGAAATCAGAAGATAAGTTGTGAAGTAAAGTCACTAGCCAATAGATAAAGTAATAGAAAATAAGAACCAAGTACATAAAACCAACTGTTGGGAAAAAATCCATAAAAAGAACAAATAAGAATAAGATCTGAGAAAGAAAATACATCCCAAGTCAAATTGCCAGTCTGTTATAGAAGTATGTATAGGAGGAAATTCAATTTCTATTCTGTTGATTAAGTGTTCTTCCACCCAAAATATGAATAAACAGAGTTCATAATTCAAAAGGCACAAATGAGTAAGCACATAACCTCAGCTATCCAGTGATCACCAGTGATTGTTCATTTATTTTTGTCTTTTCCCACTAAACTGAAAGATCTTTGAAGTAGAAGAGGAATTACTTATTTTGTATCCTGCATACTCATATTAATTTCCCAATGAATACTAAATGAAAAATAAAGTAGCTTTGCAATTAGGCATGTCAAATAATTTTTCTAAATTATTTATAGGCATTTTGTATCTTGATAAAATTTCAAGAAGAAAACCCTGATATTTTATGATGGATCTTTAGGTCACTCAATATATTACTACTCAAGTGAGTTCATAAATTTTTCCAACATTCATTCATTGAATTGATTTTTTTCAATAAAAGTAAGGTTTTGAGGGCTGGGGTTGTGGCTTAGTGGTAGAGCGCTTGCCTTGCATGTGTGAGATCCTGGGTTCAATCCTCAGCACCACATAAAAATAAATAAACAAAATAAAGATATTGTGTCCATGTATAACTAAAAAAATGTTTTTAAAAGTAAGGTTTTGAGAGGATTTGTAAACATTCATACATGATAATGCAGAAATCTATTCATACATCATACTACATCATTTACAATACAAGTTCATCTAAATACTACTTGCATGCATCCAATAGCAGAGATGTACTCATTTCAATTTTAAAAACCTCTATCTGGTCTAACCAAAGAAATGAGCCACGTTACTATGTTAGGAAATGAAGTCATTGCTTTATTTGGTAGTTATGGGTAGACATGAATTAATGAATTCAGTGATCAATACTCAAACTGGAATGAAATTGTCCAAATCTCTCGAGAAATATAGTGAAATTCTCAGCAGCATTCATAAGACTATTTTAAATGCATCAAAAATATTTTTCCTAGAAAAGAATGAGATATAATTTATTTCCCCATGTACATCATTAATCTTGATTTTTATCATATTTTTTCTATATCAAAGTCATATAATGCTCATTTTGGTCTTCTTTCTTGGTCAGAATGAGTAAACTGGTCCTTCTTTCTTGATCAAAATGAGACAAATACATACATATACTTTATCTTCTTTTTAAATCTTCTGATATTTGCATAACATAAATGTCCTCTGGTTTATGTGACTTCATATTCATTTCATAACTCCATTCACTGATATATTTTAAAAATCAATAGACTGTGGAACTTACCATTACTGTCATAGAACTTTCCATAGTGATTTAGATGTTAAAAACTTTTCAAGATTTTCACAGTATCCTTTTCTCAGTCCATTATAGTCATGATGATGCCATACAACAAATCATTTCAACTCTGGCATGCAATACTGAGCATTTATTTCTTGCTCAGACTTATGTGAGTAAGCTAATTGGCTTAATTGGTCAGTCTTAAATGCAGTCAGTTTATACATTGGGTTTAGGTCTGATCATGTGTCTCTCTCTCTTCTACCAAGTGATGGCATATTCTTCTTGTGGCAATAGTAGAAACACAAGAGAACAAATACAACCACACAAACATGTTCCAAGCCTCTACTTCCACCATGGCTGCTAACATCACATTGAACACGTCAAGTCAAAGGGCCAAGGCTAATCAGAAATGGTTACATAATACTACTAGAGAAGGATGGAAAAGAGCCAATAATAATGTCAGTGATTTTTTCTCTGTTAGTTAGAATTATTCATCTCTCTCCTTCATGAAAAAATACATAGCCCCTCATCCTAAGGTGCCTGGAAGTTTTACCCAATTTTGGTATCAACTTCATAGTCCAGGATTTTGTGATGTACCTGAGATCTGGAGCTAGAACCTGATGAAGAGGTCAAAAAACTAAAAAGGCAAGTGCCCTGCAAGTGTACAGCCAACGCACACTGGTGCAACACAAAAAGAAGACAACAAACCCTCCTTTTCAAAAAAAAAAAAAAGCAGCAGCACACAGCAATCTGGGACTCACAGAAACTCTATTTCCTCTGAGCACAGGCTTCCAGATACCTCAGAACTGGGAAAAGGATGTTCTTTCTCTTCAGTCCATTGCCTTCCATGGATTGTTGCCCTGTACTCAATTGCTTTTCCTTTTACTCTCCCATAGGGCCACATCCCAAAGCTATCAGAGTCTCCCCCATTCCAGCTAAATGGATTATAATGAACACCTTTAATTTGATGAGAATTTCTTTATCCAATCTTAAAAGTTTAAGAACTTGGGGGACTTTCCTTTACCTGTTTCTTCTTCTTTTGTTTTCTGCTTGTTCAGCCAGTTCGTTCCTGGACTCATCTCTCTCCTGCAGCACCAGCTCACATTTTTAGTTTTCCCTTGAAAGTCCCTCACCATGAAGCTTATTGCAAACATCTTTTTCTTTCTTCCAGGATATTTACCAATGGCAATTTTACTAATTATTTTTCTACTTTACTAGCTTTTTATAAAAATTGATTACCATTTCTCCATCTCTTAGAGCAGTTTTTCTCCTACTTTCCAGATGGTCTCCAAGCTATTGCCAAATATTTTAGAATTTTGTTCTGTTAGTATCCCAATTTTGGGTACTAATTTCTATTTCAAATATTGCCATAATCATGATGTATATATCTATGAATGAATAACAAATATACTACAATAAATCCTGCATATATATATATATATATAGAGAGAGAGAGAGAGAGAGAGAGAGAGAGTTATAATGCACTAATTAAATAACAATAAAATAATAAAGAAGGAGGTCAGTAGAATGGAGCAAGAAGATGGGGAAGGGAGGAAAGGAGAGAGAGGAAAGGTCTTCAGGAAAATATTCATTGTTGGTCTCAAGGAGCAAGATAGACTTTAGTCAACTGTCCTCAATGCCTTCTCTAATAAAGCCATCCTCCTTGCTTCAAAATAGTAATCATAATAATGCTGCCTATAAAGACACCTAAAACCAATTGATGTACAAACAAAAACATTTATTCTTGTACACACAGTCCTAAGATCAAGTGAGGTAGCTCTGGCTAGTGTGGGTTTCCAAGCCTTCTACAGAGGTACCACTCCAGGCTGAGGTTCTGTAATTTGTCTAGGGCTACATAGGAGCACATCTTTCCTAGGGCTCACGCAGAAGGAGCAGCAATTACTTTTAGCACATTGTTTTTATAACTGAAGTCAAAAGTTCGCAGAGGTACAAGTAAAAAGACATGCGGTGTCTTAATTCTCATATTTCATTGGCCAAATAAAGAAATATTGCCAAGTACAAAACTAATGGGGTACAGAAATATGCAACTCCCATGTAGGTTGAGAGGTGAAAATAATTATTTGCTGAATAATAATCCAAACTACCACAGTTCTTCATCACACAACACTAATGGGGAGCATAAAAATATATAGCTCACATAGCTTTCATCCAATTCCACAAATAATAAGATTAAAAATGGGTCCCTTTTTGTAGAATTTTTAAAACAATAGACACTGACATATACATATACATATATATGCACACACATTTATAATATATGTAAAAATATATAGTACCTAGTATGTAATTAATTAAGTTCATATATACTATTTTCTAGTTCTTGAGTAAGATGAATTGAAAAAGATGTTCTAAGTAAGTGACTGCATGTTTCTCATTCGGGAAAGGAAAAATGACAATGAAAAAAGAATCAAGCAGACAAAAAACAGTCTTGGGAAATGGGAATTTAAGGGTCTCAGCCCAGGTACACTCACAATAACAGAAAGACTTATACAAACAGCATTCATGGAACAATAAGTATCTACACAGAAAACTCTATGTTGATCTCCCCTCACCATCGTCACTATTTCTCTTTAAATATATTATATTGCCTGTTAATAAGGAGTGAATACTAATATCTTGATTAAGTGTATGGTCTTCATACACTTAATACACCCTTTATACATCCTTCATCTCTCCCTCTTCTAGCCACATTCTTCCTGTGTTGATGTGCAGATCTCCATCACTCTAGACAAAATGTCAAGTGATGTTTCCTCTGTGATAGCTCTGAAAAACAAAGCCAAGAGAAGAGAAACTGCTTTTCATAATTCATTTGCCTGAAAGCATAGTGATTAACTTTATAATTGGACAGGGAAGATGAGTACTTGGATTTAGTCCATGTGCAGAATTTATATTTCCACAAAATCTGTAAACTGGGATAAAAACAACTCAATTGTGCCAATGTTTCCCTGAAAAAAAAATTTAACTAGACCACAAAACAAAAAACAAACAAACAAAAAGTCAACTTTGTGATCTTGTGTCGAATTTCAGCAGGGCATATCTATTATTTACAGAAGTTTGAGGCAGGTGAGCAGATGCTGGAACCTGGTCCTGGCATGATCCAGTATGGATGGACAGTTATGAAGGGAGACACATTTTAAAAAGTTGTTGATTCAGTAAGTGAGTAGGACAAAAGAGTAGGAAAATGATACCCAGTCATATCCAGGAAAAAGTATTCTGTTAGTCAGTTTTGTGTCACTATGACCAAAATACCTGGCAAGAACAACTTAGAGGAGGAAAAGTTTGTTTTGACTATGGTTTCCAAGGTTTCAGTCTATGGTTGGCTGGCTTCATTTCTCTGGTCCTGTGGCACAGCAGATAATCATGGTAGAAAGATGTGATGGAGGAAATATGCTCAGCCCCTAGCATCTAGAAAATAGAGATATCAAATTCATTCCAGTAATCTGCTTCCTCCAAACAGGACCTCTCTCTCAGTAGTCCACTCAACTATCAATGATTAATCCATCAAACAGATTAATTCACTGATGAGGTCAAAGCCCTCTTTTTCCAATCACTGCCTAAAAGCCCCACCTCTGAACCTTGCTGCATTGGGGACCATGTTCTCAACACATGAGCTTTTGGGGGACATTCCAGATCCAAACCCAACAAGTATGGGGTCATTGATATTCATTTTATACTTTGGATGCCATCATCATTACAACCTAATATTACTTTTTCTTTCAAATTGTTCCAGCTTCAGTCATTGGTATCTCCTCCAGTAGTTTCCTATGTCTCTTTGACATACCCTATTGATGTGTGGGTTAGGTTTTGTTGTTTTCGTCAATGCCATTGCTCTGCTTTTTCTTTTTAGCATGCTATTCTTACAGCCACAATAAGCATCTCCAGATTTCTTTTATATATCCCCAGTTCTAGAATCAGTCACATTTCCAAAGAGCCTTTGTTGCTTTGACTGGAGAATGGTATGAAAAACAAAGACTGGGAACCAGATGTTCTTGTTGCTATTGGATCATCAATACTCCTAGGCCCTCTCAGCTGACATATCAAGGATATATATATATATCCTTGATATATTTGTATTTATACATTCATATGCACACATATTTCTATATGTGTATATATATTAAGTTAAATACAAGTGATATTTCCACTTCTAGTCCATTATCACATAAACCACCTCACGCAGCATTTTTCCCCTGCTCATTTGTAAACTCCTAATTCAACAGTAAATAAAAAGGGTTGCAATGAAAAGTTTTTAAATTTAATAACATCCAATTTAAAACTTTTTTCATGTATGATGCTTTTGGTATTATAGCTAAACTTATTATCAAATCTAATTTCTCTATATCTTCTCCTAACTTTTCATTTGAAGTTTTATACTTTTGCATTCTACATTAAGATCATGATCTGCTTGAGCCAATTTTTATGTAAAATATAAGGTATGCAACCAGGTCGTTTTCACGCATATGGTCTCCAATTGTTCCAACACGAATAGTTTAGAGACGATCACTTCTCTATTAAACTATATTGATACTTTCATCAAATTAAATGTATTTTTAATGTGATTTTCTGTTTTGAGGCCGTATATTCTGTTCCATTGATCTGCAACATTATCTTAATTACCATAGCTTTGTAGTAAGCCTTGAAATCACATATTATCAGTACTCCAACTTTGTTCATTTTTAGGACTATGTTGATTATTCTGGGTCCTTTGTTTTCCCATCCAGATGTTTGAATCAGTCTGTCCATGTCTACAAAACAGCTTATTCAAATTTTGATTGAGATTGTGTTGAATTTATAGATCAAATTAGAAAGGATTATCATATAAACAATACTGATGTTTTCAACCTCTGATCTTGGAATGTCTCTCCATTTATAATGATTTTTTTTTCAGAATTTTTGACATTTTCTTCATAGATATCCTATACACACTCAGAATTCTTTATAAGTAATTCATTTTTCAGTTTGTATATCCCATTTCAGTTTCTAAGGGATCATTCCTCTTTCTAGGAAAGCACTTGGCCATCATATATTGACATTGTATCCTTCAACATGACTATACTTCCTTATTATTTCCAGAATTTTTTCTGTAGCTTTTACAGCTTTCTAATATATATAATTTCTACTACATAGACTGTAATTGCTTTTCTTATTAAACTGTCTAATTCTTTCAGTAAAATGGTGAATAGGAATGGTAGAAGTGAATATCCTTACCTTGCTCACACTCATGGGGTTAGGTTGTCATTATTTCACAATTAATAATAATGTAAACTGTAGATTTTTGTTATATCCTTTACTAAGTAAGGTCTCGTTCTCCTGGTTTAGTTTTATTTTATCATGAACAGTGTTCAGTTTTACTGAGTGTTTTTCCTAATTTATTGGTACGATTTTATTGTTTTTATTATTTATTCTGGTAATGGAATGAATTATATTGATTTATGATTTTTCAAGTAGGCTTGCAATTCTGTAATAAACTCCACTTAATTATAGCATATTATCCTTTTATATATTGCTGAATTTGATTCATTGATATTTTGGTAAGAATTTTTGGTTCTATATTCATGAGAGATATTAGTCTGTAGTCTTCTCTTCTAGTAATGCATTTATCCATATTTGGTATTTTGATACTTCTGGACTAATTAAATTAGATGTATTTCTTTCTGTTTCTGTTATCTGGAAAAGATCATGGAGACTTGATATGATATTTTTATTAAATGAAGAATATGGCTATACAAAATGCTTGTTTTCCCTTAAATTTTTAGTAATTCTTCTATCTTCCTCATCTTAATTTTCTCTTCTTTTGTTGCTTTTCTATAGTGGAAACTTAGGTTATGTGTGTTACCTTCTTCTCTACTAATGTATGCATTTAATGTCATAAATATCCCTTAAGCCCTGCTTCATGCACATATTACAAATTTTGATATTATATTCTTATTTTATTTTATTTCATTTCAGGTTAAATATTAAACAGTTTCTCTTAAAAGTTATTGAGAAATATGTTGAATAATTTTAAAATATTTTAGAATTTCCTATATGTCTTTGTTATTGATTTCTACATTGAGGCTACTATATTCTGAGAACATGGTTTATATGATTTCTATTCTTTCAATGTGCTAATATGCATTTGGTTGCTGAGAGTGTGATATATCTTGGAGAATTTTCTATGGAAGCTTGAAAAGATTGCACATTATGCTGTCATTGGATAGAATATTTTATAAATGTCATTTAGATATAAGTTAATTGATTGGGCTGGTCAACTTCTCTACACCCTTTATAATTTTTTTGCCTGCTTCACATATCAATTACTGACAGAAAGGTGTTGAAGTTTTTAAATATGATACATTTTTTTCCTTCTTTCAGTTTTCTCCCGCTTGTTTAATGTAGTTTCATACAATGATGTTAAATGCATACAAGTTTAACACTGTGATATTGTCTTTAAGAAATGATCTCTGTACCATTATGTAAAGCTCTTCTTTATCCCTGAAAATTTTAATTCTTCTGAAAACTGCTTTGTCTAAAGTTAACTAGGCCCTCAAGACTTCTATTGATTGGTATTAGCGTGATATATCTTCTTCATCTCTGTATTTTTAAGTTTTCTGGGCTTTTGCATTTAACGTGCACTGTTAAAAGAAATATTTGGGGTCTTATTTTGCTTTTGTTTAACTCCACTCTGACAATAGTCTAAATTAAACATTTTTTAACTAATTTATGCCCACTTTCAAATAACACTTTACCACTTCTTGGGTAGTCCAGGTACATTATAACTGTGTTCTCATTTGCTCATTTCCATGTTTTGTGACATTGTTGTCACTCATTTCCCTTATCCAAGTGCTAAAATATCCTACTTTGTTGCTACTGTTATTTACTGAAACAAAATGTTTACATAAATTAATAGTAAGAAAAATCAAGATTTCATTTCACCTCCATTTATTTCTTCTCTTGAGTTCCTTCTTTATGTAGATATAAATTCCTGACTTATATTACTTTCCTTCTTACTAAAGAAATTTTAACATATTTTTGAAGTATCTCATTTTTAGTTAGAGAAAAGGTTTATTGCCCCTTTTGTTTGTAAAAACTAACTTCCTTAGGGAATTTCAGATCCACGACATTTTTTTTCTTTCAACATTTTGTTTACTTTATTCTGTTTGTACTTTCATTTTAATGAGAATTTTTAAAAATATCTATCCTTTTTTTCCTTAATAGGTAAGGTTATTTTTCCTTTGAGTTTTTAAAAATTTTCTCTTTGTGTTTGAATATAATATGCTTAGATTGTGGGATTTTCATTGTGTGTGAGTGTGTGTGTGTGTGTGTGTGTGTGTGTTTATTTTGTCATTTTCCTAGCTTCCTGGACCTATGTTAGCCATTATTAATTTTGGAAATTTCTTAGGCATTATCCATTTATTTATCTTGCCTTGTTCTATTTTTCTTCTAATTCATGTATTCCAATTACATGTTTAGTAAATTTTTTTTCATATTGCCTCATTACCCTTAAGTGTTACTTTTTTGTGCTGTTTTTCATTATTTGTTCTGTGCATTTCAGATGGAGGATTCTTTCTTGCTCTAGTTTCCAGCTCACTGATTCTTTCCTAGTTATGTTACAGTGTTTTATTTCTAATGTTATTTGTTTTATTTTAGAGATTCTCTGCATATACTACACACCATTCCATCTTCACTGTGAGAATCTGGAATATGGCAGGAGTCTGGGAGTGAAGGGAAGAGTCAAGGATTCATCTAAGAATGAGACTCCAGTTCCCAGACTTTCTCACACTCAAGCCAGTTCCTGCTCAGTGGACAGCAATTCATCAAAATTAATAAATAAGTGTTCTTACTAGTTATCCCTCAGTGGTTTCTGCTCCAGGTTAAATAGGTCCTAGCTGTGATTTTCCTTTTTCACCTAACTCTTCATGTTTGGCAATAATATTTTCCCAAATGAATTCAGTTCTCTTTCTTTCTCCAAAGAGAGTCATTAATTTTAAGTCTATATAACTCTTTTCTTATTAAAAAGATGAGGTAGTAGATTCCAAGCTCTTTACATGTCAGAGCTGACCTAATTTTTTAAATGAGCTATTTAAAATATATATTTTATTCAATGAAACCACCACTCCCTATAAGTACATTAACATGAATTTAGTCGTTTGGTTCCTAAAATACTAGGCTAATTTTTAAGACAAAAATGACTAATTTACCTCAATACCCAACTTCGTTTCTGTATGGATTTTATATCATTATACAAAATTGGATAGGTTTGTCATTTAAAATTTGATTCAATTATAGTGAATTCAACCAAGATGAAATGCTCATTCATTGCTTTGCTCATGTATGCTTCTAAATTATTCAGCATCAAGAAGGGAGAGTTTATAGTCTTCCATTATATGATCTCTCAAAGGCTCTTATGACAATTTTGCTTCAATGAATTTAAAACTATCCTCTTCTTTCCAAATGACTGATCACTTAATCGGAGGGAAAGAATAGATAAACAGTCTAGCACTTAGAATTAGAAATTGCTGTAGAATTAGAAATAACCGGGGCAATGATTTTGAAAAGTCAGGTCTCAGGTTGTTGGTCCCACTTTCATTGGCACTAAGCAATCTTAATAAACTGTGAACCTCATTAGCTAGGACAGCCTTAAGAGCACTCCACAGTTCTGTTTCATAATTGTTCAAGCAGCACAAAGATCAAAGGGGAAGAAACTACCTATATTTTAAAGGATGTTCTAAATTAAAATTGTTCAGACTTCATATGTGTGCATGTTCAGTATTTCTAATGAACGTGAATATGCCTTTCTCCCAGGACGATTTCAGTAACACTGGCTGAATGTATTTTATACCTTTTGCATCTTAAATATTCTGTGTGGCCTGATAACCCATTTTGCAACTTCATCTTAGTGAAGGAAGCTTTCCCCATACTTTTAAGCTGCTATAGTTTTTTTCTGAACTTTTGTTGGTCATTTCTTTCTCCAACTATGTAGGTGTCACTCCCCAAGATTCTCACCTACAAGAAACAAGAGGGAAGATAGTACCAGCATTATGCAGGAATATAACTTTTCCTTTAGATTCCTATTTTCTTCCCTGCTTTAGATAACTCAGCTTTTCAATTTCCTTCTACACATGCCAAAGCCTCCTAACTCTATGGGGCTTCTATAGATATTCATTCTTTCCTCCCTAGAATCCTTAACTTCATGTTTCCAGCAACAAAGTATTAAGTATTCCTTAATGAATAACTGCCTCCGTTACAGTCAGTGGGCACCGCTCCTCAGGGTGTCCTGATTTCCCTTAGCCGAATGGTGAACCTGTGAGCGGGAGTCTGCTTTTGGAATACAAGCTTAAACAAAGTGGAGTGGCTTTCTGGCTATCATGTGCTGAGCAGCTTTCCTCACCATGACCATCTGCCATGATGTTTTGCCTCACTTCAGGCCTTGAGCAATGGAATCAGCCAACCAGGGACTGTAACCCTCAAATTGTGAGCCAAAATAAACTTTTCTTTCTCTCATTTTTTTCTTGTCAGGTATTTTGGTCACAGTTACAAAAGAGTAAATAGCAATCCTACAGACAAAGATAATGTATTTTGTTGTTTCAGTCTCTGACTTTGTGATAATTAGTTACAGCAACAAAACCAACCTGATACATCTCCTCTTCATACTTGCCAAATTGCAGATAGCATCAAATTTCCTTCTGTTCCATCATTCTATAATCTAGTATATTTTTCTATCATTATCTTGTTCAGAGTAGATGATTTATTCAGCTGTCTTCAGCAGGTGTTAGTGTCCTATTCATATTAATATATACAAATCTTGACACAGCAACCTTATACGCAGAATGTGCTTCAAAAGAATTTATTGAACTGAACCACAATTCCAGTGGTTACAATGACCTGTCTCATAATAAAAATGTTTTTAATATGTCATTCTGAGAATGGATCACAGAACATTTTTAACTCTGATTACCTTCCTGCACAGTGACATGCTCAATTGAAAGCAAACCAGAGTTTGATACAAACTAGTCACAACCAACTCGCTCTTCCCTTAGGCTATATTCTTTGCTCAATTACAAATCTCTCCCAGGACTTTATCTGATCCTCCATCATGTCCTCACCTTCTTTTTGGAATGACTTAAATATTGTGTAAATCGCCTTACTTCCCCTCCCAATTTTTTTTTTTTTGTCTATGGAGAACTGTCTTTAAGCAAATCAGACAAATATTTATAATTTTTGAGAAAGATTATAAGGATACTGTTATCTATTTCAAACACTTAACTTCATGTGAAAGGAGGAAGACTCTATATGAGTTTTGAAGAAAAGATAAAAATTATATAATTCAGCTACATACTTAGCAAACTTTAAGTGCATCCCTCATTGTAATATGTATAAATATTGTTATAAATATATGCAAATACTATTATAAAATGTAAATCTTCTCCCCACTCCTATTTTGATTCCTTTCTACAAATTGTATTTTTGAAATTGCTGACAATTCTAAGACCACCATCAGTTTTAGAGTTTGTATGAATAGGAAGATGCAGAAGCTAGAAGTGGATCTTGAGTTGAACCTAACCTAATAGGTAATATTCCACTTTGAGACATATGGTCATTGTATTGGATAAACATGGACATTTTCCAAAGAGGCTATTAACATAAGCCATGCCTCTGAAAACAAAATTTACCAGAAGGGTCTTGTGGTATCCAGGCATGACTTCTGTGCCACCAGAAATAGCGAGTGCCTGTAGGAGAACAAATCGATCCTAATGTAAACAAGGGTAGAACACTACTGAAATATATATGACACAAATGATCAGAAACTGAGGATTCCTTATATGGAGCAACTGGGCAGGCAGGAAAAGAGATGACAGTGTCAACAACATAAATAGAAGTTGAATGACATGGTAAAATCAGGAGAATATTAATTACTCTACATTTGGCTATGGTATCTTCTATTTTTTTGCTTGGCTTGTTGTGTTTTTAAGAATAATACCAAAAACAATTTCTACATTAATGAATGAATAAAATTGACTCACAAAAGTATTTTGTTAGACCTCATTTCTTTGAAAAGGGGCATGAAGACTTTAAAGAGAGTACAAAGAGAGATTTTCCTATATTTGAAAATAAAGAATCTCACAAGAACAAACCAAAAGAAAAAAATGCAGGGTCTCCCAGGAACTAAAATCTCCTACGGCAGCTCTGATTTTTTTTTTTTTTTTGCATAAACTTGAATAAATTATAAAATCCTCTTTTCTGTACATGTTTTACCCCCCAAAATTCTAGCATTACCTGTGGCTCCCACTCTACATGAGCTTTGATCCATGTGCTCAACACATCACTGGCTGGGTTTTATTCTCTCTTTTAAATTATTGAGAAAAGCAATCTGATGGTTTCAGCCTAATGGATTGATTCACTTGATTCAATCAGTTGTAACCTTGAAGTGAACTCCCACAAGGCTGAGGACATCCTTTCTAGGTGTGGGAAAATCAGTCACTCCAAGAGATTTCTTAGATTACACAGGAAAATCATGGTCATTTTACTGCAAAGGATTGAGAGCTCTAAACTATTCTGGGGAATTATTTAAAAATCTTAAAAAGGCCAAAAATAAAATTTGTAAAGAAAAATAACAAAAAAGGTGCTTACTTTTGTTTTATATTGTTTTTATATTGTTTTGGAATCACAGAGCTCTAAAACTGAAGGTTAAAAAAAATTGTTCCCATATTCTAGGCACAGGTGTCAAGAAGTTAAATTGTATACATTAGAGACTTTGCTAAGAGATGGTCAAACTAGATCTGAGACCATGACTCTATCTCCTGTCTCCATTTTGTAAGAACTGCTAAAGGAGGGTTTGTTGAAGTGGGAGCCCTCGGGAGTCATTCAATGTCAGCCTAGGGAAAACTGTCACTTTCTCTCAGATGGTTAAGAACAAAGAGTGTAGAATCATTAGGGCAGAATCAGGTTATGTAGGAGAAGTGAGCAGCTGTCTCTTGAACAGGAAGAGCCTGCTCAGCATAATGACTGAACGATATCATGTTTTTGTTTGAATTGGAATATAGGGAAGAAAATCAGAGACACTGGGCTAGAAAGAATTTCAATTTCACAATCTGACATCTATCTGTGTCCATCTGAATAGACAGGTGAGTTTTCCAGGAACCAAAGGAACAAGAAATAGCATAAGCCTGAACAACCTTGTTAAGGTACTGCCCAAGAAAACTGAGGAAGAAACTATGGACTATGATCATTGCAGATAATTTCTAATAAAATGCTTACTTGATTTCTCAGAATTTTATTTTTTCAGTTTTTCATTGCTTCCAAACTAGCTCACAGAAAATAGCAATAGACAAAGAAGAAAAAGAGAATTGGTCCAGATTTATGCTTCAAGGGACAAATGAATATGCTAAATCTGATGTAAATTGTACTGTGACTGGACAGTTTTTTTAAAAATATGTCTTTTTTAATAAGATTCTCAAAAAAATATATGTATCTAAAGATGGGTAAAAATATATTATTCATAATATTTGCTGTTTGTGTTTTCCATGATTTATAAAAACAATTATTATTATTTAAGTGTACATATTGGTGGGGGTATAGTGTGACAGTTTCATATGTGTATACAATATGTAATGATCATAATAATATTAGGATAGAATTAAGGATGTTATTGGTATGCATGGCAAATTTGCTTTTTTTTTTTTTTTTTTTTTGGAGAGGTGGGTACCAGGGATTGAACTCAGGGACACTCAAGAACTGAGCTACATGCTCAGCCCTATTTTGTATTTTTTAATTTAGAGAAAGGGTCTCACTGAGTTTCTTAGCGCCTTGCTTTTGCTGAGACTGGCTTTGAACTCGAGACCCTCCTACCTTTGCCTCCCCAGCCACTGGGATGACAAGGGTGCTCCACTGTGCCCAGCCCAATTTGCTTTTTAATTGATAACCATATTAATAATTTTTAGAGTGTTCAACTAGTCACCAGTTGGAATTTTTTAAAAAAGAAAAGATTTGTTTTTGATAGAGGAAGTCTTCAATGATTATTTAAAAATGCATGGATTTATATTATATTGAGGGTTAACATTTTCCCACGACATTCATTACAATTTATGGGGGGGGGCAAGGTGGCAGAGTAGAAGAGGTTACTTTCCAAACTGCCCCATGCTGAGAGACCAGAAAAGCAGGCAAACAGCATCTCTCTTTGAAGCAAATGAAAAAAGAAATCCTACTGAGGTTTAATACTGGACTTTCAGAATAACCTAGGGACTCAGACGTTTGGATAGAATAAAATCAATCAATCAATCAATCAATCAATACCCGTCTCTGGCATTGGCAGCTGCTGATGTGGATCCACTGTGGGCAAGTCTAAAAGGGAGCCCACATTTCAGGTGTCACCATGCCATATGTTGTAGTAGAGAGGAACATTGTAGAGCTGATCCAGTGGATGAGCTGCATTTTGTTTTTGTGTGAGAGGAATGCAGCACATCTCCCAGTGGCCTGCAGAGAGCCTGGACAGTGCCATCTTTTCCTGCTGCACTATGGTGGTCAGCAGGTGTAAGTCCAAACCCAAGCCCCCAGATCTGTGTAATTCCAATCTGACCTGGCAGAGGCTTGCCATATGACCCAGAGTGTGCCTAGAAGACAAGGTGAAATTCAGAAAAGTGTCACACCCAGGGTAATACCAGACACTCAGACCTGAGAGATCCTGGGTGTCTCTGACTTTTTGAGTCTCAAGGTTCACAGGATCAGCCAGATTCCACCACAAATTTGATCAGGCATGGGGCGGGGTGGGGGAGGGAGTGAATGTGCACTTTGGGAATGATCCCAGGAGACCAAGATACAAAAGCCTGGGAGACAGGGGGAAAAAAGGACTGGCTCCTCCCCTGCTGGAGAGCAACCCAGGGGAGATTCCAGTGATACAGACACCCAGCTGACAGGAAGCAGCCAGGTTCTGGAAGTGTGCAGATATAAAAGGCTTACCAAACATGGTTCCACAAAGCACTGGGGGTCTAGCTAGATTCAAATCCCACCTCTTGGAGCTCTGTCTGTGGGAACGCCTTTCACAGAACTCTACAGTGACCCCCTCACTGTGAGTGGAGTAGACAACACCCTCCACCCCAACCCACCTTGTTGAGAGCCACAGCCGAAGGGGCCCCAGCAAACTTCCAGCTGCCAGCAAACTTGAGCTGCCAGCTGATGATTGGCTCACAGTGGCCCCAGCAACATCTAGCTGATTGGCTCCTCTGCGGTGATGTTCATTGGGCTGTTTCCCTGCCCTTCAAGCTGCCAGCTGATGATTGGCTCACAGTGGCCCCAGCAACATCTAGCTGCCAAATGATTGGCTCCTCTGCAGTGATGCTCATTGGGCTGTTTCCCCGCCCTTTCAGACCATGGAGCTGCTCATTGGGGGACTTTATGGCTCCGCCCACGCGACCCAGCCAATCCTGCTCCTCAAGAGCAGGAGGAGTGGGGGAGGTTGAGAGGCTTGTGGGAAGCCGGTGGTGGCAGTTGGGCTCTGAAGGTTTTTCCTGAGGAGCTGTTTTGTTTGGCGTGTGTGGTTCTAAAAATAAAGTTCGTTTCTTTTGACAAGTGGCTCCTGAATTGTGCCCAGCCAGACTGCGGCATTTGGTGGCATGCACTGGGAACGACTGAGGGTAAGTGATAAGGTAAGCTGCTTGCCCCTGAGGGCAGGGCGAGAGGATGGGTAGCCATTTTAAGATTCTTCTTTTGTTTTGTTTCACTTTTGTTTTAAGTTGCCTGTCCCTGGAGATGAGTGAGATGGAAGAAAACCATTCATATCTGAGGAAAAACTATTTGCATCTGAACAGATAGGGAGAAAGGACGGATGGACATTTCAGGAGGATAGAAAGGCTGATATAATGACTTTGTGTGGTTCCATTTTTATTTCATTCTGTCTCGGTTTTGTTTGGCGTCATCTTGTTGGGTTGTATTATAGTAGAAATATGGGATCAGAAATTAGTAAAAAACAAACCGAAAGAGTGTTAAGTAAATTGTTAGAGGAAGGAGGCATCCCAGTAAAATCAAGAGCAGTCAGGGCATACGTTGATACAATACAAAAATGTAGCCCATGGCTTTTTAAGGAGGAGTTGTTAAATATATCACAGTGGGACCATCATGGTGAAGATTTAAAAAGAATAGAAAAGAAAAGCCCAGGAACTCTGCCAGTTGGCACATTGCCATTGTGGACGTTCGTATCTGGTTTGCTTAGTCCAAAGCCTTCAGTTCAGACAAAGGTAGAGGAAGGAGAAGACATATTGATTCAAGTAAAAGAGAAGGTCTCTCAAGTTAGTCAGAAAGAGGAAAAGATTCAAGTAAAAGAGAAGGTCTTTCTAGCTAGTCAGAGGAAGGAAGTTTAGAGCAGACAAAGCCATCAGGGGAAAAGTTACAACAGGTGACTGCTACTAACACCTTTCTATCACCAGAGGGCTTAAGTGTCCAACCAACAGCGCCACCTCCATATGCTGGGAGGCTCCCAACCCCCGCAGTTGATAGTTGGGATCCTGAGACAGGATCTCAAGTATTAATATGCCCTGTAGTTTAGGCAGGAGGGCAGCGAATTCACCATGCTTTAAATTTCAAAACAGTGAAGCAGCTAAAAGAGGCTGTAACAACCTATGGTCCTCAAGCACCCTTCACTGTAAGCATGGTCGAATCCATTAACAACTTGAACATGACGCCAGCAGATTGGGCTAATATGTGTAAAGCTGTGCTAAATGGAGGTCAATACCTTTTATGGAAGGTTGCCAATGAGGAATTTTGCAAGGAGATAGCTAGGCGAAATGCAGCAGCTGGTTATCCTCAGAGAAATCTAGATATGTTGTTAGGAAAGGGACCTTATGAGGATCAGCAGCAACAAATTGCATATGATCCTGGTGTATACGCACAAATTGCTGCAGATGCAGTTAAGGCATGGAAGACTTTACAAGGACATGGAGGTTTACAAGGTCAATTATCTAAGGTAATAAAAGGAGCTAATGAAACTTATGCTGAATTTGTAGATAGGCTTATTCAAACAGCTACCAGAGTTTTTGGGAATACATAACAAGCAATGCCGTTATTAAAACAACTGGTTTATGAGCAAGCGAATCGTTGGTGCAGAGAAGTCATTAGACCATGGAAACATGAAGATTTAAACACATATATTAAAGTATGTAGAGACATTAATGAACAAGAGCAAGTCATGGCAGCTGCAGTAAAACAGGCTTTAGATGCCAGGCCAAGAACATTATACAATTGTGAACAAACAGGACATTTTAAAAGGAATTGCCCCATAGGAAGAGGGTTTAACAAAACTAGGTATCAAAGGAGTAGAATACCGGGTATTTGCCCACGATGCCATAGAGGGAGACATTGGGCTAATGAATGCCATTCTCAAACCACCATAGAGGTTATCAAAAAACGAACAAGGACCAGGTGTTTATCCATGATATCGTGGAGAAAGGCATCGGGCTCCGTTGCCAAAAAATGGACATGGGGGGCCCAATGCTCCGGGGCCCAAAACCACAAATATATGGAGCACTGGAGGAACCCAGCAACCCCATCAGGGTAGTGCCCAGGACACATTGTCCATTAGATCCCTCATCAGATAAACCAGAGGGAGTGCATGGTTGGACATCTGCACCTCCTCCAGAGCAGTACTAACTCCAGAGATGGGAGTTCAAATCATTCCCACAGGGGTAAAAGGACCTCTTCCCAAAGGAACAGTAGGCTTATTATTGGGATGTAGCTCTTCTACTCTAAAAGGACTTATGATAAGTCCTGGGGTAACTGATCCCGATTATGAAGGTGAAATTAAAATATAGCCAGTTCTCTAAAGGGTATATCAGTAATTTCACCAGGAGATAGAATAGCACAGTTACTAATAATACCCAGCCTACATGATAAACAGTCGTACTGTAGAAAGAGGTTTCAAGGGATTAGGCTCCACAAGTGTAGATTGGGCTATGCTTTCTTTAAATTTAGATTCTCGCACCATGCTAAAACTAAATATTCAAGGACATGAATTTAATTGGCTACTGGAAACAGGTGCAGACCTTAACATCATCTCTTGTCAAGAATGGCCAAAACATTGGCCATTACAACAAGCCTCTCAAATGCTTCAAGGCCTAGGAGTGGCGACTAATCCCCATAGAAGTGCAATGGTATTAGATTGGAAGGATCCTGAAGGATGTGAAGGAACTATACAGCCATATGTATTGGATCATCTTCCCGTAAATTTATGGGGACGAGATGTCCTAGATCAATTAGGTTTGACATTAACAAATAACATCAACCAAAATGCACCCACTATTATGACTAGACAAGGTTTTAGGAAAGGGAAAAGATTAGAAAAACAAGAACAAGGTTTAGCAGCACCAATACAAATAGATCAAGGAACGGACAGACATGGGTTGGATTTTCAGAAAGGGCCACTGAGACAATAAAAATTACTTGGAAATCAGAAAGACCAGTATGGGTTTCTCAGTTGCCCCTGACTAAAGAAAAGATATAAGCAGCCCATGACCTGGTCAAACAACAATTAGCAGAAGGACATATACAACCTTCTATATCTCCTCATAATACTCCCATTTTTGTCATCAAAAAGAAATCTGGTAAATGGGGATTATTGCAAGATTTAAGAGCCATTAATAATGAGATGGTTATTATGGGATCTGCTCAATCGGGGATTCCTCAATTATCTGCTTTGCCAAAAACCTGGTATATTTTAGTTATAGATATTAAAGATTGTTTTTTTTTTTCAATTCCAATTCATCCTGAGTATAGTCCATGTTTTGCATTTACTGTCCCTGCACTGAATCATGAAGGTCCTGATCAGAGATATGAATGGAAAGTACTCCCTCAAGGGATGGCTCACAGCCCAACTATGTGTCAAATTTATGTTAACAAAGCAATCTAGCCACTTACAAATCAAAATCCTGAACTACAAATATTTCACTATATGGATGATGTATTATTAGCACAAAAAGATAAAAACATATTGCTAGAATGTTATACCACACTTACAAACTTATTAAAAAATTATAATCTAGAGATAACAATAGATAAAGTACAATTAAATTTTCCAATTAATTATTTAGGAGTTCTATTATCCTCAACCATGGTCCATCCACCAAAAATTCAAATATGAGTAGATCAACTCAAATCACTTAATGACTTTCAAAAGTTATTAGGAGACATAAATTGGATACGGCCTTATCTAGGTATACCAACAGGAGAGTTGGGACCTTTATTTGATATCCTAAAAGGTCCATCAGATCCAAATTCACCCTGAATGCAAACGCCTGAAGCAAGAAGCATTAAAAACAATTGAAACATATTGGAAAATATGCATTTAGATAGAATTGATATAAGCTTGCCTTTATTATTTATTGTACTACCAAAAAAAATTACTACAGGAGTATTTTGGCAAGAAGGTCCATTATTATGGATACATTTATCTTATTCTCCTAACACTATTCTTACTAGGTATCCTGAGGCTGTAGGACAATTAATACTCAAAGGAATAAAAACAACAAAGGGAGTGTTTGGAATTTCTCCCAATAAAATTATTATTCCATATACTATGAATCAAATTGATGAGTTAGCTAATGAGTTAAATACTTGGGCAATAATCATGTGCAAATCTAATATTTCATTTGATAACTACTTACCATCTAATCCTTTATTGTCTTTTTGGTCATCGCATCCTATAATTTTTCCAAAAATGACAAGAAAAACACCTATCATGAATGCTGCAAATATATTCACTGATGGGTCAAACAATGGTACAGCAGCAATAGTTACACCTGATCAAACTTTTACATTTTTAGTACCCAGACAATCAGCTCAAAGGGTAGAGCTTAATGCAGTATTACAAGATTTTGTGATGTTTAAAGATTCTGTATTTAATTTATTTTCCGATAGTCAGTATATAGTTAATGCTATAGTATCCCTTGAAGATGCTGGTAGGATTTCCCCTTCCTCTACTATTTTCTCTTTGCTTTCCACTATACGAAGTCTAATCTAGGACAGAAAAGATCCATTCTTTATAGGACATATCAGGGCACATACAGGATTGCCTGGAGCCCTTAGTTTGGGCAATGATCTAGCAGATAAAACTACACATGACATACATATTTTCTCTGCACTATAAGAAGCTACAGATTTTCATAAAAAGTTCCATGTCAATGCTAATACTTTACAAAAGCATTTTAAAATAACTAAGGAACAAGCTAGACAAATAATAAAACAATGTCAAAATTGTGTGACCTTTTTACCACAAATTAATCTTGGAGTCAATCCTAGAGGATTGATACCTAATCATATTTGGCAGATGGATGTCACACACTTGCCAGAATTTGGAAAATTAAAATATTTGCATGTTACAGTTGATACTTCTTCTGGATTTTTGATGGGCTCCCTTCATGGTGGAGAAAAAACTAAAGATATTATAGCTCATTGCTTACAAAATTTTGCCACTGTGGGCATTCCAAAACAGTTAAAAACAGATAATGCCCCTGGTTATACTTCTACCTCTTTTAAACAATTTTGCTCATCATTTGGCATTACTCGTATAACAGGAATCCCATACAATCCACAGGGACAAGGCATAGTTGAAAGAGCTCATCAAACTATTAAAATGTACTTATTAAAGCAAAAAGAGGGAATTGGGAAGGGGTATATATTCCCCAAAGATAATCTTAAAATGACCCTTTTTACTCTAAACTTTTAAAATTTGGATTCATCAGGGCTTAGTGCTGCGGAAAGGCATATGTGTCCAAAAAAATGTACATAAGCCCAAGGTACTTTGGAAGGATATTCTAACAGGACAATGGAAAGGTCCTGACCCAGTAATTGTCGGGAGTCGGGGGTCTATTTGTGTGTTTCCATAGGAAGAACAGCAGCCAATTTGGATTCCAGAAAGATTAACTAAAGCGATTTCGACAGACCAAAAAGAAATTGATTTGGCTCAAATCCATAACAACTGATATCCAAAACTCCAGTTTGGCTATTCTTACATCTGCGACAGAACCAGGATGCTTTTTTCAATATCTATTTTATTATTACACTTTCCCACATCATGAAGTTCTATTTTGTTTTTGAGCTCATACAGACCTAGGTTAATGTTTTGCTGATCAGTTCTATTTTTTTGACTATAGAGTTTTTAAACATTGCAATGGAGATTTCACCGGTAGCAGAATACAACAATTACTAATAGGGCATTATGTAAAATTGTGGATGTGTAACTGACGTGATTCTGCAATCTGCATTTGGGGTCAAATTGGGAGTTCATAACCCACTTCAATCTAATCTATGAAATATGATATGTCAAGAGCTTTGTAATGTTGTGAACAACCAATAAAAAAAAATAAATGCTCAAAAAAAATTATTGGAAATGTACCAAAATAAAACTTTGAATGATTAAAAAAAAAAGTTATAAGGCCTTTACTATTATGTTATGTGTTGTATGTATTATATTATGTGTGCACACTTGTGTTTTGTGTTATATGTTTGAATGTATGTATGTCCATATATCATATATGATGAGCACTCATGAAAAAATGGATCCAAATATATATTTTTTTCACGTCATTTAAATGGTTTAATTTAAATTGGGTAAAATAGCTGTTGAGGATTGTTTTAATATATGAACAAAAAAGGAGGTTAACAGATCTGTTTGTTTACTTTCACCTTTCATTTTCATTATATTTAATAATTCTGTTCAAGATAAGGTACATTGTTAAGAAAATTGTTTTCTTTTAGTGCCTTCTGGAATGTTATATAATTTTTTCTTTAGCCATTATTGCCAGAATTCCTATCTTCATCCCAGTGCTGGTGAAGACAAAGATAAAACCAATCTACAGCTTCTGCAATAGCCATCACTGAACTGCTTGCAGAACTTGCCTGGACTATGTATCACTTGTATGCATTGTGAACTATCTGTTGGTGCACTGACTTGTGGTAGTGTTGGGGTATTTTTGCTGATGATGTCATCGGTGGTACAATTTTTTCAAAAGGAGCTGTCAACTGGCTTGGTGTATCTTCCTCCCTTCTGCTTGTCATGGTCGTTCAGCTAAAATTTAGGGGCCAAGAGAGGTGAGGCAAAGAACCTTACCCCACCCCCCTGCTGGTACAAAGACCTATCCACAGGTGTGGCTGTATACTGGACCGCTAGTCAGTGACAGGTAAGATCCAATTGCAATGGTACCAACCTAAGACAGGAGCCTGACGCCTTGAGGTCAGCTCATCTGATAATGGGTAAGAGCCATATGTACTATTGGACAACCTAAGGCAGACACGGTCCCTAAGCCACATGCTTGTTGTTTAAACAGAGAGGGGGAGATGTTGAGAGCCATAGCCGAAGGGGCCCCAGCAAACTTCCAGCTGCCAGCTGATGATTGGCTCACAGCGGCCCCAGCAACTTCTAGCTGCCAAATGATTGGCTCCTCTGCAGTGATGCTCATTGGGCTGTTTCCCTGCCCTTTCATACCACGGAGATGCTCATTGGGGGACTTTTTGGCTCCGCCCACACGACCCAGCCTATCCACCTCAAGAGCAGGAGGAGTGGGGGAGGTGGAGAGGCTTGTGGGAAGCCGGTGGTGGCAGTTGGGCTCTGAAGTTTTTTCCTGAGGAGCTGTTTTGTTTGGCATGTGTGGTTCTAAAAATAAAGTTCGTTTCTTTTGACAAGTGGCTCCTGAATTGTGCCCAGCCAGACTTCGGCACCACCTCATACTGCCCAGAAGGAAACCTGAGACCAGGCAACCTGACCAGCTCCACAAAAAGAAGGAATTGACAGTCCCTAACTACTACTCTTGCATTCAATAGATACTTCAAGAAAAAATGGAAAGAAAGGCAATTGGGAATTGATGCCAATATATAATATTACAGAAAATTTTTTAACCATTGCAACAGAAACAATTCCTTGAATTACCATTAAGAACATTTTCTTTTTCTTTTTAAATTTTTGTGTGCTAAATTTTTCATGGATATTTGTACGTATACATATTTATCTTACTCTTCTCATTTCTAGCATTTCTTGAAAGAGGTTATTTTCTTGACTATGTCTTTTGAGAACTAGGGGTTTTGATTAGTATACCTTGGTTTTGTTTTATATAATTTGTTTGTTTTATATTGTTCTCTATTTCCCTTGATTCTCTTCCTCTTTCCTTTTGCTAACAGCCAAGTTCTATTGTTTCCTCTTTCACTCTTACTTTAATGCTTTATTACTACCCTTTCTCATCCTCCCTCTCAATTAATACAATTTACATCTCCTCTGCATTCTCCCTCTTCACCTTTTTGAACTAGTGAATCCTTTTGTAAACATTATATCTCTACCATTGGCAATTGCTTGCCTTAATATTTCTGTTTATATTGCCAGTTAACACTGTGGATGCCAACAGAGGAACCAAGTATTTAGTTTAATGTTGAATAGTGATTGCATTGGTAGTTGTTATGTTTCCCACAAACCATGAGGTACTAGAAACTTTCAGGAACACTACAAATTTATAGGGTAGAAGGCCCGGAAACTCAGATTCTTACTTATAAATGGGTAGATATATAAACAGCATAAAAAAGCAAGAGGACAAACCACCCAAAACATTAAAAAATCTCATTAACATAATCTAATGATGTCACAGTGGAGGAAATATCAGAGAAGGAATTTGAAATGTTCATAATTAAATTGATCTGCAAGGTAAAAGATGATGTAAGGTGTGAAATCAGAGAGAAAATCCAAAAAGTAAAACATTACTTTAAAAAGGAGATAGAAATTTAAAAAAATAATCAATCAGAAATTCTCAAAATGAAGGTATCAATAAACCAAATTACAAACTCAATAGAAATCATCATCAATAGACTAGATAACTTGAAAGACAGAGTTTCATGCAATGAAGACAAAGTATATAATCTGGAAAACAAAGATGACCATGGAGAAAAGATGTTAAGCAACTATGATCAGAACTTTCAAGAAATATGGGATAACATGAAAATACCACATTAAAGGTTTACTGGGATATATGAAGGCACAGAATAAGGAATGCACAATATTATCAATAGAATAATATCAGAAAATTTCATCAACCCTTAAGAATGAAATGGAAAATCTAATTCAGGAGGTTTAAAACTCCAAATATAAAATATTCCAATAGACAATAAAAGGCACAATATTATGAAAATACTCAGCATGTAAAAAAAGGATAAAATTTTAAAGGCTGATAGAGAAAAACAATAGGTCACGTTTAGAGGGAAACTAATGTAGATATCTGCTGAGTTCTCAACCCAGACCCTAAAAATTAGGAGGTCTTGAAATAATATATACAAAGCCCTAAAAGAAAATGAATGCTAACCAAGAATACTATATCCAGCAAGATTAACCTTTAGATTTGTTGATGAAATAAAAACCTTCCATGAAAAACAAAAGAATATATAATTAGAAAGCCTATAATACAAAACACACTCAATGAAATATTTCATAAAGTAGAAATAAAAAATAAAATTGAAAATCAGCAAAGGGAGAAACTACATTAGAAGAATAGTCAATCACAGGAAAAACTAATTCAAATGAAAACCAAGAAATAAATCAAAATGACAGGGAATAAAAATTGTTTCTCAATAATAACATTGAATTTAAATGGCCTAAACCCATCAATCAAAGACATAGACTGGAATATTGAATTTAAAAATAGTACCTAATAATATGTTGTCTCCAAGAGGCACACATAAGCAAATACATCCACAGACAGAAGGAAAAAGTATGAGAAAAAACATATTATTCATATGGATCTTATAAACAACCAGGGATTTAAATCTATCTTCATATCAAATAAAGTGAACTTCAAGCCAAAATTAATCAAAGGGAGAAATAAAATCATTTCATACTGCTTCAGAGAGTTGTTCATCAACAAGACCTAACAATCATAAATGTATATGCTCCTAAAAGTATAGTGACGACATACATCAAACACACCCTACACAATTTCAAGAAGGCTATAGACCACAACATAATAATACTGGATGTACTATTATTTATATACCTCTCTGATCACTGAATAGATAGTTCAAAGAAAAACTAAATAAAGAAGCATTAGAACTAAAAAATATAATTAATAAATTAGCCTTAACAGACATATATAGAATATTTCATCCATCAATGACTGAATATACTTTGTTCTCATCAGCACATGGATCACTTCCTAAAATAGACCACATCTTTGGCCACAAAGCAACACAAAGTAAATACGAGAGAGAGAGAGAGAGAGAGAGAGAGAGAGAGAGAGAGAGAGAGAGAGAATACCTTTCATTCTATCAGATCATATGGAATGAAATTTGGAATCAACAATATAATAAAAAACAGAAGCTACTCTAACACCTGGTGGCTAAATAATATGCTACTGAATGATCAATAGATAACCAAAGAAATGAGGTATGAAATAAAAAATACATAGATATAAATAAAAATAGTAACAAAACATATCAAAATTTTTGGGAAACTATGAAGGCAGTACTAAGCAGAAAGTTCAGTGCAATAAGCTTATTCATTGAAAGACTAGAAAGTAACTAAATAAATAAACTAACAGTACATCTCAAGGCCCTGGAGAAAGAAGAACAAATTAACACTAAAAGCAGTAGAAGACAGGAAATAACATTACAACTGAAATCAATGCAATGGAAATTTAAAATGGTCAAAAAAAATCAACAAAACAAAAAGCTGGTTCTTTGAAAAAAATGAATAAAATTGGTAAACCCTTAGCCATGCTAACAAAGTGAAAGAGGGGTGATAAAAACTCATATGCAAAATTCATGATGAAAAAAAATATCACTGTAGACACCACTGAAGTACAGAGGATAATCAGAAACTAATTTGAAAATATGTACTCCAATAAAATAGAAAATATTGAAGACATTGACAAATTTCTAGAGACACATGACCTAGCAAAATTGAACATGGAGGACATAAAATTTAAACAGATCAGTTTCAAGTAATGAAATTGAAGATGCCATCAAATGCCTACTGATAAACAAAAGCTCAGGACTAGATGGATTCTCAGCCAAGTTCTACCAGACCTTCAAAGAAGAACTAACTCAATACTTCTCAAAATATTCCATAAAATAGAAAAGGAGAGAAATCTTCCAAATTCTTTTATGAAGCTAAAATCACCCTGATTCCAAAACTAGACAAAGACATATGAAGGAAAGAAAATTTCAAACATCCCTTATGAACATAGATACAAAAATTCTTTATAAAATACTGGCAAATTGCATACAAAACCACATTAAAAAGATGGTGCACCATGATCAAGCGGATTTCATTCCAGGAATACAGGGTTGCTTCAACACATGGAAATCAATAAATGTAATTCACCACATCAATAGACTTAAAGGCAAGAATCACACGATCATTTCAATAGTTGCAAAAAAAATTTGATAAAATATAGCATTCATTCATACTCAAATTACTAGAAAAACTAGGAAAATAACTCAAGATTATAAAAGTTACATACATTAAACCCATGGCCAACATCATTCAAAATGAAGACAAACTACAAGTGGTCCCTTCAAAAACTGGAACTAGCCAGGGATGTCCTCTTTTACCACCTCCATTCAACATAGTCCTTGAAACTCTAGCTAGAACAGCTAGCCAAAATAAAGATATTAAAGGAATAGAAATAGAAAAAGAAGAGCTCAAAACTGTCTTTATTTGCCAATGATATGATTCTATATTTAGAAGACCCAGAAAATGCCATCAGAAAATTTCTAACTCATAAATTCAGCAAAGTAACAGGGTATAAAATTAACATAAGTCAGTTGTGTTCCTATATGCCCATGGTGAATCAGCTGAAAGATAAATTAGAAAAAATATAACTGTTTCAGTCAGCTTTTTCACTTTAACTAAAAGACTCAACCAGAACAATTTTAGAGGAGGAAATGTTTGAGGGATCACAGTTTCAGTGGTCTCAGTCCATTGGAGTCTGGCTCCATTCCTCCAGACTCGAGGTAAGGCAGAACATCATGGTGGAAGACTAAGGCGGAAGGAAGCAGCTCCTATAATGATCAGGAGGCAGAGAGACTCCATCCGGCAGATATCAAATATATACCTAAAAGGCACACTCCCAATAACCCACCTCCTCCTGTTCCATCCTGCTCACCTTATTTCCACTCAATTAATCCCATCAAGGGAATTAATTAACTGATTGGTTAAAGACATTCATAACACAATCATTTCTCCTCTAAACCTTCTTGCATTGTTTCACATATGAGCTTTTGGGGGATACCTCACATCCAACCATAACATTATTCTATTCACAACAACACACACACACACACACACACAAAAATAGAATATTTGGGGATAAATCTAACAAAAGAGGTAAAAGACCTCTATAATGAAAACTAAAGTGCACTGAATAAAGAAATTGAAAAAGATCTTAGAAGATGGAAAGATTCCCCTAGTCTTGGATAGGCATAATTAATATTGTCCAAATGGCCATACTACCAAAAGCACTATATAGATTTAATGCAATTCCAATTAAAATCCCAATGATGATTTCATAGAAATAGAAAAAGCAATCATGAAATTTATTTGGAAAACTAGGAGGCCCCAAATAGCCAAAGCATCTTTACTGTGGGAAGTGAAGCAGGAGACATCACAATACCAGACCTTAAATTATACTAGAGGGCAAGAGTAACAAAAAATGTATTGTACTGGCACAAAATCAGACAGGAAGAACAATGTAACAAAATATGAAGCATAAAGACAAACCTACATAAAGACAGTTATCTCATAATAGATAAAGGCACCATGAACATACATTGGAGATAGTGTCTTCAACAAATAGTGCTGAGAAAACTAGAAATACATATGCAGCAAATTAAATTAAATCCTATCTCTCACCCTGCATAAAACTCAACTCAGAATGGATGAAAGATGTAGACATTAGACTAGAAACCTTAAATCTACTAGAGGAAAATAGAGGCCCAACACTCTGCCATATTGGCTTAGGAACCAACTCCCGCAACGAGACTCCTAAAGCACAAAAAATAAAATCAAGAATCAATAAATGAAATGATATCCAAATAAAAAGCTTCTTTCCAGCAAAGGAAACAGTCAAGAATGTGAAGAGAGAGCCTACAGAATGAAAGAAAATCTTTGCCACTTATCCCTCAGATATAGCATTCATCTCCAAGATATATAAAGAACTCAAAAAAACTTCACACACACACACACACACACACACACACACACACACCAATCAATGAATGAACAAATGAACTAAACAGACACTCCACAGAAGAAATACAATGGTCAACAAATGTAATAAAATGTTTAACATTTTTAGCAATTAGAGAAATGCAGATTAAAATTACACTGAGATTCTATTTCACTCCAGTCAGAATGGCAACAATCAAAAATACAACTAACAGGGCTGGAGTTGTGGTTTGGTGTTAGAGAGCTTACCTAGCACATGTAAGGCACTTGATTTGATCTTCAGCACCACATAAAACATAAATAAATAAAACAAATTTATTATGTCCACGTACAACTAAAATATGTATTTAAAAAAAGAAAATAAGTAAAAATAAATGTTGGCGAGGATATAGGTAGGGGGAAAGGTATGCTCATACATTGCTGGTGGGACTGCAAATTAGTGCAACCACTCTGGAAAGCAGTTATGGAGATTTCTCAGAAAACTTGGGATAAAACCAACATTTGACTCAGTTATCCTGCTCCTTAGTATATACCCAAAAGACTTAAAGTGGCATACCTCAGTGATGTAGCCACATCAGTTTTCATAGCAACTCAATTCAAAATAGCCAAGCTATGGATCCAACCTCAGTGCCCTACAACAGATTAATGGATAAAGAAAATGTGGTATGTATACACAATGGAATATTACTCAGGCATAAAGAAGAATGACTTTATGACATTTGCTGGAAAATAGATGGATCTGGAAACTATTATATAAGTGAAATAAGCCAATCGCAAAAAAAAAAAAAAAAAACAAAAGTCAAATATTCTCTCCAGGATGTGGATACTAACACACAACAAGGTGGAAAGGGGAAGAATAGAAGTTTAGTAGATTTGACAAAGGGGAATGAAAGGGAGAGGGTGGGGAATGAATCTGGCTTTATGTACATATATAAATACACCACAGTAAATCTCCATAACATGTACAATAACAACACTTGGAAACTAATGAGAATAAGATGTACTCCATGTTTATAAATATGTCAAAATATAATGTCATGTATTACTAAAAAGAACAAATAAAATAACACTATAGCTTCAGGGAGCAATTTATATATGTCAACTGGTATGAGATCAGCTAAATATTAGGGCTCACTATTGACTGACAATTTAAAAATTTACACAACTCTGGATTGTGCAAATTTTTCCCTCTGGTATGGCCAGTTTTTCTGGGTTGATTTTGGTTGGTACATAGTGACACTGGAGTGTCAGTCTGAAAATAGAATGACTTTGTGTATGGACTTAATAACTTCTCAAATGGGAACTGAGCAGTTTCTAGTCAGGAATAAAATACTGGGTCAAGATAGTTCTTCTGAAACAAATTAAAATCTGTTATAATTTTTAAAAATGATAATAATTCATATTTCCTTTTATGATTAGGGTGTGCCCTCTAATCACTTTTTGTTGATGAACTCAATGTTTGAAGTAACAATTTAAATGTAAATTATAAGGCATTCTATCAATAGGAAAACTTCTGATTATTAGTCATTATCCATGAGTATAAATTCTCTAATGCAAACATAATTCCCTCTCCATCACTACAGTACTTACATTATTGAAAGAAAAATAAGCACAGTTCCTGCCCTAAAGAGGTACAAAATCCACCAGAGAAAACTGGTACAGCCATTTCTGAGCCTGCTATATAGTATATTTGGTAAATGTGTGTCAAAAGGATGATTTTTTTCCTGAAAAACGATCTGTCCTTGAATTCAAAATCCTATAACATAAGTGATAATATATTGATCTAAAGATCTACTTCTTTTTATATGTTCTACAGCACTTATTTATATCATTTGATTATAGTATTCTTTAATTTAGTTTTATTTCACTTATTCCATTACAAAATTAATTCATTAGCATTTTTATCTTTACCACATTAAACTAAGTTGTGGAGTTTGTAACTGTTACAGCTTTATAGTATTTGAAAAGCCATTCAAGTTTCAGGTCTTAGTTTCTATATCTTTTAAATGGCATAAATAATCCATTTACATGTTACTTTCCTAAAATTCATTTCACTGATTTAAATGTGTAACCAGGCTGGGGCTGTTGCTCAATGCCAGAGCTTTTGCCTAGCATGTGCTGGGCACTGGGTTCAATCCTTAGCACCGTGTACAAATAAAATAGGGCCATTCTGTCTGTCTACAACAACAACAACAACAAAATGTATAACCACTCTAAGCTCTTTAGAGACAAAAAAAAATCCAAACAAAAACTAACATCACAGTAACAATGTTCTAGAAAAATGTCATTGAAATAAATATACAAAGTAAAACCAGTGAAACATTATAACCAGTGTTACTCTGCTAACCATTAGAATGGTAAGAGGAGAATTATTCACATCTTAAAACTTTATATTGTTATATTTACAAGGACATGCCCATGGACTTTAATAATAGGCCCATTGTTAAAGTTACAAACTAATAGAAATACAGATGCATGTCTCAACTCTCTTCTGCAGACACTCTTTTCCAATTACTTAACTTTGAATAAAATGTCGCTGATGCTGATTTCCCTAAGAATTCTAGGATGTCAATATGTTGAAGTAAGAGTACAAGTCATCTGTGGTATCATTTACCATAGTGGGTTAAATTATAGAATATAAGCCTGGCACAGTGACATACATCTAAAATTCCAACAACTCTGGAGGATGATTCCTCAAGATCCACCGCAGCAACTTGGTGAGGCCCAAAGTAACTTAGTAAGACTCTGTTTCAAAACATAAAATAAAAAAGTTGGGGATGTGGTTCAATGGTAAAGGGCTGCTGTTTCAATCTCCAGTACCAAAAATAAAAATTAGGGCCAGAGGTTATGCGTCAGTGGTAAAGCACTTGCCTAGCACATGAGGGGCACTAGGTTCCATCCTCAGCAGCACATAAATAAAGGTATCACATAACATCATCATCGTCATCATCATCAAATTATAGAATATTTTCATTATCCTTAGAACTTGTGACAGTGAACTTATTTGAGAATACAGTCTTTATAGAGGTAATAAAATTAAGAAGATTATATACTAAGTCAGGGTGGACTCAACCCAATGACTGGTGTTTTTATGAGAAAGGAAAGAGAGATTTGCATATGGAGACACAAAGGAAGTATAGAGGGAAGAAAACCAAGTGATCAAGACAGAGATCGAGTGATACAGCTATAAGCCAGGACTGCACAGTCTTGTTGGAAATCACCATCAGATAGGAAAAGGCAAGGAAGAATTCTCTCCTAGAACCTGAAGAGGGAACATGGCCCTGCCAACTCCTTGATTTCAGACTTTTTTTCTCCAAAACTATTAAAAGAATAAATTTCTGTTTTTAAGCCATGCTCTTGGTGGCCATTTATCAGGGCAGCCTTGGGAAACTGATACACTAAATGCACATATTTTGTGTATAAATACACATACACACACACACACACACCCTCAAATAGAAGATATTGAATATTTTCCTAGAGGAATACATTTATAAGTACCTGATGGAAGTTCTGAAATTTTCGAAAGAAAGAAAAGTACAGAGATAACACTGCGTTATATAATGTCCCTATTTTCTCAAACAATATTTGAGCATCTAATATAGACTACATATTATAACAGGGACTGGGGATTTAAGGCTTATGGTCTGAGGTGGATATTGATACATAATCAGAGTAAATGCCACTTCTTATAAATTAATTGATAGATGTTTATATTCAGTCTGATGGTAACAACAGGACTGATTACTTACCCAACTGAGAGCTGGAAAGAAACTGAGAAAGACTTCATAGTAGCAGGGAAAGAAGAGTAGGGATTTTTGAGCCAAATATTAAATAAATAAGTCAGGGAAATATTATACATGGAGAGTAGGGAAAGAATAGTAGGCTTTGTTACAAACAGAAAAGACACCTTAAGCCAAGAACAATGCTGAGAAACAGGCACAGAGAATTAAAATTGAACATAAGAAATGGTAGATACAGCTAGACAAGGAATAGAAAAAGGAACATAAGCTGACCTACCAATATGTTAACAATAACAATGGGTTCTCTGCATAATAAGTTTATGGATGGCTTTTAATTTCCTTTATATGCCATTTTGTGGCTTTATCATTCCAAACAACGAAAATATATTATTTATAAAATCATAAAAATAATATAAATTGAAATATTATGCAAATAATATTTTAGTATACAAATTTGTATTTTCTCAACTTAAATGCTGTGTGTGTCTATTGAAAAAGAACTGGGAGAAAATACATTGGCTAAATGCTTCTATTTCAGTGGAAGGGATATTGGTGATCTTTATGTTTTTATTTACACTGTTAAACTTTCAAAGTTCTCTACATTGAAAAAACTACTTCCATAATTAGAGAATTATTTGTCTAAAAATGTTTTAAAATAATTAAGTGCCTAGTTACTAGTTTAAGTGTGATACTGTCTTACTTTCTAAATATTTCTTGTTTAAATTTTTATATTCTGGCTTTCTCCAAGGGTTACCATTACTTCTGGGCAAATTTTATCTTAGTTATGTATTTTAAATATTTATAATGTAGGTGATAATTGTCTCACTAATATCTTTTAAATTTACTATGAATATATTAATGTTCATCTACAACTAGGTTGTTGGTTTCTCCCACTGTGAACTGTGGAGTCCAAAAAGCTTTATAGTTGCATTGTTTTTAAATGTTCTGAGCCATAAAATGGCTCAGAACAACTTTGACAAAGGAATAAATATAACTTAAAACTGAATTTATTTATTACTTATTGGCTCAGAATTCTGTTTTTCAGATATAATCCCCCGCCCCCATTTTCCTCCCTGAATTTAAAGGAGTTGCATTCTTCTAATTTTGGAGCATTTTAGAATTCTTGACCTAATAGAGCACTAATTAATTTTTTAAAAATCTTTATTTTATGCATATTACAATACTGAATATGTCAGAGGAAGAAACTCATCATCATGGGAAGGAATATTTCTCCCAATTGAAATACATTTTTTTTCAAATTACAAAAATAAAATTATTTAAAACAATAAAGCATCCATGGTAACTTGTATTGTTTCCTCTGACTTCTCACATTTTACTAACCCTTAGGGTCATTTACTTCTAATTTTAATCTTTCAAGATTTTTACAGATTTGCCTTTTTTAATTACTTTTTTTCATTACAGTTTTACTATAAAATAAAATTCCTTTATAGGTAAGATGCAATGGTGATATCTATAAATCTGGATAGCTATGTAAAGACTTTATGTTGTGTTACACAGAACTGAGAAGTTTTGGAATTAATTTTGTCCTCTGTATTCTAGTTTGAGCCTATTACTGGATTTCATGTCATTATAATTTTAGTGTATATTGTATCTGCCTGAAATAAGCACATGCTTTGAACAGGGATTGAATTTGACTTCACTTAAAAATCAGTGTATTGAATTTTATTTCACTCTTACAAAATTGATATTTCCTTTGAAAAAAGATGCATACATTTTTGAAAACACACATTAGCAGAGAGCAAATGAAAGTATTTCTTTTTTTTCCTTTTTCCAATTGCTTAATGCATTACCATTCCCATCTGAACATAATGCTTTTTATTAAATGCTTCTACACTTTAAATACATGACATAGCTCTGGTTTCCTGAGCATACAAGCCATTAAAATTGAAATTTAGTATTTATAACAGTATCATTCACCTCCCCAACTCATATTCTAATAAAACAGTTGTAAATAGGTGTCATTTGTTTTAATTTCGTAAATTTTAATTTTTATGTTAAGATTTGAATTTACAATATCCAGGATTTGTTTGCAGCATTACTGACTTAATAAGAGACAAAGAAAGAGCCTAAAACTCAAGCCACTTCATGAAAAAACTATTCAGTATAATGAAAAAATCAATATATTGTAGATACATGAGAGTTTTATATATTTTGTGGCTTTGTTTTATTTTGAAAGATGTGATTCTTTACTTGAAATGTAAAAATTAAGTGGATTTAATCAGAAAAGCATGCCTTCAAAATACATTATTTTTTAGTAGTATTGTACTTTTCATATTAACATTTAACTTTTCAAACTCTGAATGTGTGTTCAAATGCCAACACACACATACCAGAAAGAAGATGAATGTGGAACTCAACCTTAATGAGCCACCTTCATTTTTCAGACCCTTGTTCAGACGTTTTCTCTTCCAGCAACTTCAGGCTCATTAAGGCATGGAGAAGTCTTGATATATAGTAGCAGCATGCAGTCTGTTTATCTAGTCTAGCTATTCACCTGAATCACTTAGAAAACCAGACTCAAAATACACTACTTCAACAGACACTTATTAATCATCCACTATGGGCCAGACCCCTGTATATCTCAAGAAAATACAAGCAATGTATTCAATAAACAAATTAACAAGAAAATATCATATATGGATTAGTGCAATGAAGATACTGAGAATAAAAATCACATGATAGGGACTGGGTTATTTTATCTGAAGAGGGGCCATTTTAGCAATAGGAAATATGTCCACACCATTCAAAGATGAGAGAAAAGAATACTCTAGGCAGAGAGAATACTTAGGGCAAAAGCCTTGTACATATTAGAAACAAGCTAAGATATACAAAGAAGACTGGTGTTTGTAAAGCACCTGGAATAAGGGGTAGAATGATGTGAAATGGGATTTCAAGAAAATGCAGGAGCTTTGTGAAGCAGAATTTTTTAAAAAATGAAATGAATTTTAAAGATGTTGAAAAACCAACTTACAGATTTACTTCTCCAAAGGATCATCTATTTGCTGTGTGAAGGTTGGTTTGAAAATGAAGAGAGATACCAGTTAGAAAGCTACTGTAGTCTTGTGGAGATTGTAGAGCAGGTCCAGAGCCTAAGAGCTGAACTGGAAAGAAGTGAATGAATTTTAGAGCAAGATCAGGAGATGAAGGCAATAAGACAGCTGAAGCGGTAATAAGATTTAGAGGGAAGAAGGAGACACAGATTTTTCTTCTGAAGCAAGTGACTACAGGCTTGTAGAATTCAGGGCAAGAGGAAAGAACAGAGGATAAACAAACTGGAAAATGCTTTACCAAGCACTGTGCTTTGACCATATTCATTGTGAGATGCTTATTATCAAGCAGGAAGTTGTATACAGGAATTCAGGGCTCCAAAAAGTTATCAGAACCAGAAATATTTGAATATAGAAGTCCTTCAAATCCACTAGAGTGGGAGAAATCTCCCAAGTAGATTATTTGATAAAAAAGAGAAATAGTAATAAAGGATTCAGATGAAGCCTTGACTTTTTTTTTAAACAGATTTGCATATTAGAAGAGAAAAAGCATTCAACACTCAAATCTCCTTGGATGTAAGAGGAACATTATAAAGGAAAGTACAATGTATGCCAAGAGAAGAGATGTTTTAAGAATAAGGAATGGAGCCAAGCAGGGTGGTGCATGCCTGTGATTCCAACAACTCAGGAGAGTAAGGCAGGAGGATTGTGAGTGGGAAGACTACTTGGGCAACTTAGTGAGACCCTGTCTCAAAATAAAAAAAATTAAGAGGTCAGTGGGTCAGTGGAGCACCCTTAGCAATATCATGCAAAGGGAATACAAAGAACCCAAGAGGAGATTGTGAGAAGTACAAAGGAAGTAGTCATAAAACAGTGTAATAGTGATCAAATCTTTTCTGAATCGTGTTGAAAAAAGAATTGCAGATGTAGAGACAGTGGCTATAAATATTTCCTCCAAGTTATTTTCGTAGGAAGTACAGCAGAGAGATGAGGTAGTAATTGGGAGGGAAATGTGGGTGATATATTGTTAGGTTGTAGTTTTTATGTTTTTGTTATTTATTATAGATTAAGATAAACATTATTAAAGCTTCTTTGGCTGTAATAAGAAAAGTCTAGTTGAGAGGAAGAAATTGGTCACAGAGGAGAGAGAGAGGGGATCATTCCAAGGGTAAAGGCTTTGAGAAATCAAAAGGGTTTGGCCTGTGCACAGGTGGAAAGGCTGATCGCTGGTAGAAGTCAAAAAATTTTAGTTCATCCTTTCAAGAAGAAAGATGGGAAAGATAGGTATATAACCACAAGATATTATCATAGAGGATGAAGAAAATAAATATTCAATAAATCTCTAAACTTACTTTTAAACAGAAACAGATAGAAAGGGGAGAGCATTAAATGTTGCCTTACCACATTTTGTGATCCTGCAATGTTATCTGGAAAGTGAGAAGATGGAGACTGAGGTAAAAGCAGTTTAGTCAAAAAGCAGAACAGCAGCTTTGTAAATTAAACCCCCGTGAAGACCAGGATTCTTTCTGTTAAATTGACTACGGAAGTGATCCATGGCAATGTCACATTCAATTCCACTGCCATCGTGCACTACACTGACAAAGGGCAGTACCGGGCAGGGGGCACACACACAAAAAAGAGAGAGAGTGTGAGAAGTACAAAGGAAGTAGTCATAAAACAGAGCCCTGCCGCTCTGGCAGGAAAAGCTGTTTCATGGGTCCTAGACTAAAACTCAGTGACAGGTGAGGAGAGAAAACTTTATTTGCTTGTGGCAGGAGAGTCCCTTTAAAAGGACTTCTGGCAGTCCACAGAGGGTTGATGTTATGGTTGTTTTATTTTGTGTGTGTGTTTTAGGCACTTGAGTAAGTCAGGAGAAAAAAAAAATAAGAAAAGGATGTGGGCAGAGGAGGATGCAGTGAAGGTTAACTCAAACCACTTGATTTCTGGAAACAAGTTGTGGGCTAGTAAGTCTTGTCCAGGCAAAGCCCATTCTGCATATCCGGGTTTTTAATAAAACAAGAAAACCATTTAGGCAAGTTCAGAGTAAAAGTTCCTAGTCTCTGGATTATCAGTTTTTTGCTATGTAATGGTTGTTGAAAGTTCTTAACCCTGATTCCAGCAAGAGGAATTGTTGGGCAATGCTGCGGGAGTCAATAAAGGAAGGGACTGGAAGCCCACAGTAGGATAAGCAGGGAAGAGCAGAGGCCAGCAAATGGACTTCCCTAAGTCCAGCCCTGTGTCCTCTCCTTAGAGCCAGCCTTCCCTGCATCAGAATGATTGATATTGCTATTCTTATTTGTCTGTAGATTGAAAGTTTGAAATGTGACAGCACAAGAAGAGTGTCTGTTGATATTGCTGGCTTGGAACATGTGGTGATGGTACAATCTGTTAAGAAGTAAGATAGAACCCAAATTCATAAGTTCTAAGAGTGGATGGTTTCTTAGAAAATAAGATTGTGGATCTTGCATAGAGGGAAAATGTTTTGGAAATAATGAAGGAAATATCTTTTGCGTATCTGATATTTTTTTCAGTAAAAATGGACCAGCTCTTATCTAGAATTTAGATTCTGAGTTAGAATGAACTTGAAGAAGAAAAATGAATTAATTCTTAAAAAATAAATATTGATTTTTATAAACATATTTGAGAGTAATTCATTGATGGATCTAAACAATTGAAACTATAGATAACAAGCAGTTCAGGTATCCTCTGTGTTTAGACCAACAAATAATACTTACTTATAATAACATATCTACTCACCTAGAGAAAGAGTGAAAATTAACTGGTTTTGGTCTGTGTTTCTGTAATATTTGTGTCCTCCGTTTTCTCAGTTTTGTTTCATTCATTTTTTTTTAAATTTAGTCTCACATCATACTCCTTGTGAAGCCAGCTGAGTTGCTAACAGATTCTTCATGGATCCATGTTCATGGGCTGTGTATTTTGGAGGAACTTTATCTAATCTGTCTATACCAATATGAATAAATGCTGTGGATGCTCTTCCCCAGGTTCTCAGCAAGGCACAACTCTTAATGACAGTTGTTTGAGTTTTTGTGTGTTTGTGGATGAACTCTTAGGTCAGAATCTAAGGTAACTGGACATGGTGGTAGGAGGCATAATGAATAAATAGAACTTTTTCCCCCTTTCTCTTTCCTTTTGCTCAGTTCCAGACATGAAACTACCAATATGGCAGTGTGGCTAAGGAAAATGACTGGGCAAATGGAAAATGGGAATAATCAGAGCATGTTGGATAGGAGAAGTCATCTATCTTCTTGTGGATACAAACAGAACAGCTTTGATGTCATTAACTCTTAAATATTTAAACCATTTTGGCTTAAAACTAACAGTAAACATTTATTACTTTATATAGCAACCCTGGGTCAGGAATTTATAAATGGCTTTCAGAGGTGATCCTGGATTGCAGTGTTTCACATGACCACAGTAAAGTTGGCTGTGGCTGGAGACATCTGACATTTTGAGTGGGATAGAAGGATCCATGTCCAAGATGTCTAATTCACAGGGATGGCAATTCTGTGCTGACTTTTGTTAGGAAGTCTCAGTTGTTTGCCACATGGACCTTTCTAATGAACTGTTCAAGCTACTGCAATAGGCTTAGTGTTTGCATCCTTCCAAAATTCATATGCTGAAACCCTGGTCCCCAGGGTGATGGTATTAAGAGTTGAGGCCTCTGGGGTGATTAGATTGTAATGGCAGAGTCTTTTAAAATAGATTTTATACCCTTAAAAAAGAGAGAGGAATCTCTTGCCTTTTCTGACATGTGAGTTATGGTGAGAAGACAGCTGTCTACAAGGAGGCTCACAAATCTGCCGTTCCTTGATCTTAAGCTTCCCATTCTCCAAACTGTGAGAAATAAATTTCTGTTGTTTATGAGCCACTTACTCCTAGGTATTGTTACAGCAGCCCAGAGATCCTAAAATAGCAGTCCTCACAACATGGCAGCTGGCTTCCCTAAGACAGAGCAATCAAGAAAGACCAAGGCAAAGAAAAAAAAAAAGTCCAATATATTTTAGATATTTTATGACATAGTGTCAGGGAAGTCACAAAAAAGCCATCATTTCCACAGTATTTTATGGTTACACAAGTCATCCTTATTCAGCAAAAGCAGGAATGAATTCTATCCAAATGCATGAATTCCAAGAGGCAAGAATCAACTTGGGGTTGGGGTGGTGCCTCTTTTTTACAATAAATTTATCTTTTTAACTGATACATAAGAACACAACAATTTTATATATTTTCATTATCTATACTTACCTTATTTGGCAATAGCACACAAAAACTTCTTACTCCTATTTAACTGCAATTTAGTAGCCATCCCTATCCCTCCTCCTCAATGTTCTCCCCAGCCTTTAGTAACCACCATTGTATTTTCAACTTCCATGAGATCAAGATTTTATATTTCACCTAGGAGTAAGATCGTGTGGTACCTGTTCTTCTGTACTGACTTATTTTATGGAACATAATGGTCTCCAGTTCCATCTGTAACCTTGCAAATGACATCCTTCAGGGAACCCATGACTATATTTCCAAAATTAACATACTGATAACATTCCTTTGAATATACCCAGTGAATAGGATTGCTGGATCATGTTGTTGTTCTATTTTTAATTTTTTGAGGACCCTCCACACATTTGAAGGTGGCATCTTGAAAGCTGCCTAGCACAATGCTCATAAAATGTCTAAGCTTAGAACTCTCAAGGGGTAGAATTTTCAAATTTGATATTTATCTGTTTAGACTTACTCTTTCTTGAGGTCCTCTTGGATACATATTCCACCACTAACCCATTTGTTTAAACTAAATTTTCAAATACACTGTGTTAAGGTTGTAAGGAAGACTTTAAAGTGGCAAACAGAATTCAATAAATTACACAGCTAGGTAGTAAGAGAGAAATTCAAAGATAAAGAAAAGAGATTGGGACTAACAATTGAAAGTAGGAATGTTTTTGGCCTAAAACAATTAAAAATGACTCAAGACATACAGAGACAGGGAACCTGACAAAGCAGACATTATCTAATTTTTAGATAATAGCATTTCATTGGTGTAATTTTCCAAAGGTAGTTTCCTTAGCACATTTGTGCACTTTTGAAGACTAATAATGCTTATTCCACAAAAAGTGAGAACAACTGAGCTACAGAGTCTTCCAGAAAAAAAAAAAAAAATAGGGAGGATGTCACTTATCCCCCATACACACATTCCTTTTATCATTTATTTTCATCATTTGGATGCTGAATTAAACATTAGGATTAAAATGGTTCATACTCTCTTCCCTAGGTTTTTAAATAAACAATGATACATTTTAAAAGACCTTCTATAAATGTTAACTAAGAGGGAATTACATTCTCATGCCCAGAAAAGAAAGGGTCATTTGGTGTAGACTACAGTGGTTGTTCTTCTCATCTTCACCAATTATTTACTCATCACTGGTATTTGTTAGTTATTGTACTAAGTGCCTGAACTAGAAAATTAATAAAAGACTTATTTTTGGTTTCTACATTCTAGAATGAAAAATAACAAGTAATGTAGGGTAGATGTTAATCATTGCTGAAAGAAAAGAACAAGAAAGGAAGTTAGGAGTAAAATTTATACAAGGGGGTCAAGAATAGTTATTTTTCAGAAACTGATATTTGACTAACTACTGAAAAAATGTGATTGGAGATAAGAGCCAAGCAGATTCCTAGGGTAAGAGCATTTGGGTAGATTTTATGACACTTAGGGCAGATACCATTGATTTTTAATCCCTTGATTTTGGTTCAGTTCTTGTTTAGTTGCTCAACAATAAATATTTTTAGAATGAAGAATGAATCCCCACACAGCGGAAATAAATCTATTTAATTTTTTAAAAATTTATTTATTTTATCAAATCACTTGTACCCTCCTCAGAATGATAACTTCTGGTGGAAATTACTCAGAGTAAAGGCAAAAAGATAGGTATTTATAGACCATGAAGATATGCTGGGAGAAAAATTATGATTGTTATCAGAGAAATATTGTCCACGGGTTCCCTGAGAGATGAATGCAAAAGCTTATCTGTGTGTCCTGATGAGCTAATCTTCTCTGATAAATCTCTGCTTTCCAATCGTTTTGTCAAGGCAAATAGGATTTTTCTATTGTTCCTATATATTAATTTATTTTATAAACAATTTTACCCAGGGCAAACTCTAGGCTATATTGCCTCATTGCAGATCAGGTAAAACCTTGCCCACTCGGTTCTTTCCCTGTTTTGCTGTGGTTTCTCATACCATCTCTCGTGTTTAACACATTTCTCTTCCCCAAAAGTCATTTATATTGCAATATATTTTATGTAAGTTATTTTATTTGACTTTTACAACCTGTGATAGAATGTGAATACCTTCAGGTAAAAGGGATTTGTTACTCATCTTTAGATCTCCAGTATTGAGAACCATGACTATGACCTAAATGGGAATTAACAAATGGTTTTTGGGTGAATCTGATTCTCATAACAATCATTTTTATAGTTTAAGGAGACAAGACACAAAGAGCTAAAGTAGTTTGTCAGAATTTTCAGAATTGTCAAGTGACAAGGCTAAAACTTGTACTTGGGTATCTATATACCAAAAACAGTATCTATTTGAATACTTTAAAAAAAAAAGGCTTACAGCTTTTAAGAATGAAATGTGTCATGCATCATCCAAAAATTAAGTTTCCAAATTATTTTTAATTATTTTCAGTGAAACTTGGAATCCTTTATAATTTGTCAGCTGTAGAATTACAGACAGGAATAGATAACATGTAAGAAGCAAAATATATCAGTGTCTATTTCAATGAGAGTCACCACTTGCAGAATTAAGTGTCTGTATGGTATTCAGAAGTCAGCTAAAGACAACTCCTCTATTTTTAAAACCCCTGTAGACACACTAATGAGAGTTTACTGTATTCTTACAGTTTCATGTCCTCTTACATCTTTAAGGCAATAACTATTCTAAATATCTTAGAGTAAATCTGTACATAGATACATTCCAACAAAAATATTTTTAATATGAGCACCAAACTATACTTTTCCATAATCATGCATTAATGAGTGATCTAGCTATGTTCTTCTGTCATTTCACTGATCTTATCCTGTAAAACACATTATTCTGGGATTTAGGAGGATTACATTCTAGTTTTGTTTCTGACTAGCGTTGTGTACTGGGTAAGTCTTTCCAATACTATCTGTCCACTACCTTAATTACAAAATTAGAATAAGCTCATATTTCCTGAAGAGATAACAAACATAAGTAGGTATATAACTTATGAGATTTGAATATATTAAAAAAAGGATTTTGTGCTAATCTTAGTAAAATCATGTTTGTATTACCTTCGGAAATCCATACTGCATAACATATTCAGATTTGCAACAAACTTATTCTTCTCTTTATAGAATTCAATCTTACGGGGAAGTTTTCTGAGAGAGTTCATATATCTTTCTGCCTGAATTGTCACAAGTCTAAGTTTCGGAAACTTTTTGATGTAAAAATTAAGTGAAATTCAGGTCACAGTTGCTGTTTAATTTGAAACTCATAAGTCATTTCATTAGCAGGTACTCAGCCCTTTAGCTTATCAATAATGGTTATAATTGTAATGATATAATAAAATTAAGACCTAGAAAGAGCTTTAAAGGGAACATTATTTCATTTAATGAAACGAACCTGAGCTGGGCACAATGGCACATGCCTGTAATCTCAGTGGCTTGGGAGGCTGAGGCAGGAGGATTGCGAGTTCAAAGCCAGCTTCAGCAAAAGTGAGGCACTAAGCACCTCAGTGAGACCCTGTCTCTAAGTAAAATACAAAATAGGACTAGAGATATGGTTCAGTGGTCTGGTACCCCTGAATTCAATCCCTTATACCAAAAAAAAAACCCTGAATAATTCAGATCAATTTAACATTTCACCCAGTAACTCTTACTATAGATGCAGATCTACACAGTATCATTGATTCTCCTAGACATGACTAGAACTTCAAAAATCATTTCTTTGGTGGATATAGGTCTTAAGGAATGATGATGTAGAAACTCATAAAACAAAGATAAGGTTACACTTTATAGAGTCACTTTTGTATGTAATAGAATGCAATGCCAATAATCAAAGGCAGGATGGTGCATCACAGCATGAATTTGGGCAAATGCCTCCACTTCTGTATTCTATAATATGTCCATCATTATTGGATTTGATTCCCTTTCTGGAGCCATCAAGAGCAAAACAATTTCTTTTTTCTGCTCAAAGAATCAATGGTTGTGAATATAAAAAACATAACAAAGAAATAGCTATACAGCTAATATAACATGAGCCTAAATTATGTCCACCACTAGAATTTAGCCACACATTTGAACTGGTGCAGTGAATTATCGGAGTCTATTTTAGTGGAGAGAGAAGATTTTTTCTGGAGATATTCATCAGTGAAAATCCAAACTATGCACTCATTGACACAGTAGAATTCTTTAGTTTTTGGAAGGAAAACTTGTAATACTTTTTGATGGAAGAGGATCACATATTGAAATTGAGAGTTTCATAACCAAACATTTCCCAGGACACTAGAGCATCCTCATCACTGCAGTGGACTGAAGTCTTGTGTTGGGGACAGGTGGGAAAGATAAAAATTGAATAAAGTTTGGAAACTTCTTTAAGAAGCACCATCACTCAATAAGGTCAACATACCCATTTCTTCCTCCAACATTAGAAAAAACTGCTGCTTTAGCTGGTCACCAAATGAACTAGTTTAGGCTTAAAGGCCATTTGCATGAAAAAGCACATTTAAAAATATGATTATCATAGGAAAAAGAGCAAACATTGAGAAGTGTGTGTGGCAAAACTCAGGTAAGGATCTATTAATATGTCTTATTTTTTTTTATCCTTCCAGTGCATAAATTCACTGAGTAAAGAAATGGATTGAATAATCAATAATTAGTTAATTTTGAACAAATTAAATATGAGTATTTCCAACTCTGCTATTATTCATCTAATACAAATGGCTCTCAATTAGGCAAGATTTAACCCCTTTTCAACATTTCTCAATGTCTGGAGACACTGTGCTATAGTTGAAAAGCTCTGATAACAGAATAATATAGTTAGTATAGCCTAAGCACTGTCCCACACTCCGTCATCTATAGGTGGCCTCTCCTACATTCTAGCACCTATGCAAATTATCATGTGTCTGCTCTACAAGCTCACCCATGCTCTCCTGACATTGTTCCCTCCTCCCACTTGTATAAATCATGTCTTTATTTAACTCTCTTTAAATTATGTAATTTAGTCAGAAGATTTGTTTCCTGCCAAAACCCTAACTGATACAGATCCTCTTAAATCCAGTGCAAAAGGCTTTTGTCCTCAGTAAAATATAGGAATAGTGTATAAGGAAGATAGATGTAATAGCTAGGGGGAAAGAGAGAGACCCAAACAATGGCAATGTGATTTAAGAATTACAACATGCAGCAATCACAGTTGTAGCCAGTATCCCAGGAGGTACAGGAATCTCAAGGCAACTGTTAGAAGCAGTGTAAGCTGTCCAAGAAACTCCAGTGTGTGATAGGGGTGGAATAGCCCAAGAGAAGAAAATAATCACATCCATAAAAGGGCCAGTGTTCTTACAGACAGACAGAATTCAGCCAAATGAAACTTGAAACTACAATGAGGTGAGTGGTAACTGACAAAACTATCTAGGAACACATTTGAGATAATCCCAAGGTATAATAAAAATAAACTCTGATCCAGTTCTACATTTTCTAAAATCTTTACTGGTTATTAGAAAATTGTATGATTATGCTTCCTGCTAAATTGCCTTATGAATCCATGACAGTTATTTAACAAATATTTATTTTACAACTTCAATCATGTGCCAGACAATGTCCTCAGTGGTAGCCCCCATCTTAAATTCTCCGGAAGTTAGAATCTCGAATTGCTATGACCTTTGGGGAGCTCAGCTGTACTATCTTATTATCCTTCAAGGTGTATGTACTCCAGGCCCTCATCAGACCAGCCTGAGTTGCCGGGGTCTCAGCTGATTTATAAGTGTTATGGTAACCTTCTAATATATATGACAAGAATTCTTCCCCTGAATTTCATGCCTCTCTTTAATTATTTATAACATTTATCTTTGTACAACACAAATTAACTCTGTAATGAAAAGTGAAAGAACAAAAACACTATTCAATTGTGAAACTCACACACTCATAAATAAAATTTAATTTCCATAAATATTTGTTATTATCAAATTTTATTTGATAATAACAAATAAAATTGTATATAGATGATTCAAAGGTTGCATGTCACCACTAACTTAATGAATCAGAAATTTCAGTGTGTTATTTAGAATTTCAGCATTTAGAAACACCATTGTACCTTTACCATATATCTGCAACTGTTGCACATTAATCACCTGTCAATAAACATTGATGGGGTACTTATTATATACCAACACAAAGTCAATTATTTGGGATACAAAGGTCTCTGTTATTGAGAAGATGGCAATATGAGAGATGTAAAACACAGGTAAACAAATAATTGCTATAAATGAATATAATGTTCAGAGTATTGTCAATAAACAACTCAATGGGAAGAGAAATCAGTATTTACTGAATGAATATTCCAGTTGTAGAGGACAATGTTAATAAGTTACCATATATGTTGGCAGTTCTCTAAGTTAATGGATGCGCCTACAAACTACCTGGATATTGTGTTGGAATGCACACCCTGATTTAAAACATTTTTGGGTGGATTTTGAGATTCTGCTTTTCTAGCAAGTTCCCAGATGATGCGAATCCTGCTAATTATTCCTTGGGAAACATCTGAGTAACAAGATTCTATACATCACATTCATAGTCAATGTTTTTTTAAAGTAAATTTAAAGAGATGAAATACTTTGTCAAAAATTACATGAATCAGACCTGGTGTAATTTGAATGTTTCAAATTCCCAAATACAGATTTATTCACTATACTAAATAATGAATCTTGAATAGTTGCCTTGAGGGATAAGTAAGTAATAAGATCTTTACAAATTATATGACATTCTAATTTAGTCTAAAAGGATGATAGGGGATTACCAGGTAGTAAAGGAGGATATAGACTTTCCAGATTGTGTATAAAGAATGATTTATAGTTGATGGACTTCAGTGGCATCCGAACTTTGGAACTCAGTACAAGCAGAATTAAAGTAGAAAACTTGATCACAAAATTGGAAGAGATATTTTTAAAAATCAAGAAATTTAAAATTTTTAAATTGAAATAGACAAATGAATGCCACTGAATAATTTTTTTCTCAGAATATCAGTCTAGATTACTAGGGTGGTATGAATATTAATCATTGAAATTCTTAGAAAATAATTTCATTATTCAGTGGTGATACATGCAGAACTACCCTGAAAATCATATTTTAAAATGTTTCAGAATAGTGTTTGGAGACCAATCAGATGAGGCGGTGGAGGTACAGGAGGAGTGAATTTATCTTGGCTAAGTTATATATTTGGTTGCGTTTTTTGAATTTTGACATCTTGCCAAGATAGAAGAACCCAGAGAAGAGACAGAGTTGGATAAAGAGAATAATGGGAAAGTTTCAGACTATCAAGACTGTGTTAGTTCCTGTAAATGAAGTATATAAGTTAAAAATAATGGTTAGAATTTGCTACACAAATTTCCACAATCAGCTTGGCTTCACTCCAACAGCAGATACTATTATATCAGTTGATTATTAGAATGAGCAGATTTCCTGTTTGCTGAGAGGCAGCTGCCTGATCTTGTATTAAACCCTACTTAAGAAGCATAACCACTTCCTCTGAGGCCTTATAATTTCATTCAAATAGAGAACTAATTTCATTGAACAACTATTCAAATGAATAACAATTAAAAAAATCCTTCAAACTGAATTTCCAAAAAAAAAAAAAGAGAGAGATACAGAAGTCCAGCTTCTAGATGTATTCCATAGAAATTGCTAGAAGGCTACAGTTTTTGTCCATTCTCTAAAATTGAAAGAACAATAACAACATTATGAAAATGAAAGGCAAGTGTAGAGAATGATCTAGCAGTGTCAAAACTGAGCATCCCTACACTTGTGATAATGTTTGCCCCAAGGATGTTATTTTTACAGTTCTACTATAATTCCATAAGTAATTCTTTTGGAAACAAAACAAGAAAGCAAGCACAACAACTTATTTAGTTCAAGACTGTGATCAAATATATTTTCCCATTTGAGACACAAATGAGATCTAGGATCAAAGCAAAGAGAGCCCAAAGCAAGTGAACTTGGTTAAACTCCCAAGTACTGAAATTTGTATTTTGTCCTCAAATCATCACTACTCATGCCCTCATTCAACACTTTTTACTCCTGTTGTTATCATTCCAACAAGAATGGTGATCTAGTTTCCCAAACAAGTCTTGCAGCATTTAATCATAGTAGAAAGAAGAATGTCTTTAGATTGATTTATTCACTCATGAACCAGTCAAGAGAAGGAATCCAGTATATGCAGAATTTCTTGCAGTGCATAACATATGTATATCCTCTGTATTACTAGTATAGACGGAATATCATCCATACATCATGTAACTGCATTTTTCATATTGCTCCTATGAGGCTTCCTCACCTGTAAAATGATGAAAATGTAAGTTGACACAGTTTGTTATGTCAATTAAATGAGATGTAAAAGCAACCAGCACAATGTTTGGTTCATAGAAGTTATCCTACAAATGCTAGTTCTTAACTCATAATATATTCAAAGCAGGAAAATGGATGGCCAAAGAAATAGATCTGTTCAGTGGCATTTAGAACACGGATGGTAGTGAACAGTGAGTGCTAAGATAAAAGTAGGGTGAAATAAGGAGAAAAATATATTAAAATAAAAACATAGAAATCCACGAACTTTAAGAAAAACCTACAGAAAACATTATACTAAACATGAAAAATTCCATCTCTAAGATTTAAAACAAGGCCATGGATATCCACTCCAATGACTTCTTTTGTATATTTCACTGGAGTGTCTAGCCAGTACAGTAAGACAAGGAAACTGAATTAAACAACAGCAGTCATATTGGAATGGGAGAAGTAATACTGACTTCATTGGCAGATGACATGATCATCTTTTGTAAAATTGTGATGGGATCAACAACAAAGCTACTGAGCTCATTAAGGCAGTGAAATTCCAGATCAATATGTTAAAATCGGTTACGCCGTCAATATGATCAACAAGCAATCAGAAACCGAAATTAATAAAAATATTATTCACAATAGGGTCACAAATTCTGAAATCCTAAGGATTAAATCTAAAGCATGCATGAATTAATTGTATATTAGAAATTACAAAACATTGCCTAGAGAAATTAAAAGATACCCAAACAATAGTATTTTTATGGGCCAAAAGATTCAATATTAAAATGTGACTTCTCTCCAAATTAATCTAAAAAATCAAATCCGAACCAAAATCCCAGCAGACACATTTTTGAAAATTCAATAGCCAATTCTAAAATTTACATGGAAAGTTAAAGGACTTAGGACAGTCAAAACAAAATACAGAGTGGGGGCAGGGAAGAATAACACTGCCCAATTTCAGGGCTTTTTATAAATCTACAGTGATCAAGATAATGTAGTCTGGTCACCAAGATAAAATGGATCAGTCAGCCAGGCATTGTGATGCATACCTATAATCCCATTGACACAGGAGGCTAAGTCAGGAGTATCACTAGTTCAAAGTCAGCCTCAGCAATTTAGCAAGGCCCTAAACAACTTAATGAGAACCTTGTCTCAAAAACAAAACTATAAAAAGTGGGGCTGGGGATGTGGCTCAAGCGGTAGCGCGCTCGCCTAGCCTAGGTTTGATCCTCAGCACCACATACAAACAAAGATGTTGTGTCTGCCGAGAACTGAAAAATAAATATTTTAAAAAACTCTCTCTCTCTCTCTCTCTCTCTCTCTCTCTCTCTCTCTCCTCTTTCTTTAAAATAAATAAATAAATAAAATTAAAAAATAAAAATAAAAAGTGCTGAGGATGTGACCCAGTGAGTGGTTACACAGCCTTGGGTTCAATGTCTAGTCTCAAAATTAATAATAATAAAAATAGCTAATCAAATTGAATACAATCCAGAGATATATTCACTTGTAGACTTTTAAAATGCAGATGCCAAAGCAATTGAGTGAAAAAGTATTTTTTTTCAACAAACTATGCTGGGTATCCATATCAAAAGAAGTTAAAAGAGAACTTCCATGATCTCTCACATTAAGTGCAAAAAGTAACTCAAAATGGATCATATACCTAGATTGTAAAACCTATAAAACTTCTAGAAGAAAACAAATGGGAGAATCTGTATGAGTTGCGGGGTACACAAAGATTTCTTAAATATGAAAAGGAAGTGTGATCCATTAAAGGAAGATAAGTAATAAATTTCACTTCATCAAAATAAAAACTCCTGCTTAAAAAAACAAAAACAAAAACACAAATACGAGAATAAAAAGATGAGCCATGGATGGGGACAATGTGTTTGGGATCACTTAACTGACAAAGTTTGATTACATAGAACATGTAAAGAGCCCTCAGAGCTTAAGAAAACAAACTAGCCAATTACAAAATATGGCAGAAGAGTTCATCAGATACTTTACTAAAGAAAATGCACAGATGGCAAATAAGCACATCTGAAGATGCTAAAATTAAAATAATTGGCCATGCCAAGTGTTTGTGAGGATGTGGCAAAACTAGAACTTTCATATACTGCTAGTAGAAATGTAAAATGGTACCTCTGTTTTTGAAAATCTGTTCAGCGGTTTCTTAAGAAGTTAAACAGACTGCCATATGTTCTAACCACCCTGATTTTAGGTATTTTCCCAAGAGAAATGAAACCATATGTTCTCAAAAAGCCTTGCACACAAATGTTCAAAGCAGTTCTATTTGTAATAGCCCCAAACTGGAGAAAATTTAAGTTTCTATCAAAATATAAGTCAACATGCAAATCGTGGTATATCCATTCAATGAGGCTGATGTGAAAGATGTCAGGTAAAAAGAAAGCAGACTCCAACCCCACCACAAAAAAAGTCATACTTGATATCAAATCTAGAGAATGCAAAAGTATTTTTAGTGTTAGGAATTCAGATTCACGGTTGTCTGTGGTGGATCTGGAGGAGGGGGTGGGGCAGGAGTAAAGATCATGAGGAAGTACAAAGCAATTTCTGCTGTTGGTGATAATGCTCGTTTTATTGATTATGAGGATAGTTTCATAGGTTATAAATTTTTCAGAACTTACAAGTTAGACATGCTAAATATATGTGGTTATTTTGCAATTGTACTTCAGTACAGCTGTTTGAAAAAGAAATGGTTGAGACAGAGGCAACAAGATTTACAGAGGGGAAAAAGGCAGGCTGTGATTTTAGACAACTTGTTGAGCACACGCTCCATGGAGAAAGTGGGATCTGAAAGAGGCTTTAAAAGAAGCAATAGTCAGACAAATTACCTAGGGCAAGGTTTTGCCTGGTGATGAGCCCAATGTGCCTGGTGCCCACTGAGAAAGGATTAGTGAAGGAGAAGAGGAAGTCAGAGAGGCTCCCAAACACCAGGAAATCTGCGGTGCATTTTAAGGAATTTTAATTTTGCTAGAATTAAAATGGGTAACGACTAGAGGTTTTTATGAAGAGGAGTGACACTACGTAAGTTTTAAAAGAATTTTTCTGACTGCTGTGTTTAAGAATAATCCTTAAACTCTGCTCAGTGGTGCATGACTTTAATCCCAGAAGCTTTAGAGGTTGAGGCAGGGGAATCGCAGGTTCAAAGCCGGTCTCAGCAACATCACAAGCCCTCCCTCCCCACACACACACACAAAAAAAAACTTGGAGAAACCCTGTCTCAAAATAAAAAATAAAAAACATGCTGGGAATGCGGCTCAATGGTTAAGAGGCCCTGAGGTCAATCCCTGGCGTGTGCACACGCATGCCCTCACACCCACAAGCACACAAAAAGAATAATCCTTAAGGGAACAAAAATGAAAGCAGAGACAGATCCGGAGGCTATTATAATAATTCAGGCAAGAGACAGTAGCTTGAAACAGGATGACCAACCCTGGAGAAGATAAGACATAATGCATATGTGTTGAAGGTAGAGCCAGCCGATTTAGCTGATGGATTTATAGTGGGATGTGAGACAGGGAGAGGAGTTTCTTCAAATTGGCTTTCATTCCCCTTCTCTTCCTGATCACTCATCTCTGAAAGCTTGCAATTTTGTCCATTTACCTGCCAACATAATACAATCCAAACAGAGACTAACCAGATCAGCGCACAGCCAGCCCCTCCTCTGGCTGTCTCTCTGAATTTGGTACACAATTATGTAATGCTGTATCTTCACTTGGTTGACTTACAGTGAAATTGCCGATAAAAGCACTGTCCGCTTATCTTCTGCCTCTTCAAAAACATTTTTCCCATGTTGCTGTCATCCTTTGAAGAGATTCCAGTTGTCTGATGTATCTTAAAACAAGTCTAAATCATCAAAACCAAATAAAACTCATAACATTTTAAAAGTCAGACATTGTTCTGTTAGAATTCTTGCCCATTTCAAGAATGTATTCCAGTTTGTTAGGAAACCCAGCTTTATAGTTACTCAATTTAAATATATGCTGGGCAAGAAAATATAAGTGTAAAACAAAGGAGACATAATTATTTATCAAGTGGTCTATATCTGAATGTTTTCTTTTTCATCTTGATTATGAGGAATCCCAGGTCAATTACTTTCCTTTAACCTAGCAACCCTGTCGCATGTATTCCTCACTTTCTCCTCTGTATTACCTTTCAGATGGTGTAAGGTTTGTTTAGTTTGTTTATTCTTTTAAAGGTATCTGTCCTCATGTTTTGTAAATGGGTTGAAATTCCCTTCTAAATCGGGTAGACTATAAATAATGAAAAACAACTCTTCAAATGAATAATGAACAGCAATAATTAAAAAATAGTTTCATTGAAACTGCAGATATATAGAAGGGCCTAAATGCTGTCAAATTATGTTTTTATTAACACCAAAATGTTTTTAAAATTTTAAAAGCAATATTACCTACTAAAGGTGGCCAAAATAAAACCCATACTCTGCTTGGGTAGAGTATTATTAGAGCTATATAAACTCAAGTATGTTGAATTCTTACTACCTTTTAAGAGAAAAAAAAAATATTAGCTTTCACTACTAGTCCATGATTAAAGACAAAGGGGATAGTCTCACAATGTATTTTATTTATGGAAAAGTCTTCTTTTATAGAAGTCAGATCAATCAATTCTCCTTAAAAATTAATTATTAGAGTACAGCATTAAAACAATGATTTTAAAAAAAATTCTGTACTTAGAAATTACGCTATTACTTTCTTTCCCTTATGTTAGACATTTCTTGACATTACTAATGATTAGAACTTCTTTCAAATGAAAAGTAAAAAACATTGTTCAACACAATGGTGGTATAAAGCAGTCAAACATGAAATTCTGATGCTTTTCTCAGGTTGCCATTTTCTCTGAACCATATCACATCCAGGCTTTTCAATTGTTGACAGCAATACACAAACAACTACATACACATCACTATCTGTGGTCTTTGAGGTTCCATGGCTCTCTCCCCATGTCTCACCAAATTTCAAGGCAGTTGTGGTAAGAAGGCACACACCCTACCCTCCTCTCATTTCAGGGGCCTTTCATGCTGTTCCTCTGCTTATTTGCTTTGGAGCATTCTCTAAGGTCATACAAAGCCCTTCAGTCATTAAGTAGATGCTGGCCAGAATGTGGAAGAGTTAGTGCCTCCAAAAGCAAGTAGCCACCCATGAGGGATGGGAGTCAAGAGAGATATTCCCAGAGTTCCATGTTTCATAGGGATCACTTGGAAACATATTTTGCGTAATTTCTCAGTGGGTCCCCAGGGGGACTGAGTTCCAGTAACTACAGTTATCTCATTATCACAATTAATCTTTATCCTATTTCTTGCCTCGATTCCACACTCCTTCTTTTCTGCCTCCTGAGATCACCTCCCAAATAAATTACACCCCAAGCCTATTTCAAGATCTTATTTTGAAGCAACCAAACCAAAATGTATCTTTATGTGCTCTAGGATTTAGGGACTTCTGTAAGTAAACTAATATACTTAGACCGTTAATATTTTTTGAAAACAAAAAATATAGGTTATAATCTCATAAATGCAATTTATAGATCAATTAATAGCTCTACAATCAATGATCAATTTATTAATTAATACTTACAACAAATCTCAGAGGTTAATTTGATATTTCTTTGTAGGTAGAATGGTATTGCAGAGTTAACCATCAGGAAGGCTGACTCAAACTCAAATCTCTCTGATTCCAAACAAATATTCTTTCTCCCATATCGAGTATCATATTACATTTTCAATAATGTATATTTTTCCCCAAGAAATTTTAATAACAATTCTTATGAAGATGAATAGAACCTAGAATTTGTCTGTAATAATCTTCAAAGACTGGAAGTATCTGACAGTACCTCTCAGCTTACATTTCAAAGGAAGACCTTCCTCCTTTGAGGTAGCCCTCCTGTTGTTTTGGGATTTTGCCCAGATGTTACTGCTTCAGCTCTGGCTTACTTCCAATTCACATAACTTCTGTAGCCTATATAATCTCGCTTAAAATTCTTAAAACATGTACTGTTTTGGTCTTCACTTCTTAGCACAGCTGAATTAAAATCAGGTAAACATTCTGAAATAAAGTAAGGCATAAAATTTTGGCATGTCATATATCAACAATAATGATTTTCATCTTAATTATGCAACAAAAGGAGCACAGAAAGGTTGAGACTTGGTTGTTATTAAGTTCCAAAAGTTATTTGTATGGAATGGGATTTGGTTAAAGAAATATATGTACTAGGTGTTACATTCTCAGTGTGCAGTGTCGAGAAATTAAACAGCATCAATACCCAGTATTTCTATTAAGAATTTGTAAATAAATGTATTACTGTAAAATAATAGTTTTACAAAACAGAATTAGTCTGGTCTACAGTTTGGATTGGGTTGAATGTAAGTGATTGAATGTCAGAAATGGGAGTGGGCTAAATAATGTGTTGGTTTATTTTCCCTCATTTAAATCCAGTAAGTATTCCAAAACTGTAAAGATGATTCTTTGACCACCAGGAGTACGCCACCATGTTCAAGGTGGCATTTACATCATGGATACAGTCATTGTTTAAGTCATAGGCATAATGTCCACTCTCTAGCCAGGGGGAATAAAGAAAGTCAGAAGTAGTTGATAATCTTTCTTTTAAAGTTGACTGTACTGTAATCAATAGCTGTGTGTCCAATGATATTATTAATTTTTTTGATGGAGGGAACCCAGGATTGAACTCAGGGACACTCAACAATTGAGCCATATCCCCAGCCCTATTTTGTATTTTTTATTTAAAGTCAGGGTCTCATTGAGTTTCTTAGTGCCTTGCTTTTGCTGAGGCTAGCTTTGAACTTGTAGTCCTCCTGTCTCAGCCTTCCAAGCCGATGGGATTATAGGCATGTGCCACCACTCCTGGCCATTGTTCATTTTTTAACATTTTGAGCCATAATTTAGTATAAGTAGGGATTACATACTGAACCCCACTTTTTATTTTTTTTTATGACAGAGTAAGATAATGCATGAAAAATGCCTTTCATTGTGAATACCACACAATTAACACTAAACAGAGCACAGAGGTATTGGTCAGATACTCTCATTTCCGTCTATCTGTACACTGTTTGCACGGCTTGGATAGTTAAAAGTATTTTGGAGAGGGACTGGGAATTTAACTTGTTTTTTAAATAAAGTAGTTGCAATGTTTAAGGAAGAAGGAAATTAAAAACTATAAGATTCTTATTGTAATTTATAATAAAAACCCAATTCATTTATCACAATCATGTAAATAACCACAACACTGATAATAAATGTAAGAAAGCTTAAGACTTTGTTTTCATAAACACAGCCTGTATCATGTTGCTCCAAAAATGTTAATGTTATAATAATCCTAAACTTTTTCAAATAAATCAATTTAGAGCTAGGCAGCTTTGCAGTCTTGCCCAAGGTCACACAATATGAATGGTTGGTTACACAAGGAGTGGAGTGATGTTTGCCTGAGGATACCACTTAATAGTGGCATTATCTCTTTACACTCAACTGCGAGGCTTGCCTGGGTCTAGTTTCAAGTTCAGGAGTCCTTTCACCCAACCCCATTTAATTGAAGTTAATGATCCTTGTGAGGACAGGGGATGAGGTATACATGAGAACTCTAGAGAGAAACTGAGAGGCCAACTTCATTTTCAGAATAGACATCTTTCTGACAAAAATGAGAGGAATTTAAATGTTCACAGTTCCCAGAATCATAGTGATAAACCAGTTTTTCCATGTGTCAAAATCTGCCAAATCAACCTCTTCAAATCTATGTTGAAGTCTATCTTTTCTAGACTGAAAAGAATACCTTAGTTTTATTTGATATCTGAAAGTAGGAGAGAAGTTATATAATTACATGGCATTCTTCTTAAAAATATAAATCCTTGTTGTCATAAGACTTCAGAACGTGAGCAGTAAATGAAACAACATTAAACATCAATATCCTATACAAAGGGTAGAAAATACCATACACTGTAACGTCAAAAATATCATGTATTTTTCTCCTATTTCCATGCTTATAATCCTCCTCTTGATCAGAGAAAGACAACTACTTTTCTTCCAATAGGGATGAGTTAATACAGCAAAAATTCAGAGAAAAAAAATGTATAGTAAATAGCTTCTGTCATCACACAGAAGTGTCTGAGAGAATCTTCTAAATTTCATGTATACTTATTTGTGTTAAAAAATCATGGGAAACTGAGATAAAAGGGATTCTTCTGTAGTAAAGATGCCTTGGTCATTAGGTTGGTTCTCCTAATGTAGGAAATTATGATACAGGAGAAATGAGAAAGCAAAGTTTACTTCCTTCACTTGCAAAAGATAGAAGGAAGAAGAAAGATAAGTCAAAAGCCATGGTGGATGGTAGTCATCCCCCATGGCCTCTGTTTGACCTCAATTCAGTCTCCCCTATCTCTCTCTAACTGTCTCACTTTCTTGTATTGTACTTGAATATTTTTTATAATTCTCTTTTCAAACTTTATGTGGTGTTTATTCATACACTACGTCTGTTGTGAGCAACACATAGTATGAGCAACATAGAGCAGTATTTTAATCATGATTTTTAAATGAGTATATACTCAGTTTGCTGATCAGACTTTACCAATATACTTAGAATATTATCTGCTATCTAACTTTAGTTTATTCTTTGTCTCATCTTTCCTGTTACTTCTTCTTATGTATTTCTCTTCCTGTTTATTACATATCTTAATCTGTCCTCCCTCCTATTAGACTGTGAGTTATAAAATCTTCTGTTACTCTTTTTGTTTCTATACTCTAGATATTTCCACATAGATCTTTGACTAGCTCATATATGAGAACCATTACCACCTCCTTGGAAAAGCAAAACAGAAAAATAAAAAATAAACAAAACGCAGTTTCTTCAATTTACTCTCCTTCTGCCTTCTTTGATTTTTTTTCTTGTCTGTTTTATTCTCCATTAGTTTAATTTTCAAGAAACTATGAACATCGTCTTGCATACAGTCAATATTCATTTTGACTTACCAAAAAAGTATCCTAGTACTCTCCATTCTTTCTTTCTCTGTTCCGCTCAGGATCACGTTCCATTTGCCTGTAAAATGTCTTTTAGGGGAGTTCTGCTGGCTATAAATTCTCTTAGTTATTTTATCTTCTAGAGATATTTGTATTTTTTCTTTACTATTTAAGGATTTTTTTATGGTAATAGACTTCTGCCAGTTAGGTTTTTTCATAGTTTTAAGAATGTGATTGCATTTTCTTCTGGCTTCCATGGTACTGGTGAGGAATCAGTTATCCATTTCCTCTGCCCTTGAAGTTAATGCCCAGCTGTAACTTTTTGCCTGTTTTAGAATCTCTTTCTCTCTCCATTCCTCATTATTTCTTATTTTTTATTGTTTTTTTTTTAGTTATACAAAACATCAGGATTCATTTTGACATAATGAAAAAAAGCATGGAATTTGCTCAAATTAAGTCCTCAATATTTCTCTTTTTACTCCCCTCCTCCCTCTTCCTATTCCCTTCTTTCTACTCTTCTGATCTTTTTGCTATTGACTTTTAAGATTTTTGTTTTAATTTTTAGTCTGTGTCTTGTGTATATACATGATGGTGACATCCAGTGTGGTATATTCATATACGTACATAGGAAAGTTGGGTCAGATATATTCCTCTGTTTTTCTGTTATCCTGTCTCTTCCTCCTCCTCCTCAGTGTTCCTCATCTAGCCTACTGGTTTTCCTTATATTTTGATGGAATTCCCCATCCCTGTTTCCCTTCCCCTCCCACCCTTTTTTTCCCCTCCCCTCCTTTTTTTTTTTTTTGTCCTTATTTTGGACTAGTTTCCACACTGCAGAGAAAACACTTGACTGTTGTTTTTCCAAGTCTGGCTTATTTCACTCCAGTTCCATCCATTTACCAGCAAGGCCATAATTTCATTCTTCTTTATGGCTGAGTACCATTTCATTGTGTATATATACCACATTTTATTTATCCATTCATCTGTTGAAGCCATCTTGGTTGGTTCTATCGCTTGGCTGTTGTGAATTTGCTGCTCTAAGTATGGATGTGTCTGGGTCACTATAGTATGCTCATTTTAGATCATTTAGATATGTACCAAAGAGTGAGGTAACTGGATCACATGGTGGTTCCAATCCTAGTTTTTTAAGAAATCTTCATACAGCTTTCCAGAAGGGTTCTACTCACTTGCAGTCCCACCAACAATGTATAAGTGTATCGTTTCCTGCTAGCAGCCACAGCAAAAGTATTGATACATGGTACCTTTGGTTTAGGTGACTGCCAGCTAGCCATTGAGATGATATGATTATGTTAAGCTTTACATTCATATGGTAATTGGACTCCTGCTGTTCACCTCGGCCTGTTACGGGACTCAGGTTACTCATGTCACTCATATAATGGGAGAGTTCCCATTGGTTGGGGAAGGATAGTAGGAGGGAACTTCCGGGGGAGGTTCGGGCGCCCGGTTCAGGTGACACACGTGGGTCGACCGGCTTGCTAGCAGGACGCACACAGGACGCTGGCAGCTTTTTTAAATAAAGCTTTGTTCCCCACTTGAACGGTTTGTGTTTTTGTGCCCAGCCGGGTTGCAGTGGCTCATGCTTCTGTGCACAGCCGGGTTGCGGCATTTTCCCCCATATCCTCACCAACACTTATTATCATTTATATTCTTGATAATTGCCATTCTGACTGGAGTGAGATGAAATCTCAATGCAGTTTGATTTGCATTTTACTAATCACTGTTCTATATCCCTAATCCTTTCTTTTCCATCTGAATCTATTCTATGATAAGTCCAAACTTTTATACTCTTAATTTCAGTTAAGGTTTTGGATTTAACTATTAACACAGATTCTCTGCTTGAACAAACTTTAGTTAGGCTTCTGAATCTTCTCCTAGACCCATCTGTGCATTCTTTATAAAATTCATTTGTAGCAGGGAACCCTGATAAGTTAGTTCAGTAATAACTCCCCACCCTCAATGTCTGATCACCCTCTTTATTTGACCTGGTCCCTCATTATTTATCATCCCTCAGGAAACTTCTGTTCATTCTGGACTTTCCTTGGTAAGAACTCCAATCAGTAAATTCTTCTTAACCCTAATGTTTCTTCTTAGTTTTCCATCCACTGACCCTGACTCTCCTTCTTGGATATGAATATCCAATTGTTCATGCGGTATTCATAATTAAGCCCAATGTAACTCCTCTACTGCAAAATCCTTCTTGCTGCAGTCTCCTTCATTAGAACTTCAGGCTGTGGCTTCCTCTCCCCTGACTTGTCAATGATCGCTTTCTGTATGTTTTAAATATTTCTACCCATTGATTATTGATCTCTTCAAGTATTTATTTTAGTGAATCTGAATCATTTTATTCCTTTCTAATAATTGTAAAGAAACTCAGAAAAAGAATGGTCAAAATGTATACACACTGTGTTCCTTTAGATGGTCCAGTGGACTATTTCTTGAAAGTTCCATGGATCTAAAAATGTTAGTAGCTGGCTCATAGTACTCATAGATTTTGTATTTTACTAGTCTAACAGTTCAGAGTTTAATTTCATTTCTAAATCTGATGGTAGTATTTTTTAATTTGATATTCTTACAAAAGGATTTGAAATAAGTACATTTCTTGAAAGACTCTATATATACTAAAGTGAAAAAATAAATTTTAACAGGAGGAGGTCTTCTAACATATTTTTAATTTTCTAAACTTAGTCTTTTACTTTAAAATTCCCTCAAAATTTTTCAGTTTTTCTCAATTTTAAATATAGGCTTAATAGTACAGGATATGTTAGGTATATCTATATAATTTATATACTGTCCTGTGTTGTAGAATCGCACTATGCTAATTATCTGCTTCCATTTTCATTTATTTCAATTTCTGCAAAGTGAAATAAAAAGTACTTTTAGCTCATTTAATAAATTATAATTACAGAGAATTTAACTTAATATCAGTCTAAAATATGATGCAAGATTAGGCATAACTTAACACAAATATGGCTGAGTAATGTTTTTAAATTATCTTAAATTTTATTGTATAACCCATCAATCAAAGAGACTTTCTAACTTATATGAAATGCTTTCTTCATATATTGAATAGTTTTTATCTTAGAATATTAACAAATACTGTGCTTTCAAATGTATAACCTATATTATTTTATACTGCTTGGAAAAATACATAGTGTTTTCTTTCCCAATGAAGGACTATAACTCTACAAGATGAAATGTCAGAGTCAAGCTAAATACTTACAAAGAATTCAGTTATTTATAAGCAACTTTCCATGTTAATGCATAGATATTCTTCTTTCCATATGAGAAAAAATTCATAGCACTAATACATCAGACTTTCAGTGAAAAATCAATGGAATTTAAGTATTTTAATAGTTTATGCCCTTAAATTGTGAAAATACAGACACAAACCACATACTACAGAGAGTACCCAAAGTTTTGTGAGTTTTCCATGTAACAGCCAACACTTACTGAATGTTCACCAAGTGCTAATCATTTAATGTGAATTGTCTAATTTAATTACTATCAGAACCCTGAGAGATAGGAATATTTTGACTCACTTTGGAGACCAGAAAATGGTAGGAAATGTTAATTAATTCTGTTGATAAGTCACAGAGCCAGGATTTGACCAAGGTTCTGACTATAAAGTCAATTTTATTAATAATTTATTCTATAATTATTTTCAGAAAATCTAATCAAAGGTCAGAAAATTTTCGTGCCATACTAAGCATTTCTGATACAGCCTTTGTCCTTATGAACATTGAATTCTAACAAAGAATCTAGGCATTGGATAGTGGAAAGAGAGAAGCAAAACTTACATGCCTCTGGCTTGAATAACACTGTTCATGGTTTGGAGTGGACTGTGTGCTTATGTTGAATTTGAGATACTTTTCTCCACACAAGTGAAGCTGTAAGTAAGCAATGATACATACTGGTCAGAAACTCAGAAGATAGTTTTCTTAATGTATTGGTTTGTAACACTACCTGTTCTATAGTTAACAACATTTCTTGAAGGGGAGACATAGGAAAAAAATATATATATATACATATATAAAACCTTGTAATGAGACATAGTTTATGAGGCAATGAAATCACCAACACAGCCCACAAGGCAGGTGGAGGAACTTGAGGGTGGGAGACGTTTCTTAGTTTAGTTGGTTGCTCCAGATTTTGGGCAGCCATCTCAGATGCTCACATAACAGATCTCAAGTGTCCCAGCTCAAACCTCACTTACAGACCTCATCACAGTGCCTGCTGACAGCATCACAGTACCTTTGATGGCATCATGGTGCCATCTACATTCTGTCTTCATTATATGCAGACAGAAGTTAGTCCTGGTCAGCACTTTCACTGCTTGAAACACAACTGAGTATAAAACAAGAAACGCATTCCTAAACATTACTTAAATCTCTGAACTGTGAAAAAATGATCATAAAGGAATTTTTTAAAATGTCAGTTTTCTATTTGTATAGACTTGCTCAATGCCTGAGGCTGTTTAGCTAAATTCATTTTGTGTAATAGGTATGAAAGCTGTCCTTAAAAAATGGACATAGATCTAGGAAAAGGAACCTATTTCCTCAGCAGAGCACAGAGGATTGGACAAAGATAAAAATGGATGGTAAAATCAACTTCCAGTTGGAAGAGTTTTAGCTATATCTAAAAAAACTCTTTCCAGTTTTATAAATATATGAAGCTGGTACAACATAAAAGCACAGTGAAAACTGAAATTTAAATAATTTTAAGATATTGCCTTATTGACCTACAATTCTACATTACTATAGACAGTGAAATTGTAATAGAGGCAATTATTTTTCAATACTGTATAAATTATTACTTTGAAATTCTAAGACATTCATTTTAAGACATATTATAAGAAGTTAATTTCTTATCATCTTGCACTACCTCTTTTCTCCCAAGTTCGAATTTATTTTTTGAGAACTATTCCTTTATTCTTACCGACTCATTAGAAAAGACTTTTTAACCATACAACAACCTCATCATTTTTACCTTTCCAGGTTATATTTGCATTTCTATGTGCTTTTAATTATTTACAAATCAATAAAGAAAATAATTCATCATGTTGGACTAAGAGGCAGAGGACCAAAGTGGTGTTTTGACAAATAGTAGATAGTGCTCTATATAACTAGCAGGTAAATATTTGACTACTAGGTCTCCTAACTATCTGACCATGGAACATTTTCTTATTATTTCTGAAAATAATAATATATTTTATATATTTTTATAGAAATTAATGAGGTAATACATGTGGAACATTTGAATTGTAGTAGATAATCAACAATATGAAAAAAAATTCTTCACTTCCAACTTGAGCTGTATAACAAATATGTAAAATTTTCATTTTCACCCTTTCGTAAAATGTTGGGTCATTGAGACATGATGAATTTATTGGCAACATGCCAGTCTCCTCAACATATATTTTTTATTAAAAAAATTATACAACTAATTGTTAACACAAAGCCAACACTTAAGAAGATATCTGAGTAAAAAGTCAACAAAAAGAATGAAAAAGTGGGAGATGATATATAGACCTTTATGTTTACCACAATGCAATGAAATTACAAATCAATAACAAAAATTATGGGCAAAATAGAGGTTGCATTTGTAAGAAAACAAACACACATGTATTTACACACGCACACATAGCCCTAAGGAATTCAAATGTCAGAAAAAACATCAAAATGGAAACATAATACTTAGAAATAAATAACAATAAAATCAATGCATATAATAACTTGAGGATGCAAGTAAAATTACTAGTTGAGGTAAATCAATAGTTTAATATTTCTGTATTGCAAACAAATATTAGAAAGAGTTATTTACTCAGAAAATTAGAAAAATAATAATAGGTTAGCCCCCAAGGAAAAAGTATATAGAAAACAATAAAGATAATAGTAAAACTAATGAAACAGAAACATTAGAAAATGTTTTTTAAAAGTCAAATAAAATAGAAAAAAATTGAACAACAATGATTAAATAGAAGCCGGGAGGCCACAATGAGAGAGGAGAGTTAGAGATAGAGATATTGAGAAAGAGAGAGAGAGGGAGAGAGAGGGAGAGAGAGAGAGAGAGAGAGAGAGGTGGGGGAGAGAGCGCCTATTTATATAGTAGGTAATTATTATATTAACAATAGTATTGGAACCAAAATCCTGTAAGTTTGAAATCACATAAAATATATAATTTTATATAAAATTTTAGTTGCTGTAGAAAGAAACAAAAAATGTAGATTAACCTATAATGATTAAAATATATTAAAGAGAATTATAAAAAAATCTTCCCACTTAAGTAATCATTCCATCATCTAAAGTGCAAATCTTACCAAACCTTCAGGTGACAGATTTATTATTTCAAAATCACAGGGAATATAGAAAACATACCAAAACTCATTTAAGTGGCTGTTTCTTGGATTTCATAACCAAATAAAGTAATTCAGAGAAAATATAGATGAATCACATTTCTGAGCATTTACAATATTAACAAGAATTCAGAATTGTTTTTTAAAAATCACTCATGATCAAATATGTTCTTTTTAAGAATCCGGGAAATTTATATAATTTTGTGTGTGTGTGTGTGTGTGTGTGTGTATGTGTATGTATGTTTTCAATTAACTGAAAGATTAAGAAAAAGTGAAATTTTCTTCCCAGTAGATGCAGAAAAGCCAAGCAACTCTCTGCATGAAGGGCACAAGTGACTTTAAAAAATAACAAGTATAAATTGTATCAACAAAGTCAAAAGATATTTTCTAGAGTAGGAAACATCATACAGAAAGTAAAAATAAAAAAGAATATTTAAAAAACAACATAGCACAGATTTCAAAAGTAATAAATAGCATGTTGCCTTTTGTATAAGAAAGAAAGTGAAAGCTTGTTTGATTATTTTAACCAAAGGATACATAAAAAGGAGAATAAAGAGGGAAATATTGCCTGTAGGGAATGAATAGAAAGGAAGGAGGTGTGTGAAATAAGGAAACACTTCTCTAACTACACACAGGCATGTAATTTTGATTTTTGAAACCATAATGTTCACGAACTCTAAAAACCAAATCAAAAGGATGAAAATGAACAAACCCAAATTTTTAGCAACCTGTTATCAGATTGATAACTAAAGAACAGAGCACTATGACTATACAACCTAAATGAAATATATTCTAAGGATAATAATTTCTCATAGTTCTTGGCAATTAATTTATGGATAGTGAATAGGGATATGGTATAGTAATTGTGAAGCTATTTTTATGAACTTTATAGAAATTACTATGTAAATATATTGGTATTGTTGGGAATTCAGGCTTCTTCCTGAGGAAGAAGCAAGTTATCAATAAGAAATCTAGGATGAGGAGGAAAATATTGTCTTAGATTTGAATTGGAGATATTGGCTTGAATTAATGATCTAACATATGTGAAATAGGTAAACAATCACATACATGTATGTAAAAGTGTGTATGTATATATAATCTTTAAGATATATAGACCTCCAAACTAAATAATATTTAATATTTAATATATTAGATACTGAAAGCATCAATGTCCAAGTAACACCATTTCCTACTTAAAAATTCCTTGGAGAATGAGGAATTCTATATCTGGGACAGAAAAGTTGCTAATAATGCTAATTTAGTATACAGGTTTTGTTCCAGAAAGTAAGAAAGATATATTTATATATCATGGAATCAAGCTCCAAAGGACTAATGACAATTCCTTTTGCTATGGTGTGTTTATCATGCTCTTGGCCTGGAGAAGAAATGGCCAAATAAAGATGAGGAACTCATCCAAGTGGAGTTCTTCCTGTACTAAACCCTTATTTATTTATTTATTTACTTACTTACTTATTTTTGCTGAATATTGAAACAAACTTTATTAGTAAAATACATTCAACATCTCCCACATTCCTTTATGACTACTAGAAACTGTGAATGTTCACGTTGCTCTGACAAAGATGGTCCACTCTGATGTGGCACTGGTGATGTTCTTGTTGCTAAAAAGTGGAGATGTTCCTGAGCAAACTCTTTTTTTCAAGACCCAAAACAGGAGAAATGGCTGAGCTCTTTATTCCAAAGTTTTTTTCTTCCTAATACACTTCATTCTGCTTATTATGTTTTAATGATATTGCAGTGCATATCATAAGTGTTTATTAAGTGCTTACCAAGTATTTATTACTGGATAATAAACTTCATGAACATCCATATGATAACACACAGAACCTGCTCTTAGTTTATCTTAAACAGAAGTAAAAAGACACATGAGCTGTCAAAAATACAAGACAAAATGATCTCTGCAATTGGGGCCAAGGAATGTTCTGTAGGAAAAGTGAGAACAAAACTATGGTGATAATAATTTTTTAAAATAAAAATTTTGAACAATAGCCAGCTCAATACATTGGACTTTATCTCAGTGGAAGTTTTGTATTTTATATGATCCACACATATTCTTTCTCTGAAATTATGAATTCAGTGAAGACTATTTCTACAATATAAGTAATTCACTGAGATAACTTTTAGTATTCTCTTGACAAATAGTGAATCTATCAAGATCCAAGCAGGAAATGCATGAGAGAAATACAAACTGAGCTTATAATATTTTTTAAAATTTACTACAAATGTGAGTATAGTTTAGCAAATAATATCTAGTGTGTCATAGATATTTCTGCCTCTAAGATTAATTTACTGTTCTTTTGCAAGTAAAACTTCATATCCTCAAAATAAAGGGCAAATAAATTCCCCCAAATTACTGCATTCTCACAAGATCATTTCAATTTGATCAGATTCATATCTGAAATAAAAAAAATATTGGCTTCCAGTAATGCTATTTACATATGATGATGTGGAGAAGTAGGAAGAGGTAGGAACACATAAAACAAGCGAAACAAATGTGTTTCAGTACCTTATCATGAAGCCTACCTACTTCTCTTACTCATTCCATGTAATCCTTAATCTGTCCCTTACTTTGCTCTCATTATCCACTGATCAGTATGATTTGACCAGAAAACACTAGAAATTATCTCAGTAAATCCCATGTGTTGTAGAAATAGTCTTGGTTGTCAGCGTATAACACACGGAACCTGCTCCTAGACCAAATTCCCACTTGCTAATCATTGTCAAGCACCCACCTACTTTTCTCACCATTGGTACAGAAAAATGAAGAAAAGCACAACCAATATGTTCAGCTTCTAATTAAGTAAAACCATGATTGTGTGTTTTATGGAAAAAAAGAAGTGTTCTCTCACACATAAGGACTTTCAAATCAACAAATGCCCAATGTATTGAAGCAGATAGCAACATGTTCAAGTAGGTTATAAAATATTTTATTTAAGAGGGGTCATACATTTCCAATTCTGGCTGTGAGTTAACTGGTCACTGATATAAGATATATACTGAACTTTATAGGAGAGCATCATTATTTCTGGTATTATCTCAGTTTATGCCCTAACTAAGTCTTCAACAACCGAGTCTAACCTCTTATTAGTAGAACACAGAATAAGACTATGGAATTATATGGTTGTGTCATTGTCAGAGTGAACCCTTGATCAGACTGAGCCCTTGATGAGCCCTTGTCTGGGGAGACACCATGTCAATGTATAACATGTTCTTTAAAACCCTAAATATGTGCTGGTGGAAATCTTCAGATAGCAAATATCTTTTCACTCTGAATATATTTTGCCTTCTCCTTCATGTCGGACAAGATTTAATATGATCATCATCATGTCTGCACCCATTGGAAACCACAGTAAATTGGCCTTTACTATTGGAAAGTGGGGCACTCAGAAGTAGTAGTAGCCAAAACAACTTTGGTTCTACTGAAAGCAGACGTTAATAAAGTGATTTTAATGCAAGAGTCCTATGGGGTGGGAGGTGCAGGGAAAAATAGCAGTGGGATGGTAAAGGGAAAAGCATCCAGTGAGAGCTGAGTTATCAAGCCAGCTACTACAGTGGGGAAATGGGAAACTCTGAGGAAAAAAAGTGTTTCATACATGCCTCATAAATGACCCATCTTAACATTAGGGAGACGTAAGGTACATTAACTCCCACCACTCATGGGTTGATGTCTGCCCCTGATGATATTCCTTCCCCGGTGATTCTAGTCTGACTTGTGTAAATAGGAAAAAGATCATGAAAAAAATGCTTAGGCACAGATGCTGGTGCTCTGTATGCTTTGAAGTCACTAAATATACTGAAGAGGTAGGGCTCAGGATGTACTGGAAAGGCACAGGAAGCAACTTCTTCAAACTTAATCTCTGCCACTATAACCACTATACCCCTGGAGCAAGCATCAGAAGGTTGGAGATGTGGGATGCTGACATTTATCACACGCTTACCGAGTTAAGATTGTCTTCTTGTAATAGATGACCTCTGGTGGCATTTATGTAATTGGAGAGATCCACTATGGTTGGAATGTGTCCCTAAAAGTTTATGTGCAGGAAAATTAAACCTCAAATTCACATATTAATGGTTTTTTTGAGGTAAGACCTTTAGGAAATAACATGGATAAGATAAAGTCATGAAGTGGAGGCTACATGGTGAAATTAGTGACTTTAAAAGAAGAGATAAGGAGACTTGAGCTAGAGTGTCATCTCTGACTCACCATATAATACTGTGCCATGTTATAAAGTAGCAAGAGGGTCTCACCACATTCCAAAAAGAGGGTGGCACCCGTATCCACTGTGATCCAAATAAACTTCTTTTCTTTGTACATTGCAGGGTCTCAGGTATTTTGTTAAAGCAATAGCAAACAATTTAAAACAAAGTCCATCCACATACTTTTCTTTGTGACCTCCTTGTCACCCAATTTCCTATCTTGATCTTTATAAATTCCTTAACAGTTAAACCATTAACAACAGCCAATGACGCAGAGTCACGCACACCTCAATCATTCTCTCCACAACCAAATGTGACACCCAGATATATGCCTACCAGGAATCAGCTCAGTGAGGCATTTGTGAGCATGTATGTAACAAAGAGCAACCATCCACTTCTAGAAGGTACCTACAAAGCAACAAAGCCATGTGTAATCTCCCGCTTTTTTCCTTACCATCAACACATGATAGGGAATCCTTTATGAGATTTAAGTTGAAAGAGAGGACATTTCCTGGAAACTGTTACACTTCTTGGGCATTGACTCCTATACAGTGTTTCTATTTTACAATGGAACGCTACAATGCACATCCAATTGTAACATTTCATGAATTGGCAATGCACATTTCATAATGATTAGTTTAATTCAAATGCTTATTTGGTGTACAGTCATCATGTGTTCAGTCTTTCAGCTGCTCCAAATATTCAGCTGCATTCAAATGAAGATTTTGTTGTCTGCAGAACATGACACAAATTATTCCAAAACTCTAGAGACCTTATTAGTGATTGTGAGAAGCTCTATACAACATCTCTGCTGGCCACAGACCTTTTCAATTTAGGTGTGCTGAGTCATAAGGACCCAAGGGGTAGGGCAGCTTGCACTACAGTCTGGACTGGCTTTAAGACTTTTCTTTTCCTGGCCCAACTCAAAAGTAGCAGCTTGCAGACAAATACTGGCAAAACCTAGAGGATCCTACAGAGTTAGTGAGATGGCAGCCACAGCATAGGGAGGCAACTCAGCCAATGCTCAGAGGATTTAGGGCATCCGTGTGATAGTCATACAGCAACTTCTGCTAGTCAACAAATAAGAACAGATGCACTGCTTCTTACTTTTATAGCAAAAGTAACTTAATTGGCATTTTTAAATTCCTCAACCAACCTGCCAGGAATGGTTATCAAAGTTATATTTTAAAAAATACCAAAGGTCTTTGAAATTATAGTATTGGAGAGCAATCATGACCTTCAGAATTTGATGGTCCAAAAAATTCTAAAAGGAAAGAAAGAAAGAAGAAAAAGAGAGAAAAGAAACACACTGGAGTATGAGAGTGACCCTGACTTCTATCAATACTTCTCATAAAGTTGAATGTCAAGCAGACACAATGCCTAGAGCCCAAAGAGAAAGTCAAGGACTACAGCTAGCAACTATAGCTGTCTCATATGGCTAAGGAGATAAAAACTGAAATCAGAGGATCACCAAGAGACTGCTGTTTGTTACTTCATGATGTAATAATGATCAGTGAAGATGACATTGTGGAATAAATGTTCCTTGCTCCATCAGTTATGAAGTCAATGTAGGATTTCTGCAGTTACTAAGTATATTAAATTATTACACAGATTCTTTAAATGGACAAATGAACATGGTATGATTTTTGGTCCCACACAACTTTGTGAGACACCCTGAAAACAAAACTCTATCCATCTTCTACTATAACTGGTGAACCAAAGAAAACTTCTGGTCTGTAGAGGTTTTACTGCATTGAGTTGACATCCAATAATCACCAAAAGTCTCAACCTCCATCTTTCTCCATTATAAAGTCATTCAAGTGTATTACTATAGAACAATTTTAGGAAGTTTCACTCTAATTTATAGAATACAGTTCACCAAAATATCCTGAACCTAAAGGTTCATTTTTATTACTTGTCCAATTTAATTTACTTTTTAAAAGTTAATAGAGTTTTGGGGAGCAGTTGTAGGTTCACAGCAAAAGTGGAAGGAAGGTACAGAGATTTCCCACATACTACTTGCCTCTCCCATAGCCACAGCCTTCCCCTTTATCAACATCTTCCACCAGAAAGGTAAATTTGCTACAATTGATTAACACTGAATGACAGATCATTGTCACTCAAAGTCCATTGTTTACACTAGGTTTCACATTTGGTGGTGTATAGTGTATGGGTTTGGACAAACTTACAATGATATGTATACAAGATTTTAGTTCCATACATGTATCCACTATTTTGGTTTCACTGCCCTGCCTGTTACTTGTTCATGATTTTCTCTCTCCTAACCCCTGGAAGCTGTTGATTTTTTTTTTTTTTTTTTTTGCTATCTCCCCAGTTTTACTTTTGCCAAATGGTCACATAGTTCAAATCCTACAGTATGTAACATTTTCAGATTGACTTATTTCACTTAGTAACACACATGAGTTTGCTCCATTTCTTCTCAGAGCTTGATAACTCATTATTTTTTTACTGTTGACTACTATTCCATTGTCTGTGTACTCATTTACCAACTGAAAGACATCTTGGTCAATTCCAAGTTTGTAACAAAGCTGTTACAAACATTCATGTATAGGAGTTTGTATGAATATATGTTTTCAACTCCTTTTGTGCAGATTCAAAATTTTCCAAAATTATGACATAATTTTTAATTTCTACCAGCAATGCATAAGCATTTCTGTTGCTCCACATTCTTGCTAATATTTAGTATTGTCAGTGATCTGAATTCTTGACATTCAATATTCATGTCATAATATCTCACTGTATTTCTCAGTATTTCCCTGAAGATATACGTTGTGGAGCATGTTTTTATATTCTTACTTACCATCTGTATAGCATTTTGGTGAGACATCTGTTAAGATCTTTGCCCTATTTTTTAAATCAGATTACTGGTCTTACTATTGTTGACTTTTTAAGAGCTCTTTATATATTTTGGATAAAAATCATTTTTACCAGGCCAGGAAAAGTAGTACACTCCTACATCAGTGACTCAGGAGGTTGAAACAGGATGATTGTAAGTTTAAGGCCAGCCTTAGCAACTTAGGAAGACCCAGTCTCAAAATGTAAAATGAGCTAGAGATGAAGCTCAGTGGTAAAGCACTCCTTAGTTCAATCCCCAGTACCAAAAAGGAAGAAAAAGGAAAATTCCTTTAACAGATGTCTTTAAAAATGTTTTTCCCAATCTGTAACTTTTCTTTTTTCATTTTCATCAGTATTTTTCACAGAGCAGATTTTTTTTAATTTAATGAATTCAAGTTTATAAAACATTTTTTCATGGATCATGCCTCTGGTTTTTTATCTAAAATGTCATCACCAAATCCAAGGTCATCTAGATTCTATATGTAGGACTTTCTTTCAACTTTCATAAAATTTAAATTAAAATTGATCATAGCTAATAACAATACACTATATTTTGAAAATTGCTAAGAGAGTAATTTTAAGTTTTCTCATGACAAAAAAAGAATGATAGGTATATGAGGTAATGCATATGTTAATTAGTTTAATTGAGTGATTGCACAATGTATGCATATTTCAAAACATCATGTTGTATAGAATAAATATATATAATTTATATTTGTCAATTAAAATAAAACAAAGAATGGATCACAAACACAAAACCACAAAACGTCTAGAAGAAAACATAATAAATTTTATTTTTAAGTTATGATGCAATTAAATTAAATTTTATATACAGTTGTATGACTATATATTATGTATGCATATATAATATATGATATTATATATTACATATCTATTATGTAATATTTATATTTCATATAATTGCCTCTTCATCTAGGATATAGAATAGTTCCAGCAGCCCAAAGGATTCTAATATCATATCTATGTACTGGTACTAACTCATTATCTCTGAAAATCACCAATCCACTTCCAATATAACACTGCTTTTTTTTCAGAATGTTTTCTAAATAGACTCATGCAGCATATAACTTTTCAAGACTGGCTTCTTTCACACTTAAAGATTTTGAAATTCATACAAGTTGGTATGTGTATCAATATTTCAGTCTATTGCTGATTAGCATTCAATTACATAGATATGTCAAGGTTTATTTATGTATTCACCTATTGAATTATATATTATTTCCCAATTTGGGGAAATTATTAATGAAGCTTTTGTTAACATTTAGATACAAATTGTGTAGAAATACAGTTTCCAATTCTCTGGAGTTAATTCCTTAGGAATAAGATTTCTAGGACATATGGTAAATATATATTTAATTTCATAAAAAATACCAAATGGTTTCCAGAGTGGTTGTAATATTTTGCATTTACAAACTTGCTCACAATTGGTATTGTCAGTATTTTAAAATTTTCACTATTTTGATAGATACACAATAATTTCTCATCATGGTGTTGTGTTATTTTGTGTTCCTGAAGGGCTGACAATAACAAAATATTTTCATGTTCTTAGTTGTTTTCCATATATTCTTCTTTAATGAGGTGTCTAAGTCTTTTGCCTATTATTCAAAATTATGAAAGGTCTTCTTACTGTTGAATTTTATTTAGACACATTTTCATATTTTTATTTTTATTTTAGATGCATATATAATGGAATTGCAATTGATGGATAGGTAGGTTATAGATAATGAACTTCCTAATATAAGATAGTCAGCTGAGAAAGAGAATGCTTGATTTGCATTAGTACCAGCAAAAAGACATAATATTAGAGTTCTTTGGGATACTGGAACTGTTCTATATCCTAGCTGAAGAGGCAATTATATGAAATATAAATATCACATAATATATATACATGTATATAATAGCATATATTATACATACACATGTAATATATGGTCATAAAATTGTATATAAAATTCAATTTAATTACATGGTAACTTAAAAATAAAATTTATTATGTTTTTTCCTAGAAGTTTTGTGGTTTTGTGTTTGTGATCCATTCATTTTTTTTCATTCTTGAAGATAAAAGAGGATTTATACATTACAAGTGCTTGAATCTGTCCTGAGGAAAAGGAACAAGAATATAAGAACAGGATGTCTGGAGCAAGGGAAATGTTATATTAAGAATATGCCTATGGTAAGAATATACAGAGAAAAGATATTTTCTGAGTTCAAGTGTAGCAAGGGAAATAAACATTTTAAGTAAATCAGGAGAATACAGTTTTTTGGTTTCAAGTTTAGCCAGAAAATCTGATGCTTTAGGTCAGAGGCTATAGCACTTGATACATAGATGTCACTAAAAACTAGTTTTTAGATATTTAAGGGTTTTGATACTTCTTTACTTCTTACATGAAAAACAGGAATAAATTCTCCTAGGTTCTGTATTCTGTGACCTCAAGAATGCTACATACAACTAAAGTTCCATTACACCCACTATTTGTTAATTGCTTTCTCATGGTCTCCTTAAGTTTATCCTTAATTGACTCTAAACCATTAATGTATTTTTCGAGCTTTAATATTATTGGGATGGTACAACCATCTCTTATTTCTTAAATTGTGTAATATCAAAACATCTGCATACCAAGTTTGTTTTTAACTTGCATTAGCTATGAGGTGTAGATATGAACCGATTTATCACTGTTTTCTATCTTTGCTACCTGTCTCTTCATCTATGAGGAAGAACTTTTACCTAAAAGGCAAAATTCACATCCTTGTATTGATTTTAAAGTCATCCTGTCTGTTGCATACAACATCTTATAATTGCTCCAATAAACTATATATCCGATGTTTTTAACAGAAACCATTGTTGTTATGTTTCATTTTGAATAATAAATATCTTGGGAATATACTTGAGAGCATAAAACTTAATTCAGTGTACTGCAGAATAAATTAGCCCACCAAAAATTAATCTCCTGGATTCCAAACAAATAGTGCATTGTGCTATTAAAAAAAAAAACAATTAAAAAGCACTTTGTAATGTTCTAGTTAAAGACCATTGTAAAAAAAATGAAAACTTTCCCTATACAAAAGAAAACAACTTTCTTTGTATAACCAGCTTCCATAGAAACTATTTCTCAAATAACTTTAAGGAGTTAAACCTAAATTTAAACAAGAAATATCATCAGAAGCTGGAAAGTGAAGGTGATAGTGAGGGAGGTGATTTCAAAACCATCTGAAATGAGAACAAAGGCAGTAAAGCTATTAGTCCTATATTCCTCAAGGGATTATAGGAAGAAATTAATAAATAAAAGCAACAGTGACTTAATGATTTTCTTATGTAAACCAAAATCAAGCTTACTGCTCAGACAAAATGAAAGAAGACTGCTTTCACACAGACCTTGACTCGCTATTTATTACAACTTATTTTACAGAATTCTTTACTATGTAACTAGGTGTTATAAGGATGAGGAAGATAAATAAGATGCATGAAGGATTTTAACCCATATGGAAAAATAAATAATATAAGTGATCACAAACCACAAATAATATCTGATAACTTACACATACACTCATTTTTTCAATAACAAAAGTCAAATTTATTTTGCTCAATTTGAATACATAAACTTGAATAAATATGAATTAGAGGGTTTTACTTAATATTTTATTTACATACTTATTGGAAGTTACATATCTATGAAATGTATTAATTCAGAAATATATATGTTTAAATTCATGTTCATGAAATACTTTCATTCAAACTTTTCACATGCATCCCCAACATCAATAACAGCTTCATCATAACCAAAGGTACTTATATAATTTTCCACCATACTCTGGCTTCTTTCTAGGAAGTTTAAGATATTTGGATGTTCATGTATGATGATGCTGTCAGAATAGCTTTACTCCATGCCATAAGTACTCATTCATGTAATCGCACTTTTTTCTTCTTTATTTTTCTTCCTTTAGAACTTAGCTAACTTTGATTGTATGGCTAGGAAGTGTTTTATAATGCCAAGTCCCTACTATTAGATATTTAAGTTATTCGTGCTTTTTTACTAAATATGTTGCAATGAACAGAATTTAGCTAAATTTTTGTGCGCATCCTTAACATTGTCTTTAGAATAAAACCTAGAAGGGAAATTGATGGACCAAAGCGAATTTTCCACCATACTCTGGCTTCTTTCTAAGAAGTTTGAGATATTTGGATATATATAGCATATATATATATATATATATATATATATATATATATATATATATATACACACACACACACATAGGCTTTTGGTATACATTACCAGAACACTCTTTAGAAAGTTGATACATTCTTATTTTAACTGGTGGCAATACCCTTTTGCCTTGACAAGGGTGTTGATTTTATTTCTGCAAATTTGGTTTTTTAAACATTCTGATTTTAAAACATTAAAAGCCACATTGAGTTTCAGTTACATGGATATAAATGCCCAATTATGAAAAAGCAGCCTGGGATAAATCCAATAACACATGCCAGGTGCAGCCAGTTGTGTTATTACTGCTATTTGTATTAATTCAGAGTGTAACAAAAACTTCAACAATGATATATACAAGAAAATCATTCAATCTATTTTAATTTCAAACACTTAGAATAAAATGTACTATCCGCTATTTAGGTCAATTGCAACTATTATGCTAAATGGACCAACATAAGAGACAAAGTAACCATAATTCATATTTTAATAGACTTGTCTCTACAATGTCAAAATGGCATTATGTGAATTCATTGCTCTAGGAAAATAGGGAATGAGAGGAATGGCTTTTTTCCCCCTTGTTGCTGGAGCCTAACACCCATACTGCTGGAAACTGTCTAAATGGTTTTAAAAACTGTGTGAATGTACTGTGTATACAACCAGAGATATGAAAAACTGTGCTCTATATGTGTAATAAGAATTGTAATGCATTCCACTGTCATATATAAATAAACAAAAAGCTGCACTTAATTATAATGGGTGGGTGGAGGGACTTTGCCTTCCATTTCCCATTGAAATTAAAAGCCACTTTGCAATAGGAGTGCAAGTTAAAAACAGTAGAAATTAACTCTTAAATATGTGTGTATGTGTGTGTGTGTGTGTGTGTGTGTGTGTGTCTGTCTGTCTGTCTGTCTGTTTCTGCCCATAAACCATGAGCAGAAATTACTATTTTTTTTTTTTTTTTTTTTTTTGCTGGTTTCCACTCCATCCACTGGAATACCTCCAGCTCTGCCAGGTCCTGATGCTCCTCTTCAGCTTGGGTGCTTGTGGTTGATGCTGATTTGTCTCCTACTATGGCTGAACAGAGGTCTCCTCCAGTCAGTAATTCTAATCTTTCTGTAGCTACTGCACTGAATACTACAGTCTCTGCCATGTCAAGATGCCTCTGCTTGGTGCCATGGTTGTTTTTGTAGACCATTACTGCCACAGATGTGTTCCTTATACCACTGAAATCTGCACGGTTCTCTGTAGGTGAAGTGGTATCTCTCTCCCCTATATGTTGCACTTTTTGGGAAAGACACCAAAATTGTGCTGCTCTTGACTTATTTTCAAATTGAGTTCTTCTCTGTAGTAGGTCTCCCACCTGTGTATGTACCCCTGTGTTCTTCTAGTGTATAACCACATTCAGAAAATGAAGGATAGATGCAGTAACCCCACCAGGTTTGACTCAGAATTCCCACCCCCAAAACCACTAAGATCACTGAGGCACATTGTAAATTGAATGACAATAATCTCAAACATTACTAAGCATCCTCTGGGCTTCTTACCCATTCTTCAGATATGTGTGGGTATGCCTATATATGGAATAGCCTCAAACTGAGACTTTTGCTACAAGTTATTAATTTAGTGATAGCTCAAGTAGCATGAGGAGTGGATTAACTAACTAGCTAAACCACCTTTCTTAACACCCCTGGTCAATTTCGTTCCTACTGTATTATCTTGGCCTTGTGCACAAACACCTCTCAAAGTCAGAGCAGCTCCAGAATTTTCACCCCCTGTGATTGAATGGAACTTGTCTCTGCCTCTGAAGAATTAAAACAACCATTAGCAAATTGAGTTAATAATAAAAATTTTCATGCTATTTCAAGTGAATTTTTACAATCTTCTACCTACCAATAGCTCTAAAGCAGGCTCAGTTTTTCTCATCTCCCTGTTCATTTTAGCTAATAGCTAGTTACTAATTAGAGAGGATATTATCTCTTTTCCTGACTCTTTTGCTTTAAATCTGAGAGGCAAAAACTGACAGTCATTAACTCTTAGAAGAATAAATCAAGCGTTAGGTCACATGACTTCAATTTCCTACATGTGTGTCTGACTTTTTCTCTTAGGAAATTCCAAGTGTAAAACTCTCCAGCTTGCCCTCTCGTCTTTCTCTCATCCTATTTATCCTCCCTCTTTATTCCCTCACTACTTGTAAATTTCAAACAATATTTTGGTGCATCTCTCACAACTATTCTAATGTCTTTACTTAGATGCACTCTGAACAAGATATTCAGCATTCTTCTAAAGGTATACTTTTCTTGCACACTAAATTTACACAATAAGCAAATCTAATTTTTAATAAATAAATAGCTTTCTAGTTCAGAAAGTTTTGATCATGACCATTTTTGTTTGAGGGCATTAGAAAAACCAGTTAAAATTGACTGGATTTAAAAAGAGCAGAGAGAAGGAAAGAGAGATTACCACTTCACATCTCTGGATGGTATAGGTTATACCAGTCTGAAGAATGGCAGAACCAGGAGTTAAAAATTATTGGTTTTCTTTTCCTCGTGATGGCTCAATTTGTTCATAGCTTTTTTTTCCTTTATAGCAAAATATTTGCCAGGTACTCTAAATTTTAATTCAATTCTCCTAGGAGCTCCAGTGGAAAAGTATGTGTTTCCCTTTTAAATAGTCCAACAACTGACCCAGGATTAAGTCTCATTTATTCTAACTAATAACATATCCATCATCTTAACCTAAATGCTCTCTAACTTATTTGCTCTCAAATCACATGCAGCAGGCTTAAAGTTCAGCCCTCTTCATCAGGAAATTGCTACAAATAATTTAACAAAAATCAGTGCCTACCATTTTCCAAAGTAGAAGGGTATATAAAAAATCAGGATATGCTACTTCACCAAGGAGGCTCTTTGTAAGGGCAATATTCAGATATGCAAGGTCTGGTGACATGTACTATAACAGATGATGAGCTCAAGTGCATACTGCATGAGGAGAGAGAACACGAGTTGGAGAAAGTAGATAAAAGGTTTAAGATTCTGTAAATAAAATATCCTAATGAAATGAGACTGACTCCTGTGTCTACTCGGCAAGGGGCATTCCTCAAAGAAAATCAGAGTGTCATTTCTAACTAAGAGAGATCGATATTAGACAAGAAAAAACAGATATCCACTGTAGACTACAGTCAATATCTCCATGTGACCATTTCATGGGCAAGAGAATGAGTGGTGAAATCTATAATTAGGTTGCATGACAAGATTTCTCTCCATCTGTCATGATTAATTCATGGATCCTTGACCTAGTCCAAGAAATTCCCTATAACAGTGTTTAAAAATAGTTCTGCTACACATGTAAGCACAATTAGATCTTGGAATGACCTTCTCACTCCATGGTAATCTGTTTCATTTCTGATCTTCCTATTACTGGCTTTCTCTCACCCTTGGCCTATCTACTACCAAATATTGTCTGATACCCAGCCACTTCATTCTTTACGTTCATTACAGAATCTTAAACCTGTCTTTTATCCACTTTCTCTAACTCATGTTCTCTCTCCTCATGCAGCATGCACTTGAGCTCATTTCATTGTCTGTTATATTACAAGTCACCAGACCTTGCATATCTGAATATTGCCCTTACAAAGAGCCTCCTTGGTGAAGTAGCCTATCCTGATTTTTTATGTATCATTCTACTTTGGAAAATATTAGGCACTGATTTTTGTTAAATTATTTGTAGCAATTTCCTGATGAAGAGTACTGAATTTTAAGCCTGCTGCATGTGATTTGAGAGCAAATAATTTAGAAAGCATTTAGTGATGTAATCCCCAGGGTTGTGTGTGTGTGAAAGGGAAAGGAGTGGTCCCTGTTCTGTATCATATCAAAGTCAAATATTTTCCTATTTAACCCTTAACACTTTTGTAGGTAATGCAATCTTTAAAAAAATCCTCCCCACATTGCTAAATATCTCTGTCTCATAAGGGGTACAGAGTAATGCTTATTATTTGGGATTTGGGGACGTGCAACGGTGATATGCCTGAATTGAAAGGAAAGCTCTCCTTCCTACCCCAATCCCAAACCAAGGCTGTGAACCACTGATACAAGGCAGTGTATCAGTGTATATAAGGCAGATACAATCCCAAAATATTTATCTGGAGCATATCTCAAAAGCAGATTTTTATAACCTAGTCAAGATATAATTAATCAAAATCTCTGAGTGTGAGACTTAGATACTGATATTTTTAAATACTCTCTAGATGATTCTGAGGATCAGCCAGGTTTGGGAATTATTAGAATATAGCATCTGGTTCCAAAGCAAAATGAGAATAAGAACTCAGTGAGCATATGCTCCAATTGTAAAGGCAGTTGCTTATCATCCCATTGCTTGCTTTGAATCAAAAATAAACCAGGCATTTCTTCATTTGGGTTTGAGCAGAATGCACCAGCCCAGCACACATCCTTTGGATACAGCACATACAAAGGTCCTTCATGGATGGATTAACTCTAATAGGAAAGCTGTTCTTTATGCAGGTGACCAGATGAGAAAACCTGCCACCACACCAACCTACCAATTATCACCATGCCCCACTAAAAATGTCAGGGCAGGGCAGTCTGCATTTGAATAGGGCAGCAAAACTTTTTACAGTATATATTAATTCTACTTTAGATAACCTTGGTTACGCACAAAAGCCAAAACAAAACAAACAAACCCAGAACAGCTCCTTCAATAGAAAATATAGTTCAAGCAAATCAGGCTCTTTATGTATGCAGATCACTGAAGGATATTTTCATTATTTCAATTTTTTTAGTTAACCCCCATGTATAGCTTCTGAGAAGGAAAAGATAAGAACATTTTCTACCTTTGCAACTTAAACAGCACAAGCCTAAAGTGAAGATTATTCATTATCTACACTGACTGAACTTTGCCCCTGCCTCAGTTTGCTGAGGAATATGACATATCCTGTCCTCTTAGGCCAGACAGAGCTGCAGGTGAATTGCTTTTTAGCAAAAAAAAAAGCATACGGGGTCAGCACAGTGGTCTGATTTTATAGAATTATTCTCTTTAACTTTTGTTCCCACCATTCTCATCTATCTGTCCCCTAACATTTCTACCAACTTTGATAACCTCCCAAATGACAAACCTTCCATTAAAAGCCTCCCTTCCCTATTCTCTCCCCCATACTGTGAAATCCTTGTTCATCTCTAAATTATTTATTTATTTGTTGCCCTTAACTAAAATCAACTCTTCCTGAAAAGCACAGTTTAATCAACACATGTCTCCAATAAAATTCTTTTACTCTCCATTGACCCACAAACTAAAAAGTAAAATAGGATTTCCTCTTTTCCAAAACCTGTTTTCTATGTTTAGGATTTTACTCCTCATTCAAATTTCAACTCTTTGGAATTTTGTCATGTGATACCAGTGTGTCCTTGCCTCTGAAACTTACAAAGCTCCTGAACATTTCTTTATGTACTTTGAAAAGCTTATATACTATGATTCAATCCATGTATCTATTCTACTTCTGTCACCATCTGAATGATTTCAAAATCTCTAAAACTATTTGCCCTCAACTCTAATGACCTCAGATAGAGTTCTTCAGTTTGTCATCCATCTCTGTCATCATTTAAAACAGTTCCATCTTTGAAATATTGAACTTCAATAATGATTGCTATCCTGTTGCTATGTTGGTGCTTTATCTACCATATTACTAATAATTACCATATTATTAGTATTTTTAGTACTAATCTTACTTTGACCTAATTGAGATTTCTAAATCATTTTTTCTTCTAATTGTCTACTACTCTGTCATGTCCATTTTGGGTTTTTTGTTTCTTTGTTTTTGTTTTCATTTTGTACCAGGAATTGAACCCAGGGGCACTTAGCCACTGAGCCACATCCCCAGCTCATATATTTTTTTTTTAAATTTTGAGATATGATCTCACTAAGTTGCTTAGGGCATTGCTAAGTTGCTGATGCTGTCTTTGAACATGCAATATTCCTGCTTCAGCCTCCTGAGCTGCTGACATTACAGGCATGCACCACTGAGCCTGGCTGGGTAACCTTTTAAAGTCAATCTAGACTTGATGCTTAACCATTTAAAAAATATTTTAGAAGCCCTGAATATCCCATTATTTTTATGCATCACTTAGCAAAATATCAATAATGAAATAATTCTAAAGACTTTATTCCTCAGCTGTAATAATTAGTAAAGCTGAAAAAATACACTGGTATAAAAGACTTGTGACATTACAAACCCATTGTTCCCAACTTCTAGCTTAGTGCTCAGAGGTGACTATTATCACTTATTTTTTACTTGCTCATCAACATCTTCCTCATCAATAACATGAGGTAAAGCAGAACATCATGGCAGAAGGGATAGTAGAGGGAAGCAGCTCAGGACACAGCAGCTAAGAAGCAGAGAGTTTTACTCACCAGAGACAAAATATAAATCCCAAAGTCACACCCTCAGTGACCTACTTCCTCCAGCCAGACCCTACCTGCCTACAGTTACCACCCAGTTAGCGCAGATTGGAGGATTAATCTACTGATTAGTTTGCACCCCCCATAATCGAATCATTTCACCTCTAAACACTCTTTCATTGTCTCACACATGAGCTTTTGGGGACACATCCTATCCAAACCACAGTACTATGAAACTGTAATTTGAACTGCCACATAAACATTGAGGACTAATAAATGTCTATATATTTAGCTAACTAGCTAGCTAGAGTTTTCCTGAATTCAGAATTCCCATAGGACTGTAGTCTTGATACCTCTCTCTAATGTGCTACAGGCATTTCAAACTCAAAATGTCTAAAAATAAATGCATTACCTTACCCACAGAGCTACTCTTCCCCCCAAATTTAGCTTATTTTGAGTCATTATTGTATCACATAACATTACATAAAAGCTTATGAGTCATCTTTTACTTTATTTTTTTATTTCTCAAATTTAACTAGAAACTATATCCTGCCAATTTTATTTCTACTATTATTTTTGCCTGAACTTCAGAGGGTATATCAGGAATGGGGAGGAAGAGCAATTTTCTTCTTCATTCCTCATAGTCTCTCCTTAGTTTAAGGTGCCTATTTGTTTCCTTAATGTGTTAGATCAACAGCCTGGTATCTGATCTTACTTTCATTCCTATTACCCTAACATCAATTTTCTATAATGCTTTTTTAAAAATGGTGTTACTTTCCTGCTTAAAATTATTTAGTGGCTTTTTATTAAATCTAACTTCCTTATCATTGAGTTTAGGAATCTCTATATTATGGCCTTTCCTCCAACTTTACCTCCCACCAGCCTTTGCCTAACATCTTACCATGCAACAATTCTGAATTAAGTTCAGTTGGTCTTTAATGTCTTGATATTTACCCAGTGCTATGACTTTAATGATATTTATATTCTACCCTCTAATAAGACTGACACATTCAATCTTTTACCTGGCTATCAAATTGGGCATCTTTAAAATTTGATTCACAATACTTTTTCTAACTCTCAAGGAAAATGTCTCTTAGGATGAGTTAGGTGGCCTTGTTTGCTTACCTACAATCCCCCTGAATATTTTAACATTTTAATAAATATACATAATTTTAAGTGATTTTTGTCTTGTTCTCTATTAGCTTATGGATTTTATATTTTTCAAGAGCCATAGACTTTTTGTGTCCCAATATCCATATTGCCAAACACAACGCCAACCATATAATTTACTCAGTAAATATGTACTTAGTAAATGAAAGGATGATGGTATGAGTGAACTTTTGGTTCTTCCTTTAGAGAACCGGACATTGGAAGTGACCTTACACTGAAGGAATTAGAAATGATGAAAACGTGTAAGAATAACTTCCTGTAGAATAGGGGCCATGCACTGTACATAAATCAATATAGTTCTTACACATAATTGATCCTTATAAATTATAAGGAATATAAATTGAAACACACACACACAAAAAAATAGCATAACAACTAGAGGCAAGAGCATAGTGACTCAGAATTCCATAGCTACAAATGTCTCCTTCTGAACTGAAGAATAATACAATCCTAATTTCATAATTATGACTCTAAAAATTCAAACTGGGTTTATTTGCAGTATGTTTTACAAATTTAAAAAAGTATATAAAACTTTTCATAAAAACTTGCCTCAAGAAGCTCTAATTTATTTTTGAAGATCTTGGGCCCATTAAAGTTTGGGTTCACACTGTCTCGACAACTTACCCAAGTTAGCTTACCCAAACAAAAATAAAATTGGGTTACCAAATAAAAAAGAAGATTATGGTTAAGTTTAACTTTAAGTTAAACAATGGTTTTAGTATAATTATGTCACATGTAACATTTGTCACACAAACACTAAAAACATTTTTATCTGAAAATAAAGTATAACTGGGCATCTGATTTTATCTGGCAACCCTAATCCAAATGAAATCCCTCATTATCATTGCCACATAAATTATGCATTTTAACATGAAATCTATACATTTAGGATATAAATTTAATTCTATAAACTCTGATGTCTAAGAAATATATGTTTTTGGTTATAAATCACTTTCCATAGAGATCTTTACTTATTCAGTGTAGGCTGAACTATAAGTCAATTTGAGGTTTTCTCCACTTTCCTGGTTGCATCAAAATTCTGGGGCTTGGTAATATACAAAGACAAGATGAGGGAGTCATCTGCACTAGGTCATCATTGACCCTTGACTCAATCTCCTAAGATAACCTTCTATGTCTTGGTTTCAGTCACCATTTGCACGAAGACATTCTTTTATGCACACAGGATCATTTTTTAATTTTTGGACCAAAGTTGACTAGGGGAAAAAAAACTCATACTTAGCTATTTGTTCCACTCTTGAGAACATGGAATTCATTATACACTTCAGTGCTGAGACTCAGGAGAGCAAAGTGTAACTGATCTAGACCATTTGCTTAGAGATACCATACAGTTAGTTTTATTCTAGGTCTTGCTAATTTCTTGTGCTTTTTCAGAGTAAGGGGCACACATTGCCTCTGCATTAGAAAGTCCCAACCCACCTAGGTTTCTCTTCTCCCTGTACCCTTAGGCTGACCACAGAATTCAAATATGGGCTCACAGGGTCCAGATACCTACACCTTTCTCCCCTGTATTCCTTCATCCTCTAGAACTACTTTTTAGTCTCATGTATGGTGAGGGGATAAACTGGAAACCTTTCACTTATTTCTCAGATTGTCTCCCAAATGCATGGCTTATGCCCTGAGTACATCCAAGTCCCTGAGACCAAGATTTTTGCATCTAATTTTCCTCTGCTTTCTGAAGTTTTATTCCTTCCCTGAGAAAATATTTTTCAAAACTCAGTAAAAGAATATAAAAAAGTTTATAGAAAAAATTGTAGGAGAGAGAGAGAGAAATAGAATAAGTGCCACATAACTACATGAATATTTTGGTTTGTGTGTATGCAAATATGGCATTTTAAAAAGATAAATGGTATACCTTTACATACACATGTATGTGTGTATGAATATATATACAGGTATATATGTGAGTTGTATGTATGTATGAAAACATGTGTATAAATGTTTTATACAAATATATGTGGATAAATATTTAACAGGTGTGTGCACATATATAACTGTATATACACATATGTCTACATACACATATAAAATGGTTGTGTGTGTGTGCGGGAGAGAGTGTGAAATGATACCCAAATAAATTTTCATTTTGGGGTTATATTTCAACTACAGTATAGCATTTTGTTATTGCATTTTGATAATTCCAAAGATTTGGAATGCCCTGCTCTTGGTATCTTAGCTCCAATATAAGATAGTATGGAGTGTCTAGCTTATTACTGTGTTTACTGAAGTGGGTAAATTCACCCCAGAGTCATCAGAACATGTCCATGAGTAGTTACCACTCAAGAAAACTCAATTTATTTAGCTGGATTATATAGCAAGCAGTTTAATACATCTGGTGCCATGAGAATACAATACACAAAAAGACAAACCTAAGTACCATAATGAAGAGATTTTAATGGTTTTCTCCTATTATGTGTTCATATTCTAACCAACAAAAAATGGGAGAGAATGGCTGTTTCTGAATTGTGTCTAGCTAATACACATTATTATCACTCCTATATTTTTCTGTTCCTGGAGGGCAATTCAAAGGAAATTGAGCTTGGTTGGCTTGGATGCTTGCCTCACAGAACTATTTATGGTAAAAGTCACAAAACCCCATGGACCACCATCTGCACTGTTCAATAGCTTCTTCTAATTTCTTTTTACTTGCTCCAGATTTCTCATTATAGTCCATGTTTTATCCCCAGAGTGACTTCTATAATCTATAAGCATGAGCCTACTTCAGGCACACTATAAGTCATCTTCCAGTTCCCAAGTGGGGGACAGATGCTATAGGGTACATGCCTTGCCATGGCTACCAGGATATTTAGGCTTTGTTCTAAACATAATCTTTGAGTTTTTCTATAGGGGATATTTTATTTTGGGATATGGGTAAGCAAAGTAGTAAAGGAGGAATACTGGTGAGCTAAGACATGAATGAGACATGATAAAAAATAGGGAGGCCTGGTTCTTTTTAAATAACAAAGAGATTTGATAAATCAGCCTGACTATAAGCATAACATTGATTCAATTTTATATCATGCTATTTTTAACCTATTTTTGAGTAGGATAATAAATGTGTGTCTACATTCTCTTTAAATGATGTGTGACATTTAATTTGCAGGTCATACATATTTGTTCAGTGTGTTATTTAATGGGCAGAGATAGAGTAACCTTCAATCATATAAAGGATTTTTGTCATCATTCTCAATGTAAACCTAATACGAGCAAGGGGTGACATCTACCACAGTTACAAAAGACCTTCGGAATGATAGCAGTTCACAGACTCATTTACCACTAAGACCTGCAGGCCACAGAAAAAGATTAATCAAAAGCATAGCCCAGCACAGCTAGTCAGGATGTTGAAGCAGGAGGATCCCAAGTTTGAGACCAGCCTTGGCAACTTAGTGAGATGCTGTTGCAAAATGGAAAAATTAAAAGGGCTGGGAATGTAGCTCAGTGGTAAAGTGTTCCTGGGTTTAATTTCTAGTACCAGACTAAATAAATAAATATTAAAAATAATTTTCTTCAAAGCAAAGATTAATTATTTTATTTTAAGTACTTTCTTTTCGTGTTAGCATATGTGTTTATGTGTATGAGCTTCAGTAGTAAATTCTATCTAGCTTAATATTAAGTGAACACATAGGCACAGATGTGTACAAGCCCAAATATACATGAACATGAATTCATCTTTAGTTCTATATTGTGAACATTTAACCAAATATTCTTGTGATAGAACCTGGGAAAGTCAGTTGGGCATGGTGGTGCATGCCTGTAATCCCAGCATCTCAGGAGGCTGAGGCAGGGGGATCACAAGTTCAAAGCCAGCCTCAGCAAAAGTGAGGTCCTAAGCAAATCAGTTAACACTGTCTCTAAGTAGGGCTGGGATGTGGCTCAGTGGTCAAGTGTCTCTGAGCTCAATCCCCAGTACCTCCCCCAACCCCGCAAAAAAATTTTAAAAAAAAGAAAGAAAAAAGAAACTGGGAAAAGTAAACTAAGAGAGAGGGTAGAAGTACAAAGAAATCCATATCACAGACAGAAAAATAGGCTGAAAGAAAATAAGAAATACATGCTTATATAGAAAACTAGTAAAAAGAGACACACTATTCCCCATCTTTGTGGGAGTTATTATATGATGGAAGGTTTTGTGGGCTGATCTGGGAAAATTAGCAAACCCATTCCCATCATTTGGTTTACACGAGGCTTACATATGCAGATACAAGGTGCACTTGTTTCTATAGCTGAAACCAATTCAAATTTATTTTGTCATTCTCAAAGGCAGAAGTACAACCTGGTTTCACTAGGCTGACATCAAGATGTCAGCAGGTCTGTAGATTTCTTTCTGTAGGATGAAAAGAAACATTTATAACTTATGTTTTGTAACTTCTAGAGCTGCCACCATTCCTTGACTATCTCCCACATCTCCTTCCTCTGTCTTGTAAGCCAGCAATGTTAAAATCTCCCTGACTCTCCTTCAGTGGTCACCTCTCTCTGAGCTCAGCCTGAAAAGTTCTTCACTGCTAAAGATGCATGTGATTGGATGGAATCCATCTAGATAATCAAGGATAATCCAAAGTCTTGATCAAATCTGCAAAGTTCCTTTTGCCACATAAGGTAGCATGACCACAGTTTCCAAGAATTAGGAAGTGGACATCCTTAGGAGCCATATTCTGCCTACAATACAAGCATATAGAGTATCAATAAGTACAGATGAAGCAATTGATCTTTCAGAGATAAGGTGTAAGAAAGAAGGAATGCTCACAGCACAGTAGGAAACTACACAAAATTTAACATCAATCTTCCCGTATCTGTGTGATAAAATATGAGATATTAGTATTTAAAATGTTTCTAGAAATGTCAGAGAAAGCATAATCATGTGAAACTAATTACTGGAGAAATGCACAAAATTAGTTGCATTGAAACAGGTACTATACAAAGCTAGGAAGAGAAGGAAAAACATTCAAATGCCAACTCTGGGGATTCAAGAAGGTAATAAAATTGACTTAATGTATATCCAAGAGCCTCACCTACACACACTCACAGAGAGACACAAAATTTGCCCCCTTGCCTTCCATAAAATTTATTATTAATATTACATTTAATGTATAAAATCTTTGTAAATCATGTATTTATATTATATATTTTCAAGTGCCCCTTACTTTCTACAAATAAAATTAAAGGTAGTATTCAATGTATAAGCCATAGTATTCTTATACATTTAATAAAGTAAAAGAAAAGTTCCAAAGATTTCTTACAGATACTTTAATATTTTATTACATGGTAAAAGCTTACTTTTTCAAAAAGTGTTACTGGACCTACATTAGTAATATTCTAATTGCAAACCAAAATCATTTTTTTCTAGTTATCCTTGTTAGTAAAGATGTACCTGGAGCGCTTCTCTTCCAGGAGCTCAGGTCCATGACGCACTGAATGGTGCATGACCCATCACCTCCAATCCCTGTGAATGGCGTGAACTTTGAATGGCGCACCTCCAATCCCTGAAGGGGCTCGAACTCTAGGCCAATGAAGAAGTAACAGCCCACTCACCTTGCTCCTCCTCATCCTGCATTGAGCCCATAAATATCAACACCCTGTCTGTGCTCTCTCTCTTAAAATCTTGGACAGGTAAACAGTTGTTTTGGCTTGTTGAGTTTATGGAACTTTTTCCGCCATTCCTACAATCCTTGCTCAGTAGGTATGACTAAACATGTAAAATGGATGAGAGAATTGAGACAATTACACTAAGAAAATATGACATATTTTAAGCTGAATTATTCAAACAATTCATACCAAGGTATTTCATTCATCTTTATAATTTGAAGAATTTCCAAGTTTCTAAATTTTCTGTGTATAGAGACCACCTAAGTAAATAAGTTATTCAAGTGTTCAGCATCAGTTAATCTTGGAAACTGGTATAATTTGATATTTTTGAGACTTTATCCTATCTGTGCATTCACAACAATGTAATGAAGGAAAGAAATTTACATTTGTAGGGGGCTTGTCATGCCCCAGGCAGTAGAATTTCTACTTTTTATACCAATCATGTAAGATATTTTTTTCAGAAGAAAAAATATAATTCTACACTAGGAATTTAAGTAACTTTACCCAAAACCACATAGGTGAGTAAGTGACCAAACAAAAATTAGTATTTCTATTTGAATAATAGATATAGATATTGCATTATTTTTCAGTAAAATAGACTGCTTATAAAATTACATTAATCTGAGTGGTTCTACAAAATCAGAAGAAATATGGGGTAACTTCTTAGGACCACTTCTCTCCTAAAAGCATCATTAAAACCAAAAACAACTCCCCAAATACCTCCCTTTGATTTCAGTGGCCCATGGATGTGCACATGGGCAGTTGCTATCTTCCATTGTCCCTAGTGATTTTCCCATGCTTGGCATTACAGTCGCCATATTGCCTAAATGGACAACTGAACTTCCTGGTAGGTGTTAGTGTAGGAATGTTTCCTGTTTTCAGTTCTGCCATTACTTCCTACTGATCTTTCACAGACCTTGCTCTTCATCAGTCCTGACAGAGACTTTGCTCCTTTCTGCTTCAATTACTATGTAGACTTAGTATCAAGAAATGCCCTTCCTCTCTCAGTACTTCCCTGGATCTCTGCTTTATTACAGAAAATTTCATGGCATTGCTTTTTGTCTGGATTACTCTTTATTGAGGCTATCTCTCCTTGAGACTTTAGCACTAGTCCAGTCGGAAGGCAGCCTAAAAGTTCCCCTTGGCTCTGCAAAATTATAGACAGGATTCTCTCTGACTATTGGCTCCCAACCTCCTCTGTCATAGAGCATTTTCTTAAAAAACAACAACAACAAAAACCTTGCAATTGTAAATTCTTTCTTTCCCCTCAGAATGTGTGTAAATCTTTCCCCAGCTACTTGCCAGTTTTACAATAAAGGAAATGTTTTTCTCAAAATTCTGGGAATCATCACTTTAAAAGGAAAATAGTAATGGAAAAAGCATCCCTATTTCCCAGTTTCTCCCAAAGAGTGGGAACCCTACTTAGATGGGTACCAACTAGTAAATGCAAATGCCCTATTCACAGAGGAGCGTATTTGCAAACTCAGGAATTACTCAATGGACTTAAAACATCTCATTGACCGACCAGTCGCCTCATGCTCACCAGTACTTTTTCACTAGTTCACTCCAGTGCTTAAAGGCTCTCCCACATTTTGTTTCAGGGAAGATGAGTTCAGTCTCTATCCTCTATTACAACAGTCTTGAACAAAGTCTTCCTTACTTATTTAAATTTGCCTCAATAAATAGGGACTGGAAGACAGTGTCATTGTCTTAGCTACAGGATGTATCTGACATGGTGCTTCCATCTAGGAGCACACACACAGTTTTTTAAGACTCCCTTTCCTCAGGATGCATCCCCTCTGCTTTGAGGGTATTTCATCAAATAGGAGACAGTTCTCCCCCTGTCACTTTGATGTGCTAGCCTTAGAACGCCACAGGCTTTTCGGACTCCATTCAGGTGTCTTTTTAATAAAACTTTGTAGTTTGATATTCAAGTCTGTTCTCAGTTGGCACAATGCGCATCATGACAAACCTAGACATGAACAAATTTATCAAATGTATTCACCTTAAGCTTCTACTCTGGGAACATTATCATAGAAGTAGAGAGAAACTCTCAGTTAGCAGGAGATTCAGTAAGCCTTAATGCAGGAAAACTTATAATTTTTAATTTTATATAATTATATATTCAAAATATATTTTTAAAAATATTCACCACCAAATACCTTAGTATACCAAGAGGGACACACAAAAATCTACTGGCATGAAAAGGCAAAATTATATTGTTGGTTTCCAACATGTAAAATAAATTAACTTCCTTCTCCTCCAAATCTGTGATATGATGTTATGCTCATTCAGAATTGTCTATAAAAAATATTATATCACCTCTGCACAGTATCCACCAGATATTTGTGAAACATAAAGCTCTGCAAATAAAATAGCATTCAGAGACGCCATAACACAAGAAGCTCTTAATTTTTGTGACACTTCATGGTGCCTTATTATTCATGTCCAAACCTTGTACATAATAGTAATCTATTATGAAGTCAGTTCTAAGTAGCTTAAATCTGGATGGTTCCTAGTGATAAAGAGATAAATGCAAATGATTCACTTTGCACACATACTTTTAACTGGAAATGGCAAACTTGTTGGTGGTTTATGGAAATCATAACTCAGCACCTCTCTGTTAAAAACATTATCATCAGTAAATATAAAACACTTAAGTAACTGAAGATCACCGTGTGCCTGTAGAGAAGGCACTATTGTTACCTGCTTGAATATGTCTGTACCTTTATTTATCTGTGGATTCGGAGAAACAGGTAAAGCAGTTGCTGTCAGATACAAGACAGTTTGGTTTTCCACAGGAAACACACCACGGCAGCTTCAATAAAAACAGAAGCTTCCAATTAACTCTGTCTTACTCAGAAAATGTAATCTTTCAGCCAAGCCCAGAGTAGAAAGAAAGGCAGACAAGACAAGAATAAAAAATAAGGGGAAAAAAATCTGCAAATCATGCTTCTTAACTGGGACTAAACATTCAAAACATCCAGGGAGCTTTCAAATAATATTCAAGCTCAGCCCCCACCCCAGGGAATTTTAACTTATTGATTTGTGGTAGACTCCAAGTATAGTATTTCTTAAAATTCCCCCAGATAATTCTACCATAGCGGTAGATCTGGGAACCAGTGAATTAGAAGATGCTCATCAACCACTTAACTCTCACTTGACTGTTGAGTAATTTACAGGAATATTACTTGATAATATTCCTTAACTAGTGAAACTTTATAGATGTCACAGAAATCTGATAGAATATATTAGCAAAATCCAAGTTGAGACTGTGTCAACAACCAAATGATCTTTTACTTATCTAACATAAATTTAAAATGCAATAGTAAGCAAATCCATTAATAACTAAACTAATAATTATATAAAATAGTAAATTAAGTAAGCAAAGTAATAAGTAAATAATATTAAGTAAACTATGAGCAAGGCTGTGATTTTTTAATCAGCCTACTTTCAAGCGAAACAGATACAGCACAGGAATAAGAAATATTATCAGAACTATGAAAAAAATGCTTTGTGCTTGAAAGAATGAAGGATAATTACACAAACCTCATGACTTTCCTTGAATAACTTGCAAAGTAGTAGCCCAAACCAGTCCTTCTTCATCTAATTATTTTCACTTTGTGGGGAATCAGTCAGCAGATTATATAAAAAGATGTAGCCATAGACTTGTGGATTAATTTGGTATTGGTTTGCTTTTGTTATTTTAAAGAAAATATTCTCTATCTCAGCCCAGTATGTGAGTGAGAAACATGCTCAGTGTCCACAGTATGCAGAACAATAGCCCACAGATGACCATGTCCTGAGCCCTGAAACCTGTGGACATGTTTTGTTGCATGCCAAAAAGGAATAAGGTTGCTGTTGGAATTAAGGTAATTAAGGTTCCTAATCAGCTGGCCTGAGATGGGAGAAATATTCTGGGTTACCTAAGAGTGTTCAAGGTAATCACAAAGTCCTTACAGGTGAAAGGACACCAGGAACCAAGACTCAGAATGATGTAGTTGACAAAGATGCAACAGATTATTGCTGACTTTAAAGATGGAAGGGGGTCATGATCCCAAGTAAGAGGGCATCCTCTAAAAACTGGAAAGAGACAAATAAATGGGTTCTCCCCTAGAGCCACCAGAAACAAACTCAGTCCTGCTGACATGTTGATTTAGTTCAGTGAGACCCATTTTGGACTTCTGTTTTTCAAAACTACAAGATAATAAATGTGTATTGTTTCAAGCGACTACACTTGTGGTAATTTGTTACAGCAGCAACAGGACACTAATACAGTGTGCATGGACTTAGGTCTAAATATTTTGACTCCATATTTGACCTCAGTGGGTATCAGTCATAATGTTCTGGACTTTGGATAATCTGTTTAACTCTTTACAGCTTGATTGCCTGACTTCCTTCTGGACACTTCATTCAGTGTTTCTCAGCCTTTGTCTTTCACTGTTGGATTGATTTCAGTTTCATTTCTTTTCTTGCCCAGAAATGTATACAAATTAATTCCTGGTTAAAAAACATTCCCTTCTAGCTTGACCTACCTTCCAAGAATACCCCTACCAGTGATACCCTTACAGGTAATATATAGGCCCACATGATCTAGTTCAACTTCCCAAGCAGAGCCAAAGCACCATATTCTAAGTATCTATTTATGGTAATCACTACAAGTAAACTTTATAAACTAAATAAGGCTATAATTTTCCAACAAAGCATTAAACATGATAGAGTTTTGTTTTATTCTCTGTTCCTTTTTTTTTTTTTATTGGTCGTTCATAACACTATATGGTTCTTAATATATCATATTACACAGTTTGCAATCTGTATATGGGGTAAAAGCGGGAGTTCATAATCCACTTGAATCAAACCGTGTAATATTCTCTGTTCCTTGGAATACAACTAGGATGCAGCTGTCCTGATGATAAAGGAAATAAATCTGCCATCTACTGGTAGCCAATGAAAACTACAAGCACAAAGCATAGTTGGTGCCAGATAGCTATCATACAGTCTTTAATTATAAAAGTGAAAATTTCCCCTCTTACCCTTTCATGGAAAATAATAACTTTTGTGAAACTTTTTGAGACTCTTAAAATTCATTTCCCTTGTCTTATAATTGCTGAATGTTAATTATTCTACCAGGAAAAGAATTAGTTCTGAGATACAACATTAAATTATGACACAGTCCTATTGTAATAAAAAGTTTTTTCATGATCCTTTGTATTCTCCTTGCTTGAGCCAACATCTAAAAGAATCTTTGAAATAAAATCTCTGCATATGCCTATTCATATGCACATGGTATCCACATGCTTAAGCACATCCACACATTGTCCCTCAACATACACACACACACACACACACACACACACACAACACACAACACACATTTTACTTCCATAAATTCTGTGTCCTAAATCAAAACTATGAATCTGCTGACTTAAAGGGTAAAGGACATATTGAGTTTATTGAAAAACAAAGTTCAGCCTCTGATAAATAAATTAAATTATAATGGTAAAATCAATCCTGGTTTTGACATTTATGTATGTTTACTTTCACTGTCGCTTTAGCAATATGATGACACTACGGTTATATATATAATAATTTGATTCTCCATTTTTCTTTGATTAACCTTTTATTGCCTGAATGTTTGTATAATTTCTCTAAAACAAAAAATTCAATTTCTATAGTTTGGGGTGGGAGTTTCTAGCCATTAGAGGATATTGACTCTCTTATAACAATTTGCTGCCGGTACACTAAATGACTAAAACTTGGTGTTAGACATATAAAAGAGCTACACGATCATATTTTGATTAGTATAGGAGGAAGTCAGTATGCATAGAGCACAGTACAATCAACAGAATCTATATGCCCTCCAGTTTAGAAGTTCAAAATTTTCCAAACGTGGGTGTACATGTAAGGAAAATCCTAAATAGTAGAGAAAGCTATGAGAAATTGACATGGAGAACCATTCTCAAGTGGGTGAAAATATAGTGCCATGAGTGTCACCCTGTTCCAGATCCTCAGAAATGAAAGTCACCTAAGTGAGGCAAATAAAATGTAGTAGTTGTTGTGTTACAGCAGTTGGCATTACTCTCAGGAATAATATGGAGAAATCAAAATCATGTGGGGCTCCAAATGACTGTAGTGGAAAGAGAAAACTCCACAGTCTTATTACGATGACTATCAAATCTAAAACTTTGCAAGCCCTTACATCTTACTACCTGTGACGATCAGCATAAAAATCTTTAATACAAAAAAAAAAATCCTGTCCTTGGTCTATCCTCCTAGCACCCCCCAATTTCTTCCTTTTTAACATCTCTTTTTTTTTTTTCCCCTTCTCTGTACTTTCTTCAAAGAATGGAAGTAGTTGAACAAGCAGAACAGCAGGAAACCAGGGCACTCTGTAGCTGGTTTCCTGTGCCATCACCAATCTAGAAAAGAAAAGAGCCTCAGGAAATATACACAATATTGATATGCTTGTGTGGATGTTAAATCTGGACAAAAGAAGATTAAATCTCTAGGTCACATGAAAGAGGAAAGAAGCAGAGAGTAAGCATGAATATAAACCACAATAAGTCCAACTTGTTTCCCTGAATGATTCATTTGGTACATTTCAGGTTTTAAAATTTTCCATAAACCTTTACAAATCAAAGACATGAATATATTTTGCTACAACTAGTTTAAAAAATATTTGCCACTATCTACTAAATATGAAGATGTGTTTATCTTATAGTCCAACAATTCCACTTCTAGGTGTTCCCAAAGGAACACAAGCATAAGTGTGCCAGATACGTACCAGAATGTTTAGGCATAGTTTATAGTAGCCCACAACAATGTAAATACCCACCAACTACAGCAATCAAGCAAGAAGGAACAATATGGATGACTCTTCCCAAAATAATGTTTAAGGAGGGGAAGATTTAAATATGTATACATAAAGCAAGACGAAAAGAACACAAACATTATGATTCCATTCAGGTGAAATTCAAACACAAGCAAAATAGACATTATTATTCAAGGAAGCATAGTTAAGTGATTACACAAAAAAAGAATAAATATATTTTAATCATAAAATTCAGGATGGTCATCATGCCCACTAGAGAGGAAAATGAGGAGGAATCATGAGCACAGCAAATATGCTATTTCTTGACTGTGAAGCTAGTTACATGAGGATTGTTATAATAATTATGTCTTATGTAATTCTAAGAATGTTATTTTAATTTCATTTAAAAAAATGTTAAACTCAACAAAGAAAAAACAAGTCAAACAATTATTTGTCCTCAATATTGCAATGTGAACTCTGTGAGAATGGGAATTATGTCCATTTGTTCTCTCCTATTACACTAGTACTAAGCACACAGCTGGAACAAAGAAACTCACCAACTTTTAATTTGATTACTAAATGGATGAATGAGAGCAATGCTAAGCAAACAAAATGATTGTTTTTCACTTTTTAATTTATTATCAATAACAGAAGTGACTATAGAAGTTAATATTTATTGAATATCCACATGTGTTAGGGGTTGGTTTAGGCACTTACATAATTTTATTTAATCATCACAACAAACATAAGAGTTTGGTACTATTGTTGTACTCCTTATGCATACGAGGAAGCTGAAGCTTAGAGACTTTAAGCAGTATCTTCAAAGTTATTAGCTAGTAAATGGCAGAACTGAGTCTCAAATCAACATCTGTTTTATTTTAACATCTATATTCTCTTATTACTTTACAAATGGTCTTTCTGAATAAACTATATTACCAGCTGAATCAATTAATATGATTGATTATTTTGCCCTTGTTAGGTGATTTTTTTCAGATTTATGATGTCTAAGATTGTAGTTTTAAAATACCTATGAAAATCTCCTTCACTGAGCTATCTCCTCTACTGAATAGAACCAGTTCCCATAGTGACACAAAGTGTTAATATTTCCTGGTAGTCTGCTTGCCTTTATAACATTACTCTAGAAACAAAAGAAACCACAACTTCAGGAAGGTTAGTACTATTACTGACAACAAAAATAACTTGTTTTACCAAAACTTTTTGTTCTCTCCTATTACACCAGCTTAGTACTGCTTTAAAATTATATAGCTGCTTTAAAATTAAAATGGATATTTTATATACTGAAAGAGGCATTTTCTTGAACATTTATGAATCAAAAACTAGAACAGTGTCACATCTTGATAAGCAGAAAGTGCTCAATATTGATGGGGATATAACAAAAACATACAAGAGCCACCTTTATCTCTTAGTGGCTCCTACCAACCAAATATTATCAAGCATCAAACAAAGAGCATAAATTATTACTTTTTTTCAATATTTATTTTTCAGTTATCGGCTGACACAACATCTTTGTTTGTATGTGGTGCTGAGGATCGAACCCGGGCCGCACGCATGCCAGGCGAGCGCTCTACCGCTTGAGCCACATCCCCAGCCCGAGCATAAATTAATGAAGAAAGAAAAAGTTATTTCTTACATTAGAACCAGATAACGAACATCAAAAAACAATGGAAGAAAATTTTTTGTATTTAGAAAACGTAGTACAAAAAGTCAGTGAGAAACAGTAATTTTCATAGCCTCAATCTCTCCATAAATTATTAATAAGCTAAAAAGTGTAGTGTAGTAAAATTTAACTATGGAAAAATCTGACAGTTACCATCTTAACCAAGTGAACAAAATTGACATCATCAATGTTAGAACAACTCAATATCATGTGGCTCTTGGATATGACTTCTTGAGAAGGATATAATATCATTTCTAATATCTCCACTCAAAATATATAACTTGATTTTAATCATGAGGAAACATACACAAGTTCAGTAGCCTGTATTCTCCCAAAATGTGGCAGTCACCAAAGACAGGAAGTCAAAGACTGTTTCAGGCTAAAGAAGACTAATGAGATATGACAACTAAATGCAAGGGGTGAGCCTGGACTGCATCCTTGATCAGGAAAAAGTAGCTATGAAGGACATTGCTGAGATCACAGACATAATTTAACCGTGGTCTTCAGATTATAAGAGTATGCTGAAATTATATAATAATATGTTCTTGTTCTTAGGAAATACACACTGATGTACACAGAAAAAGGATCATTTTCAAAGTTATAAAGCAAAATTAGCTATACTAGAAGAGAGACATAACTATCTTAGGATGTTAATACTTTATAAGTTAAATGGAGAAATAATTGAGATGAAGATAATTAATTTAAAATAAACATGCAAACTTCAGGAAGAGAATGTATCTTTTTTTCAATTGTAAATTGGACCTTTATTAAAATGATGATATGTTAATCCACAAGGAAAACCTCAGTAAGTTCCAAATGAGCAAAAATAGGCATTATATATCCTAATAACAAAGGGAATGAACAAGAACTCAAAACTTTTTTATACATATATTCAGAGGAGAAACTTGCCTTCAACACCTTACTTATAAGCCAAGAAAGAATGAACTGATATTTAACTGATTAGTTAAAAGTTATAATTAGGACAAGAGAGACCTTTGGAAATCGAAGTAAGGAAAAACAAAATATAAACTTAGAAATGAGAATGCCAAGAGCAATAACACAAAACAATTTAGAAACATGAGAGAATATTTTTGTAAATCCATGTTAACCTATTTGAATACCTTCAGTAGTAAACCATTAAATCACCTGAAAACTGGGTCCCTTATCATATATGTATATGTGTGTGTGTTTGTGTGTTTATGTATATATATATATATATATATATATATATATATACACATATATGTACGAGTGCATATATATATGTAGTCATCTTCAAGCAATTTAAGAACTGGGGAGGACATATAACATTCATGCAACATTAAGAGAAAATAATGACACCAAATATGCATAAATGGTAGGAAATGTAAAACAAGACAGATCAGTCCCAGGTCATATTCTTTATTGAGCCTATTAGACTTTTCAGATCATTTAATCCAGAAATGTGCATTCTGAAACAACAGAGAGTAGAGCAAGCCATATTCAAGTATTCCTTCTCCCTACCCCTTCTGTGTAACGGGATATTTATATGCAACAACTGATCATTGCAGGGGCAATATATATATATATATATATATATATATATATATATATATATATATGAATGAGAGAATATGATCACTCCTAGTATCTCTAGTATTTGTACAGGTTTGGCTGTGTCAAGAAAGCCCAGGAGAGGGCATAGCTGGTAGTACTAATTACAGTTAAGGATCAAGCAATGAAAAAAAAATGTAGAAGCCAAAGTGTAAGGATAACAGAAAACTGACAGAGTATCATGGATGGAACACTCAGAAGGTATTTCCTGGGAAGAATAGAGAGAGGATCTAGAGGCATGTTTCTGTTAAGGGCTTAGAGAAGAGGGGGAAAGAATATGTGTAAATAGTTTCTGAGCTTTTTATGAGAGCAAATTTTAGGACAAAGGGACACATTTGGCCTAATACTAGTTTGGACAAAGAAAACACATTAAAATTTGATAATTTCCACTAAATTTTAGAATTGAAAACTAAGGACCTAAACTTAAAATATAAGTATTACTTCTTTTCTTCCTAAAATCCTAATTCTAAATATAGGCTGAAAATAATAAGAAATCTAAGATAACAAAAATCTAAGATACTCTGTTTCCTTATTTCTAGATTAAGGCAGACTTTTAGGTTCTATGGTAGAATATGAAAAAAATTTTTCATCAATTTAAAGCATTTATTTTGGTAATGTAGCCAAAAAAGATGAGATACAGAATATAAAATTTAAATTAGCCCTGGAATACACTTTGAACCTTATTCTGCATATTTCTTCACTAGGAATACAGGAATGGCAGATAAATCCTAGAGGTCTCTTATAGCCAAGTCCCCATGTATGGATTAAAACACCCTGAATAAATATAATACATTAAATTTACTATTCTGATGAACACTTGACAATAGGTCAAATATTATTCTGAATGATTTTCATGCATTGTCAGTAATCCTGATGACAATCCTACAAGATAAGATTTACATTAATATTTCCCAGGCAATAAAATAGGCCAAGTGACCTAACTTTATAAGAAGCAAGCCTGAGACTGGGTCCTTGGTTCACTTGATTCCAGCCACCATATAATTATGGCTTTTTATCGCTGGCCTTATTGGAACCTTGTGAAAGTGAAAAATAATATACATAATATACATACAGGACAGGGAGAGGAGTTACAGGAAATGGATGATCATCATGGCCAGGTAGAGTTTTGGGAAATAAAACCACCCAGTGTCACTTCCCAGTGAATGTCTCCATTTTGGCCTCCTGAGAACAAGCCTAGCTTCTTAACAGAAAGTATTAATTGCATTTGGGTAGGTAATTGAGTTTGCCAATAATCCAAAACTAGTCTTTATTATTCATTTTTTATTCTCCCCTGGATAAAGGGCCCTGTATCAGTATGTACTTGAAAGAAATCAAAGCCTTGAGCTGCCAGCAGCAACCAACAACAGAGACTGCAGCCTAGAAGCAAAGGGACAGACTCCAGCCTAGGGCACAAACTCAGCAGTGGGATGAACAGAAGGTTGCTGCTCCTGACCTGAAAAAGAACAAGATGAGAGGGACAGATGGCAGTAAAGGTGAAATCAACAATATCCAAAGCTAGTGTGAAATTAGGATAGAGATGGAGGGAAACCCACGCCTTCACAGATTATGCAGCTCCCAAAGCACTGGAGACAGAGATCTGCTGACATGAAATAAGCTGAGAATGGAGGGAAGGGTGTTTCCCCCTTTGGATGCATATCACCTAAACACAGGGGAAAAGACACAGGGCTGCCAATTAAACCAAGAATTGTCTGGTTTAAATAAGGTCCCAAGGGATGACAACATCTCTTTCAAAGCTCCATTCATGTAAAGGCTTCTGCTTCTTGTAATACTAATCAATCCTCCAAGTTAGTGTCCATATATCATTATAATAGAGCTGTTCCAAACTGAATTCAATATGGTGACACATTTATGATTCTTTTATTTACTTTAAAGAACATTATGGAAGGTGTGTTTATTTTGTAATGCTATTAGCAAGCTGTATTGCTACAAATCTTTAGATAATTCTTTCCAAGCAAGATAGGAAACTTAAAAGCTATAAAAGAGGGAAAATAAACCAGTTGGACTAGAATAACCTATGTTTATATTCCATATAACAAAGTACATCATAAGTCAAATTAAAATTATTATATACAGGAAGACAATACTTGTAAAACTATGTAATAGGTAAAGGGTTAATGGATTCTGACAAATTGTTGTTTTTTTTTTTAATAAAGGAACACCCAATCAAAAAATGAACAAAGTGTTCAAATAGGCAATCTCTGAAGAAGTAATTGGAAAATAAGCATATTAAAGGAAATTCAACCACAATAATAGTCAATGAATGACATACAAGTTAAAACAATGGCAAAACATGTTTTAGCCATTAGATATTTTAGACCAATAGGGTACAGCAGAAGCAATACTGAGCTTCTGGCCTGTTCTTTACGAGAATAGCAGCTTATAGCTTAGGCTTAAAAGTCTTAAACCTTAGTTTTCAGAACCCTGAGACATCAAGAGAGTCCTCCCCTCTGCCACATAGGAGAAGATCACAGTGGAACCAGCAGCCCTCCATTATTCCCACCAAGATGTAGGGCATTTAAGTGAAGGATCCTTGGACAGTCCTTACCCAAGAAGGCAACAGCTGAATCCCACCAAGTAATTCTACTCAATGTATAGCAGAAAAATTGCCCAGCCAAGAACTGCTTGAAAATTTTTTACCCATAAAACTGTATCTGTACATATTTTTTAAGCTTTTGAAGTTGTTTTTTTATATGAAAATAACCTGAATAGATGCCAACCCAATTCAATAGCATGTAAATTTAGAGCCTATGATATCTGAAATAAGGCGAGAAACACCAGAGAAAATCCAAAATAAATTATATCAATGCCAAGAAAGGAGAAAGTATCAGGGAGAAAAATGGTCAATAGTGTAAATAATATGAGATACAAAAAAAGTGTTATTATATATAGTAATTAGAAACTTCTTGGCAAACTTAACATGAACAGTTTTGATGGAGGCATAGTTGTAGGCTGAAGAGTTAATAAAAACCTAGCAATTTCATTCATAGGAATATGTCATAGAAAAATTCTACATTAGAATGTATATAGTAATCATTGGGGAAAAAATAAGAAACTCAAATGTTATTGACAGAATATAGTGATTCTTGTGGTTTGGATCTTGAATGGCCCCAAGAAAGCTTGTGTGTAGAAGACACAATCCATAATGTAACAAGATTCAGAGGTGGGAATTGAGGTGTCATGATTAGGGCTCTGACCTCATTACTTAATGAATATTTTTGATGAATTAATCCAATGATAATGGAATAGAATACTGAGTGGTAAGTAACTGTAGGCTAGTGAGGCATGCCTAGAGGAAGTAGGTTAGTAAAGGTATACCCTTGGGGACTATATCTTGTCCCTCATTCCTCTCTCTCTCTCTCTCTCTCTCTCTCTCTCTCTCTCTCTCTCTCTCTCTCTCTCTCTCTGTCTTTCTCTCTCTCTCTCCTTCCTGGCTGCCATGAACTGCAATGTTCTTCTACCACACCCTTCTGCCATGATACTGTGACTCATCTCAGGCCCAGAGCAATGGATATGCTGATCATGAACTGAGACCTCTAAAACCATGGGGCAAAATACATTTTTCCTCCTCTAAGTTGTTCCTGTCAGCTATTTTGATCTCAGCAACAAAAGTAACTGTAACTGCACACAATATCCTAGATGAATCTCCGGCATATAAGCAAATCTCAGAAGATGGGTGCAGCCGCCACTCTGTATCTGTGGGTTCCACATCTGTGGATTTAACTAAAAATGAACCAAATTTATTTGGGGGAAAAAAAAACATTGTGGCTGAACAAAATATTAAGCAAACTCCACAGGCAAAAATTGAAAACTGTACACTTTTTCTTGGCATTAGTCTCTAAATAATACCATAAAACAATGATTTGCAAAATATTTTCAGTGTATTAATCTTAAGAAATATAGTTAAGGTTTAGGTATGAATGACATGAATGGTCATATACAAATACTACACCATCTTTTATAAGGGATTTGAGCACCTGGAGATTTTTGCAGCCGTAGGGGTTTCTAGAACCAATTTCCCATGACTAAAGAGTGATGACCATACATAGTATAGTCTTTCTGTGAAGATAAGATATAAAACTAAATATATCATACATATACATGTGAGTACATAATATATATGTATGAGTGTATATATGCATGCATGTATAAAGTGAAAAAGCAAGACAATGACAAACAGAATGTAGGAAAATAGCCACCTTCCTTCTCTAGTGCCTATTCTGTCCTTGGTGCTTTGCTAGATACAGAAGAACAGCATGTCCTTGAATAGAGGATTCATATTCTAGGAGAGATGGCTCTAACTGTGTAGCTAGCTATTGAAGCAACAGTTGAAGAGGAGGTCAAATCTCAGAAGCCTGAGGTTAGGAATTTACTTTTATCTGTACTCTCTATTATCTACCTTTTTCTTTTTCTTTTGAAAAGGATAGTTTTGTTTTGTTTTTTTCTCTTGAGGTTTGAATAATGGGCAACAGCAGTTTATGCCTTGATAATGGGCCAGTGAGAAAAAAAAATATGTATTCCCATTTCTTCTCTTGAATCTAGGACCAAAATAGAGTTGCAGATGATAATTGGGAATATAGAAGTCTTATGGTTTGGATGTGAGGTGGCCCCAAAAGCTTGCATGTGAGACAGCAAGCTAGAAGGTTCAGAGGAGAAATGATTGGGTTGTAAGAGCCTTAACCCAATCAGTGATCTAATCCCCTAATAGGAATTAACTGAGTGGTAACTGAGTGGAGAAGGAGATGGGAATTGGGGTATGGCTTTTGGGTATATATGTGTGTCTCTCTCTCTGCTTCCTAATCATCCTGTGAGGTGTTTCCCTCTGCCACATGCTTCTGCCCTAATGTTCAGCCTCACCTCAAGTTCCAAGGAATGGAGTTGGCCTTTTGTGGACTAAGACCTCTGAAATTCTGAGCCCTCAAATAAACCTTTCCAGATTCTCTATGCTGGTCAGGTCTTTAGTCTCAGCATCAAGAAAGCTGATAAAAGAAGATACTGAACTATGGACTCCGAAAGCGGGGTTATGACCAGCTGGAAGAATTTTAGACAACTATAGTATAACCACTAGAATAAATTGATCATCAGCAGAACGTCAGTAGGTCAAGAAGTACAAGATCAGGGCTAAAAGAACATTTCATCATGAGTCCTTTCCTCACAATACTTCAATTTGAATTTATGAGAAAATGAAGGTTTACAACCTTGCACTTCAGAATGAAAATAGCAAGAGCAAGTGCACTTGAGGTTCTGTACAGGTTTTCTGTTCCTACTCTCTTGGATTCACAAGACAATGATTGGGATACAAACATAAATGAGTAATAAAAAAAAAAACAACCCTGGTCCATGTTTCTTTCTACTTGAACTGGAAAGGTCAGACTCTTTCTGTTCCATATGTCATGACTGTTCCTATATCAATTTTAGTGGCAAGTATATTATATCAACAAGACTGAATCTAATATGAGTTCTGGGAATTTGCTAGAGCGTGGGCCTGCAGCTGTCTTGATCAGCTGCACTATTTGGGGCAGGAGTAGATAATACTCTTTATCTCTTTGTGGGAACAATATCCTGAGAACGCAGAAACATGAACCACAGCCTAAAAGTTGCTCTGTTGGCACCGTTATGCCATGCCTAACATTTGTAAATCCTTCATAACATATGCCAGAGAAAAGAACACATCCCTCAAGGTTTAAGATCTATACCTCAGATGTTCCCCTAACATGCTCTAAAATATATCCTTACTTTTGCAACAAAATTGGGAGAGCCCATTTAGCCTTTGGGGGGCTCACCTTTGTGTGGAGTGGCTGGGGATCCTCCTATGATGTTTTGCTCAGCTTCCATTCTTGCCTCTTAAAAGGAGTGAAGGACCCTAAAAACAGGGAAGCCTCTGTTCAGACTTGAAGTCTGATTCTGCCTGCGGATGACTTGTTTAATAAATCTTGAACTGCTTTTTCTCAGAAATACTTAAAGCCCATTGCCCTGTGCACAAAGACTCCTCTAAACAAGCAAGTCTCTTCACAGATTTAAAGTACTATTTTTACTTGCACATTTTGAAATAGCATAAAACCTAAAGATTAAAATATAGTCTTAGATTTATGATGTGGGGGTGGGGTAAAGTACAAAATTTACCCAGAGAGAAAATAGGCCTATCCTGATTAAAATCTAATCAGGATTATGTCCTTTGGTAACATAGAAATTTAGTGTGGGAAGAACTAATTTATTTCTCCCAGCATAAAAAAATGTTAATTTATCATGATTTAGAAAATTATCTAAAGAGGACCACCCCCTCCCCGCAAAAAAAGGTATTTTTAAAAACATCTTAGCATCAAGAACTTTCTGATTTTTCTAGAATTAAGAAATGTCCTTCTAAGAAATTTCTCCCCAAATTGGTATTATTTGCTTTGTCTTTTCCTCACAGCATTACGAAATGCAACAACTCATATGGATGGCAGGTTACTCAAAAGCCTTCTTAGGACTTTCCTCAACCATAAAATCTAATGCAAAATCCTTTCTTATTCAACATTACAAAACCATGAGGCAGTGTGGCAGTTATCAGTTTATTGTCTCTCTGCTCCAATTGCACTCTTCAATATATACTCTGTGGTAAGCTTTGGAGTTTCTTTAAGCATCATCTCTTTAAAGTGAATATGTCATTGAGATCACATACGGCGTGTTTGAGGAACATAACCCAAGGAAGAGGTTCTCCTTCATATTCCAGGGTGGACTGGGGTTCAGCAGTGTGGATGTGAAGTTATCAGTAGAGCACTGCCAGCAGCCATAGACCCAAACCCAGTCCTTCTGTAACCTTCCAGCTTCTGCCTTGCAATGACACAAGAAAGCAGAGCTCCCAAGCAATCTCAGGGCCTCCTGACCCCACTCACTCACCTCTACATGGTTGTGTGATGAAGGCCTCTTGGCTCTGCTAGTGCCCAGATTTCCACACACAAATCACACCTTTCTGACCATTTGCACCACCACCCACATGTTGCCTACTGCTTGCCCTGCAACTCCAGCCAGCCTGGAAAAACCAGCTTCTTGGCAAATATGGACTGAATCACACCTTCCCCATCGAGTCTGAACATCTGCCAGGTTTTTACTTCCTTAAGTACTTTTCCTCAGCTTTGGTGAACCATGCCCAGTTTTCATATATCCCACATTGCTCTTTGATCATAGTAAATATTTTTTATATAAAATTTCCCTGTTTCAAGTACTATGTGGCTTCCATCTTCTGACTGGATCCAGACTGCTGTACAAAGATTGTCTGGAACTCAGTGGGACCCTAGCAAGCTGTCACTGCCTGTAGGAACTCTCTATATCCACTGCTTTTTGGTTTGTTACACATTTCTGTCATATTATCTTTTCCTCCAGGCTTTGTAATACTCTCTCTCCTCTTCTGCCTTTCCACTACCAAGCAATCTTTTCTATTGCATAGAGATTAAGCTGACTAGAGCACAATTATGACATCACACATGTAAAATTGCTCATCTTTATGGAATATGTATATAAATATAAATATATATGTTACACACACATATATATGCCAAGTACCATTCATTATTACTTTTCATAACAATTCTGATAGATGAATATTATGTTCCCAATTTTTAAAGATATGAACAATATGACTCAGAGAGGTAAAGAACAATATCAAACAGTTATTAATTAATAGAATAAGACCATAAATATTTTTATTGTAATGCTGTGTTTATTTCACCCATGCTTCAAGCAACTTTCTGCCTTAAAACCATTTATTAATGTCCTGTTGTTGCCTAAGACAGGAACATTTACCATCTTCTTCATGAAAACTCCAATCTTCCTTCCTCTCTCTCTCCTGACAGCATATTTGGTATATATCACTTTGCCCTGGATTACATATACTTTTGCTACACACCTTGAATTCTATGACAAAAATCTGAAAATATACATTCATTTTTGTGTTCATCCTTCCCACCTGAGCTCCTGGAACATTACTTACTTTTTAAAAATTGTCTTCCTGAAGACAGGAAGGGAGTATGTATCTGAAGAAACTAAGTACAAAGATGCATATTCAATTAGAGATTTTTTTCAAATGTATTAATAGTGGTAAAGAGAAGAAGTAATAAAATACTTTCACTTTTTTTCTGAGTTTCAGACAAGTATATCTATGTCTATATATTTAAGTATGACATAATTACTGTCCTTTATCATATAATAGTAAATACTTCATTTTTTTTCTGTTATTAAATTATTGGATACATCAGGGTTTTATTTATTTATTTTTCCCTATGAGTATAACATCAGCACAATGTCAGGTATATAGTTGTTGCCCAATAAATATGTGACAAATAAATGAACAGAAAATAATTTTTATGATAAATGAAAGAAATATTTCCAGAAAGCAGTTGAGTGAAATATCAATTAAGTATTTACCAGAAAGGAAGGAAAGCAAAATTGGTTATTTAAAAGATATTACTTACAGTTATGCAAATGGAAGTTTCAATATCTGCCCAAACTCAAAAGCTATAGGACTTAGAGAAGGTAAGGGGTTGGAAAGAAAAGATATTTAAATACGACAGGAAGCTAATACCCAACCTACTGGTATTTACTTCTAATCAAATTTACAATGACTCACATTTAACACCCTAGAGCACTGGGGTAACAGTGACTGCATTTATTCTTCAGTGTGCAAAAAACACAACAACAACATCAACAACAAATCAACACATGAAACAACAAATTTCAGAACATTGGCTGTTAGTCAACAAAGGAAAGTGCTTTCTGTGCTGCTATAACAGAATACCAGAGACTAGGCAATTTATATACAATAGAAATTTATTTCTCATAGTTCTAGAGGCTTCCATTTGGTGAAGACTTTCTTGCTCATCATGTTACATCAGAAGACAGAAGGATAAAGTAAGGCAAGTGAGAGAGAATACAGAGGACATTAAACTCATTCTTTGGAAAGGAAACAGTTCCCACAATAACAAACCCACTCCCTTGATTACAGCATTAATCTATTTGTAAAGGTCATGCTAACCAACCCAGATGTCTTTCACTAGGCCTTATCTCCCAACACTGAGGCATTAAGGATCAAGTTTCCAACTCATTGAGTTTGGGGAGCACATTCATTCTACAATCAACAGTAAAGCCAGGGACACAGAAAATGAATGAGTCCTAGGATTGTCTCTGCTTACTGCCTTCCTGTATTTTCCATGTCATGGTGCAAAAACAGAACCCAGGAAGAGCTTAGTAGTCTACCCAAATTGCAGAGATAAGAGAGAAATCAGGAAAACAAGACAGAGTACACATAACAAAGAACTGGAAAGGAGAATTACACACAGATTTCAGATCTTCAGAGGTGTCACCTTGAATATTCTGCAGACTTATTAACTCCTGCTTCAAAGAAATTATCAGAAATCAGGATAGAACCCTCAAAAAATTAGAGGAATCATACCCTAAACCCACAGAGCAGTGTGAATAGTGCCTATTTTCAGCAAATAAATTGCATAACCTCTTAATTCCTGTAGTAAATTGAAAAGGGCCTCAATAGGCCTATACAAAATATATCTTTATTCCTCCTCGATAAATTTTAAAGCTAACCTTCAAAAGAAAAAGTTATGTCTGAAAACTTGGCTGTCCCCCCAAAAGAAAACACTAAAGGATATTTATAGGAATACAATAATAGCATGCAGCTTGGCAAAAGTCACAATGCCCAACATCCAAACAAAGATTACCAGGTATGCAAAAAACAGGTGTTTGAGATTACATATATATTATATATTATATCATGGTGTTACTGCTGTTGACCGGTGAGAGTCCTTGCTTCCCCAATGTTGAAGAATAACACCAAAGAAGCACGCCGAGGCAAGGTCAGAGTAGAAATTAGAAGTTTATTAAAGGACAGCAGAAAAGACTTCTCCCGGAGGAAGAAGGGGACCCAGAAGGTGGAATCCAGTTAGCGGGCAAATGTGTTCCCCTTTTATAGGTTTGGTGATGGAATGTAGGTTGAAGGGGCCGAGGGGTGGGACACAGGTGGACATAATTATCACCTTTTGGGATGGGATTATCACTTCTCTGGGATGGGCTATCTCCAAATCTGTTGGGGCTGTTGGTTAATACTTCTTCCAGGTGGACTTTGGCTTAGGGCCTTTTCGGAACTTCATTAACATTCCATGAATTGTCCTGTTTTCCCTGAGTCATTTCCAGCATGGCCTCCATTTTAGATTTCTCTCCATGTTAGACCTGATTTACCTAACTACACTGACTACCTAACTTTAAATCTGGCTTCAATGGCACTAATGATAACAGACATTTCAAAAGAAAAGATTCATTAATTTGAATGCATAGAAATAGAAAAAAACTTAAATGAGACAAAAGGAACAAAATGAATTTTTAAAACTAAAAGAAAATCAGGATATTTCAGGACAACTTAAGAGGCTTAATTTATGTGTAATTGAAACTCTCAAAGAAGGTAAAGAGGTAACAGAAAAATATTTGCATAAATAATGGGTGAAATTTTTCAAAATCTGATAAAAACTAAAAATCCATGAACCCTCAAATCTCCATTAATACATAGTTCAATACACACTAAAGAAGTTGCAGAAACACTGTAATTAATTTGTTCAAAATAGCTTAAAAAAAGAGAAAATCTTCAAAACCTCCAAGAAATGTTTAAATTACAAGAATAAGGCAGAGAACAGATTTATCATCACAAAACAGTGCAAAGTAGAAGATAACAAAGCAACAAAATGTATTAGGGGGAAAAAAGAACAAAACAGGAAATTTAAGATTACTCAGCAGATATTTTTTTTTAAATGAAAAGATTTTTTCAGATGTAAAAATGCTGATAGAATCCATCTTAGAGGAGTTAACACTACAAAAAGAAAAGGATCATAGAAATATGAATAAGAATCAATATACATAGAACAATATGATGGTAATGATACTGCCTGTTACCAGTAAGGAGTTCTGCTCCCTCACATATTGAAGTATAACATTACAGAAGCACCCCAAGACAAGCATATAAAGCAGGGTTCATTATTTATTTAAAAGGGGGTAACAAACTTCTCCCAGGGCCATAGCTGTTTTCCTGGTATCCCAAGTAGTGAGGGTGTTTTGCTCTTTTTATATGTCCTAGGCTTCCTTTGTTCTCCTACTCCCTTCCCCCTTATCTCTCTCCTTCCTAGGTGATTAGGCCCAAGAAATGCTCTGTGGAATGGCCAAAAGGTGGGAAAAAGAAATGCTGGAGGGGCCAGAGAGTAGTGATTAACAACTCCCTGAAGGAGGGCAAATCCCTGGCACAGGTTACCTTAACAACTGGTTGGAGCAGAAGCAAGTCATCTTGATAAGAGTGGAGGAGGGGCTCTGAAGGAATTAGCATTTCAATTCCTCCATTCTCTGGATCCACCCTTGCTTATCTGCCTAATTCTGGCTTCAGTAATAAGGTTAAAAAAGTGATTTTTAGCTGAATATCTCTAATTTTTATATAAATGACTTTATCTAAATAGTTATCTAAATATTATTTATCAATGAAGTAATAACATACAGTGGAGTTTGAAATATGTGTGAAAGTGAAATGTATGAATGACAAAAAGGCTGTAAATTTCAGAAGAGGAGAAAGGTAAATAAACTATTACAAGATGCTGCTGTTATAAAATGAAGTTGTATGATATGGCTTAAAGGTAGTACCTGAAACAGTCACTGAAATAGTAAAAAAAAGGTTATAAGTTAAACATCAAGTATAGAAAATAAAATTGAATTATACAAAAGAAAGTGAAGAAGAAGGAGGAGGAGGAGCAGGAGGAGGAGGAAGAGACAAAGAACACCTGAGCAAAACAAGATAGTTGGTCTAAACTTTACCATCTCAATAATTACATTAAATGTAATAAGTCTAATCACCTAAATAGAAGGCAGAGATTATTAAGTTTGATTAAAAGAAAAAACAAAGACTCAACTAGGTGCTACCTGCCGAATTTTTAAAATAATGTCTCCAAAGTGATCACCCTGTAATTCCCACAACCTGTGAAGATGATGAGATACCATTCCCATGATAATGTTGTTATATGACACAGTATACAATGAAAAAAGAGAATATTTAGGTGGTCCCAATCTAATCACATGAATGCTTAAAATTAGTGATCTTTTTTTCAGGTGTGGCAGAAGAGGAAGGCAAAAGAAGAATTCACAGTGATTCAGACTGTGAAAAACATCTGCCATGTTGTTTTTGGTTTGAAGGTCTACACAGCTACATGAAAAAGATCATAGGCAGCAAGAAAAAAAAGACCTCCCAGGTCGGATCGTCAATAAGGAAACAGAATCTCATAACTACAGCCACAAAGAATGAAATTCTTCCAACACTAGTGAAAAAATTTCTTCCTTAAAAACAGCAGGTAGAAACTAGCCTGGTCAAAATCTTGAACTCAACACTGGGAAACTCTACCCAAAGAATCCAGCTCAGCCGGCTTAGACTTTTTTGCCTTACAGACCAGAACTGTGAGATAACATGTACATTCTATCTTAAATGACTGTGGTAATTTCTTATGCCAAAATAGAAAACTAATATAATGCTCATAAGAAATACACTTTAAATACTAAAAAGATTTAGAATTAAAAGGATAGAAAAAGATAAAACCAGTTAACAAATATCAGAAGAAAGGTGGAAAGGCTACATAAGTGGCAGGGGGGAAAAAAGTAGGTTTCAGAATAATTATTTTATCATAAAAAAAGGTCAGTTTATCAGAGGAAACATCAATCTTAAACATTTGTGTATACCATAAATTCAAAATACATGAAGCAACAAATAAAAACTGAAGGAAAAACAGATATATCTATAATTATGATGTCATAATACAGCTTACTCAATAATTTCAAAAATACACAAATATCAGTAAGAATAAAGACCTTGAACAAAACTATCAGACAAATTGGTCTAATTGACATTTACAAAGCCTATGATTCGACAATAGTAGGATATATATCTTTTCAAATTTACTGGAGACATTTACCAAGATGGAACATATTTAGAGCCATAAAACAACTCTCAATAAAGTTAAGATTGTTCAAGTGATGGAAGTTATTTCCTCTGAATACAACAGAGTTACATAAAACATCTATGATGAAAAGATCTCAGGAAATCCCCAGACATTTGAAAACTAAGTCATGCAAACAAACTAGAGATCCAAGGAGAACCTAATACCTAGAGGGAAAGCATAGCCCTTGCATTCCTGTTAGAAAATATTGAAAGGTTCCAAGTCAATGAACTCAGCTTCCACCTTAAGCTTCAAGCTAATGAATAGCAAATCAAAACTCAAAGAAGCAAAAAAGAAAATGATAAAGTTCAGATTGAATTTAAATGAAATAGGAAATAGAAGAATAAGAGAGAAGAAATTGGGAGCTAAAATGATAGCTCTTTTAGAAAATCAATAAATTGATAACCTGAAAGCATGCAAATAAAAAAAACTGAATAAGAAAAATTATTCAGAAATAAAAATAAATAAATATTATGAAGTACTTTATGACAATAAACTCAACAACTTATATGAAAAGGCAAATTTGTTGAAAAAAAAATTATCAAAACTCATGCAAGAAGAATAAAACCCAAATAGCCCTACATTTATTAAAGACATCTCATTTATTTTTAAAAATCTCCTCCTCCAGGTCCAGAGAGCTTTTGTTAAAAAGTTCTACAAAACATTTAAGAAAGAAATAATACCAATTCTACACAACCTACAAAAAAGTAAAAATGGAGAGAATATTTCTCAACACATTCTATGAAGCCAGTATGAACCTGATACTAACACCTGAAAGAAATTAAAAGACAACTTCAGATCAGGGCAGTGGTGCACACCTGAAATCCCAGCAGCTCAAGAGACTGAGGAAGGAAGATGGGGAGTTCAAAGCTAGCCTAAGCAAAAGTGAGGCCCTAAGCAACTCAGTGAGACCCTGTCTCTAAATAAAATACAAAGTAGGGCTGGGGATGTGACTCAGTGGTTGAGTGCCCCTGAGTTCAATCCCTGGTACCCTATTCCCCCCCAAAAGAAAGAAAACTTCAGAACAATATTGTTCATGAACATAAAGGCTAAACCTAAACATATTTTAGCAACTGACCCAACTAATATATTTTTTAAATATAACAAGTAAATTTCATAACAGAAATGTAAAGTTGGCTTAATAATTCAAAATTAATCCATGACATTCATTATATTAACAGTCTAAATGGAGAGGGGTTAAAATGTGAACATTTCAATAGTTGCAAAAAGAGCACTTGACAACATCCAGTACCTGTTCCTGTTTTACAAAAAAAAAAAAAAAACTTTCAGAAAACTAGGCATAGAAGTGACAGCTTTCAGCCTAATTAATGGCATCTATAAAAAAAAAAAAAAAAAAAAAAAAAAAAAAAAAAAAAACTTTTACAGCTAACATGGTAACAAATTGTGAAAAAGTGTTTCCCTCCAATTTTAGGAAGAAGCAGGAATGATACTTCTAAGCATTTCTATTCACTAAAAATATAAAATCATTTAGAATCAATCTGACAAAATATGTGAAATACCTATATACTTAAAAAAACACAAAACAATGTTGAGAAAAATTGAAGACTTAAATAAATGGACATATATACTGTGTATCATGGCTCAGAATGTTTAAATTTAAGCTATTAGTTCATCCCAAATTTATCTACAGAATCACCAATCTATATACAGATTCCAAATCAAAATCTGAGAATTTTTTAATTACCAGCTTATGCTAAAATTCATATAATCATTCAAAGACCTAGAGGACATTAAATAATTTTGAAAAGAACAAAGCTAGAGAACTAACACCACATGACTTCAAGTCTGATTATAAAAGCACGACAGAAATACACTGGTCAACGAAAGAGAACATGGAGTCCAGAAATATGCCCAAACATATATAGACCCTGATTTTCAGCAAGGGTCAAAGGCAATTCAGAGAGAAAGTATTCTTCTTCTTCTTTTCTTCTTCTTTCCTTCTTCTTCTTCTTCTTCTTCTTCTTCTTCTTCTTCTTCTTCTTCTTCTTCTTCTTCTTCTTCAACAAATTTTGCTGGTACAGCTGAAGATTCTTATAGAAATACATGAACTTCAATCTTTAGTTCAGATCATACAAAAGTGAACACGAAGTAGAACATAGTCCTACATAAAAAATCCCAAACTACAAAATCTGTAGAAGAAAATATAGGAGAAGAATCTTTGTGATGCTGGGGTCAAAAAGGGTCTACTATCACACACACACACACACACACACACCATGGCTAGATAAATTTATACCTCAATAAATATATTAAAATAAACCAGTACAATAGCTTAAGTTTGACAATATTTTATTTTACAAATAAAAGCATGAATACAAAACAATTTTATGCCATCATTATTATTTTATAAATAAAGGATAGACAGGCAGGCCCAGGACAGTCCTGCCAACACCTGCAGAGCCCACACTAGGTCCAAGATGCATCTTTGAACACATGGCCCAATGCCATCCCCAATATTCCACTCCCCAATATTCCATTGCTGAAAGCTGCCCCCCACCTTGGGACACCTTCATGGCCATCTTTAGTTGTGGCAACTCCCAGCTTGGAACACCAGTTGGGCAGGTGTCCATAGTCCCCAACTCCCTCCTCTCCCTGGCAGCTGCTAGCCCCTCACAGTGATTGCCCAATACAAAACAGCTCTCCAAGACAGGTTTGCAGCCCCTAGAGCACAACCCATAAGACGTCCAAAGAGGAAGGTCCCCATTAGGAAGTAGAGAGGGAGAGAGTGAGCAAGATACCATTTAGAGACTAAATTAGAGGCCAGGAACTGTGAGGTCTATAGGCAATATAAGGAGATAAGACCAGGCACCCACATCACAGGAGCATATCCCAAAGTAGATCCTTGGGGTGCAGTATTTTATCAGCCACTTGTTGATCTCATACTTCATTTCCAGGTGCCTGCACCCAAGACCAACCCTCCCACCCTATTAAACTTCAACATCCAGAGGGTGTCAGGAAATAACAGAAAACACCACCTATTGGATGAGAAGGGAAGCAGGAAAGATACTGAACTCCAACCAAAACAACCCTTGTTTCTTGCTTCAAGACTTATTTTTCCTCCTTCTCTATTCTCCCACCCTCACATCCCCAACATTTGTGAAACCAAGTTCTTTGCATGAATTAGGATACTGAGGACTGGGATGCCTGAATAGTATATTACAGTTGTGTTGTATATTATTTTATCTTCTATTTTTTACATTTTTAATTTTTCTTAGTATTTATGTGTGTTTGTTTCATATACTCTATTGTCTTTCCACTTACTTGTCTCCCCCAAATCACTCCCTCTCTTCCCCTGCTTCTACAATCTTCTTTAAGTTCTTTTTTTACACTTCCTAAGATCTAATAATTCTATATCCTCACTTCCTATCTCCTCGGCATCTCATCTTATACCTCACCCCCAGTTCTTTGTCCACCATCAGAAACTCTAAATCCTTTTACAAACCTACTCTTTATATTGTAGAAAATAATTGAACTCACCATTTCTGTGTATTGTGACAAAATTATAAACAACTTAATAGCAACTATTTGGTTTAAGGCTGTATATTGGTTGTATTGGGATCTGTTAACATTGTTCTTCCACACAAAGGAGAGGTATTAGAACTTGGTAGTGGCATATAAGCCTAAAGCATAAAAAACAGTAACACCACAGATCCACAATGCTACAAGGAAAAACACACAAATAACATGATAAAACAAGGGGAAAAAGTGCCCCAAACAAATCAAGATACTACATTATTAGAATCCATGACTAGCACAACAGAAGAAATGACATAGAAGAAGTTTAGAATGTACATAATAAAATGTTCTGTGAATAAAAGGATGATATAAGAGAACAAAAGAGACCAAATACACGCAGCAAAAGATCATTTTGATAAAGAGCTACATAAGCAAATATAAGAAGCAAAACATCACTCTAATAAGGAAAATGAGGTTCTGGGAAAAAAAAAAACAGAAATCCTTGAAATGAAAGAAATAATAAAACAAATTAAAAGCTCAATAGAAAGGATCACCAACAGATTAGACCACTTGGAAAACAGGATCTCAGACAATGAAGACAAAATATGTAACTCAAAAAAAATGTAGATCATACAGTGAAGATGGTAAGCAATCATGAGAAAAACATTCAAGAAATATGAGATAACATAAAAAGACCAAATATAAAAGTTATTGGGATTGGGATAGAGGAAGGCATGGACTTCCAAACAGAAGAAATGAGCAATCTATTCAATGAAATAATATCAGAAATTTTCCAAACATGAAGAATGAATTGGAAAACCAAATACAAGAGGCTTACAGTATGCCAAATGTACAAAATCACAACAGGTCCACACCTAGGCAAATTATAATGAAAATGCCTAGCATACAGAATAAGGAAAGAATCTTAAAAGCCACAAGAGAAAGGAATAAGATTACATATAGAAGGAAAACAATTAGGATATCTGCAGAATTTTCAACCCAGACTCTAGAAGCTAGAAGATCCTGGAATAACAAATACCAAGCTCTGAAAGAAAATAGATGTCAACCAAGAATCTTAAACCCAGCAAAATTAAGTTTTAGATTTGATGATGAAATAAAAACTTTCCATGACAAACAAAAGTTACAAGAATTTGCATCTAGTAAACCTACACTACAGAACATCCTCAGCAAAATACTACATGAGGAGGAAACTAAAAACAACAATGAAAATCATCAGATGGAGGTATTATACGAAAGGAAAAACCAAGTCAGTAAATACCAAAAATAAAAAAGAATGGCGGGAAATACAAATCATGTCTCAATAATAACCCTGAGTGTTAATGGCCTAGACTCACCAATCAAAATACATAGATTGGCAGATTGTATTTAAAAAAAAAAAAGACCAACAATATGCTGCGTCCAAGAGACTCATCTCATAGGAAAAGATATCCACAGACTGAAGGTGAAAGGCTTGGAAAAAACATACACTCTCATGGACTGTGGAAAAAAGCAGGGGTTTCCATCCTCATTTCAATTAAAGTAGATTTCAAACCAAAGTTAATCAAAAGGGATAAAGAAAGACATTTCATACTACTCAAGGGAACCATACATGAATAATACATAGCAATTATAAACATATAAGCAATGGAGCATCTATGTTCATCAAACGAACTCTTGTCAAATTCAAGAGTCAAATAGACCACAACACAATAATTTTGGGTGGTTTTAACACACCTCTTTCACCACTGAATAGATCTTCCAAACAAAAGCTGAAAAAAGAAACTATAGAACTCAATACAACAATCAATAACTTGGACTTAACAGACATATATAGAATATTTCATCCATGAACAAGCTACTATACTTTTTTCTCAGAAGCACAGGAATCTTTCTCTAAAACAGACCATATACTATACCACAAAGCAACTCTTAACAAATACAAAAAAAAATAGAGCCACTACCCTGCATTCTATCAGATCATGATGGAATAAAATTATAAATCAATGATAAAATAAAAAATAAAAGATATTCCAACATCTGGAGACTAAATAGCATGCTATTGAATGGACAATGGGTCACAAAATATCAAAAAAGAGATTAAAAACTTCTTAGAGGTAAATGAAAACACTGATAAAACATCAAAATCTCTGGGTATGAGCCCTACTTTACCATCAAAGTTCATTATTCAAAGGGATCTCAGAGCTGATAATTTCAAGCAAAATGTTGAAAAAATTAAGTGGCTTCAGTTATGTAAGATGACACTGCTTTCACAACAGGGTCCCTGAATGCCTGGCATGTTTCTATTTCAGCTGCCCCTTTGGCAGGACAGTTTATTGCATGGAATTCATTCCTTAAAACAAGAAAATGTCAACAAATAAAGGACCTAATATTATATCACAAAGCCCTAGAAAAAGAAAAACAAATCAACACCAAAATCAGTAGAAGAGAGGAAATAATTAAAATTAGAGCTGAAATCAATGAAATTGAAACAAAAGAAAAGACAATTGAAAAAAATTGACAAAACGAAAAGTTGGTTCATTAAAAAAATAAATAAAATAGCCATGCTAACAAAAAGGAGAGAGAACACTCTAACATCTGGGATGAAAAAGAAAATATCACAACAGATACTACACAAATATAGAAGATAATTAGAAATTATTTTGAAAACTTATCCTCCAATAAAATAGGGAATACCAAAGACATCAACAAATTTCTAGAGTCACATGATTTTCCCAAACTCAACCAGAATAATGTACATGATTTGAACAGATCATATTCAAGCAGTGAAATAGAAGATGCCATCAGAAGCCGACCAACCAAGAAAAGCTCAGGACTTGATGGATACACAGCTGAGTTCTACAAGACCTTTGAAGAAGAATACCAATACTCTTTAATTTATTTCAGGAAAAAGAAAAAAAAAGAACACTTCAAACTCATTCTATGAGGCCAATATTACCCTAATTCCAAAACCAAGCAAAGACACATCAAAGAAAAAAAACTTCAGAGCAATATGTCTAATGAACATAGATGAAAAAATTCTCAATAAAATTCTGGCAAAATGAATACAAAACATATCAAAAAGACAGTGCACCCATCAAGTGGGGTTCATCCCACGGATGCAACCTTGGTTCAACATACGGAAATCAATTAATGTAATTCATCACATCAATACACTTAAAGATAAGAATCATATGATCATCTCAATAGATTCAGAAAAAGAATTTGACAAAATACAGCACCTCTTAATGTTTAAAACACAAGGAAAACTAAGGATAACAGGTACTTACCTCAATATTGTAAAAAGCTATCTATGCTAAACCCAAGGCCAATATCATTTCAAATGGAGATAAACTAAAAGCATTCCCTCTAAAAACTAGAAGAAGCCAGGGATGCTGTATTTTACCACTTCTATTTAGCATAGTTCTTCAAACACTAGTCTGAGCAATTAGACAGAGGGCAAAAAATTAAAGGGATATGGATAGGAAAAGAAGAACTCAAATTAGCAGTATCACAGACAATATGATTCTACATATAGAAGACCCAAAAAATTCCACCAGAAAACTACTAGAACTAATAAATGAATTCAGCAAAGTATCAAAATATAAAACCAACATCCATAAATCAAAAGCATTTCTGTATATCAGTGACAAATCCTCTGAAAGGAAAACTATCCCCATTTACAATAGCCTCAAAAAAATAAAATACTTAGGAATCAACTTAACAAAAGAGGTGAAAGACCTGTACAATGAAAACTACAGAAAGCTATAGAAAGAAATTAAAGAAGACCTTAGAAGATGGAAAAATCTCCCTTGTTCTTGGATAGGCAGAATTAATATTGTCAAAATGAAAATACTACCAAAAGCACTGTACAGATTGAATGCAATTCCAATCAAAATCCCAATGACATTCCTCACAGAAATAGAAAAAGCAGTTATGAAAATAATCTGGAAAAATGATTGCTAAAGCAATCCTTAGCAAGAAGAGTGAAGTAGATGGCATCACTATACCAGACCTTAAACTATATTACAGAGCTATAGTAAAAAAAAAAAATGGCATGCAATTGGAAACAAAATGGACTTGTAAACCACTGGTACAGAATAGAGGACACAGAAACAAACCCACATAAATACAGTCATCTTATATTAGACAGTCATCTTTTATTAGACAAAAACAATATTGGAGAAAAGATAGCCTCTTCAACAAATGGTGCTGGGAAAAATGGAAATCCATATGCAACAAAAATGAATCTAAACCCCTATCTCTCACAATGCACAAAACTCAACTCAAAGTGGATCAAGGACCTAAGAATTAAACCAAAAAAACCTGTATCTAGTAGATGAAAAATAGACCCAAATCTTCATCATGTTGGATTAGGCCCCAAGTTCCTTAATAAGGCACCTATAGCACAAGAAATAAAATCAAGAATCAATAGATGGGATGTATTCAAACTAAAAAGCTTCTTCTCAACAAAAGAAACAATCAGTGAAATGAATAGAGAGCCTACAGAAATGAAGCAAATTTTTAGCACATACACATCAGATAGAGCACTAATCTCTAGGATATATTAAAAAATAAAAAAATCTTAACACCAAAAAAAAAAAAATCCTCAGTAAATGGGCCAAAGAACTGAACAGACACTTCTCAGGAGATGATATACAATCAGTCAACAAACATAATAAAAAAATGTTCATTAACTCTAGCAATTAGAGAAATGCAAATCAAAACTACTCTGAGATTTCATCTTACTCCAATAAGGATGGTGGTTATTAAAAATACAAACAACAATGAGTGTTGGTGAGGATATGGGGGAAAAGGCACACTCATTCATTTCTGGTGGAATTGCAAATTGGTGCAGCCAATATGGAAAGCAGTATGGAGATTCCTTGGAAAACTGAGAATGGAACCAGCATTTGACCCACTTATCCCACTCTTTGGTCTATACCTAAAGGACTTAAAAATAGCATACTACAGGGACACAACCACATCAATGTTTATAGCAGCACAATTCACAATAGCTAAACTGTGGAACCAACCTAGATACCCTTCAGTAGATGAATAGATAAAGAAAATGTGATATATAATGTGATATAAATATATAATATACACATACATACACATACACACACAATGGAATATTACTCAGCATTAAAAGACAATAAAATCATGGCATTTGAAGGTAAATGGATGGAGTTGGAGAACATAATGCTAAATGATGTATGCCAATCCCAGAAACCAGATGGCAAATGTTTTCTCTGATATAAGGATGCTGATTTGTAATGGGGATTGAGGGGCAAGCATGGGAGGAATAGGCAAATTTTAGATAGGAAAAAGGGGAGGGAGGTTAAGGAAGAGGCATGGGGGTTGAAAAGATGATGGAAGAGATGGACATCATTACTCTAAGTACACGTATGAAAACACAAATGGTGTGACTCTAATTTGTGTATAACCAGAGATACGAAAAATTGTACTCTATTTGTATAATATGAATTGAATTACATTCTGCTGTCATATATAACAAATTATAATAAATAATATTTTAAAAAATTTTTAAAAAAGAAATAAAGGATATGCAAAAAGTAAAAAATAATCTCATAATAAATGATGGTTCCTCAAATTGAATCAACAAACTTTATTTTAAACATACTGTATTGTTTTTACTTTCTTAATTGTTCAATGAATAACAAGCATTTTGCTAGTAAATTTCCCTGAATGAATCCTGGCAAACTACTGATCCTCCAAATTAGTTCTTAGCCTGCCATCATTAAACATTATTTACTGTAATTGAAAATGAGAACCGTAGTGTGTACTGGCATTCATGTTATTCCTTGCTATAATAGATACTTAACACTTAGAAATCAATGAATCAATATTTTTGCAGAATGAAAACTATCCCACAAAGTAAGCCAATACAGAATGTTCTAAGGAAATCAAAGATCTCTCATTATAATATAATCTTCATGGTGCTTTCTCAATTTGTGCAAGGTGCTTTTTCTATCTTTAGTATGCATCAATTAAAAAACTTACTGATGGAACTTAAGCACAGTCTTATGTATGAGACACATAATAAGATTTGTCACTGCAAATCCCAAAATAAAACTGCTCGCTTGCATGTTGGGAAATGTATGAATAACCTTGATAAGATTTCAATTCCACACATTATTATCTTGCTCTGATTTTCTTATTAAGATTTAAAAGCCTAAAAGTAGAGCTGTTGGCTGTTTGTTTTGAGTGAAGCTATGGAAAGTGGATATCTAATTGCAGCAGTTTAAACCACAACAGTGATAAAAATTGAATATTTCATGATCTGTTCTCTAGACACTTCTTTTTCTTTTCTTTTTTTTTTTTTTACATTGCCCAAGGGGTGCTTTGGGTTAGCCTCTGAGATCTCACTTTAAGAAAGTACTTTTAAAGTGGTCTCTGGAGAAAATATATCAGAACCAAGACAGAATGTTAGTGCAGGCATTAAGATAGCTCTCTTAGTGATAGAACCATCTCAGCTCAAAGTTGCAAGGCCAAGGAGGCTCTATAAACTTAAAGAACTGAAGACAGAGTTTGAGCAATGGAGCAAAAGTTGAGACAACTTGCAGTTTTAAAACAGACCAATACAATGAAGAGAAAACTAAGAAGGAAATATTCAAGCCCAAAAAGCTCATTTTCTCCCAATGTATGCATATGTGGTATGAGAATAACAGCTAAACATGGGTTATTAATAGTCTGCAACTTCAACTTTATATGCTATATTCCCTCAGAAAAGTGAACAATGGAAGCATTCTAATTAAAATTTGAAAAGTGAAAGAACAAAGTATTATTCTGGATTTTGTCGATTCCCCATGGACATAAAAACATGCCATGGTTTGAAGCACAGCTAATTAAAAGGTAAGTGAGCATCATCATAAAAAAATAAGCCCAATTCAGCACTCTTTATAGCACCCAGATTGAAGTTTCTAAAGATTAATGAGATCGCAAAAGAATATTCAAACACTTGGTTCATTAAAATCATTGTACTTCTCACAAACTAACAAACAATTGTATGTAAGAGGCAAATACCCAATATACAAGGAGGAACAGTAGCTCCTAAAAGTCCCCTTATGACTCATTTTACCTATGCCTTTTTCTCAGTCATTAGCTATCAGTTGAAAATGCTACTTGTTTGAATTATCTAGCCCAATCTGTATTCATGATTGCCCTGCATGAAGCACTAAGGTAGACTATAGAAATAATATATGAATACAACTTTCATATATACATATTTAAATATTTAGTATGCATTTTTTATAATGACAACTTCATAAACCAAGAAAGCAACTCCAAGATTTGAGGGGAAAAACTGAATAATCTTAATTTTTTTATATCATGCTACTTTTATGTATATAGTCAAAATTATAGTTTAAGAATTTCTATTTTAAAAGCATATTGTACTAAATGTCTTATTATGGGTTTAGCATTACTTTATTCAGTGGAAGGAATAGTATCTATACAGCTTATGTGTTTCCATTAACATTCATAATGAGAGGGAGGTGGGTAAATAAGAAAAAAATGAACCTACTTTTTAAATTACCGAGGACATAGTAGTATTCAGGGTATAAAAATGTGTATCTATTTTGCATTAAGAATAAAATTGTTTAAATTTATGGCAAAAATAGTAACATATAGAAAGCAGAGCATGGTGGTCTGACATAGAGATGTGTTTCTACAGAAGATGTCAGATAAATACATTAGAGTCAAATATGCAATCACTATTTGACAAGAATTGAAAAGATAATATATTCTAGGCAGAGGAAATACTAGAAATGTATCAACTAATCAATCTTATTACAATACCCAAATTTACTTGGAACTTTAATGATAATGTTCAAACTCCTAATAGCAATTTTGTATTTCTCTGCTTCTCTTTATATTTTAAATGTATTTTCTTTGTGATTTTGATACTATAATATTTATGTCATTTAGTAGAAGTTTAATAGTTCTTAGTCTTTTATCACTGTACAATAAATTTCATTCTGATGACTTCATCTAATCATGATTACATGTTGGCAAACACATATTTGCATTCAAACTGAAGAATAAAACACTAATTGCCATAAAAAATACCATTCAAGCATAAAGTCAATTTTCTGTCTTTACAGTCTTTAAATTTAATTACCATGAATAGACATATACATGCAAAAACTAATGTGAGACAAATACATAAAGACAAAATGTGGTATGAAATTACAAGACTATTAATAAAGAAAATGAGTTAAATTTGGTGATAGCTGAAGTGGTTAGAAAATGTAATACAAGGAAGGCAAGACTCAAATGTGGATCTAAAACAGAGTTAGGACATAGAAGAGGTGTCCTAAGAAGTAAGTATAATAATAGGCAAAGCTTTTATATGGGGATAGGGGAAGAGGGGAAATAATCCTTAAGGCAATATCCATGCTCTCCAGGAATTCACAATGTGTTGGAAATCTGCTTTTTCACCTTCTGCCTTTTGTCATAACAGAACCTAGGATTTTTTCAGGGGTCTACTCTCTGTTGCCTGCAGATCAGGTGATTCAGGCCACATAGATCCCCTTTAACCCCCAACCCCTTAGATAACCATGACTGAGACATTCCACAATAAGGGAATCATGGGACTGTGGCTGAAACTATTAAAAGAACACTCTGTAGAAACTGCTACACTTGGAAGAGGTAAATGCTCGGCAGCCAATTTTCCTCCAGGAGGAGGCAAGTGGCTTATAAATAAAGCCTGCATTGAAGAAAGTAGAGCCAAAAGATTAGAGAATCTATTTTTGACATAACCTGAAGCCTGGATTCATCTCTGCTTGAAAAACTATCCTGTTGATTTTTTTCATTAGATGATCAATTAAATTTTCTATTTTCCAAAAAAAGTAAATTTTTACATTGGAATTCTGAGTTTTGCTACTGAAATTTTCTCATTAACTTACTATTAAGTTAGTCTAGGGAGCAGAAGATAATAGATCTGGTTGGAAGACAAGATTTGTGTTAGAGAACAAAGGGAATGAAACTTGGAAAGACAGGCAGCAAACAGAAGTATGAAGAAATTGTCCTGAAGAGTTTGGATCATCTGAAAATTTAACAAAACATGAGTATCGTTTAATAACATAATTTGATAATGGTATGTAAAAATGACTTAAGAGGAGAAAATCAGCACAATGATGTGTAAGCTGTTTCCCCCGGATGAATCAACAGTACTTGTGGACTGATTGGAAAGGGGGCTGGAGGAGACAGTAGTCAAAATTTACTCCCAAGTTTCAATTGAGAATCATTAAAGTGATTTTAAAATGATTTTCAGTCATCCTAAAAGAATAAGACAGTGATTCATAGAAAAATGGAGGTCAAAAAGAAAACACATAATGGAAAAATTTGAAGTATTACAGGACAATGAAACGTCTGATTAGAAACATTTATATGGAAGGTAAAATTTAGCAGCAGGGTTTTTTTAGAAGTCATTTTAAGACCTATTGCTGGGAAGATTTTTGAAGCAAAGAATAGGTTCAGATCCCCCACATAAAGTGGAGAAATAGAGAAAAACAGTACATTAGGGAGACTGTATAATTTGTTTTCAAATGGGGATATTTTGAGAGTAAAGGAAGGCACTCAATATCTATGTCAGGAAAATAGAAGAAAATTAGAGTGTCCCTGGAAAACTGAACATGTACAAATCCTAACTTCTGTAGAAATGAAGTGGATGGGACACATCTGGTTCTAGCAAAAATAGAGTAGTCCTGCCAGGTGTTGTGGTGCACACCTGTAATCCCAGCAACTTGGGAGGCTAAGGCAGGAGGATTGCAAGTTCAAGATGAGTCTGGTGAGATGGTCAAAATATAATAAAAAGGGATTAGAGATGTAGCTCAGAAGTAGAGCACCCTAGTACCACCAAAAAGTACGAATAGGAATAGGTCCATTTCTCATAGTTCTTCCTCCTTACAACTAAAAACCCCTGGGCATAACAACAACAAAACACATAGGAAGTCTCTGAAAGGTAGAAGAAGACCACAGACTGCCTAGGGAATCTCAGGACTTGAGAAAATCAAATGGCACCAAGCCCCTGAGTCTCCCTGGTATTTTTCATTTCTCCTTCATAGAGCACCTTGGAAGCCTCAAATATGGAACTGTCCATAAGTACAACAACAACAATAATAATAAAGCTTTAAGAAAAGCCTGCCCTCTTAGCCAAAGGACCTGGAAAAGGATGACCTAGTGACAGAAAACATTTTTTTTTTTGGCAACTTGCCCAATACCTGTCAAATGCCAGTGGAAAAAAAAAATAACATTGTTCCTACTGCATCCTGCAAGGCCCTTAATTCAGGTCCCTGGGCCCAGTGGTAAGGGAATGGAGAAAAGACAAACAGACATACAAATAGAGAAAACGACAGGGCACGGTGGATCATTAACAACCCTGTTAGGGAAGTAGGGACACACAACAAGCTCAGCACATTTATTATATAGGTATAAACATCAAAGGATTTATTGTGAGAAATTTCTTCAAAGTAAGCAGAACCAAGGTCATGAGTATGAGTAGCTCGATTATGATTATCAGCTTGTGCCCATAACTTTCTAACCCCAGCAGCAAGCATCTCAAGATCAAGAACTCAATAGTTCATGGCTGGCAGAGAACTTCCTATTGAACAGGGTGTCACCATAGTAACTGAGCAGTCTCAAATTGATGCCTTAGCACTGCTAGTTCCCAGGAGAGGCTTTGCCTCTGTCACAGGAAAACTTAAGATCCAATAATTCAGTTGCTGCTCCCATAAGTTTCAGGGGTGTGACCAGGAAACTGGTCTTCCACTCTGTTCCCTGCCCCACAGAAGCATGCAGACTGTTTGATTCCCCAGTCCAGTTCTTAGCAGGGAGTTAATTTTCCTTCCCTCACCTGGAAGAACCAGACAATATTTCCATTCTCCAGCTGGGTGGTATCTACAAACCAAACTGGGGGCTGATCTTCCATTCCCTTCTTGGTGGAAGCAGACAACTCTCTGATTCCTCTGCCTGGGAAGTACTGGTGGCTGGAACAGGGATAAGATCATCCATTTTCCATTCATCTAAAGTTGGCAGTGAATTGATTTTCCTGCCAAGTTAGCAGGGTCCAGCAGCCTCCTGTGCAACCAACCTCCAGGAAGAAACAAAGTGTAAGGAGGTACTATGATATGACGCTACTCACCACTATGCTTCACCATCCCATGTTCTCAGATTAAACAAGGCCCATCAAGTAGTCAAGCGCCATAAAGGAGGCACAGAATAAACCAGATTAGAGGAGGGGGTTGACATCTCGAATGTCAGGAGCTTTTGAATCCTATTTGATGATTGAAACAAGGTGGTAACACTCTGACCAGCAAGAGCAGTGAGTGAGGGGAGGGGAGGGGGTAAGGGGGTAGGAAAAATGGCATATTGAGAATTCTGCTGTCATGTATAACTAATTGTAATAAATAAAATACATCATTATTTTAAAAAAAGAAAAAACTAAAAAAGAAGAGCAAAATAAAGCAAAAACATTTTTATCCAAGTACTCATGGAGCATTGATGGAGATGATCATGTCTTATGCCATACAAATCTCAGTAAATTTAAAAGACTTGAAATCACAGAGTATGTTTTCTGCTCATCATGGAATAAAACCTGAAGTGAACAACAAAGAGTCAGCTAGGCACCCTGCATCAGGACCAGTCTTCCCACAGTGGTTACCTCCACCATTAGGAGGGCAGAGACACCAGCTTATAACAGACGACACCACCTACTGGATGAGAAGAGAAGCAGGAAAAATAAGGATCTCTAAAGCTTGCTACAACTCTGGCTTCTTTTTGTTTGTTTGTTGGTTGGTTGGTTGTTTTTTTTTTTCTCTTACACCCCTCCATCCTCCAGCCTTCACATCCCCAATATATGTGAAACCAAGAACTTTGCATGAAATAGAGCTTTAAGGACTGAATTATCTGAATAATATAACAGAGAGGTGTTGTATATGCCCTTTTTTTTTTCCATTTTCTTTTTATTCTTTCATTTTTCTTTCTCCCTCCAAATTTTACTTTTTTAACATCTGTATTTTTCTAAATACATATGTGGGTTTGTTTTATGTACTCTACTGCCATCCTACATAATTGCCTACCCTAAATTACTTCCTGTCTATTCTCTTGCTACTAACCCTCTTCACCAGATTTATCCTTGATACTTCCTAAGATATATTAACTCTATATATTCACATCCTACCTCCTCAACATATCGTCCTAAGCTCCACCCCAGTTTATTGTCCATGTCAGAAACTGTAAACTTTTTTACAAAACTACTGATTATATTTTAGAAAATAATTGAACCCAACATTTCTGTACATCGAGACTAAACTGTAAACGCTTTCATCACAACAAATTGTTCATTAGTGGTCTATTGTTGATATTGGGATCTGTTAACATTGTCCTTCCCCACAAAGGACAGGTCTTGGAACCCTACAAGAGCACTACAAACCTATAGGGTAAAAACAATAACAATCTATACCCACAGAGCTGGAAAGGAAGACACACAAGCAATATGAAAAGACAATGGAACACAGTACCCCAAACAAATGAAGACACCACATCATTAGAATCATTGGCAGCCACAGCAAGAGGAATGACAGAGAAGGAGTTTAGGATATACACGGTTAAAATGTTCTGTGAACTCAAAGAAGCAAATATAGGCAGTGAAAGATCACTTCAACAAGGAGCTACATAAACAAATACCAGAAGCAGAAGATCACCTCAACAGGGAGATAGAGGTGCTAAAAAAAAAAAAACAAATAGAAATCATTGAAATGAAAGAAATAATAAACCAAATTAAAAGCTCAAATGAAAGTATCACAGAGTAGACCACATGGAAGACAGAACATCAGACAATGAAGACAATATATATATAATCTTGAAAAGAATATAGACCACACAGTGATAATGGTAAGAAACCATGATCAGAACATTCAAAAAATATGGGATAGCATAAAAAGACCAAATTTAAAAGTTATTGGGATAGAGAAAGGCATAGAGATTCAAACCAAAGGAATGAACAATCTATTCAATAAAATAATACCAGAAAACTTTTCAAACATGAAGAATGAATTGAAAATCCAAATTCAAGAAGCCTACAGAACGCCGAGTGTAAAATATCACAACAGATCCACACCAAGGCATATTGTAATGAAAATGCCCAACATACAGAATAAGGAGAGAATTTTAAAAGCCACAAGAGAAAGGAATCAGATTATATGTATAAGGGTAAACCTATTAGCATAATGGCAGATTGTTCAACACAGATCCTGGAAGCTAGAATAGATCCTGGAACAACATATATCAAGCTCTGAAAAAAAAATGGGTGCAAACCAAGAATCTTGTATCCAGCAAAATTAAGCTTTAGATTTGAAGAGAAAATAAAAACGTTCCATGATAAACAAAAGTTAAAAGAATTTATAACTAGAAAACCAACACTACATAACATCCCTGGAAAAATATTCCATAAAGAGGAAACAAAAAAATAACAATGAAAATCAGCAGAGGGAGGTAGTACACTAAAGGAAAAACGAATCAAAGAAGAAAATCAAGTCAAGTTAAATAACAAAAATAAACAAATATGGCTGGGAATACAAACTATGTCTCAATAGTAACCCTGAATGTTAATGGTTTAAACTCACCAATCAAAAGACATAGACTAGAAGATTGGATTTTAAAAAAGACCCAAAAATATGCTGCCTCCAGGAGACCCATCTGATAGGTAAAGACATACACAGACTGATGATGAAAGATTGGGACAAATCATACTACTCATATGAACTGCGGAAGCAAGCAGGGGTTTTCATCCAGGTATCAAATAAAGTAGCCTTCAAGCCAAAGTTCATCAAAAGAGATACAGATGGACATTACATACTGCCCAAGGGAACCATACACCAACAAGACATAACAATTATAAATATATATGCCCCAAACAATGATTCAGCTATGTTCATAAAACAAATTCTTCTCAAGTTCAAGAGTCAAATTGATCACAACACAATAAGCTTGGGTGATTTTAACACACCTTTCTCACCACTAAATAAATCTTTGAAACAAAAGTTGAATAAAGAATCTATATAATTCAATAATACATTCAATAACTTTAACTTAACTGGCATATATAAAATATTTCAACCTGCATCAAGCAGATACACTTTCTTCTCAGCAGCATATGGATCCTTCTCTAAAATAGCCCATATACTATACCACAAAGCAACTCTTAGCAAATACAGAAAAGTAGAGATACTACCATGTATTTTATTAGATCATAATGGAATGAAACTGGAAATCAATGACAAAATAAAAACTAAAGATCACTCCAACACCTGAAGAATAAATAATATGCTACTGAATGAACAATAGGTTGCAGAAGACATCAAGAAGGAGATTAAAAAGTTATTAGAGGTAAATGACAACATAGATACAACATATTGAAATCTCTGGGACACTATGAAAACAATTCTAAGAGGAAAATTAATTGCATGAAGTTCATTCCTTAAAAGAAGAAAAAGCCAACAAATAAATGACCTCACTTTACATCTTAAAGCCCTAGAAAAAGAAGAACAAATCAACAGCAAAAACAGTAGAAGGAAGAAATAATTAAAATTAGAGCTGAAATCAGTGAAATTGAACCAAAAGAGACAATTTGAAAAATTGACAAAACAAAAAGTTGGTTCTTTGAAAAAATAAGTAAAATTGACAGACCCTTAGCCATGCTAAAGAAGAGAAGGAGAGAGAGAACTCAAATTACCAGCATACTTGATGGAAAAGGTAATATCACAACAGACACTACAGAAATTCAGAGCATAATTAGAAATTATTTTGAAAACTTATACTCCAATAAAATAGAAGAATAGTGAAGGCATGGACAAATTTCTTAAGTTATACAACTTGCCCAGACTGAATCAGGAAGATATACACAATTTAAACAGAACAATATCAAGTGATGAAATAGAAGACACCATCAAAAGCCTACCAACCAAGAAAAACCAAGGAAAGGACAGTTACACAGCCGTGTTCTACAAGACCTTTAAAGAAAACTAATACCAATACTCTTTAATTTATTTCAGGAAATACAAAAAGAGGCAGCACTTCCAAACTCATTCTATGAGATGAATATCAACCTGATTCTAAAACCAGGCAAAGACACATCAAAGAAAGAAAACTTTAGACCAATAGCTCTAATGACCATAGATGCAAAATTTCTCAATAAAATTCTGGCAAATCGAATACAAAAACATATCAAAAAGATCATGTACCATGATCAAGTGGGATTTATCCCAGGTATGCAAGGTTGGTTCAACATAAGGAAATCAATAAATGTAATTCATCACATCAATAGAATCAAAAATAAGAATCATATGATCATCTCAATAGATATAGAAAAAGCATTTGACAAAACACAGCACCGCTTCATGTTCAAAACCCTAGAAAAACTAGGGATAACAGGAACATATCTCAACACTGTAAAGGCTATCTATGCTAAGCCCTAGGCCAACATCATTCTAAATAGAGAAAAATTGAAGGCATTCCCTCTAAAAACTGGAACAAGTCAGGGATGCCCTCTTTCACCACTTCTATTTAACATAGTCCTTGAAACACTGGCCAGAGCAATTCGATAGACAAAAGAAATTAAAGGGATACATATAGGAAAAGAAGAACTTAAATTAGCACTACTTGCTGACAATATGATTCTATACCTAGAAGACTCAAAAAGCTCCACCAGAAAACTTTTAGAACTAGTAAATGAATTCAGCAAAGTAGCATGTTATAAAATCAACACCCATAAATCAAAGGCATTTCTATATATCAGTGACAAATCCTCTGAGACAGAAATGAGGAAAACTACCCCATTTACAATAGCCTCAAAAAAAAAAAACCTTGGGAATCAACTTAATAAAAGAGGTGAAAGATATATACAATGAAAACTACAGAACCCTAAAGAAAGAAAACAAAGAAGACCTTAGAAGATTGAAAGATCTACTTTGCTCTTGGACAGGCAGAATTAATATTATCAAAATGACCATACTTCCATATATGAAATCCATATAATGCAATTTCAATCAAAATCCCAATGGCATTCCTCATATAAATAGAAAAAGCAATCATGAAATTCATCTGGAAAAATAAGAGACCCATAATATCTAAAGCAATCCTTATCAGGAAGAGAGAAGCAGGTGGCATCGCTGTACCAGACCTTAAACTATACTACAGAGCAATAGTAACAATAACAGCATGGTATCGGCACCAAAACAGACTGGTAGACCAATGGTACAGAATAGAGGACACAGAGACTAACCCACAAAATTACAATTATCTTGTATTAGACAAAGGTGCCAAAAACATGCATTGGAGAAAACATAGACTCTTCAACAAATGGTGCAGAGAAAACTAGAAATCCATGTGCAACAAAATTAAATTAAATCCCTATCTCTCACCATAGACAAAACTCAACTCAAAATGGATCAAGGACTTAGGAATACAACCAGAGACCCTGCATCTAATAAAAGAAAAAGTAGGCCCTAATCTCCATCATGTGGGATTAGTCCCCAACTTCCTTATTAAGACTCCTATAGCGCAAGAATTAAAATCAAGAATCAATAAATTGGATGGACTCAAACTAAAAAGTTTCTTCTCAGCAAAAGAAACAATCTGTGAGGTGAATAGGGAGCCTACATCTTGGGAGCAGATTTTTACCCCTCACACATCAGATAGAGCACTAATCTCTAGGGTATATAAAGAACTCAAAAAACTAAACACCAAAAAAAACCCAAATAACCCAATTAATAAATGGGCTTAGGACATGAACAGACATTTCTCAGAAGAGGATATTCAATCAATCAACAAATATATGAAAAAATGTTCAACATCTCTAGCAATTAGAGAAATGCAAATCAAAACCACGCTAAGATAGCATCTCACTTCAGGCAGCTATTATGAAGACAAATAACAATAAGTATTGGTGGGGATGTGGGAAAAAAAAAGGCACACTCATACATTGCTGGTGGGACTGAAAATTGGTACAGCCAATATGGAAAGCAGTATGGAGACTCCTTAGAAATCTGGGAATGGAACCACCATTTGACCCAGCTACCTCTCTCCTCAGGTTTATAACCAAAGGACTTAAAAACAGCATACTATAGGGACACAGCCACATCAATGTTTATAGCAGCAAAATTCACGACAGCTAAACTGTGGAGCCAATCTAGATGCCCTTCAGTGGATGAATGAATAAAAAAAAAAATGTGGCATATATACACAATGAAATTTTACTCAGCAATAAAAAAGAATAAAATCATGGCATTTTCAGGTAAATGGATGGCGTTGGAGAAGATAATGCTAAGTGAAGTTAGCCAATCCAAAAAACAAATGACAAATGTTTTCTCTGATATAAGGAGGCTGACTCATAGTGGGGTAGGGAGGGGGAACACGGGAGGAATAGATGAATTCTAGATAGGGCAGAGACGTGGGAGGGTAAGGGAGGGGGCAGGGGATTAGCAAGGATGGTGGAATGTGATAGACATCATTATCCAAATTACATGTATAAAAATATGAATTGGTGTGAACATACTTTATATACAGAGGTATGAAAAATTGTTCTATATGTTTAATAAGAATTGTGATGCATTCCACTGTCATGTATTTAAAAAATAAAACCAATAAAAAAATCAGAGTAGAAATTAATTAAAAATAGGAAAACAACAGAGACAAGTAATAAAAATAAATACTGGTTCTTAAAAAATAAATAAATTTGATAAATCTCCAACAATACTGACAAATAGAGAAACATAAAAATCATCAATGTCATAAATGTAGCCAAAAGAAAATTAGAGCAATATGATATACCAATTTTACCCATTGGCTAGGCAAAAATCAAAAGAGTGATAACATCCAGTGTAACCAAGAGCACAGGGAAATGAACATTCTAATACTTTTCTAACAAAATTATATATAGTCACATATTATTTTTTAAAGAAATGTAGCAAGGCACCTCTTTGTCCTTATTTTAGGAGTTCATAATTTAGTAGTATAATACTAAACCTACACTGAGAAAGATGTCTATTCGAGGCAGCTTATGGTAGAAACCTAGAAATAAATTAACAATTAGATGAGATTTATCTAAATAGCATAAACAATTCATCCAATAGAGTTGAATTTTGACATGGTCACATTGTGGGACTAATGTACAACTATTGAAAAATAGAAGAAGACTTAAAATAACTGACTAGGATTGATATGCATGATATATCCTTTAAATTGGGTAGGTGAGATTCAGAGTAATTTGTCTAATACTATCAAGCAAAATTTTTATCAAGTTCAGCATTAATATCCTAAATATATGGGAATATGCATGTATATATCCGCTTGCATAGAGAATGATATGGAAAGAAAACATAGTAACTACCTCAAAAGTTTAGAAATGTCAAATTACAAACACCACAAACTTTTCTATAATTATTGTAGAGCACTCACTTAGCTTGTGCAAGGCACTGGCTTTGATCCTCAGCACCACATAAAAATAAATAAATAAGATAATGGTATTGTGTCCAACTACAACTCCAAATAAATAAATGACTAAAAACCAACAAATAAAAAATTAACAAAAGGACTTTGAAGTAAGATTTGATTTATTCATTTACCTTCTATGAGACTCAACTTGCTCATATGTAACAGCTGGCAAAATACTATATGTTCTATTAGATTGTTGAGGAAATTTAATGAAATAGTAGAGGTAAAGCGTATAACTCTGTTCACTATAGTTGACAGTGAACATATTTTGGTTTGAGGGTCATGGTTAGTATAGACATTTTGGAAACCAGTATGAATCTTCCGGTAAAGCTAAGAACAGAACCATGGAATCCAGCAATCCCACTTCTGGACGTGTATCTAAAGGAAACAAAATCAGTATATCTTCATACTCATATTTACTGAAGTCCTATTCACAATGTCCAAGAGTTATAATCAGCCTAAATGTCCAACAACAAACAAATAGATGAAGAAAAAGTGGTATATTCACACAATGGAACACTGTTTGACCATAAAAAATCCTGAACTCATCTAAAGGTCATTATGTTAAGGAAAATAAGCTAGACACAGAAAGACAAATACCGTATGATCTCACTCAAACAGAATTTTTAAAAGTTTATCACATAGAAGTTGAGTCTAATAATGCTTATTAAATACTGGGGAGAGGAGAAAAGAGGGAAGGACACAGAGAGGCTAGTTCATATGACTGTATATGAAGCACAGTTTCTAGAACCTTGTTATTCTTGAATCCAATTGTTTTCATTTGTTTCCTTTATAACTTGGGGTATTTTTGCCTTTTTGTCTTGGATCAGATGGTAAGTCCAAAGAAAGTGGGAAATAAATAAATGGCATGAAATAGAGTAGAGGAAGACTGAGTGGGAGAGAGAAGGGAGGCATGCTTAAGGACTGGGAAAAAAATCTACCAAATTATGCTATGTCCATGTACGACTATGCCACAGTAAATATCACTTATATATAACATTATAATTCATTAATTAAGATAATAATAAAAGAAAGGAGATCTATAGAGTAAAGTAAATGCATCAGGACAGGGAAAGGGAAGATGCTGGAGAAGGAGATTGAGCAAGAAGAAGAGAGTAAAATAAGAAGGCAAAAGAGAAGCAAATTAGGGGCTGGGGATGTGGCTCAAGCGGTAGCGCTCGCCTGGCATGCGTGCGGCCCGGGTTCGATCCTCAGCACCACATACAAGCGAAGATGTTGTGTCTGCCGAGAACTAAGAAAAAATAAATAAATGTTAATATTCTCTCTCTCTCCCTCTGTCCCCCTCTCACTCTCTCTTTAAAAAAAAAAAAAAAAAGAGAAGCAAATTATGTTATATGCGTGTACCAGTGTGGTGTAGGGAATCCCACCAGTATGTATAACTATAATCACCAATAAAAGTAATCATAAATCAGTGGGCATAGAATTGGTAATAAATATATCCTTAGGAATCCTAAAGGGGAAGTTTCAATATGATAATGGTTGAGGAAGGGAGAAAATTGAGAGTGAGAACAGGAAAAGAGTTGATGGAGCGCCTTCAGCATTAGAAAGTTCTGCCAATGGAAAATAAAAGGTGGAAGAAACTCTTTTCTACAAAATGGGGCCATGCAAGGACAAATACACAAATAAAAGACTAGTCAATATGAAAATAATGAAGGCAGTATAGATAACCGGGCCACCAGATAAATATCTACAGAACCGGGCAATGATCAAATCCAAGTTGCTGGCCCCCAGAGTTTGAGTCAAGGAGGACCTATATCTCAGTCGGTGACAAGAAGGAAAGAATAAATAGGATGGCAAAAGGGAAGCCAAATACCCTGGCAATGGATGTCTCCTTTTGTGAGGAGTACAGAATAAGATTTTTTTTTCCTCTGCTCCAGTCTGATTAACATTTCTTTGGGGACTATGTGTACTTAATGGTTTGCTAATGGTTGACTCCCTGATTGCTCTTTCTCTAGAGGAAAAAAAAAAGTGAGTGAAATTAGGCTCTTGGGAAAACCCTAATGGTGCATCAGAAGTACACTTTAATGTTCCAATAATTAGGAGTAATTATTTCTGCATAGTTTTTGGCCTGAGAACCCTGCCTTTCTGGTATCAGAGGCAGCAGTCTGAAAAGCAGTTCTGATCTGTAGTATACACAGCAGAGAAATTCTAAGTGAAGAATAAGTGTCTTGCCACAGAATGAACATCACTTTGATACAGAAATGACAGACACTTCTCACCAGAGAAACCATTAGTATCAGCCAGTCTTAGAGTTTCAGGACATTGTTCTCTTCTGGCCGTCTGGAACAATGATCAAGTATTTATGTGTTCAAGTTCTTCCCTCCTCATTATTACTTTTCATTATGGTACAGTCTCTTTGAAAGGTGGTGAATCAATTGGATCAAAACTGTCGAACTGATCTTATTTGATCTCCTATTGCTATTCAAGGAAGTTTTCAATCTCTACTATTTTATAATAAGCAATGTTATAGCAAGCTAACTCTCTTTACTTTTCAAAGAGTGATAATCTGGTTTATTGTCTCATAAAGTTGTGGGTTTTTTTTTCATTCTTTCCTCTTGATTATGTTAAAGATCTTTATGATTTTTGTATTTGTGTGATCTAGTGATTCTGAAAGTAAAAGGTAATTCAGTCTACATATTCCTTTGGTGTCAAATGCTGAGAAAAAATGTGAGAGACTTTAGGTTTAAAATGTTGTTAAGCCTTCACAAAGAGAATAATGTAGGGAATAATTTTTAAGTGTGTTTGAGGTGTGTGCAACTTTACACACACACACACAGAGAGAGAGAGAGAGAGAGAGAGAGAATCAGATTCCTCTGGTTGATATTCTGCCTCCACAGCCTATCAATCTGATATTTTACGTTATAAGGGGAGGGATGAAATTGGAAGACTTTGAAACATTTTAAAGAGTTGATTTTTCTTGTTAATTTTATAATTTGGGGGTCAAGATGTAACTCTTTAAGATGACTCCACATATGTATCTCATTGCTATTTTGAATGGTACTTTGTCACCTCAATAGAACAATAAAATCTTCCATACCAATCATATTAGTCTTTTTTTTGTATTTCTCAACTATATTGGATACATGTGCCATAAATCACCTGATTATTTGAACAGAAAAGGTTTCATGTAAAGAATTATTAACATTTTATAAAGAATTAATTTAAGAAGAGCCAGGTGCAGTGGCATACACCTGTAATCCCAGTGACTTGGGAGACAGAGGCAAGAGGATTGAAAATTCAAGGCCAGCTCAGCAAATTAGTGATACCCTAACTCAAAATAAAAAATAATTTTAAAAAAAGCACTGGAGATGTAGCTCAGTGGTACAGCACCCCTGGATTTATTACCTAGTACCATAAAAAAAGAAAGAAAAGAAAAAATGAATTACCTAAGAAGAAATAAAAGAAGCCCCCAAATATTCTAGAACTGGGGATATATACTTAAGAAAGGACAAGTTTGGAAATGGAGTGGTTCCTTCCTAGGGTGGAGATTCAGATCTCACTGAAAAGGGTGAAGTAGCAGTTTATTGAATAATAAAGAAAATATCTGGGTTATTCTGCACCAGACTTTGTTCAAAGTCAATAGGCCAAGTGTAAAAGCACAGAACCATCATCTGGGAGCCCACAAAATTTTCCAGAAAGTAGTATGCTAAGAATGCTGAAGTTTGGAGGGAAGCTAAAAGGGGCATCATCTGGCCTAACCTGGAAAACCCTGACAGGAAACTCACCAAAAAGCCATCAGTGGAAAAGCTCCAGGAAGTGAGCCGGGGTGCCCTTGGAGTTCATATTGTAGAAGAGATCTGTGGTGCCCACAGACTTCAACCAGAAACCAAGGTGCCCTGAACTCACTTCTAGGAAGCCATGTATGGTGTAACCCACTGAAACTCACAAAGCCTCATGCTTAACCCACCAGAAGCGGGCACCACTGTGAGTCCTACATGCCAGCCTAGACCCATTATAGCAGGAAGAGGCAATCCATACCCAACCTAGGCAGGGAAGACCCTTCCTCCTTCCCCTTCAGTGTCCCTGTGGCATCGTTAGGTTAGCATTGTGCCAGGTGGCAGATGATAAAAGTTCCAGGATCGTAAACAGGGCAATGAAGGGTAAATTTGGAACCAAGAGGCAATAAACTTATAACTGGTACAATCTCAAACACCAATACCCAAATGAACAAACTAGTGATCCATTCACCATCACCTAAGATGTCAAGATTCAACCACACACTGAATAAGAATAAGAGCCTCCAGGAGAATAGTAATGTATACATTTCACACCATAAAAATGATGTTATTTTTCTAGAAGAACCATAGCATTTAGCTCACATTTAGGTTAAAGCAGAAGACAAAAATGATGTTTCTTTCACACCACAATTCTTAAAACAGACATAATTTTATATAATGAGCATATTGGAAATGCTAAAGCTTTATTACTGCATGTATGTACTTCACTAATAATGTTCCCAATTATCTGGCAAAAAAATCAACATTTTCTGAATAGTTTCTTTGGGCCAGTGAGTCTACAGTTAAATGTTCAGTGAGAATTAACTCCATCAGGTCTGCAATTCACCTGATTATTTCCACTGAAGTCCTTGTGAGTTACTGATCTTGGCCAAAGTGTGAACAAACCAATTAACTGTGTTTTTCTTTTTCTCCAACATAAATCATAGGCATCTCTAGGTCATTCCTATCATCTTGTCAGCATTCTTTATTGATAACAGTGAAGTTGGTGATTTACACCTGACCAGGTGTGCAGTGGTCTTTTATTATAAGAGATGGATATATATAGATAGATAGATATAGATATCTTCACCCAACCAATGGGCTTTAAGAAACTCTGGCTGGTGTCCATTTTGGGTTCTCTGATTCCAAGGTGTACTGTTCCCCTGACAGTATTTTCTGTGTGAGAGAAAAAGTGTTCCCAATATGGTCCTTACAGAAGGAAAACAATTGGAGGTTGCATCTGGCCTCTCTGGGCCATTTGCTGGGAGACAGGCTTTGGCTGTCATGTACATATTTTTTAATGATGTTTCTATTGTATATCCCTTTCTTGAAACAAACTGTAGATTTATAAGTATTGTCATTGGGGGTCCTAACCTTTCTTTAGCAATTGGAGTCTGTCTAGCAGCCATTGTTAGTGCAGCAAGGCTGTTTTATGGTATAATAATTGCTGGACCTCACAAGGTGAATGATAAAATTTCCAAATGTAGAATAGGTTTTAACCTGAGAGAACCACATGGGAAAAAGTTTTATGAGGGCTGTATTTTTAAGAAGCTCAGAAATTTTCCATTTGACACTCCCCTCTTCCCTTGCTTGAAATTTCTCTAGATGTGACAACTATTAACAGAATCCTATATCCCATCATGTTGCCTTTAATATTTCCAAGCCAGTAAGTTTTTGTCATTTTTATAATGAAACTCAAATGATGAAATGTGTTGGCTCTGGGCTGCATTTTTCCTTTATCTGAAAAGCCAAATATTGAGAACAGTTTGCAACAAATGATACTTACATTTCTCATCTCAATTTTTCTACTACTAGAGAAAAGTACTGTCACTTCACCTTCTTGATGACTATCTGAGGAGTTCACTGGGTTGTCTTGGTTTTCCAAAGGCTCATCCCTCCCAATAAAAGATATTACTTTCCCCTACACAGACCTATGCCTTTCACTTTTTAGATATTGTTTCTTAAAGCAGTGTCTGTGAATGCTTAGTCTAAATTAGAATGCAGAGCAAAGTCCTAGACATTTTCAATATTCTGTTATTTTGATAACATTTAAATAATGGTATTTATCCTCTTTTAAAAATAGAAATGTAAGCTAAGGTTTTGTTCAGAGCTTAAGTAATAATCATATTTAAATCCAAACTGATGAATTAATCAGATGTAATTTTCTCCCAGTCATTGATATCTCATCAAAGCCATATTTTAATTTGTAAAATTTTCAAATATTAAATCCATTGGTAAGACCAAACGTCTAGCCACTCCACCCCTGGGCATTTCAAATGGGACAGTCTGAGGAAGAACACAGTTAGGATCAAAACCTACTTTGATGGACAGCAGTTGGGAGGAGAAACATGATCAGAGAAATAAGTAGTCTCAGAGAATGACTTTCCTAGGTAGATGATGACCAAGACCCAACTCAATACTTCTCAACTTCCTCAATAAAATCAAACCAAGAAACCGAAGTTGGAGAGTCCAAAATAGCATAGGTATAAAAGAAACAGTGACATCACCTTCATCTTCATCCCTAGCTGTAGCCTTTACCTTTGGAACCTGCGTGGGGAAATTAGAATAAGAGCAATTGGCTAATTCTGCTTTTTCCCTCTTTGGTCCACTAATTAAGCCCCCTTTCTTCTTCTCGATTGTTGCAGTTTATTTAATTTAGTTATGCCATGAAGGCACAAGCTAGAGAAAATTGAAATAGTCACCTCATAAATCAAGTGAGCCCACAAGCCATACACAGCCCATTTCAAACTGTTCCTTTAAATAAAGTTCTTACTGTAAAATCTTTCTACACTTTATTAAATTATATAGTGTTCACCTTGTAGAAGATGAACTTATTCTGACGGAGAGTTTAGAAACTGAAAATATCTAGTAAAATCAACAAAGCAACCCTAATTACAGGTAAGTATAAATATTTGAATAAAAATGCCTTCACAGGGGTTGCAAAAATCTTTCATCCATAAATCCATCATTGTTAAACGGAAATAGTTACTTAGTAAATAGCCTTTCTTGATGATTTTCCTGCAGTGTAGCTGGAAAACAGCTTAATTGATAGAATTAGCAGTTACCGAATATAGATATTCTCGGTAGAAGATATTTCTTCAATTGCCCACAGTCAGCTTGCTACCCATTGTTATTGAATATTGATGAAAAAGCAAAGAGGGGGAAATTGGCAAACTGAGACATTAGCCTCAATTTTTAATTGGACCAATGTGGTTGTTGATCCAGCTCCCAGCAATGCTGACTGACTGATTGCATCAACGCAAGTTACTTGAGTTCTCTGGACCTCAGGTTTCTCACTAAAAAAAATAAAAACAATATTGTGGTTATTTTAAGAATTTAAGTGATGATTCACATAGAGCCTATGTTATAGGACATTAAAATCAATGTTGATGCCATTATTTTGTTTATCATTATGGCTCTTCTGTGTTTTAGGCTCTGCATCTTTGCCTCACCAGACCACGGTTAGCTTATATATCAAACACAGGAGTGATTTTGAACTATTACCATTGTTCCAACCAGCACTGGCACACTGAATCAATGACATTTTTCTCTTATTAAAATTCAGTAGGACAGAGGTCACCATTTTGCAAAAAAAAAAAAAAAAAAAAAAAAAAAAAAACCTAAGACGGGAGCTGATCTGTGCCCTCTGAGGGCAAGATTGGGTGTCACTTCCTTGAGTTCACAGGCAAGCTCCTTTATTCCTTTCCTTAAAATGTTTCTAATTAAGAAAGGCTTGAGCAGTCAGTGTGACCATGGAAAGCATGCATAGCTTGAGAATCAGTAGGGAAGGAATAAATATGCTCAATTATTCATCAGACATTAGTATTTACAAAAGAGTATAGGAATATTTTGGCCATTTTTCTACAAACATGATTTTTAAAGCAAAAAAAATATATATATTGCTTATATTAGGTTGCAGATAAGAAATTGATAGATAATAGACATTAAATTTGGAATTTCAAAACCAGTAAAATTAATTAGTTATGTTGACATAAATGCCTAAACATTGAGTGGAGAGGAAGATAACAATTAAATTAGACCCCTACCATATGCTATACAAAAATGAATTCTATATAGAGCAACCAGTCATGTTTTTTAAAATAAATAAATAAAAAGGACATTTTTAAATTTTACAATCAGAAAGTCCTATCCTAACATGACACCATAGTCAGAAATAACAGGAAAAGACACAAATTTCACTATCATCCCCAGTAAAATTTCTCTGTGGCAGAAAAAAAATGAAAGTTTAAAGTTTAAAAGACAAATTTCAAATTTGGGGAATATGTTTCACCAAATACCAGGAAATCAACTTGTCAATGCCATTTTTCATGAAATCTGTATACCATTTTGAAAGTATCATTGCCATGAATCCAGAGATATCCCAATTCGATGCCAACCCAAGCCATTCCTACCTCTGTTCCAAGGGACCTTTCCACAGGAAAGCAAAGAGAACTTGAATCACACTACTACTTTTTTTTTTTTTTTTTGGTACCAGGGTTTGAACCCAGAAGAAGGGTGTTGGTGGGGTGCGGACAGGGACCCCAGCAAGGAGCCCAGGCTAGGGACCTAAAGGAGGGCCCAGGCCAGAGGAGAGCAGGAAAGGGTGGGGCCAGGCAGGTGGGTGGCACTAGGGTTCTGTGATGCAGGGAAGCCAAGGGGAACAAGGAAGGGGCCCAAGCAAGGGGCCCACAGTCCAAGCCCAGGAAAGCACGGAGCAAGAAGGGCCCCCAGAGGCTCAAGAGAGGAGCCAGGCCAGGGAATGGAGAGCCAAGGGCCAGCGCTGGGGCAGGGGGCTCAGAACACTGAGCCACATCCCCAGCCCTAATTTGTATTTTATTTAGAGACACGGTCTCACTGAATTGCTTAGCACCTCCTCTCAGCCTCTGGAGCCACTATGGTTATAGGCATGTGCCACTGTGCCTGGCTCACTACTACTTATTAATAACTAACATCTGTTCAAGGATTTTCACATTACAAATTCACTAAAAGTCAGTTGAGAACATAAGCCATGATCTCAGGATCTCATCAGGACTTCTTGATCTTTCTATCCTTACCTTTCAACACCTACAGAGAACAAGCAAGGAAATAGGCCTTAACAGTATTCCTGATGGTTTATAAATTCTTTTACAAGAAATTCGGGTAAGAATGACAGGAAACTGACTGTCTTGGCTTTGAAGTTTTAAATGAAGAGTGATGCTCTGGGCTCTATGCTCCTAGGGTTACAATAACCTAACCTGTTCTCATCAATGACAGGCTTTCACAAGACATATTAACAGATGTCTCTCTCTTGGATAAGAATGGAGGAAAAGGGACAACACTCGTGTGCAGAAGACAGTAATTCTCTATGCCATCAGAGGAACTATGCGAAAACCCAAGAATCCATTCTGAGAAAATTATACCTACAGCTATTCTCACTGTATTCTGAGGGTATGCCTAATCAGGGTATAGCAGAATTGTTTAGAAAATGGCCCTAGAATTGACAACTTGTCTCTACCATAATTAATTGTGTAATCATGAGTTCAAGTTTTAAATTCTTAAGCTCATTCTTTCATGGTTAAGTTGAAATACATACCTCTATGTGTTTGGAGGAAACATGAAATGAGATACTGTAAGGAAACTCTATTTTATGCTACCTTTTACAATAGTGTTGCTCACTGAGAAACAATTCAAATTCTAGGCTTAGCCCAGTGCCTGGCACACAGTAAAAACTAAATGGATGTTGCTATTATGCTCCTTTTTCATTCCTAAGAAAATACCAAACCTAATCCTTAAACTTCCACAACTTTATCCAAACTTTAGCATACCCAACTTTTGTACTAGAAAAGAATCTAGCATGATTTCTGGTGGATGTCCAATATGTTTTCTTTCATTGAAGAACTTTATGTTCAGATCTTGCACAAATGATGATGAGAGGGGAAATGTTCTGAAAAAAAAATCTTTGATCTCATAGGGTCTTGTCACTTTTAATTTAGTGACTTGTTTCTAAGAAATAAAGCAATTTTTTTCGAACTCAGCACTTTTGCTTTTAGTCCGAGTCATTAGAAGACTTTTTTAACTATTGAAATGACTGCTAGATAGGTAAGACTCTCTGTGTATGCCCAGGTCAGTCCTGGCAGTGCTACAAATACTTGGAGTTGAAAGCAAATATTAGTACATCCCTGGAGACCACTGGACATATAGGAAGTCCTCTTGGAGAAAACTGGGTTGATAGGTTTTCTTTAGACAAGACAGACTTTAACTTTCACACTACACACCGTAAGTCTTCCATAAAGTTTTTCTTTCTATTTCTTATAGTGATGTTAAGCAGGAAAATTTTACTTTTAATGTAAGTATAGGTAATGTTTGCATGGAACAAAAATATAAGTTTCTACAGCTTCAATTTATCTCATTATATAGTATCTCACAGTATCTGCTCTTATTGGAAAAGGATTTTGCAGAGGGGTAGATAAAAAAGTATAAAACTGGCTTAGCCAATTAATTTCATTTAGCTACCAGACATAGTCAAAGTTACATAAAAACATTACCCAAAGTCACCTTATAATTCTTGTGCAACTGAGATTTCTAACCTGTTATTTGAGAAAAACTGCTTTGATGGCATATTTAAATATATTTTTATGTCCAAACCTTTGTCTTCGTTACAGCTAAACCGTGGAGTTGATGGACCATGGAAGAACAAAGAAAAGTCATTCTCTATTATAAGTCACATTACACCCTGTTCCCACAAGCAACCAAAAAAAAAAAAAAATGGGGACTTTTATTTAATGTGTGGCTGCACATCTGAGTCAAATGAGAAATACAGCAGTCCTTCACAGGGTAAAAAGGGCTAAGCTGTTTTGTTACATGAACATAGCTCTGTTTATATTTAAAAGGAATACAAAGATGGCTGATTCACATAGGTATCTAGGCTTTAACATTTCATTACTTTTTAGTTACTACAGAAACTTAGGGTCTAAAAAGTCAAACTGTCAGTGAAGCAGCACATTCTTTTCTTGTTCTTTCACAGCTATTTTATATTAAATGCATCTCACGTAGAAAACCTTTTTTTCTCCCCCAGAGAATCTGGCAGCCACGAGACTTAGCCTTCCCTGTGTCTGTGGGTGTCTCTGAGCAGCAGTCAAGTACTCTGGGAGAATAATGGAGAAGTCACCAATATGTTCTAGAAAATCAGTCTAGCAGCTTATCAGAAACTTGGCATAAAGAAAATTAATTTTTGAAATCTTTAAAGACTTTATTTAAACTCAATTTTTGGAGACCAAAAGGGAAATCATACTTTTAAAATATCATATAAATGAGTTTCATGGTCCATTAAAATCCTTTTGCTGTTGTATGATTTTTTTTGTAGTAAAATACATTACTCATGAATACATATTCACTCATAGATCCCTTACATAAAAAAGCAAAAAATGACCGAAGAAAATAATGATAAACAATCAGAGTGCCTTGAACATGGAAAATGCTCTACAAATGAGACCAACATAACAGGTCAGCACTGTCATTCCTTTCACAGATTCAAAAAGTGAGGCTCAGCAATGAAGTCATCCAGATTACAGAGGTAGATAATAATACGGAGATAGTATAATTTTTATCTCTCAAGCCCCAGTGTCCATAGAGTTCAATTAGTCAATTCTTCTAAGAACTAGTGCCTAGACTTTCTATAATGAAGAACAAAAATGTTTTGATCCTACTTGCAAAATGAAGAAAACATAGTATAATTACTTCTTTACTATTTTTGTATGAGGTTCATCATGTAGGTACACACTGTCTTCACCATCCATGTTTCACATGAATATTTGGGATATTTAATTAGAAGGTAAGTGGTAAATGAATGAAGTTGAAATATCAGATAGTACCACCCAAAAGATGGCAGCCGAGATGACAGGGACCCTGGGCTGGCTAGTTTCCATTAGATGGGGTACAGTCAGAACAAGCCTGTGATTGACATTTTTAGTTCACAGATGCTTAGAAGTAGGTGCCTTGCCCATGGTCACACAGCTGTTGAAGAATAAAACTATGATTTGAAAAGCATAACATTTCTTGCATTCTAAACTGTAAGTTTACAAATAAGATCAGATACACTATTATAGCATTGTTTAAAATCTCATTAAAAAGATGTTGGTTCATAGTAAAAAAATCCATTTGAGGAAAAATCTATGTTTTTTTTTGTTTTGTTTGTTTATGTTGTTGTTGTTGTTTTGCAAGATATAACCCTAGTGGCATGTGTAAAAATAGGGTAGTCTGCACTGTTTTGAAAGGTGTCAAACTAATGGCTGTGGTATTTGAAGCTTTTCTTGTTTTTATTTAAAAAAGGTGCAGCTCAGAAAGGAATGACTGCAATTCCCTGGATCCCAGAACATATCACAGTATTTCATGTTTCTTGCTTTTGCATACGAAAGGGCCACTGCCTAGAATATCTTCTATCTTTCCCTCCTTACCTGTCTGTCAAATTAGTTGTCACCATTTTAAGCCTTAGTTCAGATTTAAGTTCCTCCAGAAAAATTCCCATGGCTTACATACTTGCATTGCTAATTGCCTCATTTTCTCTGGGACATATCTGCTACTTGTATATATTTACATTGTAATTATCATACAGTACAATCATTTATGAAAGTGTCTATCATCCTTGCTAGACTAGGCATGTTTCAAGTACAGAGTGGCTCTTAGTCATTTTGCAAATGACCATATTTAGCAGAGTGCCTAGTATATGAAAGGTAACAATAATTTTATGCTATTGAATTACACATAAACTACAAAATTAACATCCTATTTAGGATTCGTTAAAATGACATAATTCCTCCGTGGAATTATGAGACATTCAAATGACTATTCATATTCATAGATATAATGAGATAGAAAGAGATTATGAGATATGATTATGAGATACTTTGAACTATAAAATAATTATGTGATATTATGATGGAATATATGAGGTATGATGGAATCAAGAGAGAAATTTATTCACACTTTTTACTCTTTTACAATAAGTGTGATAATATCTTATGGTTTTAGAAAGATTTATAGGATCTCTTTTTCCAGTTGCAACTTTTACTTTCCAATTAGATTCTTATGCTTAAAACTAGCCATTTATAACCTAAATACTTCAATAAGGATTCTAACATTTTGAGTTGATTTGCATTTACTATTTTGAAAAAACTCATAATGTGAAGCCTTTTGATTTACGTTCTCTAAACTTTAGATAATTCTAAAGCAACTAATCTCAAAATAGACTTATTCAAATCTAGGTTATTTAAAAGAAGGACAATTAATAGTTCCCAGCTAGTTATCATTCTACCAAGGAAATACTATTTATGTGATATCACACTCTTCCTCTTCTTTTTACTACTTTTAGTTTGTAAATTTGATTTGAAGAGCACTTTGGACAAAGATCACCAACTATACATGCAAATTAGTGTTGCCTTTGAGCTTAACTGCTACTCTGCTGGTGCTCCCCAAGCAAATAACTAATGCAAGTCAAATCATCCACAAAGCTATCATGAAATACACCCAGCCCATCTGACGTTTCAGTAAGCATTGCTCAGAAAATCAAGAATACAAATAATACATCTGGGTAAAATCACAGAATAGTTGGAACTAGCAGGGTTTCCTTCTAGGCTTTCATTTTATAGTGACTTCTGGTTCCTTAAAAACATACATCAGCCTTTATTCTCTCTTGAAAGCATTATCGTTATATTAGACATCAGCCTAAGAAGATCCTTGGCACTATTTGGAAAGTTGTTCGTTTTGTCTGAATTGCATTTTACTGACCTCCCAGTGGGTCCACGATTTCACACAGCTGGCTCTGCCCTCTATGTTCCCTTAGAGTGTGAAATGGAAAAATGTAATGGCCATCCAGGTACAGGAACCTCACTGTGAAAATTTCGGTTCTTCTCATAGTATTCATCAAGACAAATTGGTTTTCTGGCAGGTCATTCTTGAAAGTAGACATTAGTACATTTGCAAGTATGTTTTGGTCATTTTCCATATTCTCATCTGTTTGGACGCTTCTTTGGCAAATTTTGTCAGTTCTATTCATTGGCCATGAATGATTATAGAAATAAAATATATGGATAATTCCTTAGCCACTACTAATCTATAAATTAATTTTGTTAAAACTTCAGTTGCCTAATTTTGCTGATAGTGTTTTTTATATTTATTTCTTAGCTGTAGATGGACACAATATCTTTATTTTATTTTATGTGGTGCTGAGGATCGAACCCAGGGCCTCACATGTGCTAGGCGAGAACTTTACTGCTGAGCCAGATGGTATTTTTGACTCATTAGTATACTCTGCCACTGAAAGCATATTCCAACAAGAACAACAAAAATCATTGGTTTCTATCTCTGTCTAGTTTGAAGTCCAGTAACAACTGAGTCTGGGAAACTTTAGAAAGTTGACTTCTTTTTCACATCCAAACTCATTCATTCAGCATTTAAGAGACAACCTTATCTCTCAAGTGTAGTGTAGATAACATAGTCATAGAGATAGTGATACAGACTTAAGTAGAAATTTGACATAATATTGAAGGCAATATAATAGAGGTGATAAACTGATTTGGCAAGTAGACTAATGACTATGGGTCAAAGTTTTATGCACAAATCACAGAGGTATGCTGAATCCAGCTGAGGGGAATATTTCTTTGAAAGGTTTATCTTGTAACTGAATTAGTTGGGCTAAAATAATTGTTTCTTGGTGCTTAGTTCAAAAATAGAGATTACAGGCTACAACACAATTGAGTGTTGAAAATATGCTATTTTAAAGAAAATAGTCACAAAAGATCATTGAATTATGTACCTCAAATGGATGAATTATATATGTGAATTGTATGTCTGTGAAGCTACTGTACCAAAACACACAGAGACAGACACACAACACACACTTCAATGCATTAAGAAAAAGTTTCAAAATTCATTAATCCAAGTTGTTTATTCTAGACTTTGAAAGAATTAAAGAATTAAAACTCTTTTGAAATCAATGGACCTATGTGTTTATCATATGAAAAGTACTAAAATCCATAATTCATATACTAAAATAAGGGGAAATAAGGTCTTGGGAGTGTGGCTTGGTGTAGAGTACTTGCCTGGCATGCATGAGGCCCTGGGGTTGATCCTTAGCAATTCTGGAAAAAAAATTATATGAAATAATTGGTAAAATTAACAGATAGTTTGGTTAAGGTTAATTAGGCTACATACTTTAGATGGCTAGATATCATCATTAAACTAGTGTCCATGTGGTTACATGCTAGTAAAGTTTCAATCTAAGAACTTAAAATAAAGTTGCTGATACTCACTGCTTGATAAATTATAAAATTCTTTTTACTTTCACATGCTTCCATAGCTTATCAAGCCTACTTAAATGAAGGTTTAGTCATTAATTATGAAGAATGCCACAAATTGTCTAGAAAAGCAAAATTATGCAGAAAAGCAAAACAGTAGAAATATGTATACCATTTCTCAATTTTAAGTACAAAAAATACACTGTATTTTATGAGGTTTTTTGTTTGTTTGTTTGTTTTGCAGACTAGCTGCTATAATTTGGACATGTAATGTCCTCTAAAGGCTCAAATGTTAAGGGTTTGGTACTCAGCAATATTGGAAAGGGATAGAATCTGAAAGAGGTGGGGCCTTGTGGGAGGTCTTAGGTCTCTGGAGTACACCCTCACAGAGGATTGTGGGGCTACCATCTCTCTGTTTACTGACTTTCAGGAGGTGAGCAGTTTCCTCAACCATGAGGAAACCAAAAGCAATAGACATGACCAATCATGAACTGAAACCTCTAAAACTGTGAATCAAAATAAACCTTATCTCTAGTAATTTGTTACAGTAGTAGAAAGCTAACACATGGAAAAAATATATATTTATTTACACGAGCAGCCCCTTCACTTGTTTCAGTATTTACTCATATATAAAATATACCTTCCACGAATATAATATAAATAAATTGAGTATGACTAAGATCCATACATTCTCTTCCACATTAGGAATCAAAGGGCAAGCTACTGTCTTTGTGGTACTCATAGTCTAGTGAAAGTGTTACTATCAAATAAATCAGTAGAGATGAGAAAATGGAATGTCAATGCTACTCTAAGAAAAAATAAATGTGAGCATATCATACTATTGTCCATCATCTCAAAGAATATTTCTAAGAACAGCATGTCATTCTTTATAGGTAAAATAAATAGTCACCTCAGAAAAAACTGCCTAATGAAGACATAATCAAAATGTTGAAGCAAAAGTTCAGCTACCTTTAGCCTTGCTCTGTGCTTTCAGTAGTTCTCTGAAGGCAAGGGATCCACATGACTAAAACTCATAAAAATATCAGAAATAATATTTGGTTCATCCAATTTAATTACTCTATGCATTATGGTTTCTTAAATCCTACATCTTTTTATTTAAAGTTTTGTCTAAGATTGTGAAGCAAACCTTCAAATTTTTGTCTTCATAGAGATATAAATACCTGAAAACCAGTAATTTGTTTTCTTTTTCTTTCTTTCTCTCTTTCTTTTTTTTTTTCAGAGGAGGAAAATTTTATTTGGGGTTCCTGGTTTCAGAGGTCTCAGTCCATAGATGGCTGGTTTCATTCCTCAGAACTCAGGTGAGGCAGGACATTATGGTGAAGGAAAGCAGCTCACCAGAAAGCAGAGAGAACTCTGCTCATCAACAACAAAATATATTCCCCAAAAGCATGCCCCCAGAAACCCACCTCTTCCAGCCACACCCTACTAGCCTGCAGTAACCACTCAGTTAATACCTATCAGGGGATTAATTCACCAATTGGGTTAAGGCTTTCATAATCCAATCATTTCACCTCTAAACCTTCTTGCATCATCTCACACATGAGCTTTTGAGGGACACCTCACATCTTAAACATAATATTGACATTTTCTATAGTTTCTTTCTCTCTTTTAAACTTTTCATTTTGTGTGCATTTTCTTGACTTTTTAAATTTTTAAAATTTTTTTAAATTAGTTATACATACATGGGCTATAACTTCTCATTTTTCTGAATGTACATGTTGTAGAATCATATTGGTCTTGTAGTCACATATATACATACAGTAGTAATGTCTGTTTCATTCTACTATCTTTCCTATCTCCACATCCTCTCCCCTCTCCTCCCATCACTTTCCTCTACCTAATCTAATCTAAGGTAAGGCTATTCTTCCCTAGTGACCCCACAAAAAACCAAATAGCATCTGCATATTCATTTTTTGGGATTGGCTTATTTCACTTAGCATGATATTCTCCAACTCCAACCATCTATGGGAAATGCCATAGTTTCAATCTTTCTTAAAGCTGAGTAATATTCCATTGAATATTCCTATATATCAGCGATGAGAATCCACTGAAAGAGAAATAAGGAAAACTTACTCCATTTACAAAAGTCTCAAAAAAAAATAAAATAAAATACCTGGGAATTAATCTTACAGAAGAGATGAAAGACCTCTACAATGAAAACTACAGAACACTAAAGAAAAAAAATTGAAGAAAATCTCAGAAGATGGAAAGATATCCCAGGCTCCTGGATAGGCAGAATTAATATTGTCAAAATGGCCATACTAAAAAAAGTATTATACAGATTTAATGCAACTCCTATTGAAATACCAATGACATTCTTCATAAAAATAGAAAAAGCAATCATGAAATTTATTTGGAAAAATAAGAGACCCAAAATAGCTAAAGCAATCATTAGCAAGAAAAGTGAAGCAGAAGCCATCATAATACCAGAACTTAGACTATATTATAGAGCTTTAGTAACAAAAAAGGCATTGTATTATCACCAAAATATCCCTGTAGACAAATGGTACAGAATAGAGGACACAGAGACAAACCCACATAAACATAGTTATCTCATACTAGACAAGGGTGCCAAAAACATTCACTGGAGAAAATAAATGGTGCTGGCAAAACTGGAAATCCATATGTAGCAAAATGAAATTAAACTTCTATCTCTCACCCTGCACAAAAATCAACTCAAAGTGGATCAAAGACTTAAATACTAGAACAGAGACCCTGTGTCTAATAGAAAAAAAAAAGGCTCAGATCTTCACCATTTTGGCCTAGGATCTGACTTCCTTCACAAGACTCCTAAAGCGCAAGAAGTAAATTCAAGAATCAATAAATGGGGTGGATTCAAATTAAAAGCTTCTTCTTTTCCCTGCAAAGGAAACAATGACAGGAGGAGAGAGCCTACAGATTGGGGGGAAATCTTTACCACATGCACCTCTGTTAAAGCATTAATTGCTAGGACATATAAAGAACTCAAAAAGCTTAACACCAAAAAAAAAAAAAAAACCCAATCAATAAATAGGCTAAGGAACTGAACAGACACTTCACAGAAGAAGAAATGCAATTGATCAACAAATATATGAATAAGTGTTCAATATCTCTAGCAATTAGAGAAATGCAAGTCAAAACTACACTAAGATTTTATCTCCTGTCAGAATAGCAATCATCAAAAAGGGACACAGCCACATCAATGTTTATAGCAGCACAATTCACAATAACTAAATTGTGGAACCAAATTAGATGCCCTTCAGTAGATGAATGGATAAAAAATGTGACATATATATACAATGGAATATTATTAAGCAATAAAAGAAAATAAAATTATGGCATTTGTAGGCAAATGGATGGAGTTGGAGAAGATAATGCTAAGTGAAGTTAGCCAATCCCCAAAAAACAAATGCTGAATTTTTCTCTGATATAAGGAGACTGATTCACAGTGGGGTAGGAAAGTGAGCATGAGAGAAATAGGGCAGAAGGGTAGGAGGGGAAGAGAGGGAGTATTTCATCATATGGTGAAATATGATGGACATCATTATCCAAAGTACATGTATGAAGACATGAATTGGTGTGAATATACTTTATATGCAACCAGAGATATGAAAAGTTGTGCTCCATATGTGTAATAAGATTTGTAATGCATCCCACTGTCATTATTTTTTAAAAAAATCAATAGGAAAAAAGAATACAAGCAACAATAAATGTTGGCAAGGATGTAGTGAAAAAAGTACACTCATACATTGCTGGTGGGACTGCAAATTCATGCAACCACTATGGAAAACAGTATGGAGATTTCTCAGAAAACTGGGAATTGAGCCACTATTTGATCCAGCTATCCCACTCCTTGGTTTATACCCAAAGAACTTAAAATCAGCATACTATAGTGTCCCAGTCACATCAATGTTTATAGCTCAATTCACTATAGCTAGACTATGAAACCAACCTAGGTGTCCCTCAATAGATGAATGGATAAAGAAAACAATTTGGGGGTTTTTGTTGTTGTCATTGTTGTTGTTAGTTTTCAGAAGTTTATTCTGTGTCTTAGCATGGCTTTCTTCAGATTAACCCTATCTATCATTGCTCAGTTTCTGGATACTGTAGATTTATGTCTTTTGTCAAATTTGGGGAATTTTCATTCATATCTTTCAGACCTAGTCTCCTTCTTTCTCCTTTCCTGCAGGAGCTCTGATGACATGAATATTATAACTTTTGTTTAGTTCCACAGATCAAAGTTGCTGTTAACTTTTTCAGTTGATTTTTTCTCTGTTGTTCGGATGAATAGCTTCTTTTGTCTTATTCCCCATCTTACTGGTTATTTCTTCATTCTCCTGTTTTTCTGTTGAGCTCATCCACTGAATTTTCTATTTTGATATTTGTATTTTTCAGTTCTAAAATTTCCATTTGGTTCTTCTAAAAAGTTAAATTTCTTTGCTAAGTCTTTTATTTTTGTTTATTTGTTTCAAGTATGTTTATAATGGCTCATTGAAGTATTTGTATCCTTTAAAATCTTTGCAGATAATTCTAACATCTATAAAAATCTAGCATTGGCATCTATTAATTCCTTTCTTTTTGAGATCCTTCTGGTACTTTGTAGGATAAGTACTTTTGATTGTATCCTGAACATTTTCATTTAAATTCATGAGACTCTGTATTTATTGAAACTTCTGTTCTAGTTGATTTTCTTAGACCTCAATCAAGCACTGGAAGAGGAAATGGTCTCTGACCTATTACTGCTGAGTGGAGGTGGAAATCTAATTCCCTACCCAGCTTCTGTAGACACTTCTCATTGTAGCTGGGCACTGGTAGGAGTTCTAGCTCCCCCATGTGATCTCTAATAGCACTACCATGAGGGTGGCTTTACTACTGCTGGGAAATCTGAAAGTTGTGACAAACCACAAGGCTTCCTCTGATATCACAACAACACTTCTACACTGACATGACAGGGGAGAGGTGACTTCTTTCCAGCTAGACAGGATAAAAGCCCAACTCCCTCTTTGGTCTTCTCTGACACCACTCTATCAAGAGATGTTAGGGTACCTCATTATAGCTTCACAAACGTATAAGTCTAGGCTCTAGAGATAAAGTCCACATATTTTCTGAACTTTTTTTTTTGGTTAATTTGCTTTTATCTTAGATTGAGCACAATGGCTACTGTCTAAAAGATTTCTGTCTTGATAGGCAGTAATTGATTATCTGATTAGAGACAGCAGGCTTTTATTAGAGCTTTTGCCTTTCATCTATACACTTTGGGATACCTGGTATATATAAGCATGGGTAGAGGAAGAAAGCCCAGAAAACTTATCCACTGTTTTGTTCTTTGGATCTCAATGTTACTAGCCAGTTTATCTTCTTCACTCCCTATTTGAAATACACACACACACACACACACACACACACACACAAACATACACTCCAGACTTTTTGGTCACACTTAGTAGAATAAAGAACATCTATAACATCTATCCAGAGCACAAATCTGAATTTTGAAGGTATTTCCAAAATAATAAAAGCATAAGAAATTTGAAACATGTGTAATTCTTTCAAAATAAAGGTAACTTTATGTTGATGCAGTATTTTAAAATTTTTCTGAAGACTATACTAAAACTAGAAGGTATAGTGGAAAACATCAAGGTAGAATGATAAGGAGCATGTTGAATATTTCTACCCATGAAAAGGTTGCATTTGCACTTTAGTTCCACCTCAAATAATGTGACCCAAATAATACACTAGGTAAACTTTCTATAAAAATTGCAAGAATAAAGAAAAAGGAAAGGGAGAAGCAAATCAACCACAATGACATCAAGTATAAATAGGGTTGCTAAAGGAAAGTTTGTCATAGAGAGATATTGTGTTATTGCAGCAAAGAGCAATAGAAGCACATTAAAGTAGACAAATGCTAAGTTTTTTAATACTCTGGAAACTTTTAGTGTACATTATCACTACCATTCTCTAATTTTAAGCCTTGTGCTCCTGTTCAATGACTGCAAATGGAGTGTTTAAAACAAAATTGGTCAAAATGTTGAGTTGGTTAAAAATAAATTTTCCCCATCACTAGTTTTTATAGAATTATACTTTCAAAGTAACATGAGACAATTATGCACTGACTTGCATAATTTTAAACATTTCTCCAATTTTTTTAGAATTTGAAGCAGTTCAATCTCTTTTAAAATTTCTAAATTATTAGAATATATTTAACCAATTATACTTTCTTTGTTTGATTAGCAGTTTTTACATATATATATATATATATATATATATATACATTTTATATGTCAATTATCCTAAAACAATGTGGTTGATGTTTTCTCAGCAGCAAAGCATTTTTTTAAATATTCTTTTTCCATACTAGGGATTGGACACAGAGCCTCACAAATGTTAGGCAAGTCCTTTCCCATTGAGTTACACACCAGCCACAGTCAATAGTGTTAATATTTTATGTGTTCCAAGGTGATTTTGAACAGTTGGTAAATGTAGGTCATTTTCTAAGTTATTTTAATGTTATGAATTTCACATTCTTTTTCAAACAGCAAGGCTAACTTCATCTATTGCACCACCTTTGTAAGTGATTTTTTTAAAAAACTTTCTATATAACCTTCACATTTAAAACCCTTTTAGATGAAACAATTGTTGCCACTACAAGATTGGATAGCACCACTATTTGATATTTTCATGTGATAAGCTGTGGGTCCACAGTCAAAAACACAGAAAACTTCAATGCAGATTCATGGAAGAAAATAATTCTGGTCTTAGATTGCACAGTGGAGTGGGCAGGTTGTTTTATCATCCCCTTCTTGGTGGGGTCACCCATGCGTAAACACATCATAAGTCTCACAAGATTTGGCAGATATGACCCCAGAGCCAAGCATAAATCTTTTCATCAGTCAGTACATTACCCTCTTTTAGTTTGGGCTTATAATTTTTGAGTTTTAGAACTTGCAATAGAAAGTCTGACAAATACAAATGCAAAATGATAAATAAAAGAAAAAAATTATAAAATGTCAATCAAAAAAGGAACCAGGTAACCACCATTATGAACGGCAGGGGATGGTAAAAGAATATGAAATATTTGAATAAAACCAATAATCAATTAAAGTAAAATGTTTGGTAAGAATCTATTTCATCTGGACCTCACATAAATTGTTACAATTCAAAAACATTGTCAATAATCCACAGGGATAACTGCCTAAAGTCAAACCAGAAAAAAAAAATAGGAAAATACAGTGTTTCTGACAAAAAAATACAAGTAAAGATCAATAAAATGTATGAAAACAATTTTTAAATTATTTATCTGTTAAAAAAAGTGGCTAGAAAAAATATAAGGGTCTATAGATTAATGCAGAGATATAGATATTTCTCAATTTGTTCTTAAGGGCTTGTTTTTTTGATCATGTTGTTCATTAATGCCCTCCCCATTTTTAGTCCTAAATTTGCCATTATCCACATCACTTTTAAAAATATAGTGGTATTTGTGGATATAGGTTAACTAACTGTTAAATTTTAAAATTTCTAAATTTTAAACAACCTATGCTACTCATGGTCTCCACCCAAGTGCAAAAACAGCCAAGGCAAGAAATGGCTGAATTTTATCTGGTCAGAGTTATAATGCCTGCAGCACATGAGTAAAACTGCATAGCTAAAACTGTTTGATTTTCTCCATGAGATATGAGACCAAAGAAATGATTAGATTTGCATAGACAATACTCAATGAGAAATCGAATACTGTAAACACGATATTATTTTCTTCTTCTGATTTTCATATGGAAACAGGACCCAGTGTATAATCTGTGAGATCCATAGCAAAATGAAAATGAGGTTCCTTCTTTTCAAAAATCAATAAGCATTTCAAGATGGTAACATTAAAGAGCATTAAACCAAGAATAGGGTCCTTGCTAAGCATGGGTTCCTATGCAAATATACAGTACAGGTCACATTACCACAAAGCCAGGCCTGCAGAGAAGTGTAAATTGTTGAAGATATGGAGCAATCTGTCAAGAACCTGCAGGACCATATATGCACATACTCTTTTACCCATTTATCCTATTTCCAGGACTCTCCATATAAGAAATATCAGAGCTGTGCATATTAGCATACAAAATATATTTGTACCAGTGTTGTTGTGATAAGGAATATTGGAAAATTTAATATTATGCATAAATTGTGGGCTTTTAAAAGCATATCAATAAAAATGTTTTCTTAATAGCATTATAAAATGCTGTTACATGAGAAAAAAGGAGACAATAAAATGGAAATATAGAGTGTTCCCTCTTTCTCCTTCTTGACTTTCATTATTTCCTTCTATAGGTTTTCTCAAAACTTGAAAAATATTTAGCAAAGCATTGATAGGAGTTAACTTTGGGATATGGAATTTAACATGATTATTGCTTTCTTCTGTGGTTTTCTAAGAATTATTAATTTTCCATAATGAACATTTATTACTCTTAAAACTAGAAGTGAAAAAGCAAAAGAAAATAAACTCTTCAGCTGAAACAGACAGTTTCTAAACAAACAGTTGGAAGCAATAAACTGTTTGAGCAGTAATCCAAGCAGACCTAATGCAAACATGCCTCACTCCTACTCTCTGCAATATAGCCCTCTGGAGAAGCAAAATTTAGTGCAGAGAACAGAGTTTCAGCTCAACTTATATACCCTTCTTGGTCTACTTGTCCTGCTAGGTTTTTGCATTTAGTACATCATCGAACAGATGTAGTGCCATTATTTTCAATGTTCAAATTAGCCAATTTGGGACATGAAACTATTTTAAAAGGTTTTATAGAGAGTACATGCCAATGACTTAGTACTAGAACAGAGGTTGTTCTGGAAGCAATAATGACCATGTGTTAGTCAAGGGTATAGTTGAAGCTTAGAAAATAAGTTCAGAATTTTGAAGCATCTTAAGCTTGGATCCCCCACAGCAAAGCTGAGATTTGGGTATAGGTATTTTATTTGGGAGTTGATGACAGAGATCACCCATAGTTAGGGAGAGAATCAGAGGTGGAAAAAAGACAAAGCAAGAACATGGCTGTTATTGTACTTCCTAATATTGCTTGGGGGACCTGGTGTTCAGTCAATATTCTCACCAAAAAGGAGGAAGCTGATACAGCAAACTCCTCCACTGATGGAGGGTATCCTTGGAAACATTTACTTAGCTGATCGCGTATGAGCTATGAAAACTTTCAGGCTTTGAAGAGAAAAACAGCAGAAGTTAGAGGCAGGATGCCATCAAGATACTTGGGAACTGAACTGACCATCACAGGTATGGCTGAAATCAGAGATGGGCTGAATCAATCTGACAGGGGGCTCCAAAGAAGTTCACAGTGGAAAATTATAAGAGGGCAATGGGATGCAGGAGTGAATGTTTGCAATGTGATCTCAGGACAGATAAAGGAAAACTGAAGAGACGCATGCCTGGTTTTATCTATTTGCTTCTATTAGGGGAGAGGAAGAGGAGGCAAGGGAAAAGCTACTCATAGGATTTACTTCTTGTATATGATCTAAGCTTTAGCATAAGCTTCATGGACAGGTCTGAGATTGTGACTACCATGTGTGAGGCACTGGGTTCAATTCTCAGCACTGCATATAAAATAAAATAAATAAAATAATGGTCCATCAACAACTAAAAAATAAATAAAAATAATTTTTTAAAAAAAGGCTTCATGGACAAGTTAAAAATATGAGACAATACCTATTGGAGAAACAGATCAAAACATTACTCCAAAATGTAGATGGGCATCTTCTTCTTGCCATTCTCTGAAGACAAAATATTTTTGTTCTGTAATGATTTTGTTTTTTGAGGATCTAAGTAAAACATATTGAATATGTAAATTAGTTCTACATCTGTGGATATACATCACGGCTTATTTTTAGAGGATTATTATTTCAGTGCTTCTTAAACCATAAAACCCAGAGTAATCATCACCCCACAGGTCTATATATTGCAATGGAATCAGAAATGCCCTGGACGATAAGGTCATTTTGGTCAAGAAGGTTTTGTGACATATCCCCTCTCACCACAGCTGCCTTGAAAGTAATGTTCAGTGTTTTGGGGAGACATGACAAATGAACTGCAATAAACTGTTCGCTGAGTCTCTCAGTGATTTCTCAGCACTTTGTCCATATCTGTGCAGTGGCACTTAACGTAGTCTACAGTAATACATCTTGTTACTTGTCTAACTCTCCAGAAACTGGCAAGTTTCACGGCAAGTAAGACTTACCTTCGCCACCTCTGCACAATGTTCTGTGCATTACCTAATACAATGGGTGGCCAATATGAACTTGCTGAATGACTAAGCAAAGCATTTTCTAGGTGATATTCCTTGGATTTGTCAAGTAGGAACACTGACATGGCTTCAACCATCTGAAATCTGATCTTGACTCTGCCTCTACCAGCAGGGTATCTTTGGATAAATCAACAACCTTTCCTCCACCTTATTTTTCCTTAACTTTATAGTTAAAGGAGTTGAGAAGATGATCCCAAGGTGCCTTCAATCTCCTGCAGTCAATGATCTATGTGTCACAGCTGTTGGCTCATTAGAAAGCACTAAAGGAATTCTGTCCCCAATTCCTTACCCAGCTTCCAAAATACCTTCTAGTGCCCTGTGACAAATTGTGTGCTTATGGGTAAATGTGTGGATATAATAAAAGGGAACTTTTAAACTAGGAAGCTAATACAGAGGTTTGTACCTTCATTCTTTTGAACTTTTAAAAGCAGGTGTCTTTGTTTGCTGTAGGGAATTTTCTGTTGACTCTTTTTGTTCTATTTCAATTTCTAATCTTTGGTTTTAGCAATATGGAAAAGTATGTAAATAACAACAACTAGCATTTGTATTAATCAATACACCTTTTGTTTCTGCAACTCTAGCTTCTAGTTAAGCAACACACACACACACACACACAGAAAATAATAATCTAGAGATTTCATTCACTCTATCAACAAATTTTAATAGAATGTCAAGCTTTCTGCTTATCTTAGAACCTGGGAAATGATTTAGAGATGTCTTAATGAGCTACAGAGTAAAGTTAATACAAACTTAATACTTCCGACTTTCATGCAGACCTTAAGTATTAGAGAAGTTTACATTATTATTGGTTTGTTTTTAGCACTATTTTACCCATATATATTCTAAAGAAACAAGATAGCAATTTAGGAAGGAAATGAAAATGAAAATCATGGAATCTATGTTTAAACAAGGCAATGAATTAAACTTCAGTTAAAGAATCGTATATTTGAGGAAGCAAGAGGTTTTAAACAAACATTTTAGAATGGTTATTTACTCAGGTAACTTTATCCAACTGTGAGTGGTTTCACAATTTTTTCCCTAAATTTTAATTACAAAAGAACACTGAAATGACTATGCCTTAAATTATATAAAGTATATTTCTATATTTCATGAGAATCTTAAATCTTCTAGAAGACTCAGAGAAAGGGATATACATACAAGTGGCAAAGTCTCAAGTGTTGAGGCTCTGGCAAAAATGGTATACATACTCACAGTGTCCCCAGGGGAAGGGGGAAAGTGTGCATAAACAGGTAAGAATTCCTAATGATAGTCCTGGGAAAGGTAAAACGGTGAATCACAATGGAGAAAACTGAGAGAGAATTCCACACTCCTCAGTTTTACATTTGTATTTTTTTTAATATTTATTTTTTAGTTGTAGTTGGGCACAATATCTCTATTTCATTTATTTATTTTTTCTATTATTATTATTATTGCATTATAATTCTTAATACACCTTTATACCACTTATTTATTTTTACGTGGTGCTGAGGATAGAACCCAGGGTGCTCTACAACTGAGCCACAATCTCAGCCTTACATTTGCATTTTTAAAAACATGATCAGGTAACCACTTGATGAAACTCCAGGGAAGTAGGTCAAGCAGAAAAAAGTTAACCCCAAAAAGTTTCTGTCTTGTTTTATTTATTAACATTCTCGAAATGACAAAATTATAGAGACAGAACAGATCAGAGGTTTTCTGGGGAGAAGAATGAATGGGAAGGTTGGTACAGCTATAGAAGGGAGGAGGATCCTTGTCGTGATGGAACTGGTCAATATCTTGAAAATGTTGATGGACACACAAAGTTTCACACGTGGCAAAACCATGCAGAACTAAGCATACACATGTACACATATACATAAACAGAAATATATACAAGATGGGAAATTAGAATAATATCTGCTGAGAGCCACAGCCGAGTCAGTATGGCCCCTGGCATTTTGCCAACAGTATTGGCTGACAGGCGAGGCATTATTATCCGCCTCGGCCACTACTTTTGAGTTCTCCTGGGGATTCCCAGGGATTCCCCTAGAGTTCCCATTGGTTGGGGAAGTGCAGGAGGAGGGATTTCCGGGGGAGATATTTCCGGTGACTTGTTCCTGGGCAAGCCGCTTGGCGTTCGGGAGGAGTTGTTGGTGGAGTTCAAAAATAAAGTTTGTTCCTGCTTCAGTGGCTCGTGATTTGTGCCCAGCCAGACTGCGGCAAATATCATTAGATTTTGTCAATGATAATTTATTGACTGGGATATTATATAATAGTAACACAAGATTTTGCCAATGGAGGATATTGATTAAAGGGCAAATGGGAGTTGTCTGTATAATATTTCTTATAAATGTATATGAATATGTGATAATCTCAAAATTAAAAAGATTAATTACAAAAATCATTAAGAAAAGCACAGACAATTCAATAAGAAAATGAATCAAAGATTTAAGCATGGAACAAAAAGGAAACCCAAATGAAAACCAAATCTTTAAAAGTAATCAGCCTCACTGTCAATCAGGGAAATGAATATTAAAATCACAATTAGACTGTATTACACAGAAAGGCTAAGAATTAGAATATCTGATAAAACTAAATGTTGTTAAGATTAGAACAATCAGAAATCTGATTTCAGGGTTTCTAGATATATTATTCATTACACAGTATATTTAGTATATTGGTATATAAATTGGTATTAAAGGGTAGCTGTGCTTTATTGTTTCAGAAATAAGAATACAAGGTAAAGGAAATGGAACAGAGGGAAATCAGTGTACATACCATAATTTATTTCTTGTGGTGCAATGGTACTGTTGAAGCATAAATGAGTGTATTTACTTTGTAAAACAGGGTGGCATGGTGGCATTTTCCAACAAAATTGACAATAAGCATAACTTAGAAATTCCAATACTTAACATTAGAGACATGTTTTTACAAACAAAGTCAGGTGTGCTCTCAAGAATTCTCATACTTTTTTTTTTATTAGAAACTGGAAACAACTTATGACCATTTAAAAAAGAATGGATAAATAAACTGTGTATCCATATAATGAAATTCTATATAGCAAAGATAAGTATGCTACATCTCCACATGCTGCTTACCTGGGTAAATCTTTGCTGAGAGCCACAGCCAAGTCTGAATGACACATGGCATTTTTGCCAGAAGGGAGCGGTTGAGAGGCGAGCCATTGAGATGATGATGGTTATGTTAAACTGTGTATTCAACTGTATATTAGACCCCTGTTGTCTGCCTCAAATACAGGGCATGCTAATCTTTGAGGTCCTGTCTCAGGATCCCATCTATCAAAAACGGGAGTTGAGGGCCACTCAGCATATGTTGTCTCCATAGGTGGAGCTGTTGGTTGGACACTTATGCCCTCTGGTGATAGAAAGGTGTTAGTAGCAACCTCCCGTTGTAACTTCTCTCCGGATAGCCCCTCCTTCTCTAAACTTTTTTTCCCTGTCTGACTAACTCGAGAGACTTCCTCTTTTACTTCATTTAAAATGTCTTCTCCTCGACTAAGCAAACAAGATTGTACCAATGTCCATAATGGTAATGTGCCAACTGGCAGAGTTCCTGGGCTTTCCTTTTGTATCTTTTTAAAATCTTCACCATGATGGTTCCATTGTGATGTATTTAACAACCCCTCTTTAATGAACCATGGGCTACACCTTTGTATCGTCTTAACGTATGCCCTAAATGTTCTTGATTTTACTGAGATGCCTCCTTCCTCCTTCCTCTAGCACTTTACTTAACGCCCTTTCAGTTTGGTTCTTATTAATTTTTAATTCCATATTTCCGTGACAAAGATACCCCTCACTAAGATAATGCAAAACAAAACCGAGACAAAATGAAACAAAAATGGAACAAAAATTCATTATATCAGCCTTTCTATCCTCCTGAAATGTCCATCCATCCTTTCTCCCTATCTGTTCCTCAGACACAAATAGTTTCTCCTTAGATGTGAGCAGTTTTTCTTCCGTTCCACCCAAATGCCGCAGCCACCGAACTGGCAGTTGTAGGTTCAAACAGGAACTCCTTTATTGCCCGAACTCCCTCAAACGCCACCCATGCGGCCCTTTCAGGAAAACCACCAACCGGAAATCCCTCCTCCAGAACTTCCCCAACCAATGCGAACTCCCCAGGCATCCCCCCCCCCCAGAACTCCAAAGTAGCAGGCTCCTCCCCACACAGGCAGACAGCAGGGGTCTAATATACAATTGAATACACAGCTTAACATAATCATCATCATCTCAATGGCTCGCTGGTGTCACCTCTCAACCACTCCCTTCTGGCAAAAATGCCAGGCGTCATTCCAACTCAGCTATGGCTCTCAGCAAATCTTGAGGAATACAGTATTAGGCTATGTACAGGAAACAAAATAACTGCTATATTCTTCTATTAATGTAAAGTTCTAAACTAGCTCTCTTATTTAAGAGCAGCTAAACAGGTGGTATGTCTACCTGAAAAAGAAAAACAAACAAAATAAAAGATGACTTTAAACTCAGTATAGTGAGTACACATAGAGGTGGGAGATGGAGACTATGGGAAGAGGGGGGCAGTTATTATATTTCTTGATCTGAGAGTTGATTACATATGTGTTTGCTTCGTAATTATTTCTCAATCTGTAAATACATTTGCACAATTAAACATACAAATATTGCTGGCTTTAAAAATAAAATGTGCTCTCCCTAGTGCACTGAGTGCTTGAGCCTCAGTGCTTGTATGGTCGCTGTGGAGGACTATGTTGTTACCAAACATTCCGCTCACCGGTACTCCAGAGGTTGGAAAAACTACACTAGGCAAAGAACTTGCGTCAAGATCAGGACTGAAATACATTAGTGTGGGTGATTTAGCTCAAGAAGTTTGATCACTGGATATCATGGAGTCTGGCAAGATGGCTTCTCCCAAGAGCATGCTGAAAGATGCACAGATGATGGCACAGATCCTGAAGGATATGGGCATTACAGAATATGAGCCAAGAGTTATAAATCAGATGTTGGAATTTGCCTTCCAATATGTGACCACAATTCTAGATGATGCTAAAATTTATTCCAGCCATGCTAAGAAAGCTATTCTTGATGCAGATGACGTGCGATTGGCAATCCAATGTGGAGCTGACTAGTCTTTTACCTCTCCTCCCCCAAGAGATTTTTTTTATTAGATATTGCAAGGCAAAGAAATCAAACCCCTTTGCCATTGATCAAGCCATATTTGGGTCCTAGATTGCCCCCTGCTAGATATTGCCTAACAGCACCAAACTATAGGCTCAAGTCTTTACAAAAGAAAGCATCTACTTCTGCAGGAAGAATAACAGTACAACGGTTAAGTGTTGGTTCAGTTACTAGCAGACCAAGTACTCCCTAACTAGGCACACCAACCCCACAAACCATGTCTGTTTCAACTAAGGTAGGGACTCCAATGTCTCTAACAGGGCAAAGGTATACAGTACAGATGCCTACTTCATAGTCCCCTGCTGTAAAAGCCTCAATTCCTGCAACATCAGCAGTTCAGAATGTTCTAATTAATCCATCATTAATTGGGTCCAAAAACATTCTTATTACCACTAATATGATATCATCACAAAATACTGCCAATGAATCATCAAATGCATAGAAAAGAAAACGTGACGATGATGAGATGATGATGATGATGACTATGATAATTTGTAATCTGGCTTTGATGCATGTAACTGTATGTAAACTTGGTCTTGAATCCATTGTATTGAAATTAAAGAAGCCTGCTAGATGTTTTCAAATTGTGTGTTAGAAAACTTAAATAGTATTTAATGAATAAAAAATAGTTCTTATTCTTCTCAATTGCAATGTTGGATTTTCTTTAATAGGACCTGTAATGGTTTTTTATCAGCCTTTATGTGTAAAAAAAAAAAATAAAGTTGTTAATTGAGTTGTTTGGCAATTGGCAAAAAATAAATAAATAAATAAATAATAAAATGTGATAAAAAGATGTCAAGATTTTCCTTGTTTGTTTTGTTTTTGCTGAATGATTCAACACTCAACTTAAAAGTAGAGGATTAAATACACAAAATAAAATCAATTGAAAGTAACAGCATCTAAACATTAAGCATTTTATAATATATTCCATTTGCACTTTTACTTCTATACTAGGAAATATCAAATATACATGGAAATAATGTTTTTGATACTTCCTAGATGCATGGGTAATTGATAAGTATGAATAACTGTCCTTTCACACAAGGAATCTACATTGATAATTTTTTTCTATAATTCTCCTTATCTGAATAGTTATCTATTATTTTCACCATTTTTCTGGTACTGTAGTAAGCACTTAATATTTGTACCATGAATATGATTTTATTTGATAAAAATCTATACTCAGGATTTTTCACTATAATAATTTTAAATGAAAATGGATTGTATTATTATACATAGAATAAAGATAAGAATAAAATAGACCAAAGATATTTTCTTTTTGTAACATGGAATTAAATTTTTTTTTCCCATTTTGTACAATAGATGTACACTGCTTTTATGATTAGAGAAAAAATATTATTTGAAAAGTAAGACTGAAAGCTATAGTTTAATCATCAATTTAAGTCACTGAAAATATGAACAAAAATAATCAAATGCCATTATTTTAACCATTCATTGCCAGAGTCACGAGAAATATGGTCTAACTGGCATTAGATTGGATTTGTTTAGTAACTGATTTTTGCCTCATAAAATAAGCAATATCAGTGGGAATAGATATGTCTCCAATTACTCAGACATTTTTATCCTTTGAAATTCAATTTGGAAGACAAGATTGATTACCATATTCTAAAGTTTGTCATTTATTCTTCCTACCTGCTGCCTTAGTCCACAATTTAAGTTTGCATATAATTCTTTAGATGATAATTACTTGTGCATTAAATTTGTATAAATTTATAGACTCAGGATCTAGGATTTCTCTGTAAGTGTCCTTTACCTCAAAAAGAAAAAATAATGTAGTAAAGTAAGGTTGTATTCCTTGAATTCTCTTATACCCTCAATGTGCTTGTACCCCGATGGCCAGTCTCTGGTTTCATCCTACAGCAAGGCTCACTTCTGAAAAGCAAATTGCTTCCCCAAATTAGCAAACTAAATAGGATTTAATAGAGAATAAATAGAAGAAGGGAGTGGGGATATGCATGAGTCAAAATATAGCATTTTTACTTCAATGTAAATAACATTGCTGGCTATCTCTTATAGAGACTATTACACACACACACACACACACACACACACACACACACATCTCTGGCTTCCAAATCTCCTTTTATCTCTCAAGCCTCCTCCTTTCCAGCTCCTGTTCCCACCTTCCTGATGATTCTTTCTCCTCTATTACTTTCCCTTTATTATCTAGAGAAATATGTTCGTGTTTGATTCTCCAAATTTGCACCACCACACCTACATTGAACATTGTTTCCAAGTATACAAAAGACCAATAAGCGGAGGACCAGTTGTGTGTGTGTGTGTGTGTGTGTGTGCGCTTAGGAAATACAAGGTGGTGAACAGATCCATTCTCATAAAAGATAAGGTGAAGTAGGGCAAAGAGAATAAAACCAATATTCGTATTTGCGTGTGTGTGTGTGAGTGAGTGAGAGAGAGAGAGAGAGAGAGAGAGAGAGAGAGAGAGAGAGAGAGAATGTTCCCCGAACACTGAGCTAAACTTAGTTTTCGCATTTGTAATGTTCATTAAATAGGAATACACCTTATAATCGACATATATGTACTGTGGTGGTGCTCTAGTCTTCTGCAACAGTTGATCCAAATCCATAGTCATCTCACAATGTATATCATCTTAAAATTGAATAATATAAAAGCGTTTGTAAAAGCATTTTATTAATTTTAAAATTGTGATTTTTACAAAAGCCATACTTCCTCATTGAATTCAGTGACGTAACTACAAAGATCAAGACATGCAAAGACATATAAGGAGAAAGTTCATAATCTCTTCCCAGCCTCAAGCCCACCTCCTGAGGTCACCAACTCTAACAATCTGCTCCTATCCTTTTACAAACAAGGAGCATAGGCCTAGGTGATTTTTTTGGTTGTAGAAATTTTTAAAAAATACAATCATGTTATCCTATTTGGTTTTTTAGATTTATTATCTGCAGCTTATTTTTACATACTTTGGTGGTAAACCACCATATAAATATACCAGAATTTATTCAACTATTTCCTCACTTTCTGTTTTTTTTTTCTTTTTACACCTTCCAGCAATTCTTCAATATGTTTCACTGTACACATAGCTTCATGTGTTGGTGCCTTTATTTCTATAAGCTAGAGTTCCAAAAGTGAGATTGCGGGACTGAAATATATGTGTATTTTAATCCTGACCAAATATTTCCAGGTGAACTTCCCCAGAGGCTTCAAGGATTCACACTGCCACTATCAGCGATATGAAATGGCCCATTTCCCCACATTTGCAGCAGTGCTACTGTAATTGCTCTTTTTAATTTTTGCTAGTCTAATGGACAGAAATGGTCCCATTGTTCTTTAATGTTCATTTCCCTCACTACTAGTAAGGTTGGAAATTCTTCCACACATTTATTGGCCCTTTGGGCATTATCTTCTCTCTCCAGCCTTTGTATAATCAATCTGGCTATGTTTTGCCCATACGCTTCTTCATGTGCAATAATTTATCTGACCTTACTACTCACCAGATATATTTATCCTTTGACAATCAAATACATTTCAAATGTTGCTCCATAGTTTACCATTGCTTATCAAACTTACACTGTGATATAGTTTTAAAACTTTTATGTAGTCAAATATCATTGTCTTTTGTTGATTTATTTTGGAATCCATCCCCCATTCTCAAATTATACATTCTCCTAAATTTTCTACTGATAATTTTATTGTTTATTATTATTATTATCATTATTGTTGTTGTTTTATTGGGGTAACTTTTACATTTAACACAATTCACTCATTTAAATTCAGTTTGATGAATTTGGTACAGTCATATGACTCCCACAAAACCCAAGATATCAAGCCAATCAATCATTCCAAAAAGGCTTCTTCTATCACTTCACAATTGACAACCTCTCCTGACCTTTGATACTAGAAACTACTGGTCTCTCTTCTGTCATGATAGTTTTGCCTTTCCTGAAATTTTATACTAATGGAGTTGCAGGGTATATATGTTCTTTTGTATTTATCTTCTTTCATTTGTGTGTTTGAGAAATATACACACATACATATATATATATATATATATATATATATATATATATATATGTTCACACATATTAATATTCAATCCACTTTTATTATTGAGTAGTATTCCATAGTGTAGATAACCGGCAACTTGATTATTCATCTACCAGTAATGAATATTTTAATTGCTTCTGTGAACATTTGTATGGCACGTAGTGTTTTTATCTCTTGAGTAAATGTCTAGAAGATCGTATATAGTGTATGTTTAACTTCACAACATATTGCATTACTATCGTTCAAAGTGCCTGTGCCACTTTGCATTCCCAACACAAAGGAACAGAATTTCCAATTGTTCCACATTGTCCAGGGCAGTTGGTATCACTAGGCTTTTTAATTTTAAAATTAAAAAGTGGTGTGGAGTTGTCTTTCATTATGGTTTCAATTTAAATTGACATGATGACTAGGCATGATGTTAGGCATCTCTTCTTTTGCTTTTTTATTTGTCATTTAAAGTGAAGAGTCTCTAAATGTTCCCTTGTTTAAAACAAAAAAAAAGTCGTTGTTTTTCTCCTTATTACTAAATTGTAAGTATTCTCTACATTTTAAATGTGTGTCTTCTGACAGAAACCTGACTTGCAGTTATTTTCTTGCAATCATCCATGGCTGGTTATTTCATTATCTGAACTGAACTGTATCTTTCAAACGGCCAAAGATTTTAATTTTGATGAAGACACTTTATCATTTTTAAATTGGGAGATTTTATGTCATGTTTCAGAAATCTTTTGCTAATCCCACATCACAAAGATTTTATCTTACATTTTCTTCTAAACATTGAATAGTTTATGTCTTACATTTAAGTCTCTGTTTTCAGTTAATTGTGATATGTGAAATGTGGTAAAGGTGGAAGTTTTCTTTTCCTACACCTGTAGCTAGTTGTCCCAGCACTATTTATTACCTTGTTACTTCATCTATAATTAACTGTTAACTTGATAACAGGATTTTGTCTTATTTTTCTCCCTTGAGGATAAAATCAATCATGTCATTATTTTCTATCATCAAAGTCATTCTCTTTCTACATTTTTGTATTTGCATACTCATTATTTTTAAATTTCCCATTCATAATTATAACTATGTGTCTTCTACAGATTTATTTGATAATTTTGCAATAATTTTCTAAAACAAAACCTTGATTCCCAGCCCCTTTGCTTTTATTTGTCATTTTAAGTGAAGAGTCTCTAAATGTTCCCGTTTTTTTTTTAAATAGTCAAGTAGTTTTTCTCCTTATTACTAAATTGTAAGTATTCTCTACATTTTAAATGTGTGTCTTCTTAACCTGTTTTTCTCTTAAAATTTTTCCTCATTCCATTAAATATTACTACTGTCTTCATAGTTGATCAAGCCAATAGGTTAGGTACTAGCCTGCTTTTCTCTTTCCCTCACCAACTTTTATAAATCCACTGATATTTTCTATATTTATTATCCCCATTGCTAACAGACCCATTCAACCTCTATACCCACTGCTCCATGCTGTTCCTCAGTCACTAATAATCCAACACTAGCTGTCTTCTCATCCTTGATGATCCAAGTTTCCTCCTGTCTCAGGGCCTTTGCATTCACCACTCCCTATGCCTGGAAAAATCTTCCTTCAAATGTTGTACTAATTGCCCTTGAATCTTTCTGGACTCTGCTTAAATGATAACAATTACACCTTTTTAAATATCTTATGTGTAAGGTCCCTTTTACTAGAATTCTAATGCTAGTTTAAAGTGGGTCTCTCTCCCAGGGGTTAAATATACACACTTTATAAGCTGCACATCTGTTGCACTGACCAAGATCAACCATTAAATCTTTCCATTTTGGTACGATTTCTCCGCATCTTTGCAAATACTGGTCCAGCAGCCGCCACCAGAGTTGTTGCTTAGGGACAAGAAAGAACAAAGGATTAACCTTGGTCAAATTGATTATTATGTGACAAGGTGCTAATAAAAAATGCAGACTCTGTGCCTTCTGGAATGTCACAGCTCCAAGTAGAAGGACAGGGTTTTTCTTGACAGTAGTAGGGCCTTGGGCACACCCTCAGATGTTCTTGGGCCACATATATATAGTTCTAAAAGGCAGACTACACTGAAGGGACAATCACGTCCTGAAAAGAATAGCTGGGGGAGTGATGGCTGCTGACAAAGAGGACACCCCTACTTGGGGAGGAATCCCCTTCATCCAAAGAGAAGGATGGTGCTGGGCTGACCTGCCCAGTTTGCAGAACTCGTGTGTGTGTGTGTGTGTGTGTGTGTGTGTGTGTGTGTGTGTTTCCCTCATTCTGCCTCACTTCTCCAGGTCCTGTGGATTCTTGTTGCTGTGACAACTCTTAGCAATTTGCTGTTGTTCTGTGTGGGAGTGAGCCCTGGGGTGCACCTTCCTCTCTAAACCTCTCCCAAATGCCATTTGACTCATTTTCCATCACAATCATCAGAGGACCTTTAGCAATTCTAAGGGAGTTATTACTTTCTTCCACATCTTTTCTCAAATATCTGATTGCAATTCAGCTCTCCAGAGAAAATCCAAGCTGCCTCTGTAGTCCTTATGAAAAGAAAGGGTGAATTTTATCCTAGGTTCATTGTTTTAAAGCTGAAGGAGACTTTGAATACAGCTGATTATGTCCCCACATTTTAGACATGGAAAAAAAAAAAGTCTCATGTGTCCAGAACAGGGCCTGCCATGCACAGTAATCATTAAAAAAGTTTGTTTAGAAAATTAAGGAAAATCACACATGTCCTTGATAGAACAAAGATAGGAAGATACAATTTCTTATTCCAAAATCCAAATCATTTATGAGAACAAGTAGATTATATTTATTTATTGAGGTGATATAAAGAAGATACTTGCATATTTAACTATTTGCCAAAAGGTCTTATAATAATATTATATATATTATTATAATAATATTGTTTAAAGCTAAAAATAGCCTTAAAAATGAAGTAGTCTATTTCTCAACTTATTAACAATGCATAGAATTTACCTAATTTAATTTTAATAAGGATTTATTTTCCATGTATTTGATGTTAAATGTGTAGTTTCTATCTTTCAAATTCCATTAATTGTAGCTTGTTAAAACCTGCATAAAATCTTGAAGTTTGATAGAATTTTAAGGTACCAATAGGAGAAATAAAATAGGCATTACATTGATGCTTAAGTCAGGTATTTTTTATAACAATATATATGTAATAACATGATTCAAGATGTGGAAAGAACTACTTTCATCTCAGAAATGAGCTACTTTTCTTAGTCCTTGGGATAGGAAGACTTCTTTCTTGAAAGTGGGAAGATAAAAAGCACAGGAAATGTAGAGCCAAGGTCTCAGAAAATTTTAAAACTCGATAAGGAATGTAAAGTCACCCATCCTCAAAATCAATTCTAAGTTCAAACTAAGAAATATTCTGTTTTGCAGAAGAAGGAACTTTGAATTTAATTTGGTTGCAGCCTGATCATTTATAATAAGATAATCCCAAGGAAGGTCTTTGGAAATGATGTATTTGAGAAATTGACTCTGTATGACAATGTAAAAGGTCATCAACTTAATTTTTCCCCAAAGTTGGCTGGCTTTAAAACAACCTGTATTACGTGTGTGTGTGTGTGTGTGTGTGTGTGTGTGTGTGTGTGTGTGTGAGTCCCCTGAGCCCTGCTAAATGCCTCCTAAAACAGACTCCCTGTCTATGAGACCTAGGGATCAGTTTTAGTAAACTTTTCTGTGGCTTCTGAAGCCAGCCTGGTTCTCCAAGCACCTGGGCTTTGGCACAAGTTGTATTGATCTCTCTTTAGAGAAATAGTCGTGTCTATTTAGAGCCATGCCTGAAGAGAGTTGAATGTAGTTGTGGAAATGTGAATTCCTCACTGTTATGATTTGAATGTGAGGTATACCCCAAAAGCTCATGTGTGAGACAGTGCAAAATGGTTTAGAGGAGAAATGTTTGGGTTATGAGAGTCATAACACAGTGAATTCATCACGTGATGGGATTTGGCTGAAGGCAGTTAGGGTGTAGCAAGGAAGTGGGTGTTTCTTTGGGGTATATTTTGTATTTGGAGAGTAGAGTCTTTCTCTCTACCTTCTGATCATCATGTGAGCCACTTCCCTCTGCAACACTCTTCTGCCATAATATTCAGCATCACCTCAAGCCCCATGGTATAGGAGCTGCTGTCTATGGATTGAGACCTCTGAAACTCTGAACTCCCCAAATAAACTTTTCTTCCCCTAAAATTGCTCTATCAGATCTTTTAGTCAGAGAAGACAAAAAGCTAGCTAAATCACTGATATTCTGGATTAGTGACCTGAAATTTCTGCAGGAAAAACTGTTAGATTCTGCCTCTCTCCTTTCTTTAAGAAAGAACCATAAAAAATAAAATAAAAAGTCTGATCTGTTGTAATCTAAAATAACTCAAAATTGGGGAAATATTCTTTCTTTCTTTTTTTATAGCAGGGATTGAACTCAGGGGCACTTAACCATTGAGCCACATCTCCATCCTTTTTTATATTTTATTAGAATCAGGGTGTTACTGAGTTGCTCAGGGCCTCACTAAATTGCTGAGCTGGGTTTGAACTCTGCCTCAGTCTCCCAAGTCACTGGGACCGAGCCCAGCTTAGGAAATATTTTAATAGTTACCACTGTTTTCTTTTATGAAAGTTCTTTGGAGTGTTCATAAGTCCTGATTATTCCTTATCATCTGGGGAAGAGTTTTTCTTGAGGTAATAAATATTGCCAATACCACCCCAGGAAACAAAGACCTAAGATCAAAAAATAAGGATTTCAGTCGTTGTAAGATGCAAATTCCTCATTTTGGGTCTTGTGACTGAGAGAATCTAGATTCTGGTGTAGGGCTCCTCATCTAAGCTGCACCTGGGTTTCAGGGGACCAAAGGGGCCCCCACCACTCATGTACAGGTTAGAAGCAGGGTGAACAGGGACCTGTGTGCTCTAGGCTATGTGACACATGCTTGCGAGGGACTTGAGTCCCTTCTTAGAATGACTATGTCTCTAGATCCACAGGCACATTCCCTCCATGGAGGCTTAGAGAGTGAACTTTTACCTGGATCTCAGTCTTAATAGAGTGCCATGACTCCACCCTTGTCGTACCCCAAGACTGATTTGAGGCTGAAAAACTAATCACAATACAATTTGCTTCCTGATGTGAATTATCAATGCTATCCATTGGCCAGGGCCAGAACCATGCTACATGCACCCCTAGCCTGACTCCAGGTAGAAGACAAACTACTGTGGCATGGCCAGGGTAGGAACACACTTCTACGACAATAAAGTGATGGCACCTGTGAAGCAAGCAGACGTGTAGTGTCAATTACATTTCCTTGGCAATGCTTTCAAAATTCCAATAAATGGGAAAGGGAATTTACCTTTCATATTCATCCAGCCAGAAGGCCTATTTTAATCTTGAAAGGATTACTGATTTGATTACAACAATATTGTGCTTTTATTATCTGGGACCAAAGGCTTTTGTACCTGACATGCAGACTGGTGAGGCAAACTACCACTGAATTTTAAAAGGTTCTTATTTGAAGGGCATCCTACATACTCACATATTTTATTAACTGAGCACCAAAACCACATGCCACTTCTACTAAAACTCATATGCCTAAAATTACAGTGAAAACAAACTTCACATTTTCTTCTTTAAATCTGACATTCCAAGAATAAATATGTAGAAATCACTTGAATAAGACAAATTGCTTCTTAGATACAGAATCTTCAAATATCAAATAGACTTCCATTTTTTTCTAGAGAAAGAAAAAAGGATTCAAGTGATTGTCTTCAATAGTTTCTTGGTAGTTAAGAAGGAATTTACTAAAAGGCTGCTGTTGTTCTCATCAGAGCCCTGAGCATGGCACCAAACTCTGACTTTGAGGTGGTTCCCTACAGAATTAGTCAGAGATAGGTTGGGAGGTGTGGGTTTTTTTCTGATGAACTAATGCAGTCAATTAATGACCTAGCGAGGGCATGATTCCATCCACCACGATGGAGATGCAATTCAGAACTACCCTGGAAAGGATGGCTTCTGGTTTTGCTTCTGTTGTAAAGGAAGGGAGAATTGCTATTTAAATATATTCAGGATCATGAGGTTGGCCTCAGTTACTCCATCTGTGAGCTCAATTTATGGCAAGATTTCATGGTGTGAGCCTCCCTGCTTTAGCTAACTTCTCATTTCTTTCTTACAGCCAAGAGAAGATAAGTTATATCTAAGCTACTTTAAGAACTAAGCACTCAACAATATTATTTCCAAATAGAAAGTGTATTTTTAATAAATTTTTATTATAGATCACACTTTCAGAAACATCTTCCATATATGTCATCTTGTTTAATCTTCTCCATAGTCCTGGGAGATGTTTAATGATCATTTACTTTTTGTAGCTGAAAAGAACAAGAAGGTTTTTTTTTTCAGTTAAGAAACTGGGCCAAGACCATGTCATTGTACATGTCAGAAACCCTTATTTCCATGCAAATTTTCTGACCATAATTATTGTACTTTAGTCACTATACTATAAACTAAGTCTTTGTTTTTTTTAACCTGGGATTGAATCCAGGGGTACTTTTTTTTTTTTTAAATTTTGAGATAAATCCTCTCTAAACTGCTTAGGGCCTCGCTAAGTTGCTGAGGCTGGCCTGAGACTTGCAATCTTTCTGCCTCAGCCTCCTGAGTCGCTGGGATTACTTGCCTGAGCCTCTGCATCCAGCAGAGGAGTCCTATTTTTATAAACAATTAGCTAAATCTAAATGAGGAAATGATGATGTCTTTGTAGCTCCAGCTCCAGTTAAAGGTATTATTGTCTTTTAAATCCGAGGCTGTCTGGATTCCACAAAATGGGTACAGAACTCTTATCCCATCCAGACAGGTTTTGTTAATTCAATGGTCAATTAAAATAATCTTAAAATGCTCTGTAAACTTTTAACGTAACATAAACTTTACATATATTCATATATCCTGAATAATATTTTATATATAACCAAAGTTGTTTTCGTTTTTTCTGTTTGGTCCCATGATGAATTTCCATTGCTTTTTGCCTAAATTGCACCAAAGAAGGAGAAGGAGAAGGAGAAGGAGAAGAAGAAGAAGAAGAAGAAGAAGAAGCAGAAGCAGCAGCATTATTGACTATTTCTACATTCTTGAAAGTGAATGAAGTATTTCAAGATATTTTTGAAACAATCCAAGTGAAAATTTTATATCTTTATATGACTTTCCCCACATTTAATTTTTAGAGATTTCCAAACCTTTTAATTTGAACTTAATAGAATCCACAATATTCCTTTTGCATTTGTATATCACCAGTTTATATCATATTAGTGTTCTTATAAAATTTCGATAACAAACATAACTAGAAAATACAGGTTTATGAACAAACACAACTGAATCGTCAGCAACAAACTCAACTGGTGTGAACAGGAGCAGTGGATATACTAGCCCACTACTAAGGGATCCATGAAGGCAACCTTTAGATGGGATGGATAAGATGGGTTAACCTAGCAATTTGGCTTAGTGGTGGTCAGTTAAGAAGCCTTAAAAGCCAGGATATCTGCCTGCCTTTCCCACATTGCAGCATATTTGATCAAGTAGGTCTCTGTGACTTGAGAAGGATGTCTACTGCTAAGAACTTAAGAGGATTTCTAAGGAGCAGATAAGGAGAAAGAGCCTCTTATTTAGGGCACTAGCTATCCACCAGGCTCTTCCTTTGTTTTGACCTTTTCATTTCCCTGTAAAACTCCAATAAAATGTAAAGCAAATGGATAAAAAACTAAAAAGCTAAAATATTAAATATTAAATATTTAAATGCTCACATAATAAATGTTTCACTGAAGGTCAGGAAAGCTAGACGTCTGAACTAAAAGCGATAAAGAACATCAAGATAAATGGAGTCAGAGAGTGCAAGCAATTTGACCTGTTTTGCATCCAGTTGCTTGAAAGAATCTTTTGGAAAGAAAACTTTAAAAAGATGAGTCCCAGACAGACCTTGGCATGAACTCAAGTCTCCCACCAAGGATCAAGGCTGGAGGGGGAAAACAAAATTTTGAAACACAAAAAATGTGAACTACCTATTATGTGTGTTTGGGACGTAGTGATAAGGAAAATAGATACAATCTGTTCCCTCAAGGATTGACAATCTAGTGATGGGAGAAGGCAATTCAAATGAGTAGGTAAAATGGTGGGATATAGGATCCAACCAAAGAACGAAGGTCAAACTACCCCCCTTTACCCCAACTAGAATGGCTAGTATAGATAATTAACATGCAGAATGCTTTCAAAGAATCATCCAAAATCATATGAGAAAAGATTAAAAGGCAAAATTAGATTAATCTAATTCTACATCCTAATTATACTTCTTCAAAAGTAGTAGAGCTAGTGTGGTATACTGATAATGTCCTTGAGCTATTTTTTTTTATGAAACAAAACATCATATGAAACTAAGTGGTTATCCTCCATAAAACAGAGAAAAAATGAAGTCCTTTCTTCAATTTGAATTTCCTCAATGAGGAAAATTAAGATCAAGCCAGAAACCATGATTGCATTGGTGGTTTTACTGATAATAAAAAGGAAAACAACACTATTATTGCTTAATAAACAATTTTGGGATACATAATGTCTCATAAAGCACAAGTAAAGAAGAGAAAGGATTGGAAAACTCTATTTTTACTTCAACTTTACTCAGAATAACAATAATATAATAATAATCTATAAAACAATTTTTATTTCATTTTATTTTTTAATATCTATATTTTGTTTATTTACTTATTTTTTTATATGGTGCTGAGGATCGAACCCAGGGTCTCACATGTGCTAAGTGAGCAGTCTACCGCTGAGCCATAACCACAGCCCTATAAAACAATTTTTAAAAATTGATCTCAATGATAGACTGGTGAAGAATACCCTGTATACTCAATTCATTTTGGTTTTAAAAACTGAAAACATATGAGTCATATATATATATATATAACAATGCACAATATGTTATACATATAAATAGCAAAACAATCCAAGAATGAGAAGTCATCAAATAGTAACAGCAATTGCTTCTTTACAGAAGATGGAAAAGAAGAACAAAAGAAAGAGAGGAAGCAGAGAATGTAGGAATGCAACTTTCCATTTGGTGCCCAGAATGTCCTTCTGTGTATTCCTATTATGCACTGCTTCTTCTCATTTCAGGGATTAGCTCAACTTCCACACACCCTCTGAGAAGCCTTTCCTGACCAAGCCACCTTGAGCCAGCTGGCCCCTGCCCACCCATACTTTCTCTCATGTAAACTTCTTTATTAACTTCATGACTCTTATCACGGCTTGCAATTGTTTGTATTATTTACTTGCTTATTTGTGAATTATCTGACTCTCAGGTTAGAACATAAGCTCTGTAGTAAGAATATTGTGTGTCTTGTTCTCCCTTTTGCAACAACCAATGCTCAACCAAAAAAACAAACTGTTGAGTAAGAAGATAAACAGGGATCAGATCTCTCTATTTGGCCATCTACCAGCTCTCTGCTAAGCAATTCCCACTGATACATTATCCTCCCAAGAGCCCTGCTAAGTGTTAAGTGCCTCAAATTTTCCAAATTAGGAAACTGAGGCTTGGTAAAACTGATTTTACCAGTTTAATGATGGACCAGTGATTCAAATGCATTTCTGTCTGCCTCCAAAGTCTATTTAAATACAGTCTTTTAGCTGAGAACTTCAAGGTGCAATTATCTCATCTGTACTGTTCATCTTTGAGTGACAAGAAAATACAATGTCCCTTTACAATTTGGTTTCCCTTGTTATGACATTTTTCCATGCTGAATTATAATGGGTCTTATTACCTGGATGCCTCTTCCTTCATTCTGAGAGCTCCTCAAGGGCAATCAATTATTCTCTCTACCCAGGAGCTGCTGCGATTTTCACCTGTTATGTTTGCAAAAGAAATGAGTACATTTTCTAGATTATCTTAGACCTCAGTGATCTTACCATCCTTTAATTGATAAGAGATCTGAATTGTAAAAAAAAAGAAAATAACAAGATTTGCCCAAGGTTATGCAGCACTTTACATTTAGCAATAAGCCTATAAATGGTTGACTAACAATCACAGTAATTAAGGGCTTTAAGTCAAAACTAAGGACTTTACTTATTTACTTATTTGGGTGCCTGGGATTGAACCCAAGGATGCTTAATCACTGAGCTACATACCCAGCACTTTTTATTTTTGTATTTTGAGTCAGGGTCTTGCTAAGTTTCTGAGGCTGGCTTCAAACCTGCAATCCTCCTGCCTTAGCTTCCCTAGCTGCTGGGGTTACAGGTGTGCATCACTGTGGCCAGCAGGACTTTACTTTTTAATAGTTGCCACTAAAATCTCTATAAGCAACATCGAAACATGGTAGAGTCAGGAGGGCAGATGGTTATGTGTACCTTTTCTCTCAGATCTTCATTGAAATGAGTATGAAATGGAACAGGAAAACCCATAGTTAAGCACTGGAATTGCAGAAGGGTACCATCTAAATGACACCAACTTTGAAGAAGCGCTGCCTGATATCCTGCATATAAAGCCAATGTTGTATTACAGAGAGTGGTCAATTGCTTTTGGACACTATTTTTTTTTTTAATTTCTGTGGCAAATAGCATTTTAAAGTAAGAGTGATCGGAGGTTCCATATTTTATGTAGCAGTTATCCCAAAGAGAAAAGCAATAGTCTGTCTTGAGGCGATGATTGTTCAAAATAAGAGGCTACACAGCAGATTGACCTTGGTCTGGAGCCTGACCAATGGAAAGGTCTCCTGAAAGTTCTCACATAGTAAAAAGTAAAACTATACTGTACACTTACATGCATTAGGCTCTTCAAATTACAATTAATTTGAAGGGAAAATTCTAACAGCGAAGAGTTGCTCGGTAAGGAAAATCTAGAAGATTCTATATACTCTGTTTAGCGTGAAGCATGAGAACTAGATAGAGAAGCACCCTAGTTGGCAGAAATACATTTTACAGATGAGCAAAATCTACCAGGGAGGAATTAAAGTAACTTGCCCTAACTAATGTGGTATTAAGGAGCTGAAGCAAATTGTGAGCCCTGGCATTCTTTGTTACTAATACTACGCTATGCTACTTTTATAGGGAAACAAAGAAAGGAATGGAGAAAGGGAGCCATCTCTTGGCATGGGGGTTATGAATTAATTATTTCCTTTTTTAAAAATTCTTCATATCAAAAGTAGAATCAGCCTAATGTCTACCAGCAGAATATTTTTAAAATAAATAATCATGGTTCCTCTATACAATGTAATTCAATGCAGTCATTAAAGATAATTCTAAAATAATTATTAGCAAAATGGAAAAATGCTAATTACATGCACATGTTTAACTACTTTAATTTTTTTAGGGAAGTTCTAAGTTTTTAGCAAAATCAAGAAGGTAGAGATTCCCTATATACTCCCTGCCTCCACTCTTACCTAGCCTTTCCCATTATCAAAATGCCCCACCAGACTGGTATGTTACAGTTGGTGAACCTACATTAACAATATTTTAACTGATGTTATATTTGTCATTAAAATATGATTTAAAGGCATTATTTGCATGGTGAATTTGTTTTATTCAAAATAGTTGGGTGACTATGCTTTATATATCCATAAAAATTAACACTAGAATAATCAACATTAAAATGTAATCATTGGTCACTTCACTGTACCATCATATAACCTTATAAGCCCTTCAGAAACTTCTTGTTTCACTTAGGAAAAGTCTGATAAGCCCTCTGCTTAGATCAGCAGTCCTATCTCACATCATCCTGTGTATTATTTAAGCAATGGAAATGTTTTTAATGCCCTATGGTGCTCCAAATGCACCATGACTTGCCACTCACGTTGCCCAGAATAATCCCCCAACCCAGCCCTCTCCACTAGCCACACACACATATACACACATACTGCCTCCCAGTTTGTCAATTGCTGCTTGTACTTGGAGTTGGAGTTAAATCATCACATGTTCAAAAACATACTCCCTGACAACTACACCAAGTCCCTCTGATGTATAATCACATAACTCTCCATTCTTCTCATTCACATTTCTCATTACATTGTTTATTTGTTTTAAGTTTGACTTTTATTGCTTGATATGTATTATGAGAAGAGCAGCTATCTTTTATGTAGCATAGCTTCTGGTACTTTGTAAGTACTCAAAATACATGTAAATAAATACCATAAAGGTTTTTGTTTAAAGTGACCTGCTTACATTAACTAATTTAATTTTCACAACAACCCAGGAGTTGTGTCCTGTTCAACTTCCAATTTAAATATGATGAAACTATGTCATTGAAAAATTGAAGTCACATTGCTATTATACAACGGGGCAGGGCCGTACACTCAGGCCACTGGGCTCTTAACCAATAAGAATCAGCCAATACTTCCACAGCAGGAAAAGAGATCAGTTATAATTCTAAATGCTTTACACATATTGACTCATTAATATGTGTAAAGCAAACCTCATAGCAAACCCTGTAAAGAAAACCTAGAAGGCAGATATTGTTACCTGTATTTCAGAAATGGGCAAAATGGAACAGAGAGGCATTAAATTAATGTGCCTTAAGTCATGTGGTACTAAGAGGATGAAGGAGACTGTGAACCCTAGCATTCTTTCAGCTGTTAATACTAATTAAGCTACTTTTATATGGGAACAAGGAAAGGAAGGGAGAAAGTGAGGGATGGCTTAGTATAGGAATTATAATTGACTTTTTAAAATTATGCTTCATTGTCCAAAAACTGTGTGGCAAGTACATTTTTAACCAGGAAAAAAAATCACTTTTAAGAAAATATAATTTTAAGTGAATGTAAAAATATGTGCAAAAATATAAATATTAAGATATAGAAATTTACCTAAGTGCTTGCTGAATGCCACATGCTCTCTGATATTGTATACCCTCTACAATACTCCTGACAAGGACACCTGAATTCCCAGACTCCTCTGAGTCAACCTCCACTGAGGGACCTGAAAAATCTATAAAATCTACCCAGATCACCTCCCCTGTGTTACAACAGGAAATGACTGTGGTCAGGATCAGGTGATTCATTTTTAAAACCTTTTCATACTATAGTAATGCTGTGAGCTACTGGAAAAACTAAGCTTTCTAAAAGAAAACGCTTTCTTTAAACACATCAACCTCATATGTACTTTCTGAATCCCTAAAGTAGCAAGTGGAACAAAATAATCCCAATAATCAAGATTGTTAAATTGTTTGTGTGACTCTGTGTGTGGTGTGTGTGCGTGTGTGTGTGTTGCCTTGACATTTAGGATAAAAGGGCTTTGTGTGTTTTACTTTTAAAACTAGACTGTGATGGTCTCTTAATGTCCCCTTCCCTATAGAAATGACAACTTCTTCCTCACTGCCACCAAAGGAACCTGTACTATCTCTATTTAGCAACGTTAACAATTTATGCTCCTCATTATTATGTGCCTGCTCCTCTTTCTTATTCCTATTTTTACTTTCTCTGGCATCTAACCTAACTCATTGTAAGAGCATTAGCTTCATAAAGGAAAAAAAAATTTGAACAAAGCACAATTGCTCAAAAATCATAGTTTTTCAGATGCAAAAATAATTTCAAAATAGTTCAAATTATTTCCTCAATTTTTGTACCCATTAAAATAGATACATGTGAATAATCTTTTTGTTTTGTATTTTAAGTTTCTTCTTAGCAGTTTCTTCACTTGTCTCAGGTACTTCCTTGTTTCTAAAACTCTCAAACTTCCCTGGGGAGGGCAAGGAGGGAGAAGGGAGGAGAAAGACTCTAAGTACTTGAAGGATCACTTTTATCATAACCTACTTTTGTGTCAAAAGCTTAATAAGCTTCTTCCACAGTTCTCTTTTTCTTGTCCTGTCCCTAAACTCTACCTATTAGTTATTTAATAGGTCTATGACTCTTCTCTTTCCATTCATTGACTTGAAACAGACTCAAAAGCTTTAATAAGGGGTTATCATGGAACTATTTTCAGACTAATTCTAAGTGGAGAATAAAGGTCATAAAACCACTATAGGAGCTAAAACACTTTTGCTGACATTATCTAATTTTCACAGGACTCTAGATTCATGGGCAATTATTTTGATTATGCTTCTATAGATAAAGTGTTTTAGACACACCAAGTAGAATAATGGAAATCAATCTTTGCTTGAACCAAAAGTAGACTTATACCTACTAATATTCAGGGGACATCTATTTGAAAGATACAACTTGGCCTTCACAAAATTATTTTTTATCATTCTTTTCCAACATAATGAAAAACAAAATAGAAACACCTAAATATTTCCATTAGTAAGTTGCAGTTGTGCAGCTTAAATTACATGCCCTAAGAATTAAATACTCACCCTGCAAATAATAATAATAACATAACAACAACAATGCACTGCCTCCAAACATAGACAATTAACAACTACCATTTGCATGACAGATTTATTTAAAGGAAATCCTGTATAACAAAAAGAAGAGATCAATTGTTGGCTAACACAAGTTATAGGACAATTTTCTTTATTACCTAGAATATTGTTTACATGCTTTTCTTTTATTTAAAATATTCCTTATTTTGTAAGTCAATCACTGAGTCACATACTTTTGCTGGAATTCCTACTGGCATGGATGGAAGTGTACACAGTTTCCACTTGAAATTCACCTAGACTGTTCACCTTGAAATCATACGTCAAGGTCTTGTACTCCTCCATTTAGCCTCACATAATGTTTGTAGTTATTTTTCGCAGGAATTTCTGCTCTACTGACCCATTCCGAACATACAATGCAATTTAAACTTGGTGGAGAAAAATATGAAGTTGCTAATACTTTTGTGGAAGGTGGAAGAACAGGGTGACCTGGGTAAGAGATCAAAGGAAGGCCAGGGCGGATGGTATGGCACATGTTGTCACACTCTCATTCGCTTCACCATAACCTGCACAAGGCCAAGCAGATCACTCGGATGTGTCCATTCAATGGCAGGACTTCTCCAGAGGACTGCAAGGAGGAAGTGAGCCTTAGAACAGCCCATGATATGAAGAAAGGAGGAGAACTTGGCTTAGCTCCTTCCTGCCTGACCTTTCACAGTGGTCTTGCCTTGGAGAGCTAACTAACTCCATTGCATTCTCAGGTTCCATCATTCAGTCCCCTGAGACGTTTCAGGAAGCCAGAACTTCTGCCCACAGTGTGGTGCTTTATCCAGGTCCAAAGATGCACAGACTATGTAGTGTGACTGGAGCATGGCTCCAAAGAGAAGGGAATAAAAAGGCAAGGAGGAACGCAGGGACACTGGCATCATACAGACCCCTAGGACACAATCATGATAGATGTCTACTCGCTGATGACCTCCCGATCTTGAGGAGAAACATGTCTGGCCTTTCTCACTTGGGCCATCAATATGGTGAAGGATCAAACAGGGATCAGATGCTCTGCACCTCAGGTCCCAAGCCACAGCTAAGCCAGAGTAATAAATAAACCGGAGAGAGCCAGAAATAGAAACAGGCTGAGGTTGCCCACAACCAAAGTCCTTAGAGGACACTCAAAGTTGAAGAAGAGAAAACCAAAAGCAAACACTAAAGCTTGGGGTCACAGGTGGATTCAAAGTCTATGTAGCCCAAGACTACAAGCAGGAAGAAACAAAACAAGAACGGAGAGGAAAACAGAGAGGAAGAAGATCCCCCAGTCAATTGTTTTTAAAGTACTGAAAGGATGGGTTTTACCTTTACATGTTGTTAGGCATTTTGCAAATGGGTTGGCAAGACTCTGTTAAAAGTGTGAGATCTCTGCAGACATGAGAAATGTATGTGACTATGAGGTTTAGAAAATCCTGGGGAGATGACCTTTATGTCACTTTATGTCCCTGGGCCATGTCTATATGACAACTAAAATAAGGTTGCGTTTTCTTAATAAGCACAATATTCATTGAATCAAGATTTTGTATTACAAACCTACTACAATTGAAGATCTACTTTTTGGAACTCATTATGCAGTGCTTAAATTGTCACAGCCCCTGTCTTTGTGGATTTTGTAGTCTGGAGGGGAATACAGATAATAAATGAAAAAATACATATATAATTGTGATTGTGAAGAGCTGTGAATTAAATGAACAGGGTACTGTGAGAGAAAAAAGCAAGAAGGGAAGAAGAGAGAATGCACTTAAATACTGTGGCAGAAAGACTGCTTTAAGGAGTTGACAATTAAGCTGATATTTTAAATGTGAGAAAAAGAAACCAGGTTTTACGAACTAGAGCTGCTGAAAGAGTCTTTTATATAGAGGTGACAGCATGGTTCAGTCCCCAAAGCTAGAGAGAGATGGGCTTGATTAGGAAACAGAGAGAAGTCAGAGCAATGGGAACCTTATAAACAAGGAATTACCTGGGCTGAAGGTGGGGAGGGACTTGTAGACATCTTCTATGTTTGGAATATTATTTTAACTCTCCATTTTGAGGCCATTAAGGGCTTAATTATTTCAATTGTAATTACTTAGAACACTCATCTATCTTAACTGCAGGATGTCTCCTCCTAATATGTTGCCCTCCCCAATCATTACCAAAGGCAATTAAACATTCCTCACATATGCCCTTTCTTCTTCACCTATGTCTAAGTGATGTCTGGGTGCAGATTGTTGCCTGAGACCAGAGATTAACATTTCCCCTTAGTGTGCACAGCTCTCCCTTGTACTGCTTTTCCCCAAGTATGAACAGCACTGCTGCAATTTGAATAAAACTTTACTGTAAGTTTGAAGGAAATGAAAAAGTAATACAATACAGCGTAATTTTAAACCATGATTAGATAAATATCTTCTTAGAGTACTCCCACCCTTAGGTTTGGACAGTTTCATGCTCAAGAACTTCTGTCGAAGACCATCTGATAATCTCCACAATACAAAGAGGGCAAATTACCTTTATTCTATCCCACCCTTACTGGGTTCTTCTCATTTCCTATCCCATGGGCCAACCTCTTCCAAGAATGCTTGACAGTACAAATGAATTCCATTCAAAAGAAAATGTAACCACAAAGGTATTCTGACTCACATGGAAAGGGTTCAGCCCTGTGACCCTGAACTTCACTAGAACCCAACAATCCAACATCAATAAAGGCTGAATTCAATCACATGCTCTTCAAGATGTTAACATAACAATCCCAGGCTTGTTCTTTTCTCTTACTCAAGGTACACATCAAGCTTGCTACTCATGCTTCCTTTAGTAGGTTTCATACATAGTTCATTCAAGATTCATATTTATAAAACACATAATTATCTCGGGTTTCAGCCACCACAGCTATTTAATAACGTTAATCACATAGACCAAATCCCAATGCCTCAGAGGTCTTCAGGACTGCCGTATGTCTCCATCTTACTTTTGCATAACAAAAATTTACTTCTACTTTGTCAAAACAAAGGCACAATCTGCACCAGAGGTAAATTTAAGTCTTTACCATTAGCAAAAATGGAAATATTATAAACTTGAAAAATGCCTTTCTTTCTAGCAAACAAAAAATATCATGTTCTAATCCATGTATGAAGGCATGAATGGTGTGATTCCACTTTGTATACAACCAGAGAAATGAAAAATTGTGCTATATATGTGTAATATGAATTGCAATGCTATCATATATAACAAATTAAAATTTTAAAAAATGAATAAATAGATAGATAGGGGGAAAATATGCCTTGGGGATCCATATGTAAAAGAATGAAACCTGTCCCTATCTCTCAACCTGAATAAAAGTCAACTCAAAGTGATCAAAGATCTAGGAATTAGATCATAAACACTGTAACTGTTGTAAGAAAACACAAAGTATTGAAAGGATGGGTTTTACCTTTACATGTTGTTAGGCATTTTGCAAGTGGGTTGGCAAGACTCTGTTAAAAGTGTGAGATTCAAGTTCTTGTGCTTCACAAATTGGTGTGAACTGCCTTTGCACCCTAGCATGTCAGGCACTAACTTTCTTAATAAGGTTCTCAAAGTTCAAGAAATAAAACCAAGAATCAATAAGTAGGATAACTTCAAATTAAAAAGCTCTGCACTGCAAAGGAAACAACTAAGAACTTGAAGAGACAGCCTACAGAATGGAAGAAAAATCTTTGCCAACTACTTTTCCAACAGGGGACTAATATCTAGAACATATAAAGAACTCAAACAAAATAAAAGAAAATGAAACAAAAAACCCAATAGATAAATGTGCAAAAGAACTATACAGACATTATTTAAAAGAAGAAGTACAAATGCCAAAAAATACATGAAAAAAAAAATGTTCAACATCCCTAGCAGTCAGGGAAATAAATGCAAACCAAAGCTTTTTTGAGATATCAACTTACTTCAATTAGAATCACAATCATCAAAAATACAAATAGTAGTAAATGCAGGCTAGGATGTGGGGAAGAAGATACACTCGTACATTGTTGGTGGGACAGCAAATTAGGACAACCCTTTTGGAAAGCAGTGTGTAGCTTTCTCAAAAAAACAGGAATGGAACAACCATATGACTCAGCTATCCCACTCCTTGGTATTTATACAAAAGAACTAAAATCAGCATGCTATAGTCACACATGCACATCGATCTTTATAGCAGCACAATTCACAATAACCAAGTTATAGAGTCAGTCCAGATGTCTGTCAACAGATGAAAGAATAAAGAAAATGTGGTGGATATATGCAATGGAGTTTTACTGAATCATAAAGAAGAATAAAGTAATGGCATTTTCTGATGAGCAGATGGAACTGGAGAACATCATGCTAACTGAAATAAGCCAGACTCAGAAAGGCAAGGGTTGAATGTTTCCTCTCATAGGTGGAAGTTAGATAGAAATAGGAATTGTAAAAATAGGTGAAGGATTCGTGGGGGGATCCCATGAAAAGAGAAGGGAGAATAGTAGAGTAGAGGAAGGAGATCAAGGGGAGGAGGATGGATGGGAAAGGGGAGGAATTGCAGAATGAAATTGACCAAACTATGCTATGTGCATGTAGGAATATATCACAATGCATTCCACTTGTATGTCTATCTACAATGCACCAATTAAAAAACAATAAATTAATAGATAGTAGGGGAATGGAAGGGGATGTGGGCAGGGAAGAGAGGGAGGAAAGGAAGGAAAGAGGAAATACTGGGGATTGAAATGGAGCAAATTATATTATATGCACGTATAAATATAACAAAATAAACCCCACTATTGCATGTAAACTATAATGTACTAATAAGAAAAACTCTTTTATTCGACCTCTTTCCCCCAAGAGTATAAATTGTCTTAATTAGAAGTCACTGCAATAAAATAGCTTCTTCCAGGCCCAAGGCACATGCCTATAATCTCAACAGTTCAGAAGGCTAAAATAGGAAGAGTACAAGTTTGAGGGCAGCCTGGAAAACGTAGTGAAAGCATGTTTCTAAATAAAAAATAAGAAGGGCTGTGGATGTAGCTCAGTGGTAGAAGATACCTGATACCATTGCAGTACTGCCAAAAAAAAAAAAAAAAAAAGCAAATAAAAACCCCAGTTCTTCATTCAAACTCTTGCCTGAAGGATGATTATCTTCAGTCTCTTGCCACAGCCTTTTGTCTCACCATATATTTGTAGACCCTTTACTTTGATTCAAGTTCTTGTGCTTCACAAATTGGTGGGAACTGCCTTTGCACCCTAAGGAGGCCTGCCCTACCTGGCTTTCACAGCGGGCCAGTTGTTGAGGACCTCCCTGCCTGCTCCCTTAAAAAGACCCATATCGTGAAACCTCAGATTAGTCCAGACATCTGTTCACTCATCACCGGAGCCTCATGCATCACCTGAGAGGTAAATTTCAGCTGTTTTTCTCTGGAAGCTTTGGATTCCAAGAACTCCAGTTTACACGGGTGCTGCAACCGTATACACTGCAGCTTTTCTGAAGTCAACACAGATGGTGTCACCTCTTCTCTTGCAGAGCTCCTTAACCACAGAGCCAAACTCCTTTCAGTGCCAAACTCCTTTCCCCACACCCAATCCCACCCAAACTTACTCCCCACCTCTGCCCTGGCCTTTGCCCAGTTACCATTGATAGCCAGGGGTTTTACTCAAGTCCGCCTCTTCCCACAGCTATTCTAATAGTGCCCTCTGGTGGCAAGTGACCAAATGTAGTCCAAGGAAAGTGATAAGAATCCTTCCATAAAACTACTGCCCAGGAATTCTCCCAGGCATATTTACCCGAGTGGGATACTTTCTAGTTCTTTATTTTGCACAGACGGATGGATATATGAAAACAGGTTCAGACAGCAAAGAACTAATCAAACTCTTTCTTATAACTAGGCAGTCTATTAATCAAAGACCAAATAGTACTAGCTAAAGGATATCATCGACGGCATTGCTACCATCAGCCACAGACATCAAGGGGGCCCATGTCTACAGTTCTGTCATGTAGTTATGGCTCCTTAAAGAGACTCTGAAATAAAATTGTCTAGCACTGTGGTCCCTGTTCTGCAAGGCACTCAACTACGCGCCCCTTAGTGCCTCTTCCTTTGTTATTTTATCTCGTTTGAAGATAAAGAAAAAGAACATGATGTTTTCACCTTCTGGGCTAAGTGACCTTAACCCAGCTAGCTGGGCAGTGGGGACAAAAAGCTATCTATTGTGAATAGCCATGATGTGCGCTACTCTGGCTCTGTGGAGGCACCCACTTCCCTCTCACCACCAAACCACAAAATTTAATGAAAAGGTTCTCATTCTGAAAGAGCATAGTGGGACATGCATTTATTCGAGAGTAATTGTGTTCTCGAGTGTAGTGGGCAGGTTCATAAACCAATGATTACCACTTAGGTCCAGTTTCCCACAAAACCATAAGGGCAAACATTATCAACAGCTCCACTCATACTCCTCATCCATTTGCCACCTCTACGTCATGAATTCCAATAAACACACATTGGGTGGAGAAAATGCACTGGACAAAGAAATAGAAATTTCTCATGGTGACCATGAGATGAAGTCAGATTGGGAAGCAATACACGCTACCCTAAAACAACTTTCCGAACATTTAAAATCCCATGATTTTTATGTGTTACATTTTAACTGTTCTCTGTAAGATTTGGGTTATTTTTGATTTGTGTTATTATTTTTAAACCCTGTGATTCCGTGAATTATTTAATATTGGATTTCTTTTTCCTTTGGAGTAAATTCTTGGTCAAGTGACAAAGACCATCTCTAATGCTTTTGGAGAATATCTGATTGACCAATAGAAAGACTAAGTCCTCTAACAGTGCCACCAGTATTTAATGTGCTGCCTAAAGTCCTAGCAACACTGAATTTTATCATGCTCACTAGTGTTTGCTAATGTGATTAGTGTGATTACTACCACGGCCTCACAAGCTTTTCTGTAACAGAAGCCTTCTGAATGTTCTCAGATAAAAAAAAAAATAGGCAAGACACCGCTAGCTAAATAACCTAGCTTAATACATGTATTAATGTGGCCTTGTGATTAATACCAGTTGTTCTTTTCTAGGACAAAGATAATAATGAACCTTGGTATATTTTAAAAATTCTAAAGGGACTTTTGCTTTGATTGTACTGGGAATTTCCTTTTGTCAACATTCTTTATTATTCTGATAGCAAATTAGAAAAACTAAAATGCATCAGTTATCTTTCAACTTTGGAAATCTCTAAGGAATATCTAGTTTTTTAAAATAGTGCAAATTAAGGCAGTCTTTTGAGAACCAAGTGAGTTTGATACATTTATTTAAAGCCATTTTATGATTTCACTAATGCAAAAATAAATGGGGCCAGGGTAAAATTATATAGGTATTTTGTTTATGCCTTTGGCTGTTACCAAAATCTTAAGGGAACATAAAACACAGTCCCAGCCTCTTTACATCAAGAGAAGAATTATGAAAAATTTCAGGGTCATATGCTCATGGCTATAAATATTGGGTAATAGGATGGAAGCAGACCTGATGGTCCCTGCAAACAAATACTTTTCTTAATCTCACTCTTATTCTGTCATAATTTTAAAGAAGGTGGAATAAAAAGTGGATGAACACATATCCTCAAACTTTGCATGTAAATAAATTTTAATGCAGTATCACAAATATGTTCTCGGCTTGTTCTCTCCAAAGTTGAATCTATACACAAACTAGAAAGCACCCTCATAAATGTAAGACAAGGAGCTTGAATGAATAACAGCTGTACTGTATTGGATAACAAATAACAAGTACAAAAAGAGACTCTTGGATCCATTTGTATCATAAACAGGAAATATGAGGCCTTAGGCCAGACATTGAGTTCTGGTGTTTGAGAAATGGTGTCTGTGAGGCAAAGGATTACAAGGTATCTCCCTGTTGTAAGCTAGACACACAGCAGTCTCCTGTTTACTGACTTGAAGTCATGGATCTGAACTAAAGCAAGTTCTTCCTGTGCATAACTTGCCTTCTCTCGGGTACTTATGTTGTTTTCTCTCTCCCCAGCACATGCTGTCTTTTCTAATGAGAAAGTGTGTAGAAAAAAAATATTTCTGTGCCCAAAGAGAGGACTGGTGTTTGCCCTTGGCTTCTCGGAGATAATTTATGTCTTACCTGACTGGAATGTATTTGTTGAGGTAGGGGCTGGCCATATGGGATCTCAGGATGGGGCCAGGATCACCTAATAGTCTTAGGGTAAGAACTGGCCATGCCAGAAACACCAACATGTAAAGAATGGCCTCTGGTCATGCAGTATCAACTGATCTGGAAACTGAGTTCAAACATGTGGGCAATCAATCAATCAATTAATCATGCCTGCATAATGACATCCAAATAAAAACTCTGGAGCAAAGCTCAAGAAAGTTTTTCTTGCTATCAATACTTAATGCATAGTCACTTCTAGGACAAGAAAGTAACACTTCCTAACACCACAGGAGAGTACAGTGAAAGTTTCATATTTGGAAACTCCCAGAACCTGCCCTATGGATCTCTTCCTCTGGCTGATTATTATCGATGTCCTTTCCTTTAAATAAACTTTCAATCATAAGTCCAATAAATTTCAATGAGTTCTGTGATTTCTTCTAAAAAATTGTCTAACCTAATAGCAGTTTTGGAAACCCTCTAAACTTACAGCTTATAAGAAGTGAGAGAAGGTTTGTAGACTCTGTCCCTAAACTTTGCATTTTGTCTAACTCTGAGAACCAACCTACACAAACCTAGTAGGTAGTATGGACATCAATCCACCAATGCTGTGCTATTTTATGTGCTGACGTTAGCTTACCCTATTTCATGCAAAATCACATTCACTGCACTGACATGACAGCATCCTTTTATAGGAAAAAACTAATAGTTTTTATTTTTTTTATTTTCCTTTGAAAAAAATGACACTTCTTTGGGTTCATAGCAGTTTCCTCAGATCTTTATATTATTCCATTTAAACATTAATAATAGAACTGCAACTTTGGGAATATTCCATCCTCCATGGGTAAGTGTGGTTAGTTGGTCAGCAATCTGTCAAACTTGAATCTATGAAGAGTGCTCTGCAGTAATAAAACTCAAGCACTCCACTCCCTAGCTACTGCTGCCTGGTTCTCTTGATAATTTCATCTTCCTGACCTATTGAGACAGTATTTTATCTCTTCCAACCTATATTCTAGACAACCCAGAGACTGTCTCTCCTATTAAACATTCTTTGCCAGGAGATGTGCCTGAGGTCAATTTCATCAGCTCTTATTAAAAACTGACCTTTATAAAGGAAAAGATCTTCTAATACTCAGCAATTCTTTTAAACTTTTCAATTACAGATGTGGTGGTATTTAATTATTTTATTTGTTTAAAGTGATCATTATTTCTATCAATTTAGCTTAGGATGCTGGGGCAGAATGGAGGAGGAGGAGGAGGAGGAGGAGGAGGAGGAGGGAGGAAGGAGAGGGAGAAGTCTCCGAAGTTATATTGTTTCTTGCTCATTTTACATGTCCACTGTGAGATAGCTTTAGCTCTGCTTTATATTTTCTTCATTCCAGGACCTACATTAAGAGCTCACCCCTGTTCATCCTGGGACACCGCCAGCTTTCATGGTAAATAGAAAAGAGAAAAACAGCAGGGCCATGCAATGATTCTTAAAAGCCTCTGTTTGGAAGTTGCCTGTATCAATTCCACTCACATTCAGTGGCCCCTACCAATGCTACTCAAGGGATAAAACCCCAGAGTCCCACCCAATCACAGCACGGTACTCAGAGGTCAAAACTACATGACAGCCTCTTCATTAGAACTAGTCGCTGACTCTCTTGATCCAGAGACCTGTGAATTAAAAATACAAGTTATGTGTAGCAAACACATCCAATATAAAATGATGGAAAAGAGTCCAGGGAAGCACAATGGCCACCTCCATTTGAAAAGGAGACTTACTGTGTCACTATCCACAGCCATTCTGAAATTCTGCAAGGCAAATATCACAGTCCTCTACTCTGGGGTGGGAAATGTTGCTTGATGAGGCACCAGTTCTGATTCTAACAGTAACCTTCAGTCCGTGGTCCTTCTTGATCCCAGGCTTCACCTTCTGGGAGGTTCTACTTTCCTATTATCCTCCTTGCCCCACAGCTGACCTGGGCATAAAAAGCTGAATACTTTTCTCTTTTTCCTGCTTGTAAAAGTACAGTCTCTTTTAGCTCACATTAGTAAATCCTTTAGTGATGTTACAACTCTCTCAAAAATTTGGAATTATTTATTTTTTGATTCCAGTCAATAATATGTGCCAATAACACACCTAATTTCCCATTCTTTAAATTTACCAGACTCCTGTACAACCACACCCTTTATTTTCAGGTCTTTTTTACCCACCTAAAATTATTTACTGAGCACAATCACAAATATATTCAGAGGATTTAACAAATGATAGGAAAATCAGTCATGTGTAGGTCCTTCTCAAAAGACTGAGTTTTAATCAGCCTTTTTTTATTCATACTTGATTCCATTTTCTAGCCAGAGTTGAAAAACCACTGCTAAATGGTCTGTTAAATTCACCCATAATAACCAGGAAGCACTACTAATATTTTGTTTCCCACATCTCTGTCTAAAGTCATGAGTGCAAAATTACTGCAAATATCACACCACTGCAAAAGGTAGGCTACCATTTTTCTAGCTTCCAATAATAGATTCTTCACCATCCATTACTCACCTTAGAGACAATGTCACATATTTTCAGCATTTGTTATAGCAGGTTTCTACTCCATGTACCAAAAAAAATGATTCAGTCAGGTTAGGCAAGTCATGCAACACTAAAAGGTGATCCAAAACTCTCATTGGTTTACAATAGTAAACTTTAACTTATTGTCCACCCTTCATGTCTATCATGAGTTTGTTTGAGTTCTGCTTTATGAACCCCCTCTAGGGTTCAGGCTAAAAGGGAAGACCAGGGTACAATGTAGGTCCTATGGTAAAAGGAAAACAAGGCTGGTAGAACCAGTCTGTTAATGTTTGTTTTTGAAAGATGTATATGCCACTTCTCCTCATATTTAATTGTACGAAATAGTGATAAGACTATCCTTAGTTTCTTTGGGCTGCTGTATAAATCTACCATAAACTGGAGAGACTACAACAGAAATTTGTTTCTCACAGTTCTGGAGGCTTGGATGTACAAGACCAAGCCTTAGACAGTGTCTGGTACATAGATCTTGCCTTCTAGCACTAACCCCATTTCTAAGGGCTCTACTTTCATGACCTAATAACCTGCTACAGGCCCTACTTCCTTGACCATCACATTGGTGATTAAGTATCTAACTATAGGAATTTGAGGTTGGGAATACAAACATTCAGATCATAGCACAAAAACTAGCCTTATATGAATGGAACAAAACACAGTATTCTTCTCACAAGAAGAGATAGAAAATACCTTAAACAAAAATAAAATATATGGTGCCATTATTCATAGATCTAATGAATTTTTACTCAAGCAGTGACTATTGACTGCTGGATATGATGAATGTGGAGGATATAATAAAACAAGCAACTATCCCTTTTCAATTACTAAGGACTTTCAAGTTACATCACTTTTGCTAGCAAGTGAACAAGCTGAGAGAGACACAGCTTGGTGTTCCTGACTCCTGGTCCCCTCCTTTCCAATTGATTTATATACATTTTTTACTGTTATACAACAAATAACCATAATTATTTTATTATCAACACGACATCTATTTATTATCTCATACTTTTGAACACCAGACACTTGTGTATGCTTAGCTGAATTCTTTGCTTAAGATCTCATAGGTCAAATTCAAAATGTTGGCCAGCTTTACTTTCATCAGAATACTCTGGAAATAATCCACTTCCAAGAATATTCAGGTTGTTAGCAGAACCCAGTTCCTTACATTTCTATAGCTGAGCTCACCATTTCCTTTTCTGATGGAATGTACTTGAGCATCATCAAAGGTTGAAATATTTTCTGCAGGAGCCACAACTTAAATCTCTGTTTATAAATGTATTTTAGGGGTAGTGGGATGGAAATGCTAGAAATCAAGATATTGACTAGAAAGCAGACTACTTCAAAAAGAAAAGTAGAAGTCAAATCAGCTTTCTAAAATATCTGTCACTTAGAGAATCCTATTCCAAGTGGTCAAGTACTGTATCTGCTTTCAAAATCAAATTTACATAGGTTAACATTTTACTACCTATGCTATGAGGTTAGTTGGCAAAACATCTGTTAGAAGACATTCCTAGATGATGGGAAAATGTGAAACTAGTATTTAATAAGTGAATAAGAAATGTTGCATGTGTGATATCACATAATTGTCAGATTATTTTGAAGTTGGGCAGTATTGTGACTCTTACAGGCTTCAAGAAGGTACATTGAGATTAGGTCAAGCCCATTAAATAATAAAAGAAGAGCAAATCAGAATAAAATGTATAAACCCAGTATAACAATATTAATAAGAAAACAAGAAAGGGATCATTAGCAGAAGATAGAGTTCAGCAAGTTTTTGGAAGATGGATGTTGGTACATTGATTAATGAAGCAGAGGGAAAGCTGTGACATCAAAACAAAATCATAATGAGAATGAGCAAAGAAGGCATTTATTCAACCAGCAAATCCCTAGAGAGAACATCAGAATTCAAAATGCAGCATAGAGCAGGATTTAGAAGTGATGAACTGACTCCACAGAACTGTCATTTCCACCATGTGGAGCCTCTGTACGCACCTTCACAGATAGCCTTTAGGTGGGCATCTATTCCCAGCTAAGAAAAGGCAATAAAAGCAGCTTTTCTTTTCTTTTCTTTCTTTTTAATAAATAAACTAAATGAAGTGTTCAGGAGGAACTCTGTTACAAGTCAAGTATATTCTCAGCTGCAAAACAAGAGACATTTGAGAAACAAAAATTTGCAATATATAAAAAAAAGACTGAAACAAGACAAACCAAAGGGAAAGAGGTGACCACAGAATAGACAGAAATAAAAGTAAAGATGAGAACATAAGTTCCAAACATTCTAATTCATGGTATTTTTTTTAAAAAAAGGTCCAGACAATATGATATCCATAAATCATGAAGAAGCTGCTATGAAAAAAGTAACAGTAAAAGAAATCAGAAGGTGCCTTTGGGAAATTACAAAATGAGATTAACAAAGTTAAAATTTCAATAGTCAAGTTGGGAAATAAGATTAAGAGAACCTCACCAAGGGTGGAAAGAAATGAAAAATATGAGAGCAAATATAAAGACATTTCAAGCCAAAAATATCAATATCACTATCTAAGTAATAAGATTTCCAAAAACAGATTACAGACATCATAGAGAAGGAGGGAAAATCACAAAAATAACAGACAGGAATTCTCTATACACAAAACAAAAGGTCCTACCTAGCACTGGAAATAAAAATCTACCTGTAGACCTGTCATTGTGAAATCTGAAAACACAAGTAATAAAAAGATCCTGAAAACATGTGGAAACAGAAACAAACACATCTTATTATTTAGTTAAAGTGTTAAGGACAGGGAGTTAATGTCTGGAACCCCAATTTTTATCTATTCATTTTCTTTCCATCATGCATGCATGAGGTTGTTTGGCGACTTCACAGAGACATTTAGCAAATTATTTTCCCTATACTGATTCTCCTACCCACCTTCCACCTCCCACTGAAACAGTCTTCCTACTGGTCCACATTTTGTTTGTTTTTGGTACTAGGTGTTGAACCCAAAGGCACTCTATCACTAAGCTACATCCTCAGCCCTTTTTGTTTTTTATATTGAGATAGAGTCTACCTAAGTTTCTGAGACTGGCCTGGAATTTGTGATTCTCTTTCCTCAGCCTCCCGAGTCACTGAATCACAAGTCACTGGAATCACAGGCTTGCACCAGCAAGTCCAGCTCGTTGACATGTTTAATCACTTATGACATATGTTAACTTGGCCAACCTCGGTAAATGGTACTTATAAGAGCAATTACATAACACTTTAAAGTATCTGATCCCCTGTATTAGCTTCTCGATGACACATATTCATTCTTCAAGCTACCACCAGAGGAGTTTTCTAAAAAACAGATGTGGTTCATTTACTTATGTGTATAAAACGCTTCCGAGAAAAAACCCAAATTATCAGTAACATGCAACTGCATATATTATAACATTCAATCTCCTTGGTCTTGTAAAGGACTCATTAATTTAAACTTTTATTTTCTTATTGAGTTAATAATTAAGGTACCTGTCACATGCCAGCTACTGTTCTACATGCTGTGTCATACCATGTGACATGAATAACTCTCAAAATAATCATGCCACACAGAAAGAATACATGCTGTATGATACCATTTTGTAAAATTTCAATAAATGCAAACTAATGTACAGTTGATCTGTGGTTGTCTGAGGAAGGAAATAGAGCAAAAAAGAGGGAGAGGTTGCAGGGTCATGGGGACCCTTCCGAAGGTGATAACACATTTATTATCTTGACTATGACAACAGTTTATAGGTTACATAAACTGTTGTTTGGTGACTATGTAAAAACTTATGTCAAAACTTTGAAAATTATACACTGTCCTCCCACTTTATTAAATGTCAGTGACACAATAAAGCTATTAAATATATTTTTTTGAAAGCCTGGTGTTATAAGCTAACATGTCCCACCAAAAGGCATATGTTGAAGCCCTAACCTCTAGTACCTTAGAATATGACTATATTGGAGATAGGATCTGTAACGAATTGTTAAAATAGGTCTTTAGGGCTGGGATTTTGGCTCTTTTTACAGCACTTGCCTGCCATGTGTGAGGCACTGAGTTTGATCTTCAGCACTACATAAAAATGAATAAAATAAAGACATATTAAAAATATTAGGTCTTTAACTTGGGGTGTAGCCAAGTGGTAGACTGCTTACATAGCATAGGTAAGCCCCCAGATTCAAGTTCCAGCATTGCAATACAAAGAGAAAAAGAAAGAAATCAAAATTCTCTAGTGGTTGGAACCTAACTGAATATGACTGATGTCCATATGAGAGTAGCAGATTAGCATACAAACTTGCACACATGGAAAGGGAAGACCAGGAAGAAACACAAGAAATGATGGCCGTGTATTAAACCAAAGACAACAGTCTTAAAAGAAACAAGGCTGCCAATACTACATTCGTGCTTACAATCTCCAGAATTGTGAGAAAATACACTGTTCACTTAAGCTACACAGTCTATGGAACTCTGCACTAGTAATCCTAGCAAACCAATGTATCCTGTAAAAGATATGTTGCAATACGTAACACATTTTCCATATGGTTATATCATGAGTGATTGATTTTCTATCTAAATTATTTTGTTTATTTGTTTTACAATAACCTTGCACTTCTGTTACAATTAGAAAAAAAATAGTCAAATATATTTTGTGGAATCATTTATAGAATTCTATCTGAAAGTCCTAACAATAAAGAAACCATAGCAGAAAAGGTCCTATTTTCTTATTCTAAAAGAAGGGTGTTTGTACAGGAGAAAACAGTAATTTTACAAAGACAACTTAAAGAAAATTGGTAGGTGTACTTTTGAAATCTTTCTATAAATATTCAGGAGGAAGCCCGCTGACTCTAAATTGCTGATACTGCTGTTTCAAAGATGCCTACGACACACACAGGAAAGACTCAGTGGAACTATAAACGAGCTGTTCATTAAAGATACCTATGTAAATTACAAGACAAAGGTAATATTCAATATAAAATGCTCCCATTTTTTTAGAAAGCTTTGCAAAATGAGTTTTAAGTTGGCAGTGATTGCCAGCAATGTTTTTGTTAGGGGCTTCACAAGGCTTTCTTTTATTCTTAATTACTTTTGTAACTACCAATACTTATTCAATTAGATATGTTAATAGTCCCTAGATTTCTGCACACCTGTTTCTTCCAGCTGTCTGTAAGGCTGGTTCTCTGACATCTGTACAGAATTGGTATTTCCATTTCCTACTACTAAAATCACAGGAAAAGAAGGCCTAGCATCAACATGGAGATAAAGAGCTTAAAATAAAGACAAAAGGTGGCTAAGCATCCTTTGTCTTGCAATGAAATCAGTGCTATAGGGTTAAGTTCTGAGATATCCCCAGTAATTACCAGAAGGTCTTCTATGTTTTCATAGATGGAAAAATAACTCTCTTACTGTTTTAGTCAGCCTTTTTTTTTTTTTTTCGCTATGGTAAATGACAGGCCCAACCAGAACAACTGTAAAGGAGGAAAGGTTTATTTAAGGGCTTGAGGTTTCAGAGGTCTCCATCCATAGACAGCAGGCTCCATTCCTTTGGGCTGGAGGTGAGGCTGAACATCTTGGCAGAGTTCATGGCAGAGGGAAGCAGCTCACATCTTGATCAGAAAGCAGAAAGAGAGAGAGAAAAATTCCACTTGCCAGATATAAATATATACCCCTAACCATGCCCCCCATTATTCACTTCCTCCAGCCACACCCAACCTGCCTCTAGCCACTACCCAGTTAATCCCATCAAGGATCCACTTAGGGAATAGATTAAGGGTGTGACCCAGTCATTTCTCCTCTGAATCTTCTTGAATTGTTTCACATGTGAGTTTTGGGGGAACACCTCATATCCAAACCATAATACTTACCAAAGGAGGGTCCCTTACTTGTTTGGCTTGTCTTTATAACTATGCGCAAATTTAAGGCTTAGATTGTATGATAGTTTTGGTTACAAGAATTAGAGAAAAAATTAAATACTTAAAAATTGAGTCATTTATAATAGAATATGGTTTAAAATTTTGTTTAATAATATGCTTTCCCCATTTTTTTCAATTAGGAAAATACCATCTTTCTACAGGCCCTTTTGCTAAATTCAGGGAGTACAGCTGTGAAAATAATGCCCTTGATCTCACGGAACTTGAAAAATAGTAAGAGGGACTAATAAATCCAGATTCAGTAAGTGTTATGAAGAGACAATAATAAGGTAAATTTACAAGGAGTAACTATGTTTGCATAGAGGAATGATAGAGATTTATAGGCCAGTTAGTCTTTTCACAGAGATAAATTAAAATTAGATCAAAATTCTAACTCATGCAACTAGTAAAGATTCAAGAAATGATTATTTTTCCCCAGGTTTGAGTGAGCACTGAAGAATGGGCATCATAAATTGATCAATCTCTATTGAAAGTAAATGGGTATCTGCGGTAGTCTGGCTGGGCACAAATCACGAGCCACTGAAGCAGGAACAAACTTTATTTCTGAACTCCACCAGCACACTCCACACACGCTCCCCGGGAACTCTCTCTCACGCCACATGGCTCCTCCAGAAACCACCAACTGGAAAATCCCTCCTCTGGCACTTCCCCAACCAATGCAAACTCTTCAGGAGTTCTTCAACTGGAACTCAACGGGAACTCCGAGAGAACTCAAAAGTCATCATCTTAATGGCTCGCTGGCGTTACCTCTCAACCACTACTTCTGGCAAAAATGCCATGTGTCATCCTGACTTGGCTGTGGCCCTCAACAGGTATCATTTATTAGTGCATTTTAAGTGTATGCAAATTAACATGATAATCATACCTTTAGAATTGTATCTGAGTTGTATTTTATTCTAAGGTTGCTCATTGTGCAAGTGTTTATAGTGGTAAATATTAGGGGAAAATTTAATGCAAACCTCATACCACTCATTAACCAAATGAAATATGGTACAAGAGCAAAATAGAATATTACACAGCCATTAATGGACAATGTAGTGTTTCTGATGTGAGAAGACAGGTCTTTCTCTCTTTAGACTGCATGATAATAAGGGAATGTTTGAAACAGATGAGCCTACAGCAAATAAGAGGAAAAGAGAGTAGCCAGCAATAAGCAATGGGAGGTAAATGGAAGATTCTGGACAGATGAGGCATAGCAAAGGAAGCCACCATCTGGAACTCACAAATTGGTATCAGTACAAAAAAATACAATCAACCAGCAAGCACAACAAGGAAAAGGCAAAGTGAGGAAATAAGGAAAAGGTAAAAATAAACAGTCTGTGTGCAAATTGTAAAATAAGGGTCCTCCTCCCTTGCCTGTGTCTGGTGACCTGAGGCTTTCTCTATACTCAAGCCTCGACAAATCTTGCAGCAAAATGGATGGATCTGGGGACATTATGCTGAGGTAAATAAACCAGACACAGAACAAATACCACATGTTCCCTCTTAACATGGGAAAGCTAAAAAAATATCAATCAAGGTAGGGTAGTGATGACTACAGTTTGGGAAGAGGGAGAGATGGAAGGAAGTGGGATAATGGGCACCCACACATTAGAAGACAAGTTGTAGTGTTCCAAAGCACACGGGGGTGACAACAGTTCACAATAACCCATTATATATTTTATGGAGAACTATAGGAGAGGAACTGGAAGTTCTAAGCGTAGAGAAATGATGAGGGAAAGGAAATGATAATGACCTTGATTTGATGAGCACATGCTACATAAATATGTTAAAAAATCACAAGTACCCCATAAATATGTATAATACATACAATTAGGCAATAAAAGTAAATAAAACTTTATCATAAAAAAGTACAGAAAGAACTAAGGCAGCTAAGGCTGGGTACTAGTACTGGTAATCCCCCCCCCTCATTTTATGATATAATACTCTCTAACCCAATAATCAGCCTTTCCTTATTTTAAAGAAAGCTTGGCAGTCAATAAACATAAACTATCACCATAGATCATGTAGTCTAACTTCCTATCACCCCATTCTAAACACAAGACATTTGAGGAAAGGCTGTAGCATGCAAGATAAATAGCAAGATTTTAAAAAATAATAACCTTTGGAAAAGTAATAAAGAAATGACAAAGAAAGACCTTCAAGTTAGAGTTCTCAATGACATTTAAGAAGATATCCCTTCGAAACTAATACTGCATTATAAAAGCAAAGACAAATCAGAGAATAAGAGATCTTGAAAATTAAAGATTTGAATTTCGAGAGAAGAATCACATATCCTTACTGCCCTGTCATCCCATTCCAACTCCCAAATCAGCCTCTTATGAGTAGAAACTGCCAGCAGAACCTGGAGATTGTACGGAAGATCTTGGGCTTTGGAGATTGTAGAGAAGGTCTTGGGCTCTGCTAAGGCCTGGGTGGAGAGAATGGGTTGTCAATCTTGCCTGTCAGAATGGACACAGATCTGAAGACAGCAGCAAAAGGCTCAGGGAGGTGAGGTGTAGCACCTGGTGGCTTGGAGAGACACCATCCTCTGTCTGCCCAAGATCCTGAGAGGAAAGCACATTCTCCAGGGATTTCAGGGAAACTAAGCACAACAGCTGGGTGACCCTGTCCATGGACCTGGAAAAGCTGTAGCCCAAGTATTCTCCAAAATAAATGGAAGTATCTGCAGAGATTTAAACATCATGATGGCTGAGGCCACAATCCATATCAATTAGCTCAGATTCTCTGGGGTAGAACACAACCAGTAACATTTTTGAGGTTCAACAAGTAATCTCAACCCATAGCCAAGTTTAAGAATCAATGCTCTTAGCTATTTTTGGCAGCAGCAACAGCAGCATCTGTGATTTTGTTAGAAATAGTGAATTAGGGGGTATTCCAGACTCCCAGAATTAGAATTTGTATTTCAACCAGATGCCCCCAGGGATTTATGTGTACATGAAAATATAAGAAGTTCTACATATGGTCCAAGGACTAGGAACCTGGACCAATTAAACTAAGGGAGGCACTAGCTGATGGTACATTGCAAACTCTTCTATGGTAATTTCCAGTCCAGTTGAAGACCTCTGCCCTATATACTACAACTAAGGAGTCCAGGATGGAAGATTGATAAATCATCACCTGCTACATCATTGGCCCCTAGGGAATGAAATTATTGAGGTTCTCACCTCCATATGCATTTAAGCCAACAATTTCATGATCAAAGGATGAGACATGAATGGATGAAAAAGAAAAGACATGCTTATGAAGTTTCAGCCACCCAGAGAGAGGCAGGACAAACAGAACACCAAGAACAGGCCATGTCTTGCAAATAGCATTAATATCACATATGGAGAATCAATAAGTCCAAAATATTTTTATCAAATAACAACATGTTTTTATGGTTAAAATTTAACATATAATTAGAGATAATATTAGCTATCAGAAACAGTGTCCATTAAAATTGAATATAAAGTACAAGTATCTCACAGAGATAGATATTATGAGGTTAGTCTAACTTCCCATCACCCAATTCTAAACACAAGACATTTGAGGAAAGGCTGTAGCATGCAAGATAAATAGCAATAGGATCTTTGCAGTCATAATAAAGTTAAGTGACATCATTCTGTGATAAGGTGAGTTGTTAATCTAATGGCTGGTATCTTTATAGGGAGCAAGACATTTGGAGACACTGAGGAGGCACAGGGAAGAAGACCATATGAAAAGGGAGACAGAGTTAGAAATGTCAGGGATTGCTAGTAACCATCTAAAGTTGGAAATGGCAAGGGAGGATTCTTCCCAAGAGACTACAGAAAGATTATGGCCCCACTGACACCTTGATTTCAGACTTCTTGCATCAGTAATTGTTAGAGAATAAATTTCTGTTCTTCAAAGCCACCCATTTTGTAGTAATTTGTTACAGTAGCTCACAGAAACTAATACAAATGAAATATCCATAAATGTAATACATTAATGGAAGAAAAAATAGTTATATGATTAATAAAATAATTCAATTTCTCTGAGTTTAAGAAATTTTTGAGGCTTCAAATTGAAAGACATTACCGAATTCTAGTATGGACTAGACCAGCATGCACCAAAGCATACGTATGCAATAAAAACTATTGTGTCCATAGTGACTTCTTCCTGCTCCTAATAGAAAGAAAATTCTAACAAAGAAGAAAATTATTAAGCATCTCATCTGAGAAACTGGAAGCTAGAATTTGGCAGACTAACTTTATACATTTTTAAAAGACTTTTTAAAGCTAAGTCAGTTAACACGCATGATATTTTTTAGTCATTATATTTGTGGTGATTTGTTTTTCAGCAATAGGTAAATACTACAGTAGTTTTCCTCTAGCATTGCTACTTGAAGACCAGCAAAGAGAAAATAAGTAGTTGGCCAAGCAACTGGACTCTTCCAATGGAGAGATATTGGCAGATTTTTACAAATTTTTTTTCACCTGCATTCTATAATAATGTATTACTCTTTTTTCCCTATATTTTTATTGGTGCATTATAGTAGTACATAATGGCGGGATACATGTGCACAATATAACAATATAATTTGGCCAATATTATTCCCCAGTATTTCCCCTTTATCTTCCTTCCTCCCTCTGGTCCTTTTTCTCTATTGAATCATGAGACTCCACCCCACACATCTTTCTTTTCCTTTTTCCTCTCTAGTTTCCACATGTGAGAGAAAATATGTGACACTTGACTTTCTGAGTTTGGCTTCTTTCATTTAACATAATGATCTCAAGTTCCATTCATTTTTCTGCAAATGACATATTTTTTTATGGCCGAATAAAACTCCATTGTTTATATATACCACATTTTGTTTGTCCATTCATTTGCTGATGGACAACTGGGCTGGTTCCATCGTTTGGCTATGTGACTTGTGCTATTACAACATAGATATGCACGTATACATAGAAAATCAGTATGGAGGTTCCCAAAAGACTAGAAATGGAACTGTTACATGACCCAGCTATACCAGTCCTTGGTATTTATCCTAAAGAAGGTATTACTCTTATAATATGTGCTAGAAATGTCTAGCTGCCTAAAAGCAGAAACTGAGAAAGGAATTTTCAGTGAAGTATTGAGGAGGTTTTCAGAAAGAGATTAAGGTAGGAGAGGCAAGAGCAAAAAAGCTAAGAGAGGGTTTGTCGGCTGGAGACTTTCAGTCTGGTCTCTTGAGAATCCCTGGAGCAAAACTGCACCACAGATTCAGTTTCACCTTTAGGCAAGGGGCCAGCTTTTTGTCTCCCAAGTCAGTCAGTCATAGGACACTGGCTGTCCTGAAGCAGGTCAAGAGTGGGGAGGGGCTTGGGTGAGGAGGGAAGCTGGGAGTCCTTGGCAGCACACACTCAAAGCAACTGGGGAAGGTTGCACCTACCCTCTAAGGGTACAATAGCTTCCACTAAAAAGGATGAGTTATATCCTACTTCCTGGCATTAATCATGCTTTATCTGGCAAACAGTCTTAAAACGTTTGTCATTGGCAATATCTCTAGTTTCAGAACTGCAGATATATTCTTCCATGCCAGGATTTCTTTTGGGCCCATTTACCCTATTAATGTGCTGAGAATTTACAACAGTGCTGTCTCCCCACTATCTTTTCCCAAAGTCTCCAGCTTTATGATGTATCCTACGTTGGAAATATTATAAATTAGCTAATTTCTGAAGCACAGTCTATAATTTACAATTGGGATCCATCCTCTATCTCTTACTCCACCAGACCCCCAATATGGAATCTGTCAAATAGACCCCAGGAGTTAGAAACTTAAGCTTCTGCTTCAGGATGAAAAATAATGCTAACACTGATTTGTGGGGGATGTTGGCCCCATTCCTGATTCAGTCAGGGGCACAGTGTCTGATAAAGAAGCCCTACCGCTCAGGTTATCTTCTCACAGTGCCACCAGGGCGGCTGGCAAGGTTTCTACTGTCACAGCAGTATTATCCTGAGTTACTCAGCCAGAGGAAAATTGCTTCCTAATGGAACCCTGAGCCCTCCATTGAATTTTCCCTTAAGGCCTGAAGAATGCAATCCTAAGAACTCATGCTAAGCGAGGCCTCTTCAAAAATTATAGTCTGTGCTCATCTGAGAGTCAGAAAATTTCAATTATATAGCCTCCCAGGATACATTTTAGGGGAAAACAGAACACAATTGTTTTTGCTCACTTGTTAAACACTAACCATTTTGTTCCTAGCTCCATTACTTTTTCTTACTTTATCCCTCTTATGCAAATAAGCAGCCCATTTTCAATCTCCATTGAAATAAGAAATGTAGTCTCTGTGTATAAGATATATGTGCCTTTGGAGTTGGCTTTAAAAAAAATTATCTCTGGGAACAACATGAATTTCTTGGACCCTTTAAAGTTTCAAAATACTTTTACATTCATGGCTTCATTTGATTCTTGCCACAGCATACAAAGTAGACAGGTGCCAGAACCCCCAATACACAGGCTAGAGTTCATAGATTACCTGATTTCTTAAAATCATAATGCCCAGGAACGAGTAAAACTGAGACAAACATCTGTTTTCCTGGCTTCCCTCAGATACTATCCTCTTCCATTCTGCCTTTTACTGTCAACAATAGGCAGTCTCAATTTCTTCCTTGATCCTGGGGATATCTGCTTTATTATTATTTTTTTTAACTCATGGATCCCACAAACACACAACAGGATTTAGCAACACCTCATTTAATATTGTTCAACACTGGTTATTCCCTTTATGTATTTTCACATTCTGTAATGAGGACCCTGACTTAATTGCCTAATCTGGACATGTTATTTTACCAGTGTGACTCCAAGATGCTCTGGTGAGTCCCCAAACTGGCATGAGATTTCAGTTTATTTGAATTTTATTGTATCACCCTTATGCTTTATTTCTAATGCATTCACAGCAATCCTTAGCATGCATAATATCACTTAAACAACACATAGTGTTGCAAAGTAAGAGCTCCCTAAATATTCCCTGTGCAGCCACAGGAGGCCCCTTTCAAACCAAAAGCTATGAATCTTATCTGTGGGTTCTGCTGTAAATTTTGATCTGGAGGCATGTTTAATAGCTTTTCAGTGACTATTGTAAAGGGAGTATTTACTAGAAATGATGTCTGCTTATATTATTTCTTTGCCAAATTGCTCCCAGCAACTAGAAAATCTGCTTGTACCTCTCCATCAGTATCCTCCCTGGAAAGGGGACATTTTCTGTTTGCGTACTGCATGAAGTATTTGATTTTACTGGGTGATCTCTAAAGTTCAGCCAGAAGGACAAACAACACATTGAATGACTCTCAACCTTTCCCCCACTAAAGATACTTTTATTAATTTCAAAAGTTGATTTGAGATATTTCATCTGTCATATTTCACACTAAGAAATTCTTCATTTGTCCATTTTTCAATAACAACAAACATACATAATCATAGGAAAGGCATAGAGCATTTAATATGTTGGGTTCTGTCCTCATGATTTAGGTAAACTTTCTTAACATTTTTGACACCACTGGAGATGGGTGTTTCGTCTTCATTTGACATGCCACGGACACATGGATTAGGCACTTGGCAGCAGGTGAGAGCTGGAACTTGAGCACAGGCAGGTGAGCGGCCTCGTCAGACCTCTTAACCTTCACTTGTGCCATTTCCTATCTGTAATACCCATTTAGCAGAGACCAGGGAAAGCATGTTGTCTTTTAATTTCAGAAAGGTGGAACTGGGAAGGTCTGACTTCCTCCAAAGGGCAGACATCCAGCTGGAAAAACCATTCTCCCTGGAGTCAGTTTACTAGACATCAAGTTGCCACCCATCCTTTGGTCAGCTTTAATCCCTTGAGTACATCTCCTAAATCCCCAAATCTCTAATCCTTAGTGTAAAAATAAGGATAGTAAGACTTCTAACTAAAAAATAATTTATGCTATATCATTTATCGCTTTGTAATAAAATATTTTGTGATATAACCTAATATGTAGCAGGCATTATTGCCAGCCCTCCGTATACAAAGATAAAGGATATGAAACCATTTCCCCGAAGGAATTCTGAGCCTACAGTGGAAGTGCACGTTTTCATACAGTGCCACAGGTTTGTGCCATAGCAACTGTTGAATTCTAAGAGAGTGGAAAGGAAGTAACGTGTCACATTTCTCCCGAGTGGGCAGGAGAAGTAGACAATGGAAAAGATGATTCCTGAATTGAGTCTTGAAACAGGGCATATAATGATGGGGGCAGGTGATATGGAAAAGCATGAGAATGCAAAGGGGAAAAGATACATCTTAATTTTAAACTCTTCTAAAAGTATAGAAAACAAAACATCTGGGCAGGTAGGGAGGGGAGATTGAATCATACCTAGAGCTCTAAAGGTGGGGATTGAGTGACCTGACAAATCATTTTATAAAAATCCAAAGCTCTACATACATGGACACCATTGTTTAGGATGGTTATTGTTGAGGATGCAAGTCATTATTCACCACTTGTGAAGAATGCCAGCACAGGAAATTTTTTTTTTTTTTTGCTAATAATATCTCAAGAAAGCTAGGAGCACATAGTACTACATTATATATCAAAGAACATGCGCAGTTCTAGACAAACTTAGAATGTAGGAGCCTTTACCTCAGACAGCCCTAAAAAGTTTATTCCTGGGTACTCACTGCTCTGGTTGCACATGAGATGATGAAAACGTGACTTTTTCCTCAACTCTTCCCATTAAGACTTTCAAATGGAGTGCTGTTCATTCTAGCACACCTAAAGAAGCCAAGCCTGTGTTTGGATAGAAGCTTAGAGAAATCCAAGAGGCTTAAAGAATCGTAAACAAAGACCTTTTTGCCATTCCTCTTTGGAAAGACATAGGAGTCAGGATTATTCAGATAACAGTTCCAATATTCTATTTTGCTTTGCATTTGTAAATGAGGCAGGAAATGATTAGCAGAATACTTTAATTCAGGTCTCCTGAAAACAAATTTATTCTCCCTTCTCTCATCCACTTTATATTTTACTTAGGGAAATTTTCAGTGAAAAATAGGAATATGCATTGTCTGGGGAAATTACACTGGCATAATAAATCCATGAGATTTTCAATGGGACACAGGTGGAAAGAAGACAGCTGTTGCCTGTTTAGCCAAACGTGTATGTTTTTTAAAAGGAAATTGTGTATAAATAGACCCAAATGACAGCTTTCCTGAATAATTGAGAGATAATTGACACCATTCTCCTTTTTTACTTTGTTGGTATAAGCAGGAGTTTTGTTGCCCTTAAAAATGCTAGTAAACTTCTTTTTACTTCCATTTTCTCATGTATAAAGGGGGATATTGGTAAATTTACCTGTACAATACTTACATAGGTATGGTGATTTAATTTGCAAGCAAATTAACATAGTCTTAAAAATTAGTTTCAGCTGTTGATCATTCTGTTACATGTACAGTCTATGTCACATGATTTTCAGCAGTTTTAGAATAAAATGTGTTTAATCTCTCAGGTAGCTTTCACTTCCAGTATCTCTTCCCAAGATAACATCAGCTATATAGAGAAGAGATATAATCTGAGAAGTCTGCCAGGGGGCAGAAAGGGGACCCCGACCTCATGCTTATCCTTGGGTTTGCACTGGTGCACAACTCCTGATAGGAGCTTAACTTCCGGCATTTGCAGCTGCTGGTGTATCTGTTGATTGAGATTCTCTCGACATGGTCCAGGCCTGAATGGCTTAGCCTCATGTCACCTTCATCTACTCAACCAGCTCTACAGACCATGCTGAAGTGATCCTCCCCTTCACTGACACACAAACTTCTGGAAGGCCCGCTGCCCCTAACTTAGGATCAGCACCACAGGAGAACCTCCCAGGCTTTCCAGCACATACCTACCCATCCTTACATCCTTATCTCCTATCTGACAATGCTATGTCTTTGCCCAGTGTTATTCTCATCTGTCTAAAATGCTTCCCTCATTGATGCCCAAGGCTTTCCTGAAAATGGAAACAGAGATCTCCCTCTCTTCTAGTATCCATATTTAAAGCTTTCCTGGAAAGATTCTAAATAGTGGCTAAAGGGAAAGAAAAGTAAATTATCATAACCAAAAAAAAAAAAAATGCTTCAGAACTCAGTCTTACTGAGCAGGGTGTCCCTTTCTCCCTTTGAAGAGCAAAAGGGCACAGCCACTTTCATTTAATTTACTCAAATCATCCATGACAAGCAATGGTCCCAGCCTGGCATCTCAGAGATGAAAAGTAGACAGACAGACCATCAGAGTGTTTCCTCTCTAGTGGAGAAGAGAGAGGCATGGATACAATCACAACACAGAGATCTGCTGTGACGAAGAAGGCACAGGGCACTGGGGATCAGAGAGGAGGACACATAACTAGACTCGGGAGGCCAGCGAAGGCTGCCTGCTAAAACAATGCCAGAGCTAAGTCTTGCAAAAGAAACAGGAACTACCCAGGAAATGACAGCAAGAACATTTTATGCAAGGAGGCAGCACTGTAGAAAGACAGGCAGCATAAGAGAATGTGGCTCATTAGGGGAACTGCCAAGTTACTTGGTATGGTTACCCTGCACATATTATACATTCATCTTTTCTTTTTCCTCCTGGGATGCTTTGATTTGGGCTTGATTTCCCACAGCTGTGAGCAAAGGTTTAAATACACGCAGAAATGAGCAGGGTCATAGGAAATGAAAAATTTGTAGATAGATACCTTTTGGAGATGAAAGCTGAAACATCTTATAATATTCTCTAAAGGAATATGATTTTGCTTCTAAAGACCTCAGGCTGCTTCTTGGTTTCAAACAGCAGAATAATTGCCTATTGTTGTTGGTTTTTTCTTTTTTTCCTACCAAGAGAATTTTTTTTTTAAACATTCTCCACCAATTACAGAGTGGTAGAGAAGGTAAATCACAGAGGAAAATTCTAGCATTCATAAATGTCATAGTAACAAGGCAGTCTACACAAAGACTGTATTGTTTAAACTATGGAATAATTGGGAAAGCAGAACATTGAATATTTTTGCTCTGGTAGAATATCTTCCTTTATTTCTACTTTTAAAGTGAAAATTCTTTAAAATGTGCACATTTTACATTTATTTGGACCACATAGAAATGAATAATATAAATTAAAGAAATTGATGTCAGCATGGAGTAGTCATCTCAGAACAGCACAAAAATATGTTGAGAGGATGATAAAGCAGTTAAAGTATAGTACACCCTTAAGGCAAAGTCCCTAGGAAATCATGTGAATTGGAATAATTTTCTTTGGAGAAGATGAAGCTTACCTCTCTATACATGTACAAATGTTTATGCAATTCAGTAGAACTACTGAGATTATCTGTTCACTGTACCTGGGAGAAACTCTTTAGAAATAAAGTGAACAAATTCTTCAAAAAATATGTCAAATGTTCTAATTAGTCACATCTACCATGTGGCATTAAAAAAAGTTTAATTTGAAATCTTAGTCCTCTCACATACTACTTCAAATGATAAGTATTTATTCCCACAAGAAATAATCAGCATTTCTACACTTTAGAGAAAAGAAGTCCATCCTTTGCCCTCAACCTACCATTCAACCTGTTTCTTCAAACCAGTAAATTGGTATTGCTCCTTCTTCATATGAAGATGTGATTAGATGTGGTTTCCCTCAGGGCTGAAGTCTGTGAGACATGCCTTCTGTGTTAGTCAGCTCTTCATTGCTATGACCAGAAATACCTGACCAAGAACAACTTAAGAGAAGGAAAAGTCTATTTTTGGTTCACAGTTTCAGAGGTTCAGTCTGTGATCTGTAGACACCATTGCTCTGAACCCAAGGTGAGGCAGAACATCATGGCAGAAGGGTAGGGAAGGAAAGCTGCCCAGGTTAAGGCAGCCAGAAAGCAGAGAAGCAGGGGCAGGTTGTGCATGTGTATGAACATGCACACACACAAGCTAGGAGGCAGAGACAAGATATAATTCCTAAGGGCATGTCCCCACGGACCTTCTTACTCCAGTCATTCCCCATCTGCCTATATATACCACTCAGGAATCCATACAAATCATTAATTCATCAGATAGATTAATCCACTGATGAGGTTACAACCCTCTTAACCCAATTATTTAAACTCTGAAAATTCCTACATTGCCTAACACATGAGCTTTTTTTTGGGGGGGGGACACTTTATACCCAAATCATAACACCTTCCAACAGAATTAGTTTGGGGTTTGGAGGTGAGAGCAGGCATGGGAACCAGGCTTCAGTGTTTGTGCAGTCAGAGTTCCACTCATTAAGCATCTGTATGATTATTTCAACACCATTACTACAGAAGTCCCAAGTGTGGAATAGGTTTAGTGTTTCTTAAGGATGGATGAGGCTGGTGCCAAGAGAACAGTTAATGTGAAGGACTTATAAGTCTCCCTTGTAAGGCTTCATCTTCAAATTAGAGAGTACCATGGATGCATCATTGTAAGAGGCCAATAATGGAGCTTGGATGAAGAGGAGAGAGGATTCTAAACCCAGAAGAGTGTCTGTCTCTGAGATTGTTTGCTGGCCCAGCCTGACTGTCCAAAATAGTAGTTTTGGAAAAATAAATAAAAAGGACAAAATAGAAGAACCCGTATCACTTTACTCTTTAATGCACTGAAAATCTATAAGATTGCACTAGAGATTACCTGTTATGTGATCCATTCACTCTGCAGCAGTCCATTATCTCTGCATTATGTAGAATCAATTCCCAGGAAACGATAAGGAAAATCTGAGGACATAATCATGCTTTCAGTTCCTTCTCCACTAAAAATTTCTAGGTCCCAAATATACTTATTTGAATGGGACTTTAGAAGCAATAGTGCACTCAAGGGAAGTGTTTGCCTTTTGAGACATCTGATGTGAGAGATCAGAAGAGCCATGTTTCTCTTCTGCTCTGCTGAGGTCTTCTATCAGAGAATTGACTGGGAAGTACAGATATGTGGGCTGTGAAGGAGATGCTCAACAGCTGTCGATTTCACACATGGACTTAGCTTTAGCCTCAGTGTCCAGAATTATTGGTGCTCTTCTTGTCATGTTGACCTCACTTTTCTAATCTCTAGACCTCCATTATTTCTTTTCTATTTATTTTTAAGATTGTAACAGTGCATTTGGGTTTGACCTCAATGAGACCAAAATATCATCTTTACTAAGACGAGTGGGGGAATGTTTGTTTGTACCTGCAGAATAGAAGAGTGCACTCTAGAAAGAAGCACTGAGAGGAGACTGGCAAGGTGGTAGAATGTCCTTAGGCTTCTGGGCATGTTTGAGATCTGTGATCAGAAGGGTGAAGGATCTAAAGCCATGGTGATGTCTCCCTCATGAGGTTTTCATTGAGATGGTGACTAGAATCTGACTTACCCACTCAAATAGAATTTTGTAAGATAAAAAGGGCTACTCTAATGGTACTCATCACAAAGTGGGATCATATTCAAGGACAGAGCTTCTTTACTTCATATCAGTTTTCAAGAGACTCAAACAAATCTGCCTCCCTGAGGATTGGAAACTTGCACAGCAGCAGGAGTCAGTGCTGTTAATAAGGCCATTGGGGTTCTCAGTGGAGGCAACAGAAATAAGGCAGGTCCTCTGAGCCTAATGACTTAGTGGGTGAATGCTGAGGGAAATGAGACCCAGAACAGGGGAGGACAGACAACACTTTGCCAGGGTGGAGGTGAGTGCAATTGAAATAACTGCAAACTCAGAGAAGTCCACCAATAATTCTCAGAAATAACTCCCATCAGAAAAGAAACTCTGTGGGGAAGAACTGGAGTCATATTCCTACCTAGTCCCCTGTGTCTGGCACTTCAGCGTAGGTGCTCAACAAATTTTTGTGAAAAAAATTCAGGATGTCTTTAGAGAAGCTGATTACCAACCATTCATTCAGCAAGTGCCTGAACTACCACAAGGTGACCATTAAAATATTTGCAAGATAAGTAATTTTATAGATACAGACTAATGGGTTATGCTTGCTCTGTGGGCAGACCCATTAGTCTGTTACTCTTTAAAAGTGGCTATTTCCCATTTTGCAGGAATTGGAGAAAGGAAAGCCATTGGTGCCAGGACTGGGCATGATTTTCTGCAGTGATGAAACAGTGGGTCTGTGGAGTGGGTCTGTTTTTGCTTTGTGGATGGAATCTGCTTTCTCCTAAACTTACTCATTGGTCAGATAAAGAATGGCTGTGGGCAGCCTTGGGGCCCTTCTGAACTCAGTTTTCCTTTGTGTGATTCTTAAATTTCAAGGCCCAGTGACTGTAGCAGTGCCCAAAGCTTCCTTTGAGTCACAAACTTCCTCACACAAGGTTGAAAAGAAGCTCTTCTCTTCCTTATCCCAGCATAGGTGCCTGTTTAAAATGTAGATGGATTATCTTGCACAGATAACATGTTGATCCATTACCAATCATTAATACTACAACACAAATTAGTTTGTCAGCCAGATACTGAGCAGGCATTGCCTCAAGAAATGGTACATAGCGCAGATTTGCTCATTTTTCCCCATCATAGATTATTATGATTTATTGTACAAACAAAAACTGCAGCAGCAAGAAAGAAAATTTAAAACAAGAACCAAAACCCACCCATTCCCCCATCATCCCACTGCAGTAGCATTAACTTTTGTCTGGGTTCCCATTCAGAATCTATCCAAATTCAGATCAGCTTCAACTTTGATGCTTTCCCTTTTGTCTGAATGATAATGACTAACATTTATTAAGTGTTTACTCTGTGCCAGGTGCTATGCTAGAAACTCTCATAACACACTGAATTACATTATCTTAACAACAACTCATGAGGTAGGTAGTGTTCTTATCCTCATTTAACAGACAAAAGTATTGAGGTGCAGAGACATGAAGTAATTTACTAAAGCCAACAAATGATTGATTAATACCAAATGCGTTTAATCTCTGAACCAAACATCCCAGGTACTAGTAAGAGACTAAGGCTTCCTTGTAAGTTATTTTGTCCACAATTCCAAAAGTAATATGTGGCAATCTGGGTAGACTGCCTCAGTTTTCTTCACTGCACTGAATTAATGATGGGCAAGTTCATCTAGTTCACCAAGAAGGTTGACATCATTATGCCCAGTTTACAATTTAAGATTCAAGAGGACCCATTAACTCGCTCAAGTGCACATCATAAATGATGAGCACAGGTTATAAACTCAGATATTCTGACTTCAAATTCATAGCTTAAACAAAACATGTGGTCTTCAGTTTACTACTTTAGTCATTTAAAAATTTCAAAAATACTTCCTCTCATTACTAGGTTGTTTTCATCATTTTATCATTTTATTGGTAGCCAAGTAGTAATATGGAATGATAAATAATATTGTGTTTAAATGGGCTAGTTAAATTTTTTCTTTTCTTTTATGTTTTTCTTCTACTGTAAATAAAGTCAGAATAAAGACATCCATGCAAAATCATTTTTCTTTTAAAGTGTTTTTTTGGGCATGGTTATGCACAGCATTTCTCATTTTGTTTGATTTTCTAATAATGATTCAAACTTATTCTGAAAATAGAGCAGACAAAAACAGCTACAGGCCCTTCCCCTGTTCTCCCACAGGTGAGCTGCCTGTAGAGACAGATTTTTCTGCTCTCTGACTGATTCAGAAGCATTCAGCAAATCAAGCTGTGCTACCTACTTACTGACACAGTGCCCCTTAGCTGGAACATAGCTTTCTGCCTTCTGGTGGCTCTTCTTATGACTGCTGAATGCAAGAACCCAAGCCTTAATCTTAAGAATGACTGCAAGATTGGGCTTTAAAATGTTACACCTGTCTGAGGAAAGGAGCATAATTCTGAACACCCCAAATTCCTAAGTATCCTAACTGTGCCTTCCTGGTAGAGCTAGAAAGCACCCAGGCCCAGCAATTATCTGGATATTTCCCTTAGTATTATCACCAAGACAAAGTAGATATTTTTTTACCATTCATCTGGTCGGTGCTCTAGTATATAAATCCCTTAAGAGCAGAAACTGTGTCTCCACTGGGTCTCAGTGTGGGTCCCTATACCCAGCTGATACTCAAATATTAACTGATGGCTTCATTAGTTGAAGTGAGGGGTGTGCCTTATGCCTTGTAGTCAGTTCAGTTAAACAACCACTTTTGCTAAGATGAAAGATTGATTATTATGAGGGAGAGTTTGTGTACTTTGGATTGCATTACAGAAGTAATTTGTTTATGCTAATTATCATGTCTCATTCCATAACATTTCACTGGGTGAAATATTGATTTTTTTTCAAGAAGTCACCTTGTGGGTAACATATTGAGTTGATAAAATAATTATTTTTTAATTACTCTAATCTCACTACATAAATAGATTTGAGAAAAGAGGAAATTTGCAAAGGTTTATTATAAATTATTCTCAGGGGTTGGTTTTTTTGGGGAAGCACTCTGACTTAGAAATAAGATAAGGTCATCGTGATTTCTTCTTTTCAAACAAATTATTGATTTAAAAAACATTTGATGTTAAAAGTATCAATACCATACTAAAGGTAAATATTCACCTATTTTAGCCATCACAATATGAACTGTACTACTGAGAAAAACCTATATCTTAGAGCCATTTGTGTTATTGCCAGTTCTAAGAGTTTCAATATTTAAATATGAATTTTAAGTTAGTTTATTTTGCAATTGTATTCTATTTAGCATCCGAATATGAGTTGTAACCAGCTAGGAGATGAGAACTAGAAATACAGTGCGGCAGCCTCAAAAGATAAAAATAATATGTGATTGTTTATAGGCAATTACAGAAGTGAGTTACCAGCTATTAAATTTACTGTTAGATCATTTTTCTGAGTTTTTTTCTTTTTCATAGTAGATAGACAAAAGTTAATGGATACATGTGTTATGGACTAAATGTAAAATTCTATTTTATACAAAATGGGAGAGGAGGATTCAATTGTAGAGATATTTAAGTCCCTTGAAGCTTTGCTGTGGAATAAAATCCCATGGAAATTTTCTGCTTCTCCCCAGATCTGCAGTAGGATGGCTTTTCACTGGATACCACAGAGCATCAAAATTACTAATCACTAGTACAACCTGAAGGTCCTCCTGACTGTATTGAGGGAACACATACATTCCCAATTCCTGCAAGAGAAGGATGCCCAACTCCACCACTCAGAATAGGTTGGCTTCCATCAGAATAGGTTGGCTTCCCTCTGAAAGCTCTTTTGGGGGTCTTATGAGGCGTGGGGGGGTTTTACTTATAGAGCTACAGCTATAATTTAATCAAGATGTTACAGAGAGTGTGAGTTGGTCATTTTCTTCTTTTTCATTTCTCTTGACATTCTAAACAAAACATAAATTCAGCACAGACTTCAATCTTGAAACCCAATGAGAGGTTAATAGAGAATTAAAGGAAGGTGTTAGGAGGTCTAAGTGATCTAAGAGACTAGGCAACACAGGCAGTAGTAGAGGACTAGTGAAGCAAACAAGGGAAACCAAACCAAACAAACAAACAAACAAACAAAAAACAACCTTAAAAACTACAAACCTAGAGGGGGAAAAATGCAAAAACTCACTTTCTCTTACAAAAACACTCTCATTTTAGGCTCTGGTTCAGACATTTAAAGTAGAAAATGCTATATTTTTCAACATTGATTTTGGCTCATCACTGCCCAGATTTTTCACAGATCTTGTTCAACTGGGATTGTAAACTGCAAAAAGAAAAGAGGCTAACCCAGGAAATGAAGCTCAGAGGAGTATAGATTGTAATAAAGTATGGCCTCCCAAGGAACCAAGGGTTTTCTCTGTCTGTGAAAATGTCCAGTTTAGTGCTTCAACACATTTCTACCAACTTTCTACCAACAGTCTACAATGTGGTGAGGTATTCTAGGTCCTACATAGTATGGTGAATGGCTTTATTGTCTCCATTATTGAGGGGGGAAGTTCCAGAGCTGGGAAAGTTTTAATCACTGTTCCCATCTCACGCTCTTCTGGGTTCCTATAGAACTTTCTGATTTAAAAAAAAATATTTATCACATCCTTTTTTTAGGATAGTTTTCTTTTTCTTCTTCTTCTTCTTCTTCTTCTTCTTCTTCTTCTTCTTCTTCTTCTTCTTTTTTTTTTTGTATACTATTCCCTGTACGAAACTGCAAACACCTTAAGGTACGATCCAAGTCATATTCCTTAGACCCTGGCATGTTCAGTATATGTTTGCTAGATTAAATTTTTAAAAACCCTAAAGATAAATATCTTTCAAATTTTCATAAAACATACCTTCAATAATGAATACAGAGCAGGCAGAGGGTGAACTTTCACCTCTACTAGCTGTTATCCTAGAATATTCTTAGAGTTATATAGTACCTTTTCTCAAAGAACTATTATATATTTTATTTATTTCCACCTGAGGCCTAGAAGGTGAGCAAAGACAAGAAAGTTTGACTCTACTTTAAATACGGAGCAGCTGCATAGCTAAAATCATACTCAACATATTATTTTGTAGAAGAAAAATCCAGGTCAAGAATGCAATTCCTGAGCTTCATACTTCATTTTTTTTTATTGTTGTTGTTTAAAGTTTCTGTACTCTAACAACTAGCAAATGCATTTGGTCAGCCTGTCTCCACTTTAATAACCTAAACTGATTATATGAACTATTCACACTTCAATTATTTATTCCCATAATCAGATTCAAGTGTTTTATGGGGAGATAAAAATTAATTTATTAAATACAAAACAAAATGGATGAATCCAATATGGTACCATGATAGCAAAAAAGAAGGGGAAGGAATCTTCTTAGAGTAATGAGTCCTTCTAGTACCCTTAATAAGTGATTATTAGCTGAGAAGAAGCCATCCATGTGAAATGCCAGAGAAAGAACGTTCTCTGAAGAAAGAATAGAGTGCACCAAGTTTTTAAAGGGAGTAAAATCTTGGGAGGGAAAGTCAAAAGCAACATGACCAGAGAGTAGTGAAAGATATGAGATGACATTCTGGAGATAAGTAAGGGTCATTTAACTTGAGGCCTGTAAGGCCAATATTTGAAGATTGGATTTTTTATTTTTTTTTATTATTAGTTGTTCAAAACATTACATAGCTCTTGACATATCATATTTCTTACATTTGATTCAAGTGGGTTATGAACTCCCATTTTTTTCGTATACAGATTGCAGAATCACATCAGTTACACATCCCAGTTTTTAGTTAATTCAAAATATAGTTCAAATTGAAATATTTTCAAGCAGGCAAGTAGTGAAACATAAAATCACTTTGGATGCAGTAAGGAGAATAGACAATAGCAATAAAGAAAGTAGAAAACCCAGGAGATTATTGAAGTAGGTCAAAACAACTGTATTAAGTGGCCTGGAGGAAGTATGGCTAGGAGCCGAGAAGAGTGGTGGGATGTAATTGTGGGTAAAACCTCCAGGACTTACCAGTGGATGGGAAGAAGGAAGAATAAAGAATTCTGCCCAGGTTTCTGATAACACAGCTGGGAGAAAGTTTGTACCATTTTCTGACATGAAGACGACTCTGGATGGAGAAGGATTCAGAACACTGAAATTAAATCTGGGATGTCCGTAAAACTTCCAAATGAATTTATTAAATGAGCAGTTAGACTACAAGATTGGAATGGAATCCAAAAATACAAACTGAAAGTCATCAATGTATAGATGTTTGTATCTGTGTGAACCTATAAGACCTACTATATGAAGCCTTTAGAGAGAACAAAGAAAGGCCTGTTACTAAACCCTGAAGAACTCAAACGCTTAAAGGACAGTTTAGAAGAGAAATCAACAACAGAGGCTTAGAAGAATGGGCTGGATGGATTTAAAAAAAAATAGGGAAGAGACAGCTTAGCAGAACAAGAAAGAGTTTTCAGAAAAATCCTCCAAGTTAAATGTACTGAGAAGGCGAAAAAAGAAGAGGTCAAGGTATATACACTGGATTTGGCAGCAGGGACATGTCCAAGATCCTCACAGGACTGATACTGGGGAAACATTGATGGGCAGCAGGCAGAGCAGAGCAGGGGTGACAAGCCTTTAGCAGCTGACACACCATGATCAGAGAGCTCTATGGAGAACATTGGCAACAGAAGGACCATTCCTTCCCCTGATTCCTTTATTCATGACACTTATTCAGTTTCTTAAGCAACGAATGTCTAATTTTAGCAATGAAGAGTCTGATGATCCTTTCAAGATAGATGAGTTGCAAAAATGTACTTGTGGGTCATGGAAAGACTTGATCTGATATACAGAACTGTTGATTGTTAGCCAAATAGTAAAACACATGATCTGGAGTCATTTTGTTTTGACAGTGATTAAAAGGCAGGATAATCATCTACAGAGGCAATTACTGCATGCGAAAATAAAATCTCATCATGAGAAGATAAGAGTATATGTATGTACCTTTGTTATCTCTGTCACAGGGAGTGTAGGTAGGCTGTAACTCAACCAGAGGTTGTCTTGGGTCATGAGCACCAGAGATGCTGCGCTTAAATCTTTGTTCTCAAGACACTTAAATTGAGACATAAACACTTTTAAATTACAGAGAATCACCATAAATGATAAAAAAGATAAGAGCATGGAGAGTTTGAGGAAGCATGATGGTAGAACCCCTTAAATGTTTCAATTAAACATACTTATTAAAATCAACTTTAATGAGTACAAGATTTCAGATGAGTCTGACAAAATCATAGAATATGAATAAAACGAATGCTCCACTGAGCCAGGGAAATAGGGAGGATATTACAGTAAAACCTCACCCTCTTTTAAAAGTGTATGATTTTCCTGCAAAGTGGTACCTTTCAGAAGCTTCTTAATGTGATATTTTCCAATATTTTCTTTTTATTCAAATAAAAGTTCTATGGGGATTATTGTCTATTATGAAAGGAATAAAAATGAAATTTGCAACAGTTGGGATTCTTCCAGTGGCAGATGATAGATGACATAACTCAAAATGGCTTACACAATAATAAATAGATTTTAATCTATTTAAATAGATAACAAAGTCTTATTTAATATTTACTATATGTTGTGTAGTGTTCTACATACACAGGTAGGTAGAGAGGTAAGTAGGCTGGTAGGTAAATGGGTAGATGAATAGATAGATAGATATTCAAGCATCTAATTCAGCCACAATCCTATGAGGTAGATGTATTCTCATCTCCATTATACAGATGAAAACAATGAATCTCAGAGGCATTAACTTTCCCAAGGCATCATGACTGATAAGCATGGAGATGAAATTTGAATATAGTCTGGCTCCGGAGACTTGCTCTTAACCACTGCACTCCACCTTGTAGAATTATTGGCTCATCTATTTAAAAATGTTGGAGTTAATGCTAGTCTCAAGAGAAGCTAGATCTAATGGTTAAAAATGATGTTACCAAGGATCCTGTCTTGTTCTTCCTTTCATGGCAAACACTATACAATGCTTCTTCCAAATATTCCCCTACTTCCAGATTTTCTAATCATGGTTAAAATTACCATAGACATTGCAGATCTTCTGTGAGAATAGGGAGAAAGTCATTCTATCAAATTCCTAGCAAACCTCTTCTTGCATTGTGTTGGTTATGGTTGGATTGTGTGCCTGTCTGAAAAGCAATCGCTATGGCTGAGAAGTTGGGTTATACCAATAAAAACAAGCCAAATGGGAACCATCTCTGATTGAGAATGCTGAACTCGCGGTTCTCCAAAGCAAAAAGGGGAAAGAAGAAAAAGAAAAGTAACTTGGGTTGCAAACACCAACTCAGTATCCTCACAGGCCCACCCACTTATTTTTCAAATATACCCACGTCTCTCTTAAGAGAGAACAACTGAAAATTTTCTATATTCAGCTCCAAGACTGGGAAAAAAATTCAGTTCTCACTGTGACGTCTCTGTGTTAACTTATCACAGCCTGGAAACCTAAAGCTGAATAAAGAGTATATCCACTATTATTAGCATTCCAATTATAAAAAGATAGGGAAAGAACAGGATGGCTACATTTTATTAAACCACTTTGAAATTTTGTGATACTGTGGACCAGAATACGTTGGTTGACTGAAGCCATTAAAGATCCACCAGGGAGCCAGTGGTATAGGAAAACTCCTCCTGAATCACAAGATGAAATAAAATGAAATTTAGCCAAAAGAAGTTCCTGTAAGGTGAGAAATGAGTACTATGTCATAGAGAATTCAATTGCTATTATACAGGTTGAAAGCCATATTATTGACTAACTTTTCTAAAAACTTTCATGGGTTATAGAGACAGAATAAAAGCTAACATCTCACCAGAGTTCTAAGCTACTGCTCTAAGATGCCTTAGCCAGGTCAATTGATGTCAAAATGCCAAATTTTAATTTTCCCTTTTCCCACTTATATATATATATATTTTGCTGAAACAGTGATTTCTTGTTCTAATTAAGAATAGTAAGCTTTTCATGTGCCTCCTCAAAGATTTTTTTCTGATGTGCAAACAAGTCTGATACATAAAAGACTCACCTAGATACTTAGAAAAATCACCATAAATCTGAATTTCTAACAGAGAATGAAAACTATATATAAATTCCCTTGACCTACCTTTCCTATATAAGTAATTGGCTATCTCTTCATGAGTAACTTCTTAATTAAGTGATCTCTCAGGGCCTTTCCACTGTTAAAGGTAAAATTTTTAAATCCATGTTATTTCAAGTACAACACAAGACAAATTAGATTTTCATCTTTATCTAGTAATGCCTGCATAGTCAAAATAAGATGTTTTAAAAGTAGATATTTTAAAAGTAGTAATCCAAGGAAATGAAAATCTGTGACAGATTATTATGTTATATAAAATTTAAATACAAAAGAAAATGTGTGTGTGTGTGCGTGTGCGTGTGTGTATGTGTGTGTTAGAATGTCTTCTCAACTTGAAAAACATATCTTCAGGTAACAGTCTTTATGTTAAATGATGAATTAATAGAGTTACTTTTTTAAAGTTCAACATTTACCATCTTGGGGTTTTAATCTCCCAGAGATTATGTTAAATTTCTCAAATAAATTTGAGTAAGTAACTCTAGTTTCACAAATAGGTGTCAAAATATACAAAAATAATATAATAGTTATATTCTTAAGGCAATATTTGCAAGGATGTACAATCTCTGCATTTACAAAGCATTTTAAAATCCTGTTTCAATTAAAATACTCTGAGGCTTCTAACAGTTTCTTTCACCTCTAGGTCTGTAGGCTTTCAGCATGAGTGCAAGGGTTAGCTATTCTGAGCTGTCTGGACTCTCAAAGATCTGTCTGAAGAAGTCAAATCAGAAACTAGATTCATCAGGCAAGATTACAACACCTGTGAGAGATCATTTATTATCTGCTGGAGTGACAGTTATAAGGAGCTATCAGAAGTTATTATCATTTGTGGGAAGGAGATAGCTAAAAAAGATGTGTCAAAAATACAGAGAAAGTATTTTTTTTTTTAATAAGGAAAGTTCATGAAGCAGGACCTGCACAGAAGGTGGACTTCATAAATGTGAGGTAGATTTTATAAATGTGAGAAGCAGCAGAGGCAGACATCCTTAGTCAGAACACAGAGAAAGAAACAGATGTGCCCCAGCTTCCCAGTATGGAGAGTAATGCAGCCCAAGGGTGCTGATTTTGCACAAAGCCCTTCCAACATCATATTCACACATCCTTGGTTTTTAGACATTTTAAAAGGCGTTGATCTTCTGTCTCTGCTTTCTGACTCCATGACTTGTTGCCTCCTCTCTGATGATGCTAGTGTAGTGATGCCAAGGGGCCATTTAACTGGAGTTACATTTATCTCATCTATGAAGGATTATGAATTTATGAATTGGTAAAGAGTTTTCCAAACTTGGCAACTCATTTGAAATACCCATGGCATGACCAATGATAAGTTGTGAAACTGCAGGAAACTTTACTACATTATCAACACAAACAAAACCACAAAATTCTGGGCTTCTGGCCATGATAGAAAAAAAAAAAAACTGGATTGAGACTGACACTTGCATTAAAAAAATATGTCACTGAACAAAATATGTGAAATATCTGTTTTCAAGCATTAGACTACAGACAGGACTGTGATTCTTGAAAACCAAAAAGCACACATTGAATCACATATTTTTCCCGGTTTTCTCCCAGGGAGCAGCTTCCCAGTCATGAAGCAGGAAGTTGAAGCCCCAGCAGAAAGTAATGATCATGCTGAACTGAGGAGACAGAGATCAGAGATCGGAGAGCATAGTGTTGAGATACCTGGAATGCCCAGAGTAGGACTCCAGGAGCTACTCAGGGGAAAAGGTACTAACTTCCCCTGGGTCCTTGGAGGATGCTAGGATTCACATGTGTGAGACAGAATTCTTCAAGCCTTGACCGAAGGTAGCAACTCTGAGGTCAAAAATTGAAGTGAGATCCCTGATGTTGTGCAATGCCAAGAAACTTCAGAGTTCTGGCCCAAATGAAGTGGAGAGATCTCGCTACTCACCATGGTCACTCAATCTGAAATTCAGCAAAGCTACACAAACAAGTAAGGAAACATACTACAGGACAAAGAACAAAGCAATCCAGAAGAGCAGAAGAACATGATACTATCAAGTCCCCGTCCACATGTACATTGAACAGAAAAGCTTCAGCAGAATATGTAAGCAGGTTGGCAGAGCAGAGAAAGAGATTCCTGGGAGGCCTGAAATTATTAAGGGTCAGGACAGTCAGGACATTGGCACTTGCTAGACTGACATTGTTAATGCAGATCAAAGAACTAATTAGCAACCAAAAAGAAATAACTTTTACCACACACAGTGGTCCAGGAGTCAACTGCATCTGAATACCTTTGAAGTCCTAGGAAATCAAGAATTAGGAATCTGCTCTGAATCCTTCAGGCCAGAAACCTCTTTGTCAGTAATCACTAGGAGACACTTAGTAGACCCAACAGCAAAAGAAAGAATGAGCCATTTTTGTAACCAGGAGTTCTGGAATGCAGTGCTGACTGCTTGGTTGGAGAAGCAGAAGCAGGTTTTTGTGTCTGTTTCTGCAAACACCAGAGAAATGAAGAGCAGAAATAAAAGTACAGGAATAAATAATATTATGAACAATTATAGAGGAAAAGATTGAAATCAGTTAACTTGACAGGCATTTTAATGAAAGTAAAAAAAAATCAGTGATCTTTTAAATGTTCATACTTCTAGCTCTACCCACTTGCCTGATGTAAAATTTTATCCCCAGATATTTTTTAATTATTACATTTTAGTAATGTATAGTATTAATCATCTCTTTAAAGCTTGTTCTGAAATTTATATTATTATTATGTTTATAATCATCATAATTACTTATATTTTTCATTTAATGGATCTTAATACTTACTGCCAATGCCTGTGTAACACTACTGTCCCCATTCTCAAAGGATATTTTATTATGACTCACTTCTTCCTCAGTGAGAGAGTACCTCTCAGTAATATGATCAGGGATGGGACTTGTGGAGTGCATCTCACAAGTTGTTCATATTGCAGAAAGTCTCTTTGTTGCCTGCACAAGGAAGGCAATTTGCCTGCATAAAATATCTAGTCAAAACAAGTGTCCTTGTCTCCATCACCACTTTAAAAATTGCCCCCTGAATTGCCATCTAGCAATGGAGACATCTAGACTCGCAGAAAATGTTTTTTTGTTTTGCTTTGTTTTGTTTTCCTACACAAATAATCTGATTTTCTTTACTTGAATGTTTGTAGGACTTTTAAATTTATCCTTTGAAATTCAGATATCTCAGCAGGATGTGTCTAAATATTGGCTTCATTTCCTTAATGCCGCCTCCTTCTCAGTGAGACCCTTTATTCTGCAGACTCAACACTTTTTTCAGTTCAGCAAAGTTTTCTATAGACACAACTTTGATTGCTGATTTTTTAGACCATCTGTTCTATGCTCTGTTCATTTATCTGCTGTGTTGATTTCCGTTAATCTTTCATCTTTCATCTTCACCGTCATCCTCACATCTTAATCCTTTCACCCTGTATCCTGGAGAAGCTTCCCCAACGTGTCTCACATCACTGATCTCCTTTTCTGGGATGTCAGTTTTTATCTTTATTATTTCTAATACATATTTTAATTCTTCACTGGCAGTTTTTTAAGCATCATCCTAATATTTACTTACCTTGTCTGGCTCTGTTTTCATCTCTCAATTGTCTTAATTTTCTATTGTAATCTTTGAACTATTTCGTAGTGTCCAAGTTTTGACTTATTGAAATTATAAAATAACAGATATTAAATTTCATTTCTGTGAACCATAATGCATGATTGTGAATTTGCACCTGCATTTAAATGTTCTCTGGTTATGTCATAAGATCTTTTCATAGATGTCATGTTTGCATATACTTTCTTTCTCTTTTTATTCATAATTGAAACCACCATAATATCTTCCTATAACTGGGGCAAGGCATATTCTTCAAGATTCCCCTAAATGCCAACTGTATACTTTTCTCCACCTTAAAAGTTAATCTGGAGACACCAGTGGATCTTCACATCCTCTAGACTTCTGTGTATTTTCTAGTATTTTACAGTCACTTTTAACAGTTCAGTGTCTGATAATTTAAGATGGGAGCTACTCATCTCATAAGTGGTCAGCTAAATATGCAGATAGACACATATTTATATACCATCAGTGGTAACAAACAAAAAGAAAAGGAGAGTTAACAAATGGCAATTTGCCCATGGCCACTCTTACTAACATCTCCAGGTCCCAGAATAAAAAACTGATCATAACATGTTTCTCCTGTAGTCAAAGTTAAATTACTAGGCATTTTAGACCCTGAATGGATGCAAAGAGAAGCTAATAGGAAAGAATGGCATGAAATTGAGGGTAAATTAGCCACAGCTGCATGTGACATGTGGTTAACTAAGATTTTAGATCTATTTTATAGATGCATTCAATTAAAAGAAATAAAAATTATTCTCTTTCTCACTATTTGACCTAACATTGTGCCTTAGATCCCCACTGATGCAAAGGTAAATGGAAATTATCTCCTAAGGTCTGGCAGGTCATCATTCGAATATTCTTAACTATGCATATTACAGTATATTTCTGTGACTCTATAGTCCCATTTAATTGGAATCTATGACTACCTTTATCTTTAATCAAGAACTAAACATCAATAAGGATGGGGTATAACCAAATCTCTTTCTTGCTCCAGCGTGTACATACTAGAAATAATTGTCATTAATCAGACCAGTCAAATACAAAGGGAATGGCTAGACAACCCCTTTGCAAGGGGATGAAGGAACTGCATATTAAGAGGTCTCTCATACATGGGGAAGTTCCCCATTTCCACTGCTGGGAATATAAGGTCCCCCAGGGCTTGCCTTTTCTGAACAGACCCTATTACTTCTCCCTTTCTCCAGTCCTGTGTTACATTTGGCCAGAGGACAGTGAGATCCACAGTTTGGTTTTGAAGAGGGGTGCTATTGTGGGGAGACTGAAATCCAGGGTGTCCACATTGGTGGATGGCAAACCCAGCTGATGGCAGAGGGAGAGATCTTTGTTCCTTTATCTCTTCTTAGGACAAGCAATGATTTGGGGGCCAGATACAGTTGTTCCTTGATTGTCAGCCTAATTAAACCGACTACACTATAATTCATGACAAATATAAAGAAGAGAAGCAAAGAGTCATTTTTCAGTTTCTTAACCCAGTTTTATGTTAATATTAATTTAACTCATATTTAAAATGTTGCATTGACCAAAAAAACTGCTTCTTTTGTGATCAAATTGTACTAAATTCTCCAAAATTCCATCTAAAAATCTCTGCTAACATAATCACAATTTTGTCTTAGCTACTTACATAGTACATTTATATGCATACATTTTTATCATTCCTGAGATAATGCTTTATGTAATAAACACAGCCCCTTCCATTCCAAGCACCTATCAAGTGTCTCTGATAATTTAAGATGGGAGCTACTCATCTCATAAGTTCAGATATCTCAGCAGGATGTGTCTAAAAATTGGCTTCATTTCCTTAATGCTGCCTTCATTTACATATGCATTTATATACATACACATGCTTTTAATAATATTAAAAAGTTATTATATAAGAGAATTGCAATGCCCAATGTCAAGTGCACTTAATATATACTGAAAATTTTTAATCAGTTTTAGTATACAAACACCAAATTCCTTCATCCCTGTTTATTCAAAATATATTTTCTAATGACTCTTAAATATTTGGAATATTATTACCATTTGGATATGGAATGTCCCCCAAAAGGCTCATTGGTTCCCAATGCAGTAATGTTCAGAGGTGGAACTTTTAGTAAGTGACTGAACCCATTGATGGGTTCATAGCTGAATGGACTATTGGAAGGTGGTATTAACTGTAGGAGGTTGGACCTAGTTGAAGAGAATGAGTTCTTGGGGACATGTTCTTAAGAACACAACTACCCGTCACCCCTGTGTTTCCTGGCTGCCATGAGATGAGCAGTTTGCTCTACCACACTCTCCCAACCATGATATTCTGCCTTACCACAGGACCAGAAACAATGAAACCAGCCAACCATGGACTGAAACCTCTAATACTGTGAGCCCAAATAAACCATTTCTCCTTTCAGTTGTTTTCCTTGGGTTATTTTATCATAGTAACGAAAAGCTGACTAACACAAGTATAGACAAAAATAAGACAGAAATAATACATAGTTCACAAACATGGATTTAAGCCCTTATTGTGAATGACAAGGCATCTGATCACCTTCCTCTTCACCCAAGGATCATATTTACCAGCTCCTTTCCCGTGGGGCCAGAAATACTGCTGAATTACTTTAGGGGATTACCATGTCTTTCTTCTTTCCTTCCTAGATTTTCTTGACTCTCCAGAGCCACTTTTTTTAGCATCAGTAGGGTCTTCAAAGGCTCCTTCAGCTTTCCATTCCTAATCATAGTTCATCACTTTATTGTGGTCTTGCTACATTTGCCACAGCTGATTGACTATATATCTTCCCTTCATATAGTGGGTCTGTGCTTACCTGAGTAGAATTTGTGGATAGCAAAATTGTTGAAGCTGTCACAATTACACTTCATCATGCTTAAGCCTCTTGTCAGTTAAAATACTGTGTTAGCTTTAGGTGTGGAAATGTTCAGTACATTTTTGCTCTTTTTGCCTTTCTGTGGTCATTTACTACAGTGATTTAGAATGAAGTGAGCCTAAGGGTGGGTATTTGAAGCAATAAAGCATTGTCTTCTGGAAGGTTTACTAGTTCCTTACCTGTTTATTCCTGCTCTTTTACTGAGTACTAAAATGCAATCATTCTATATCAGAACAATTGTTCCTCCATTTATGATGAAGAGGTCTTTTACCATGTCTGACAGGACCTAGTGGAAAATCCCTTGTAGGCAGGGTTGTAGAAGCTCCAATCTTAAAAGATTTCCCAAATATCCTTCCCAGTACCCCACTGCTTTTGACTATGGTATTTTTACTTTTGAACTCTGTGTTGTTGATATATTCACAGTAAGTGACATACTGTGAAATCAGCCTTTTCTGTGAAGAGTGAAACATGGTAGTGCAATTCAGATTCAGAAACCATGTTTTAATGTTTAACACACATGCATGCACTTGTATTTTCCGCTTTCCACTTTTCATTTTGCTCCCAAAACTCAGTGAGTGGGAACTGCCCATATTCCAGACTGATAAAATGAGAAAGAGTATCATCAAAAAATGAACATGGAAAGATTTCAGATATAACTTTATTTCTAAGGACCTCCATAGTCACCTGATTATTTTCCTGTGACGAGATAGGGGTCTTGTTAGAAATTTGCCAAGAATGAATTATGGATACTCTCTTATGACTACTTCTTTCTGCTATTTGTTGCCTTTCTTCTTCTTCAAAGAGAATACAACTTTATAATGTGCCCATTTCCCCTCAATAGTTTATCACTTCCTTCTCATGATGCATTTTGTGATTAATGGTTTGCCTCTATCCTAACCTCAGACTAATGATTTTAAAAGTCAGCATCCCAAGTCAGCGTTATGGAACTAGATCTGGAAACATCCCTTAATGAGTGAGAAGAATAATGTTCAGATGTCCACATATTCACCAATCAGTAGACTTGTCTTCTGACCACTTAGTGGGCTGTAGTCTGTGAAATGGACCAGACTAAATCTTGGACATTGGCATCATTGACTATCAGGGGCAGATAAGGAAAGCCGAGGGTCCAACTAACCCTGCACATCTGCTCTGATAAATCTAATCAATTTATTCCTATTTTAATGGCAAAAAAAATGGGGGAGCTAGGGTTGTGACTCAGCAGCAGAGCACTCAAGTAGCATGTGAGAGGCCCTAGGTTTGATCCTCTGCACCATATAAAAATAAATAAAATAAAGGTATTGTGTCCAACTACAACTAAAAAATAAATATTTTAAAATAATAAATTAATTTAAAAAATGGGTTTGTCACTTGATTTTGGTCAATGGAGAAAATGTGGTACCAAATTGCTGCTTTCGGAAGCTTCATTTTAGAGCACATACTCACTAGAAAGTAAGTTAAAAAGATTAATCATGTGTTGTCTCCACAATTTTATATACTGCATCTTAAATTTGCAAAATGCCAGGACAAATGATGTAAAAGTAAAAAGTAGGAATTATCATAAATTTACTTTTCTTCATAATACTTTGAAAGAAGCAATTTCTTGATAGATATATGAGAATTTAATTTTCATTGATGTAGACCGCAGGCAGTGTGATGTAATAGCAATTTTTATGTTATAAAAATGATTCAAGAGTTTGGGCTTCAAGTATTGTTATATTGCCATATAATAGTTCAGTGACTTCATTATTAAATTTATGATCTTTAGGTTTTCCTTTCCAGAGTGAGGAAATGCCACTAGCTGTTCTTTAGGATTCTTTGGTTTTGTTTTAATGGAAATAGCTTGTTGACTGGAGGGGAGAAAAGACACAGGGAACAATCAAAAAATGATTCAAAGCTTAGGTTCTGAAGTAAGTTGATTATTTGAAAATAGATTTGCCCAAGCTTTATTTATCTAAGATAAAAGTGACCATTTGGATTAATTTCCTGTGTAATTTGTAACAAATAAACTCAGTATGACCACCTGCCATGTTTGTAGAAAGGCCTAAAATATGACAGAACAATAAAAATTCAGCAGAAGTCTCACAGAATAGGAAAGAAAGCCTACATGTGGTTCATCTCATTTTAACTACAAGATGAAATGCAATTTAACAATGAATAAGCAAAATCTGGATAGCAGAAGAGGTTATAGGAGATCATTGTTCACCCGAAGTAAACAGTTTTAGCAAAAGCACAAATGCTCAATTCAAGAGTGGTTCAGCAGGAAGTAAAGTAAGAAATAAATAGCTTTAAGGGATGAAGACAACAGATGTCTAGGTCTGATTAGTCATGGAGGGAGGTACAGAGAGTGTCAGTAATATGGCCACTATTCTAGTTCATTTCTCCATTAATTCATGTATGAATTTACACCATATCTTTGTGTGGTAGGCAGAATAATGGGTCCCCAAGAAGTCCATGTACTGATCTTCCAAACCTGCAAATTATTACTTTACATGGCAAAGGGAGAGTTTTCAGATGTGATAAGGTGAAGCATCTTGACATGAAGAGATTATCCTGGATTATCCCGCTAGGTCCAACTTAATCACAGGAGTCCTTATAAAATGGAGATTAGGAGAGACTAAAGGCAGAGAAGGAGCTCAATGATAAAAAGAGGGTCATAATCAGAAAAACTTGAGGATGTGATGGTGCTAGCTTTGAAAGTGGAGAAAGGGGTCCTACCCAAGGAACACAGGTGGCCTCTGGAAGTTGAGAAGGAAGGAAACAGATGCTCTTCAGAGTCTCTAGATGAAATACACCCACGCCTACACCAGAACTCAGGAAGTCCATTTCAGATTTTTGATCTCTGGAATTGGAAGACAATAAATTCATGTTGTTTTAAGTCACGAATTTTGTGGTAATATGTTATAGCAGCAATAGCAAACAAATTTACCTTGTTTCCCCACCCACTTATTCATTTATGCCTCCAGCTGATCCCACTTATGGTAATAAGTTAAACTAAGAAGTCATTTTTAGCATGGGACTTATTTTTCAAAAACATCACTAGTTCTTCAATTCTCAAATGAATCTTCCCTGCTCTGGAAGTCATAACTAAACATTATCTGTAACCACATTCCCAAGTCTGGGGCATCAGTAATAATTCCAGAGGTCTTTATTACAACTTGACCTGTTTACAGTCTTGGCTAATTTTTTTTTCTTCAAAAACAATATCTCTAACACATCTATCCACAATAAAAATCTACCACCTAAGAGGGTTTCCATATTTTATTTGACAAAAAGGAAATTGGCAGATTTGCATTGTAAAACATTTATCTGAAGAATGCCTAAGCATGGTTTGGAAAAATATGTAAAATAAGCATAACAAAGGAATATTTCTATAATTCTTAATATCAATTCTATACAGCAGACATGAATGACAAACAGTTGACATTAGATAAATGTGCAGAAGATTTAAACATGTATCTGACATGAAAAATGGTCAACTGATTGGAAAATATATTGATAAATGTGCAATCAAATAAATTCAACTAAGATAATGATACATTAACCTAAAATTTAGCAAATATTAAAAATTAGAATAATAATGCCAAGTGTGTGGTAAAAGACATTTCTTAACAATGACCTTAAGTAGTTTAAGCCCTATAAGACAGCATTTGGGCAATACAGAATAACATTAGAAATGCTATCTTCTATTTAACTGATCTATCCATAAATATTTATAGAACAAATACAGAGTTCAAGTTGTTGATTTTTAAATCTATTTTTTGAACTTCCCACTTAATACGACTTTTTCTATCCTACTGATTTCATTGTGTTTTACCTGATGGTAAAATGATTTTTCATTTGTTCCAATATATTATTTGGCTTCTCTTTTGATTTCTTCAGTGACTTCTTAGTTGTTTAAGAGTATTCTGTTCAATCTCCAATCATTTGTATATTTTCCATGATTCTTTTTGCTGATTTGTAGTATCATTCCATTATGGTCTGAGAACATACATGATATGATTTTAATTATTTAATTTATTGAAATTTGATTTGTTACTTAGCACAGGATACACTCTGAAAACTGTTAATATCTGCTGATGAGAAAATATGTGTCCTTTGCTCTCATTGATGGAATGTTCTATGAATACCTATTACGTTCATTTTCTCTAGAATATGGATTAACCATGATGTGTCTTTGTTGGTTTCTGTCTGGATGATATGTCCATTGATGATAGTGGAGCGCTGAAGTCTACTCTCCCTTTAGATCTAATAATATTTGTTTTATGTATTTGGGTGGTCTAATGTAGGGTGCCAGATTTTTGACACATACTTCACTGCAAGTGACCAATTAATATTTGTTGTCACATTAGCCTCATTTTGGTATGGTTTCTGTGTTCTTAATACATATAGATTATTTTCCCTCACACAATTGACAGAAATTGTAAAAAGTAAATTCTAAAAAAAGACAATTTGTTATAAATAATTCCACCCTTTATTTATATTATTGTACAGGTTCAAATTATAAGACAAATATTAAATATCATAAATATGTTTCTGAATATAATACATTATTTTTTAAATTAATTTATTTATTTTAATTAGGTATATGTGACAGCAGAATGGATTTTGATAGATTGCACACAATTGCAGCACAACTTTTCATTTCTCTGGTTGTATATGATGTAGTATTACAGCAATTCAAATTTTTTAAAAAATCAGTTCCTGATAAAACCTGGACACCAAAAGTCTCACTAAGTTTCCTTATCCTTTACCTGCTAGAATCATTCAATTGTTACTGATTGAGCTTTGCAGTGTGTCTTGCTGAGCAAGAAACAGTGCTTCTGATGCTATACTAAAAATATCTGTCAGAACCCTCACTCAGGGCTGGACCTTTCTCTTTTACCAGAGCTACTGGATTATTTATGCATTGTCAAGTTACCTGTGGTACCTGCCTGGGTGTGGAAACCACCAGTGATTGAAACTACCAATTGGTTTACTCCCAAAGACATAAAAGCCAATTCTAAATTGCATATGAGCTCAACATTCCATTTTTCATATTGTGATTGAGTTATCTGATCATTCCATGGGCTAGTGCTAGGGCTATGCCCATTTCTCCACTCCAGTCCAGCTTCTTTTCCTCTGCCAGAGACACATGTTACAAAAGATCCTAAATATGTCATGATAAGGGCTGTCCTATTGCTGACATGTCCTATGACAAAGAAATAAAAAAGAAATAAAAGCCATATGATGTTTCCTTTTATCTTATGCAGCATCAAGCCTCTCAACTTTATGACTTGGATTTTCTAACAAATATTAGTATATTTTTAAAAGAAAAGAAAATTTAGGAAAGCACTGAATATTTACTGTATTTGTGCAAACAGAGGTAAAAATAACAGACTTAAAAATAACAGTCTCCCTGTTTAAATATATCTTCAATGATGAGCAGATGGAAAACCCCAGAACAGCAAAATCTTTAGTATGTGATATAAGGCCTAAAATCAATATTATGTCCTGCAGTAAAATCAGAAGGACCTCAAATGATCTAACTGCAAGTTTCTCTTCCAACCCTGCTCCCATAGATATGGTCTTACCAAATAGCCCTCCTATCAAAGACACCAAGCATAATTCATGCTCATTCCTGAGTATTGAGTTTCAATTTCCTGACAATCTGCAGAATTATTCCAATAAGTCAATCACATCTTCCCACAAGGACCCGCAGACATCTCATCTTCTTAATACTTCAAAGCCTAACTCCTGCAGCCTCTGGTTATTCACTCTACTTCTGAGACCATCCCCTGTGTGACCCCACTTGATATATGGTGGATTTCTCTCCCAAGCCAGGATAATTTGAGATTATAAGTTCTAATCAATTTTATTCTTCCAGTGGCAGGTGTCTTATATTCATCCATCCCCCAAATGCTAACAGGGTGAAGAGGAGGTAATTAAAACACAAAAGTCAGGAACCTTCTTGAAAATATCTAGAGTGATCACATATATGAATTTTTCCCCTTGGTCTAGAAGTCTTGGAAGAATGTCATTTCTTCTTATAAATCCTTCCAAATTGGATGTGGCTGGACTGATGGGCCTGGGTCAACAACCATATACTTGGTCAACAATCAATACTGTGTGTTGATTCTCTCAATACACAGAACGTATTCATCAATATTCAGAACTGCAGATATCCATTTTCTTCTCCTACACCTTCAAAGCATACCCCCAAAATAATTTGTCACTGCTTTATTAGCATGCAAGTCCAGGTGGAGGCTTTCTGCAAGGAAAGGACAGGAGGGTTCTGATCTTTTAGAATATGGGTAGAAGTGAGTGGTTCCTGGTGCATGTTTTCAAAAGTTCATCAACCAAAATCTAAAGCTTGAGCCAGGCACCATGATGCATGCCCTGTAATCACACCAATCCAACAGGCTGAGGCAGGAACATCTCAAGTGCAAGGCTAGGCTAGGCAACTTAGCAGGACCCTGTTTCAAAATATAAAATCAAAAGCATTAGTGGTACAGTGTCAATCCCAGGCAATGCAAAAAGAAAGAAAGAAAGAAAAAACAAGCTTGAATGGGCACTGTTTTCCTTATTTTCTTATGATTTTTCTATCAGACTTAAGGAAATAGAAATTAATTAAATAGTGAAGTGGCAGAGTGCAAGTTCTTGCCATCCCCAAGTCTTTGGCTATCACCTTGATAATGGGCACTTGTCCTAACTTAAAGATGACATTTTTCCAGCCTTTCTTGATTTCCAGTCCTACATGTAACTATATAGTTAAGTGGTGGAAAAGATGGGAAAAAAAAAAGTTTGTGGCGGCTTCCATGAGTCTTCTTAAAAAAAGAGAAAGACAGCATACCTGTCTTCCATTTTCCTCCCTTCTTGATGGTTCATACACATATTATGACTAGAGCTTGAGCATCTATTTTGGACCATAGAACGGATGTCAAGTACAGCAGAACATCAACAGAGAAGGAATTTAGATTCTGAAGAACGATCAAGCTGGCACTCTAACCCTGAACTGCCTATCTCCAAATTTTCACACTTGAAGAAGAAAAGTAATCTGCTATCTTGTTTAATATACCTATTTTATTAAGCTGAACTTTATTCTGATACAGCTGGTGTACAGAGAACTGCTCTTTAACCAGTTTATACCAATATAGACAGGGTATACTAAAATATGAAATTATTCCATGAGATAATCAAGACAAACTCTACCTAATAAGTTTGTGTAGCATTAACAAAAGGCAGAAAATTGAGTTTGTGAGCCTTGCTGGTACAGACAGGGTGCTGACTAGAACAAGCTGTTGCATTTTCTGGTCCCACCTACTACGTTAATGTAACCCAAGATTTGCAATGGCAAGGTGGCCGAGGAGATACAGGAGCAGTAGTATTGGGTGCAACATTATCAGCATGAGTGATACACTAGGGGGCGCATGTGTAGATAGGGCAGCCAGCCACCTCCAACACACAAAAAATGCAGGTGCCAGGGACCTATTCACTACCCATTACATGAAGAATAATGGAATAGTGTTGTATGGCTTGCAGTATTATATCATGACCCAAACAGAAGCAAGGCTTACTCTGAAAGCCATGACAAACAAAAGATCATGTTTTGTTTAGATTACTTCTAAACAAATCAAAAATGACTTGAAAGTTATTATAGTGGTTGAATGATTTGTGTTGCTACATAAGTAGGTTTATAAGTAGTTTCTGTACGTATTGCACACATATTTGTATACATATTTAATTTAGAAAGTAAAAGAAGTTTTAAATGCATTTTTATTTATACATTAACACATCACCATAGCAGTTGTTAAGTGTTGCACCCCTAATCATTCCCACATAGAATTTTAAGATGGAATTCTAACTAGGAGAAACATTTTTTCAAGACTTCCCACTCAAAATGGATTCTTGATTACAATTGCCACTCAGAACAAAGCCTGCAATTATTTACCTACCTATAAAAATTGCTGAGGATATGTCACTTTGGGACTTGCCATCCTGAAAAAGAAGACACTCATGATGAAATGGCATCATGAACTAAGAACAACAAAGTTGACACAATGATGAAAGATCTATATAGATCTATAAAGATCTATATAGTGCAATAAACATCAAATCCAAAACACTGTAGGTCTAACATTAACTTTCAACTCATCTTTGTAGGAAACTGGTGCAACCATTATTTACTAGGTGTTGGTAAGGACAATAAGTCTCTTCTAGTCTGTTTAATATTTTGATTTCATCATAATAATTTTCTCATCCTCTTCTTCCATGTTGCAAACCTGAACAATTTTGAAAGTTGCTCAAATTCTTATAACAAAGACTTCAATAATAATTGCAAAGAATTCTGTCTCCTCTCAATTATTCTTTTTTCAAAGTTAAACATACAGTCTTCGTCAACTGTATTCAGCAAGATTTTTCTTACTATCAATTGTAATCTATATAATTGTTGCCCCATTAATAAAAGGAATAGTTCTCAAATACCAATTTTTTTGGTTTATTTCATCAAAATCACTTGGAGAATTTGTTGAAAATTCATATTTCTAAGCTATGCTGCCATTAAATAATTTAATTTAGGTGGGGTCTATGAATCTGTAGCTTAGCAAGATATCCAGTCCCCAAAGCAAAAGCAAAGCTAGATTTGGGAACTGGCATTTAGAGACCCTAACCTTGCAGTACTCCTTTGATTTTGCTTCTCCTATGCAAGTTCTTGTGGAACTTCCACTTACTACAAGTATTGGGTGGGAAATGGGAATGGAAAATTTTGATAAATAAATGTATTTTCCAGATTCAAACATGATATGAACTCAATCTGGAAAAAAATAATTTCATTAAAGACGAATCTTTTATTATGTGTTTCTTAGAAACACCATCAGAAACTTCCCATGGACCAACAACTTTGTGTTTATTGCATATTTCATCTTCATTCTCAGGTAACTAACTTAGTTAACTCTGGAAGAGAACAATGAATAATGATTAGCACAGCTCTGGAATGACCAATGTAAAGCATTGATAGGAACAAGAATCATCCATTCAGAGGCAAAATGAGGAGTTTGAATTTCAACCAGCTTTGAGCATTCAGATATGAATGTGAGATCAGAGGAATCAATGGGTCAGGAGTCCAACAAGTCCTGCAAATTGAGAATCCTAAGACAGAAATATGAGGTCAGGAGAGGACAGGAAATGGGTAAGTCCATGGTTTTAGGAAAGCCTGAAGAGATCAACAAGGATCTTGAAGGTCAAGGCAGGTACAGAATCCAACAGCTCACAGAATTTGAAGCAGTGGCATTCATGAGTAGAAACACTGAAGAAAATCTAAACCAGAAATAGCAAGTGATTTTTCTCTGCTCCTTTTAAAACTCCTGTTGGAAGAATGTGGTCCTGAGACCACGGGTGTGTAATCACTGACAGGAGGATGATTAGAGACCAAAAAAGTACACTATGTAGCTGATTGAAGTAAGGACAGAAGTGGGACAATTACTGGGAGCTCTTAAACATTAAAAGTATCCAGCAGGCAGTTCATTCCTCCATGTTTATTAATCCCTCCGCTGCACCTCACAATGTACAAATACAACTACCTGCTGTATCTTTCTATTATATGAAGGACCTGGGGAAATCTTTCATTTCAAGTCTGTTGGTACCTTAATTTCTTGCTAACTTTCATAAAGGCCAATTCAGTGGGTCAAACCGTGCACTGTTGTTGCAGAAATAAAAATAATCTAACTAGTGAAACCTCTCATATTCACTTGAATAACAAAATGGAAGTTGTTAATAAAATTCTGGGAGTGTTCAGGACTCTCAACAAGATAGGGCTTAAATGAAACAACACTGTGACCTTGTATAAATCAGTTAATATTTCTGGGCCTCAGCAACCATTGACTATAAAATCAGGAGGACAACAGTTGTCCAAAATACTTCATGAGGTTGTGATGAGGCCCAAGTGAGTTAACATGCAACACAGCACTCAAGAACTAGTAATGGCATTATTAATATTATATTTAATTGGTCAGTGTTTTATTTTCATTAATCATGTTTATAAAAGTAATGGTAAACAATTGCATTTTGATAACACGGAGTGAGCAGAAAAATGTACACAAACATGGACAAATTACAATGGTTAGACAATTTTAAAAAATGTAATAAGAAAACCACATATTGGTATAGGAAAAATATATAATCAAAAGTTAACATTGTTTCTTATTGTCATATGTATTTTCTTCCTTTTAATCATACAAAAAACATTACAAAAAATTTAAGTAGTGTTACATGAGATGCTAGTTGATATTTCCAAATAAACTGATGGTTATTTCTGAATTGAGCAATCAAAATCCTAAGGATTTTATGAACGCACAAAAAGTAGAGCATGGGAAAGAATATATCATTCTTGAATAGACAGCTATTCCACAGTTCAATAGAGGATTCTATTGAATTACTGTTGACCTTGTGAAGAACTTCTGTTTTATCCAAATGATTCTGAGAGGTTTTAGAACCAAAGTAGACAAAAAGACTCTGCTTATTTCTACAGTGATCAAATTAAAATATCTGTGCTCTTACCTCTCCTATGCAAGCAAAAATTAACCAAAAGCACATGAACAAGTGGAAATACAAGGGGGAACAAGAGAATTTTTGACAGTGCCTAAACTATGGCTGGCTAAATCTACATACGAGGCATATTAAATGTTATCTCAGGCCAAAACATAGCTTACATGTGGACAAAGAAAAAAAAATACATGGGAAATTACAGTTGAAAGTGCTCAAGCTTTCAGCCTATGAAAACTGCTTGTTGGAAAAGTTGCCCAGTAAATTATCTCAGAAAGATAATTGTTGGTGATAATAGTTAACATATTTGTGCTTAGCACTGATTCTATATAGTAAGTTCTTTCTGTTGAAAGACTTTCTGTTGAAATGACTGGTGTGATTTCTGTATCCTGATTGTACTTGGAAAAATACAGTATATATGAGGTGTCAAGCAGAGGTTAGAGAGCAACAGCCAAAAGACAAGGAAAGACAGAGAAGTTTTCAAAGACTGAGACTTAGAGAACACCAACTAATATACAGGTGGAAGAAATTAAATGGAAATAAAAAAGAGAAAAATATTAGCAACTAGTCTGGTAAAAGGAAAACTACATGATGTTCTATTCTTGTAAGACAAGTAAAAATGGTCTTTCTAGGAAGTGGGAATAATCAATGTTACCAAGATAGAAGTTACAAGCAACCTATCAGTGGTTGAGGAAAATGCTTGATAAGTATATGTTTCAATATATCACAGATTATAATCTTTGTATCAGATAAGTTAGAATTCAAGGAGAAATAAAAAACATTAGAAAAGTAGAGCACTTTATTAAATGCACACTGAAGATATAATTATGAATGTATGTACTAAAAAACATTTATTCATCAAAATCATAGAAGAGACAAAAGTCATAGGCCAAAATATATTCCAAATAATGGATATTTCTTTATTGCTCTCATTTACTGGCAAATCAAATGGACACAAATCATTTTTAAAATCTAAGTATCGTAACTGAAAATTAGATGTAATTGATATATAGAAAGTTCTAAAGAGGGCTGGGGATGTAGCTCAAACAGTAACATGCTCGCCTGGCGTGCGTGGGGCGCTGGGTTTGATCCTCAGCACCACATAAAAATAAAATAAAGATGTTGTGTCCACCGAAAACTGAAAAATAAATATTAAAAAAATTCTCTCTCTCTCTCTCTCTCTCTCTCTCTCTCTCTTTAAAAAAAAAAGAAAGAAAGTTCTAAAGAGTGAGTATAGGTAACATGACTTCTTTAAATGCCCATGAAAAAGTCATAAAAATTGATCCTATATTCAACCCTTTGGAAAAATTCAATAAGTCCCAAATCTAAAAAGACTTCAGAGTCAAGTAGTATTCTTTGATCATAACAACAATAATGAAAAAAAATTCTACCACTCCAATTATATTCATGCTATTCATCAATATTTCTAATATTCCTGCTTTTTGTCATGCCAGGACACAGTAGTATTGTGTTTCCCCAAATCTTTGAAATCATGCTAATTGGACTTGAATTAAAGGTGCACTGCAGGGACTGGCTCTACTCCATATGGTTTTAAGTGTGAGGATTAATGGAGCAGAGACCCCAATTGACCTTAATCAAAATGTAAGTGAACATGAAGTTAGTGTTGACAATCCTAAACTAACCGATACACAGACTGAAAAAAATTCAAATTAAAATAGTGTTATCTACAAAAAAGTAACAGAAACAATATGTATCAAAACCTAAAGTATAATTCAAAACATAAAAAATAATTTTTAAAAGACATGCTTTAAGTGTACATGCAAATACATAGGAAGAACCTTCTTTCTTAAGTCTTGCCATTAATTTGACCTAGCTCCAAAGCTCAGTCTTACACTTTCCTTTCTCCAAGATTCAGATTTCCAGGAAATTTAATTCAATAGGCCCAGTTTGGGTCAGTTATTTGACCAAAAACATGAGGTTCAACAGCACAAACATAACCTTTTAGGCTTTGGAGGTCTTCCACTGTGCTTAGAGGCCATTTCCAAAGGTGAGTAATTATGATTTTATTACATTTCACTTCTGGACCATCTGCTTCTGACAGGGACCCTACTACTATCTGAATTCACTTTATGGCAACAAGAAGTTGTTGACAAATGAAAGATTTCTACAAGTTGTTTAGCTCTCTCCATTAAGGATGAACTTGACATGACATATACATATCAGGTGGACAGTGTTACCATTTGAATAGGAAAGCAAATAGCATACATTGAAAAATATATGTTGCATGCCAGTTTTGATGAGAATTGCCATGAATTCTGAGTCTACAAATCGATCACATTTTACCATAATGGTAATTTGCTGTGCACATGCTATATAAAGATAGACTGTTATTATGAAGAAAAAATATGGGAAGAAACAACATATGTTTCTTGGAATCTGTCAGTTGTAGTCACTGTGTTCCAACTTTGTTTTGGCATACTGTTTTGTGTGTCCTAACTCTTAGAACCACCACAAATGTCTAGGGTGGGCTTTCCAAGCTTTCTATTTCATCCTCTCCATCCAAACAGAATTTTTGTCCAACTTGACTCTTGCTTTGATGAGACAAGAGCCAGTTTTTTTCTCTTTTAATTCAGCAAGGCCTACTTTAAACAGCTTCCAGAAGCAGAATCCATACTCCAAAAGGAGTCGTGGACATGGCTAAACCCTCTTCAGTGGTAAGATTCGGCGGGGAAGAGCATCCAGATGGCCGTGCTGGAACTCCTTTCTCTCCTCTGGATCTATCCAGGGATGGATTTCTGCTCAGATGAATGCGACTGGACTCCTTTCAAGGCATTAAATGTAATTAGCTGTTAATCGTTATCGTTAAAGGACTCTGCTGAGTGGCTATCAAGGCACCATCTGGACAGTTCATCACATTCACAGGGGATAACCTGGAATCCCCATCCACAAATGCATGTGTCACTTGCAGACATTTACAATACTTGTCACAAACCTTTGTGTCCAGTGGGAAACTTGTCACAGATGGTTGAAATTAAAAACAGAAATGCTCTTTTTTTGTGGGTCAAAATTCTACTTGGTAGTGTTTATGGTTCTTCCAAACACTGAGTTTTTAACATGAGTAAAAAAAAAAAAAATGTTTTCTTATACTTTGAACAATATCTATATTATCTGGGAAATTGATTGCAAATAACAGAAGACAGCCAATCTGAAGCAAAAACAAGAGAGAATTTATAGGAATCCTATTCAACAACTAGAGGAACAAGCAAACAACCGTTCTGGAGGAAGCTAACCAGAGAAAGTCACACAGCTGTTAACAGTCAGGTTATTCTACTGTCATTTGCTCAGGATTCAGTCTTAAAAAAAAAAAAAAAAAAAAAAACAACAACAAAAAAAAAACCTGTTGGCAACACCTATGTCACATCTCCTTCAGTTTCCCTGGTGGGAGAGGGCCACTGCCTTCAATCAAGGAAACTGAGATGAGAATGTTATTATGAAGCTACACATCAGCAAAACAGCAAACATTAATAAAATGATTTCATTATAAAAATAGTCCCTTGTGGATTTTGAGTGCCTCCTATAACAAACAGTTCATGTATTATAAACAATTCCCATATCTGTGTGTAGATAGTATTTGGAATGAAATCAGGGATAGAGGACAAGACTCCCATGATGGGATTAGTAGCTCTATAAGAAGAGAAGGTGACATGAGTTGTTACACTACCTACCTCTCGTCTTGTGATGCCCACTGTCATCACAGCAGGGAGGCCTTCATCAGATGCTGGAATGTTGATATTGGACTTCCCAGCACCCCAAACTTAAGAAATATTTTTTTTCATAAATTACCTAATCTGTGGTATTCTATTATAGCAACAAAAAATGGACTGCTTTCTATGAAAGATGAAAATATGTGTCTTCTATTGATATTTGGAAAATCATTCCTGATCAGTTATTAACCACATCTGTATCCAGATTGTGTTAAGAAGGTATTATAAGGACATTCTGAGGACTGCGGATGAGGTAATGCATTTCTTACCTTTTGAGACTAATATCAGGAAAACAGAACATACTCTGCTACAAGGCAGACTACTTTTCTCAGTAGGCCATTTTCAAGACACATCATGGCATTTTAAAGTTTCATTATTTTTCTCATTTATTCATCCCATATGCATCTATTAAGTTGTTTAAGCTTTGATGGCTAGATACAAAATAGTACTTAGCACTGTCTCCACTTAAAGTCTGAGTGGTAAAAGAAGATATGTCTACTCATAATAACCAGGACATGGAGTAATATAAATAATAAAGTCAATTAAAATTCTACATATCCTCTATCTTAAGTTCCCAAAACTCATTCTGGACTTGAAAAAAATAGATATGGCAGAAAAGCCAATTTGATTTTGTTTTTCCCATCTGCTATGCAATAATTTGCCAAAACATTACAGGATTGCTCCTTTTACCCACATATTTGGGCATAAATTATCTAGTTCTAGCAATCTGTCTCCTTCTCCCTTTTCATCTTAACTCCAGTTCTTCCTTCAAGCTTTTACTCACATATACCTCCCCTTAGATTTCCCTGGCACATCCTCTGTGGGTTAGGTGTCCCTAATCTGTGCTCTGGACATCCTGTCATGTCTTATTAATCACACCACGCCCTGATCACTCAGGAAATTCATGCCCCCTCTAGCTTCCCTGCCCACCTCACCTTTCCCAATCCTTGACTAGGAGCAAGAGCACCAATAGAAATTGAGGACAAAATGGAGTTCACAGAGTCTTTAGCCATCACACCATGGAGTAGAACTGAGGATTTGGGGGGGAGAGTAAAAGCTTTATAAAGAGAATTTAAAGGGATAGGTTATTGATTGACCTTAGAGATATGGCAGGCTCCTGGTGTTCTAAACAAGTTAATAATAACCCCTTAGCACAACACAATCTGTTTCCTTCCTTTAGGGCTGCACTCATTGAGGCAGATGTGGTACTGCAAGCTGTGGCTTACAATTGTGTTGTCCCATGTCCCCCTTATTAGCCGGGGATGTGTTCCCAGACCTCTAGGGATGTCTCAACCCTATGTCTTCTTCTGGCCCTACCTATTATGATAAAGTTTAATTTACAATAGGCACAGGAAGAGACTAAAAGCAATGAATGATGATAAAATTGAACCATTATAGCAGTATATTATACTAAAAGTTATAAGAGTATGATCTGGGATGAAACAACTTGTTCATCCCCTAAGTTGCCCTGCTGATACAAAAAAATGAACAAACAAACAAACAAAAAGGTTCTTTGTAGAAAATTACTAATTCCATCTTTTTCTTTCATCATCATAACTTCTGATCTGCTGGGAAGACGTTTTCCTTCCCTTTTTTTTTTCCCACCACTGGCTGACAACTGAACTCAGTGCCTTGAGCATGCTAGGCAAGGGCTCTGCCCCTGAACTAAATCCCCAACCCCAGGAAAAGTTTTTCTAAAATGCAAATATTTGTGTTTGTTCGTTTGCTTCCCCCTAGGGATAGAGCTTCCCTGATCTTTTCCAGCAATTTAGAAATCTGTTTAAGGGCAATTGCACTCGGAAAATTGTTCCTGACTTTCTGGATGAAGGTTATTCTGGATAAAGAATGCTCTACAGGGAATACTGAACCCCATCTCTAGATGGCCATGGGTGTACATCACATTTTGCTTTCAGACACCTTTGTCATCCTTTCTTTATTTAAAAAAACAAAATTTTAATCTCTGAATGCCCTTCTCCAGACTGAATTAACCAATAAAGACCAAAAAAAAAAAATGGTAGGTATTTCATGACCCTCATAAGGCCATACTCCAGTTGAGTGTTGAGCACATTTTTATCAATGAAGTAATGATGAATGATTTTTTTCCATATCTAAGCACAACACTGAATTAAAATCCACAATGCATGACTCAGTTTTAAAACTCTGATAGTTCCACCCTGTAGCTTGGCCTTAAGCTTGCCTGTCTTTATGAGCTATCAGATTTGTTCAGGGATCTACAGCAAGCAACAGCGCTCAACACCTGCAGCTCAGTGGCTCACAATGGAGAAAACATTCTTTCCTGACTTTGAACCTACTAAAGCAATTTCTCCCCCTCTGATTTTTACAGCTAGTGCCTACTTGGTCAGCCAAGCATGTCTGCAATGAAAGGAAAATGGCTTTGGGGAAGTAACATGGACTACTTAGAGTAAAATAACCAACATAGGAAACATCCTATAGTTTATTCTCTCTCAGTTTTGGAGAAACATCTTTCACATTCCCCCTTGAACAGTAAGCAACATAAAATCATTGTTCAATCCAATAAATTAACTTTAACAATGACAACCTAACGTACTCTGCTAGGTACATTAAGCTGAATGAAGTTTTAAAACTTAAAAGTTCTTGATAATCTCTTAGAATATTCTTTTCATTCAACATTTTTACTTAACCATGGAGAGATTGGGGACCTATGTCCTTTCTCCTTGATTTTGGGTGTGCTCTGCAATTGCTCGAAGGAACAGAATACTAGAGATCAAACACTCATCTGTTTCTAAGCCCGGGTCTTATGAAACTGACAGCTTTCACTACCTACCTTTTGAAAAACTTACTCTTGAAAACCAGCCACCATACTGTGAAGAAAATCTAGCAGCTCCGTGGAGAAGCCCACATAGAGAAGAGCGAAGGTCCCAGGATAAAGTCCTACAGAGCTCCCAGACAAGTCAGCAACAATTCACAGTCATGTGAGTGAGCTGTCTTGTAAATGCATGCTCTGGCCCCAGAGGAGCCTAATTCTTGACCTACAAAATCATGAGCAAAATAAAATTGCTATTCTAAGATGCTGTGTTTTAGAGTTGTTTAATGGGCACCAAGGCACCAACTATAAAGGGTGATGTCACCTCATGAGATAACATCCTCATGGCATTTTGAAGTTTAATCTAGCTCACTAAAAACCCTCCTTTTTCTCTCCCCGCAGCATGTACATATTTCTCACCTTTGATAGATATATGCTCTGAAAAGGGGGAAAGACACTGAGATAGAAAAGTCCCTGGCAGGATAGAAAATTCCAAGTACATTTCCTATCATTTGCCCTGATGTGAACAGTCATCTCAGGAGGCAAGACCAGCAGTCTTGCTGTATTATTTCTCTTTCTCTTTGCCCACAGCAACCCTGTGCATGACATCAAACCCTCCTTCCTCATGACTCCCTCAACTCTATTTTTTTGTTATCTCAAATCCAGAGTGTGAAGTATGGCCTTAGGAAGGGTGAATAGAGGAAGAAAAGAAATGTCAAACTACCAGAAATAATCCTTCCACCAGCTGCTCTTTTTGTATCTGTGTTCACAGCACCTGGTCCCTTTCTTCAGCCACTACAGTGCAAACTATCAGGTTAAATTTGCAACCTCACCAGCACACTCCACCCTGTTGCCCTGATTTGTTTTTAGTCAAAACGCTTATTGCCAAATATCATATTTTTACTTACTTATGCATCTTGCTAATTTTTGTTCCCCCAAATAGACTATAAGTTTCATGACATGAGTACTCTTTGCTCACTAGTCCATCTCTATTCCCTAGAACACAGCCAGGCTCATAGAAGTTTCCCAAAAGCTATTCATTAAATTATTATTGTTAAATGTGTTCTTGTGGGTTAACTTCAAAACATACCATTGTTGGTATTGGGAAATATGTTTGAAAAGTCTAAGGGCCTATTTCAAAATTTAGCTTTTTGAACACAGTCTACTCATAAATAAAGAAGTTAGCTTTTTATTTATGTTTGCAGCATCTAATTTGTTTTATATTTCAGCAATGGAAAAATATTTCATAAATTAATGTTAACTAATATTAAATGCAATATTTTCCATTGACATGTCCTTAATTTGGGGGCTTTGGTTAAGCCAAACTACTAATAACTTACTAAGAAAAAAATCTTGATTGCTATTGAAAATATTCTATACATTAATGATTTAAGTGAACACAATCTGGTGAACTTCTTTCATAGCTAGTTTTTTTTTTAAATTGGATCTTTCCTTACTTCTTTCATTTATTTAGTAATCCCTAATGAGTGATAAGAACTTTATAAGTCATTTGGACAAATAGATAGGTCACCACAATAAATAAATATATATATTTGAGTACCAAAATAAGAATGGAATAATTGATACACTTGGAAGCTAGAGACAACTAATTATTTGCACATTATTTCACAGTTTGCAAACTGTTTTCATATGTATTAATTCCCACAGTAATAATGAAGTATTTTATCAATGAGTTACTTCTGCATAACAAACCAGCACAAAAGTTCAGTGACATAAAACAATAATCATTCATCTACACAGTAAAGCTGAGTTCAGCAGGGCTCATTCATGCATCTGAGTTCCTGTTTCAGATCACTAGGCAGCTTCAATTACCCTAACCAGCCTCTTCTATATCTGTGGCCGTGGCTGGACAAAGTGAGCTTCCCTTGACTGGTTCACATGCCTCATCCCCTATCTTGGGCATGTTCTCATGATGACAGGAGAGGACAAAGGGAAGAAGCATGACCAACCAAGAGTTAAAGTATGAGGGAATAGATGTTGCTATATAGATAGCATTAATTATGGTCATTAATATAATCAACCTCCCACATATTATGTTATTGTTTTTATTATTTTATAAATGAAGAAATAAAGACCCAAGAAGGCTAATTTTCCAAAGGGGACTAAATCATGGGAATGAGCTAGAAGCTCGGGTCTTCTGACTCCAAATATGTCCTTTCTTCTAACAATTTCCAGTGTATACATTTACTTTTATAAGAACTAAATACACTGTCTCTGGAAAGATAGAACCATTTCATATTACTATGATATCATGAATCCAAAAACCAAAGTTCGGATGTCAATCAGATTACTTACCATTTTTAAACTGGATGAATGCAAATTCTTTTAGTTCATACTAATCTCTATGTTTTTTAATTATCACATTGCTATTGAACATTTGAGTTCAGCGTTTGTCTCCCCAGCTATATTGCCACCTACTTTAGGACAGAAACCCCATGTTCCACATCCTTCTATTCTCACAAGGGCCTGATACAACACTATGCCAGTTGGAAGTGTTCCACTGGATTGATAAAACATAATGTCAGCTTGATAAAGTGGCTTATGGATAAGTGAAAATTAAAATGAGAACTCAAAATTGATCTTGGATTAAGTGAAAGATAAGAATGTATTTACATATGAACAAAGGAATGCATTAACATTTTATTTTCAAAATCTAAATGCCACCTAATATGTAGGAATATTTTTCTTACATTTGTTTGCTCTGACTCAGAGTTGACAATCAACGGTGGTGAGCTGCCAAGAGCTAATCAGTGAACTAATTATTTTATTCAGGGTAATAACCATAACAAATGTTGGGTTCAATGAGGTACTCACTGTTCCACTGCAAAAATCAAATCCAGATTTTCTCCTCTATGATCTGAGAGATGGCTGAGTTAATGTCATTCTCTATACCAGACAGAGTTTTTTTACCCAATAACATTATCATACCTAAGAGAGGTAAGTGAAATAAATCAGTCCCAAAAAACCAAAGGCTAAACGTTTTCTCTGGTAAGTGGATGCTGATACATAATGGGGCTGGTGGGGGGCGGGGAAGGCGCCTAGTAAAGAATGGAGGAACTTTGGATAGGGCAGAGAGGAGTAAGAAGAGGGGAGGATGATGGAATTAGACAGACATTATTACCCTATGTACACGTATGATTGCACTACTAGTGTGACTCTGCATCATGTCCAGCCAGAAGTTGTGCTCCATTTGTGTACAATGTGTCAAAATTCATTCTGCTGTCATGTATAATTAATTAGAACATTTTTAAAAGAAATAACTTAACAGAGACCTACTCTCTTTAACCAGGTCCCACTTTCTATAGTTTTCACTGCCTCCACATAATCCATTCATCTATTAATGGAGTAATGAAATCAGGTTCAGATCCCTCATGACCCAATTGAGTCACAAAAGTTCTACTTCTGAATGTTGTTATATTGGGGACCAAGTGTTTAACACATGAGTCTTCAGGCAACACTTCATATCCAAAGCATAATGTCAACAAGCTCAAATGAATGAAATGGAGAGGACTTAGCATCTATTGAACACAGAGCTCTGAGACACACAGAGCTCCTTTAATGGAGGCATCCCTATTTTATTTGCTTTAAATATCACGCTGCTATATTCCATGAATAAACTCTTTCACAAATAAATGTTTTAAAGTCCTGCTATGGAGTTTTGGTTCATAATTCCCAAGGAGAGTCTTATCTTATTTCATTACTTACTGACAAAAATATATTTATGTTTTTTCTCTATCTAAAGGCTGAAAGAAGTCATTCTGGCTCCTTTCTCCATTCAGAAATTGGTCATAACAATCTTACTGCATTATTAAAGAAATGTGAAGTTTGGTCAAGTATTTTTGTTTATGGGAAAGTCACGTTATCTTTTTTGCCATGTCTGGGTCTCTTCCAGAAAATGGAAGAATGGAACAAGAATGTAATATGAAAATCTCCAAACATACCATTCTCTTTCAGTGGTGTGAGTTTTAAAGGAAAACAACAGATGATACATGCTGTTTAGTTCCCACTGACAAGACTCTACAGAAAATGGTAATAGAAAAATTCTATAGTGCTGAAAGATTCCACTGAAACTTTTAAAAACTGAAACTTTTTAAAGTTGAGTTTTAAGTCTTCAGTTGGGGACAATTGAGAGCCAATCAAAGTATGTTGAAAACTACAAATCCCTGTGACAAGGGGAACCTGTCTTCCTCAAACATAAGTTTCCCAAAAGGATCAAAGTCATAATCAATGCTACCTCTACCATTAAAACACCAATGAAGATGCTATAAATGTGAAGAATGCTTCACATTACCTATAAAAAGATGTATACATTCTGAAACTTCACAATAATGTATGCAGGTGAGGATATGTCTTTTTAACTTGTAATTACACAGGATGAATCACTGCAGATCCGGAAACATTGATAGTGACGGGTAAACTAAAATGCGATACAAATTTTTATATAGATTCAATAGTACATTATTTTTCAACAATAGAACAAGATGTATACTAGAATTTTGAGTTCACAGTTAGCCACAAACAATGTCAGTTGCTGAAAACAGAGAGCATAACTGCTAAGTTGAATCTTTTCCAATGTGTGGTTTGAAAATAAAAGATTCCCTCGCTGCAACAACAATACTCTCATGAAATGCACCAGCAGAAGCCATGTCTCTGTGGCATAGTGGACAAAGGCAGAGCTAAGATATTTTTCTTCAAGACTCTTCCTAAGTTGTAATAACAAGGATTTATATATGGAAATTAGAAGAGGCCTAAAGGAAGTAAGATTTCCTGTAAGAATTTTTCAAAATGTATAAAATGCATTTTTGAGTTATTGCAATTTATTGCCATAAGAACTATGTAATGGTAAAAATGATAAGGTTGAAAGAGCTGCCCAAAATGTTGTAGGATAATGATTATAGCCACTATGGCTTAATAAAATGTTTTAAGGCTAAAAGCTAGAAGAAATAAGTGTTGCATTCCTAAATGCCACCAGAAAGTCTTAGAAAAATCATTACAAACTATTGTCATGGTTTCTCTCCAGCACAGTGCATGGTTGGATTATATGATTGCCAACCATTTGCCATTGGGATTCATTGACCTTTCTCTCTATGGATTTTTGGAAAACCATACAGTCAACCTCATCATTACTTTGTCTGCTTTTCATCATGTACTAATTTATTCTCTATGCTAATTTTCATAAGTTATTTAATGCCAGGGAATATTATCTTCTACTTCATTCACAATGGTGATGTGGTTTTTAGTCTCTGGCACTCATTTTAATTGGTTAGAGAAAGGCAATAGAAAAAAGGGCATATTACCCTTCAAATGTTATTGTATAATTATTGATTTTTTTTATAAAGTCATAGGTCTTATAAAGACAACCTATTGTTATTAATAAGAAAATATTAAATACCCTTAAATGACATTTTATTGCCAATGATTACATAACAAAAGTTATGCCTTCACAAATTATTAATTAATTATATGAATTAGTTCAAGCCTAGTGGAATGGGATTTGATTCATCAAGAGATGAAAATGTTCAGTGTTTCATTTTGATGTTGGCTATAGAATTCAAGCCATTTGGTTCTAAATAAATAAGGAACTAAAAGTTTAAATCTCTATTATTATGTCATATTTTTAAACTGTGTTGCGAAGACAGAAAATGGGATCAGCAGGAAATTATAAACTTGGCACATTGGTTCGTGCAGGTAAAAGGATGTTTCCCAGGGTTTCAGATCCAGGAGTTCAAGGTATTTTCTACTGGTATATTCAAAACAAAAGTCACTGCACCTGAAATCTTGTTCCAAAAGGAGGAAATAGAAAAGAACGAGAATAAGTCAATATGTAAAATATATATATATATATATATATATATATATATATATATATATATATATATATATATATATGATTGCCTACATATGAAAACTTAAGATTCCAACTGTAGTAGTCATGGTTCTCCTGAGAACCAATATGATATAGATACAAAAGAGATTCATTATAGGAACTAGCCCACAATTACGGAAACCGAAAAGTCCCATAATTCGCTAGCAGAACCAGGAAAACACTCGGCATAGTTCAGTCTGGGTCTGAGAAACATGGGTGGTCACTGGTATAAGTCCTAGAGTTTGAAAGCCCACGAACCTGGAATCCTAATGTGCAAGAGCAGGAGCTGGATGTCCCAGCTCCTCAAGAGACAGCAAAGTTTCTCTTCCTCCTTCTTTTTCTCTATCTGTAGAACCTCAACAGATCTGGTAAGGACCTACATTCATAAGGTCACTCTTCTTTACAATCTACTGATCCAGATGAAATACTCTCATGAACATACTGAGCTCTCTATGTGTCTTTTTTCTTTTTGTACCAGGGATTGAGCCCAGGAGCACTTAACCACTGAGCCACATCCCGAGCCTCTTTGTTCTATTTTGAGACAGGATCTCGCTAAATTGCTTAGGGCCTTGCTAAATTGCTGAGGCTGGCTTTGAATTTGCAATCCTCCTGCCTCAGCCTCCTAAGCTGCTTGGGATTATGGGCATGTGCCATTTCACCTGCCTCTGTATCTTCTTTAACTGAATCAAATTGATACCTAAGATTTAGCAACGCACCAGTTGACTCATTAAAAATTTTATTTGATTACATTGAAAAATCATAGTTTCTATTCTTATATTTTGTTGTTGTTGTTGTTCTCAGTTTTTCTCTCCTTGGCTCATCCTTATGTTTTATTGCTGTTGAGCAGAGAGTTGGCTCAAAATTTATTTCAGCTGATGGCAGAGAGGCAGGGGTGCTGTTGGTAATAAGACATCAGGAGCTCACCTAGGCTGCCAATTACCATCTCTGATGAAGGACTATGACTAGGAGAACTTAAGTTTTCATAAATATCATGTATGTTTCACATGCATTACTTTTTAAAATTTTTCCTTTTTCTGTATAATTAGCTATGATATTAAAACCCAGACTGCAGATTGACACCTTGTTGGTATATGACAAGAAAACTAGTTAAATGGAGAAGAATGCTGGGAAGGCTAGGGAGACTATTCACCTCATACCCGACCTTCAGAAGCAGATATTCCAGGGGCAGAATGGATGACAAGCCAACTAAAGGAAGGAAAGAACCTAGAAAAAGGATCTAAATCTGAAAGACAGGAAAATGTAGCTAGAGAAACGGAAGTGGGGAAAATGCAGGGGAGTCCAGACAACCTAAAAGTGGACACAGCAATTTTAGAAATTGATTTGAAATGAATACAGAAAAACAGTTTATTGGAAGAGTGAAGTATTTGTTTTTCTGCCAAGATTTACCATTCTATCATTTTCATGTATCTATAATGAAATCTATCCACTGTCTCGTTCCCTTCAGGACTCCCCACATGCCATAGCTCTCACCCACACTACTGAAATCCAACTCTGGATTTCACTTCAAATGAAAATACTCAAGTTTGAATTTTCTAAGGTGTGATATTAATGCCCTAAGGCACCAACAATTTATGGGGAGTTGGTAAAAAACTTTTTTTTAATTTCTGAGATCTCTATAGCAAGTCTGACATATACATATCAATTGATAAATTTACAGACAGGTAGGCAGCTAGATACACAACATACTCATATGCATGCACATACCTTAACCCTATGCAGATATATAAAGAAGGTCTCCAATTTACAATGGTTCATATTATAAGTTTTTTACTTTATGATGGCACAATAGCAATATACATTTAGAATTTGTACTTCAAATTTTGAATTTCATCTTTTCCCAGGCTAGCTATCAGTATGTGATGGTCTTATTGAGTCACAATCCCACTGTAAACCAATGGAACATCTCTACACACAAAAAAAAGAGTTTATATACACACATGTATGCACACACGTGCTAGAAAATTTCAAAGAAGTGACACAATCAAAAGATTTTTAGTATTTTCCTATCCTTCCTCTAGATAGGATTAAATCTCAATCCCTTGAAAAAACAGCAAACTGAAAATTAAGAATATCTCCAGGAGCTCTATTTCAAATGGTTTTAGGGAAAACAAGCATTTTAATCATGATCCAAGCATAGCATCAGCAACAAGTATCAGGAAAGCAATATTGCACGGGAATCTTCCTGCTGAGAAACCAAGCATTGCTGGTTTTACATAAGAGCAGCCTCTTAGATGTGGTTGACAAGCGTACTTGAGTTGGGGAGAAAGGGAAAATCACAGTTGTGAAAACAGAGTTCAATGAAGTATGAAATATTAAAAAGATGGTGCTGTCAGAGTGAAGTGTATCATCAATAAACCTCCTACTATGGTTCTTCTGAGGGTGGGAATCACTAGATTAATATATCATAAACGAGATAATCAACACTAACCTAATCTACATTTAGTATTTAAAACCCACTTCTGTTCTTGTTTTTGCTAGCTACCAAGAGAAATTCCTTGCTACTAAATAGGTATCTTATTTAATTGTAAATACCCCAAACTTTTATATTCTTTAAAAGTATGCAGTCCTTTTTCAGTTGTATCATTTTTTAATATTCTTTTTTAAATGTCTTCAGTTCTTTCAACAGTTGCTTAATTGTATTCTGCATAAACTTTCAAGGAAGTACAAGGACAAAGAAATCTATCCCTCATTCTATTTTTCAAGTCATGTAAACTGGGGAGAGATTGCCTCTGCAAAGAAAGAGGGGAGCTACTTCAAATTCACCTACAAACATGCTGTGGATTATCATTAAATCTGCATCAGCCTCCTCCAGTGATACCTCTTCTTTTCTTTTCCATTCCCTCTCTTCTTTTTCCTCTGTGCATCTCCAAAATCCACTTCTAAATTCTAAGATCAGATTCTGCATTACCACCCATTCCCTTAGTCCTGCTGATCCATTTCCTCAGGATCTGACTTTAGAAATTTTTTATTTGAGTGTTGACCATTATCGTGATATATTTAAATATCCTTAGTTCTGCATCCATCTAGCCAGCTGCTTTTGCAGCAACATGGCTTACTGGCCATGGCTCTTGTGGTGACCATGGGGCACAGCTCTGCTTGCAGTGAGTGGCAAAACATACAGCAAGCAGAAGACTGCATTATGAAGGCAGAAAGCTGTGCCAGTAATAATGGCAAGGACAGTTGCGGTGTCCACATTGAATGGACAGAATGCAATAGTTCCTTCATAGGCATCAGAGTCCTTGTGGGTGCAACACCTCCAGAAGCTTCCAAAAATAGTTGAAATAATGTTTAAGGTAAGTAAGGATAGAAAACTTACCAGTAAGTGAAAATAAATCTAAAAATATTTGTCTGAGCACATTGGGGAGGCTAGTTTGTCTATAGACTGATTTGACATAGAAAACATAATTGATGGTTTTGTAAAATGATTATCTAAAGTATGTGGTAATGTATCTTGGAAAACTGAGTACAAAAGCATTTATTTAGGCAATATCTTGTACAATTGTGTCCAGTGAAGAAATAAGAATAAGTATATCTAGTGCTAGAATTTGGATCATTGGCTGAGCACTTGAAACACTTTTAAAAGGTTTTTCAAAAGTAATATATAGTTATAAAAATAGCACTCAGAAGGAGAGGGTCTAGTTGTATGAATATACTCTGCACATCCAGAGAATGGAGATGGTAAACCAAGGATGCAATAGGTAAGGCCATCTGTTCTGCATTGCATAATACCATTTTTGTAGTTTTAATTTAGTCTTACCTTAATTTAGGAGAGGCACTCCCTAGAATTAAATCTATTTTCATCAGATGAACCTTCTGATTAAATGTTATAGATTTTATATATTGCCTACAGGGAAAGAATATGCTGATCTGATGATAAGAGTAATTCATTTCTAGCCATGGTTATATTTCTCATTACAAGTGAGTAAATTGATATTTTAGTTTATGCATCTCTTTCTCTTTTTATTGAAATGAAGCAATTTCTTAGGGCCTAATTATCTCAGAGTTCTGATAAGACCAAATTCTTGGCCTTGCAAGGCTGACAACTAGATCCTGAAATGTGGTAACTCAATCCCTGGGTTTTACCCCTAAATGACATTTGTAAGCTGTGGTAGGATTCCTAGTAGATATGACAGTATCATCAACACACCTTCCTTTCACAATTTCATGCAAATTTCATTGTTCCATGTTCTTAATGTTTTTATTTTGCATATTTACTAAAAGAGATGTTTGCCACGTTAAAAATTAGTAGGAATATTTAATAAATAAACATTGAAGAATTTGAGTAAAAGAATAATGTATACATCTATAAAATTTTAAGTTAGATGCCAAGTATTTCTATCTATGGTTGAGGGAAGTATTTAACAACATAAAATAGGAAAGAACATGAAGCCAAGACTTTTCGAACCATATGTAAAACAATCCAGTATTCAATCTGGAAGTCATTTTCATTTAATCAAAAATTATCACAGCGTACAAAACCCTGGTACACCAATATTGATGAGACACAAACCATTCTACATAGGTAGTTGCAGAAGGAATTTTTCAAAGTTGATATCAAAGTAAAGTTAACCATCTCCATTTCTTTTTTAAAAGCTAAGAGGTTAAATGAGCTCCTGATGAGAGCTGTACTTAGAGCCCTGTAGATGAGAAATCACAGCCAAGTCTGGGAATTTTATGCATTAGGCACATTATTAAAGCTCTAATAACCCCCTCAAAAAATGCCTATGCCCAGGTAGATCAAAACATGTATGGAAATGCCCTGAATAAGTTTTCACACGGATCATTGGGCAGAAATATATTCAGTATTCCTTTCTAACCACAGGGAATTTGCCTATTCAACTGTAAGAGCTATTAAACAGGTGTGCAGAATCATCTTCAGATATATACACATAGCACATTATAGGAGTGGAGAAGAATAAAGGCCACTATTGCCTCTGTCTCCGTTTCAGTGAAGATATCATACAATGTCCCTGTGTTCTCAGACGTGAAATGAAAAGAACCGAACCAAATGATCCAGGATTCCCTCCAGCTCTGACTATCTAAGATTCTCTAAGATCTCAAAAATATAATGTTCAGAGGATTAATTGAAGAATAACCATAGGGCTCTAAAAACAAATATAACAACAAAAAACCCTATTAGAAAGGCATTACATAATTGTAGTCAATAACACATCTCAATTCACAATTCTTCACCAAACATGATTCTGTCCATCTATAGTAGTTACAATTTCCAGAGTGCAGTCAATAGTGAAACATTTAACTAACTTTTTTCACTAACATTTTAATGAATATCCTCATTATGTCTCCTAACTTTTTCTTAGAAGTTTTAACCAAAAGATGGATGACATTTTTAAATATGTATCATTTCCTAATCTCCCAGGTACATAAATAAATGTTTATAATATTTTAATAAATTTATAAGATAGAGAAAAATTAAAATTGTGTGCAATCTCTCAAATGACTACTACAAAAATCACAGATATTGCCTGACATGGTAGGTCATGCCACTAAGCCCAACAGCTCAGGAGGCTGAGGCAGGAGACCTGCAAGTTCAAAGCCAGTCTCATCAACTTAGTGAGTCCCTAAGAAACTCAGTGAGACCCTGTCTCTAAATAAAATACAAAATGGGGCTGGGGATGTGCCTCAGTAGTAGAGAACCCCTGGCTTCAATCGCCAGGCCAAAAAGAAAAAAAGATATTCACAAGTAACATCTTTCAGTTCGTTCTCTATCAAAATCATAGACTCCAGTAACTTGGGAAGCTAAGGCAAAAGGATCACAAGTTCAAGGCCAGTCTCAGCAACTTAGCAAGACCCTGTCTTAAAATAAAAAACAAAAAGGAGTAGGGATGTGGCTCAGAGGTAAAGTGCCTTTGAGTTTAATCCCCAATACCTTCTCCCCCAAAATAGTAGATAATTATTATTTAAAACTGAGCATTCTATAAATACTTCTTTGTAAATTATATGTCTCCATTTTATGACATCTTAAAATTTAAATGTCATTAAATGTTATTACTAAGTGTGGTTTTACTTATTTTACAATATTTTAAACTATTCTCATAAATGGATGCTTATTTTGAGTATTTCATTATAAATAATGTCTCAATGAAGATTCCTGTGCACAAATTTTTCAGCATATCCCTACAAATGTTCTAAGAATATATTCATCGAGATTACCAATCAAAAGGTGCAAGAATTCAAGGCTCTATGATATACAGTGTTGCAGAATTTTCCTCCAGAATAGTCATATTTTCACCCATGTCTAAACTGAGTATTTACATTTTTAAACTATGCAAATTAAAAATTTTAAGCTGGTAACATTTCTATTTACTTTAATTCAATAACTACTGGGAGGCTGGGGATATAGCTCATTTGATATAGTGCTTGCCTCACATGCATAAAGCCCTGGGTTCAATCCCCAACACCATACAAAATAAAAAATAAAAAAAATAACTACTGGGGTCAAATATGTTTTTCTACATTTTATTGGCTAGTTTCCTTCTTATGAATTATTTACTCATGTTCTTAACCTATTTTTTCTATTAGGGTATTTGTCTTTCTTGTATTGATTGCTTAGATTGTTTTTATATTAGGTATATTAAACTCTGTCTTCCATGAAATGCTCTGAACACACCAGTTTCCTATGTGTCCCTTTGTAGGTATACATTTTTTTTGTTCAGATATATTTAGCTAAATTGTCATTATTTACTTACATTTTCTGTTTTTTACCTTATGTTTGGAAAGTATTCTCCAAGACCAGAAATACATTCACCATTATTTTCTTATTTATTTATTTGTTTATTGGTACTAGGGATTAAACCCAGGAATGCTTAACCACTGAGCCACATCCCCAGCCAGTTCTATATTTTATTTTGAGACAGGCTCTCACTGAGTTGCTGAGGCTTGTTTTGAACTTGCTATCCTCCTGCCTCAGCCTCCTAAGCCACTGAGATTACAGGCGTGTGCCACTGCACCTGGCTTGTTTGTTTGTTTGTATCAGGGATTGAATACATGGGTGCTTAACCACTGAGCCACATCCCCAGTTCTTCTTATTTTTTTACTTTTAATTCTACTCATATTAAATTTATTCTGACATAGGATCTGAAATAGAGAACTAATTTCACCTTAATTCCAAAGAGTTTATTAATTGTTCAAATATCAAGAGCCCCACTAACTTGGGGTTATTTTCCATTCATGAATTTCTGCTCTCAACTCTTGACCATATTCTTAAATACCAAACACTTATCTGTGCCTTACAGTAAGAATTTTCAGAAATATGCCTTTTCTCTGAGCCACCAGGGTTCTCTTTCTTTTGTTATGCTTTATTCATTGACAGACTTATTTTCTTTTCTCTCTAGTCATACATAAATAAGATTAATGAAGTTAGGGTTGATCACATTATCAATTACATGGCAGAAAGGTTGCCTTCTCAGGACCTACAACTGAAAAGACAGACAGCAATTTTCAATCTAATTTCTATTTTCTAAAAAATATGTATCAATTCCACTAGGCTACACTGGAGTCTTCTAAACATCTGGAAAACCCACCAGTAGAGCAGTAGTCTAGTAAATTATATGTACTGCATGGAATCATAATGCTACTGTGGGTAAGAATTAGGTCGCTCTATATGCAGAGATACAGAAAAGACTGAAAGCATAGCACTAGGTGAAAACATTAACTCCAAAGTTATAGGCATAGCATAATTTCTCTTAAAAAAGACAAATTCAAATGTATACATACACATGTATGAAACACATAGATAGAGGTCTGAAAATATGTATATTAACCAGCTGTGAAGATTGGAATGGTGGACCCAGGGTAGAAATGAAGCATAGCTTTTCCGATTGACCTCACATTCTTAACTTTTGCTTTAATCTTTTACAACGTGAATGTATTCATGGGTTGCTTGTTTAAAACTTAACTTTTAAATTTTATGAGAATTAAAAGTGGGGGGGTTATAGTAACATAACCACATGTCCTGCATCAAGTCCTAGAGTTATGAAAAGCATGCAGGCCTTCATATAAATAAAACAGAGAACTAAAATGCAGATCCTTCCCTTTCCCTTATTTATTTGATTTGATTTGGCATTTATGGGGAGGAACAGGGGCTATTCTTGAAGCTTTCACTACACAACCAAGCCTGTCCTGTCCTGACTCCTTTCACTCACATTATTCCCAATATGGTAGATGAGCACGGAGGTATATACTGAAGGTTCATGAATTAAAATGTTTTGCTCCATGAATCTGGAATATGAAATCAGCTTCTCAGAATATATACATTTAAATGATGACATGTTTCATTGTGTTTAAAAAAACACAAAATTTATCTTAAGGTACAGTTCAATAGAGATAAGTATACTCATGTTGTTGGAAGACAGATCTACAGAATTCTTTCATCTTGCAAACATGAAACTTCATATTCACTAAAACCCTCTATTTCCCCCTCCTCCAGCCCCTGATAGCTACCATTCTGCTTTCTGTTTCTATGAACTTGATTCCTCAGATACCCACTACAAGTGAAATCATACAGTAATTGTCCTTGTGCGGGTGGGACCTGGTTCACTTAGCACAGTGTCTTCAGTCTCATCCGTATTGTACCATGTGACTGGATTTTCTTCTTTTTAAACACTACATAATGTTTATTGCATGTATATACTACATTTGATTTAACCATTAACCCATGATGGGCATCTAGAATGCCTATACCTCTTGCCTACTGTGAGTAGTGCTGTAGTAAACATGAGATTAAAAAAAAAAAAACTCTTGAAGACCCTGCTTTCAATGGTTTCAATTCGTTTTAATATATAGTTAGAAGGGGGACAGCTGGCACATTTGAAAGTTCTCTTTTTAATATTTTAAAAATATTAAAATATTAACCCACATTGTTTTTTCCAGGTTATATAATTTCCCAATCCAAAACCTATGACATACCAGAGTTCTAAATTTTCCACATCCTCATTAACACTAATTATTTCTGGGTTTTGATAGCAGTCATTCCAAAGAGTTTGAAATGATATCTCATTTAGCTTTGATTTGCTTTTCTCTGATGATTAGTGATGAGCATATTTTATATATTTGTATATCATTTTGGGAGAATTTATTTACTCAAATACTTATTTTAATTGGCTTATTTGATTTTTTGGTGTTGAGTTGTAGTAGTTCTTTATATATTGTGAGTATTAATCTCTTATTAGATATATTATTTGCAAATACGGTCTCTCATATATAGCATTTTCACTTCATGGATCGTGCACTTTCATGCTCCAAAGTTCTATATCTGATGTTGTTCCCATTTGTCTATTCTTGTTTCTATTACCAATATGGCGTTTTAATAATTTTATAATAATTTTAATTTATACCCAGGATAAATAACATTTCCAAATCCTTATCATTACTTTTTGTTAAGAGCCTTTCAGCTTCTCTTTTCTAGACATTCATAAGATATTTAAAAGGTTACTGAGAACTATAATCCTACCACTATAGAAACCTGGGACTTCTTCAATCCAACTGGTTTGGAGACCCCAAGCAAGGCCCCAAGCAACTCAGTGAGACCCTGTCTCTAAAAAAAAAAATGCAAAACAGTGCTGGGGACATGGCTTGGTGGTTAGGTGTCCCTGAGTTCAATCCCTGGTACCAAAAAAAAAAAAAAAAAAAAAAAAGACTTTACCTGGGAAGAATCATGCCCATGATAAGAATCTTTTATTTTTTTATTTGTTTTAATTATTTATACATGACAGTAGAATGCATTTATGCACTTTGATATATCATACTTAGATGGGGTATAATTTCTCATTTTTCTGAGTGTACATGTTGCAGAATCATATTGGTCATGCAGTCACATATATACATACAGTAATAATGCCTATTTCATTCTATTATCTTTCCTATCCCCACATCCCCTCCTCTTCCCTCCCATCACTTCCCTCTACCTAATCTAAGGTGATACTATTCTTCCCTAGTTCCCCTTACCTTATTGTGAATTAGCATCCATATATTAGAGAAAACATTCGGACTTTGGTTTTGTAGGATTGGCTTATTTCACTTAGCATGATATGCTCCAATTCCAACATTTACTGTCAAATGCCATAATTTTACCTTTCTTTAAATATGAGTAATATTCCACTGAGTGTATATACCACATTTTCTTTATCCATTCATCTATTGAGGGACACCAAGATTGGTTCCATAGTCTAGCTATTGTGAATTGAGCTGCTATAAACATTGGTGTGGCTGCGTCATTATAGAATGCTGATTTTGAGTAGTTTGGGTATAAACCAAGGAGTGGGATAGCTGGGACAAATGGTAGTTCCATTCCAGTTTTCTGAGGAATCTCCATATTGCTTTCCATATTGGCTGCACCAATTTGTAATCCTGCCAGCAATGTATGAGTGTACCTTTTTCACCACATCCTCGCCAACATTTATTGTTGCCTGTATTCTTTATGATTGCCATTCTGACAGTCTTTTTATCTAATTTTTTTTCTTTTGTGATTAAAAAGAAATAAAGTTGCTTTCACTACCAGAAGTCCCCAAGAGGTGGAATCAGGCTGATGGACAGTCCAAACACAGCAGCATGTACAGGTTACTGCTACCCAACTCAAGTCTGCATTTATGGTGAGGTAATAACCAAGAACATCTTCTGGTTACCAAGAGGATGGAAGGTAGAGTAGGAGATGGCCTGGGTTATGGGGATATAATAAATAGAGAGTGGACATGGGGCCTGGACTCGGGAAAGAAGGAATAGTTCAAGAACTTCTGAGCCTCTGGACAGGATCTTCTCAGTGGTCCTTGCAGCATCAGCAAATTCCACATGCAACCGTGGCTTCTCAAGATATGAGGTCTTCACCAAAGTAGGAGAAGGCTTGAAGGCTTCGAATTCCTCCTGGTTGATCTGCTTCACTATTGCCTCAACCACAGCATGAGAATGGCTCTTCCCAGGTAAAGTCTTTTTTTTTTTTTTTTTTTTTTTTTGGTACGAGGGATTGAACTCAGGGACACTTAACCACCAAACCACGTCCCCAGCACTGTTTTGCATTTTATTTAGAGAGGGTCTCACTGAGTTGCTTGGGGCCTTGCTAAATTGCTGAGGCTGGCTTTGAACTTCAGATCTTCCTGTCTCAGCCTCCCTGAATCACTAGGATTACAGGAATGTGCTACCTCACCCAGCTCCAGGTAAAGTCTGGATCAAAGTTATTACATCTCTTTTGATTTTAATTCTCTGTTTGAAGGGTGGCTTAGTCTTATGCTTCAGAAGCACCCAGTCAATCTCCTTGAAGAAAGGTGCTGCTTGATGGCATCTTTGCCAATCTGTGACCACATAGGCCAAGCGCTTGTGTGGGTCCTTGGCCCTAAGCAACTCAGTGAGAAGATGCTAACAGCCTCCTTGCTAATCCAGAATGAGTACAGCACGTCACCATGGAGGATAGACTCAAATAGGTTATCCTTGTTATCAGCCTAAAAGGGGGCTGCCAGCCATGATCTTGTACATCAGCACCCCTGGGCTCACCAGTCCACTAAGGGGGCCATATTCCAACTCCTGCAGGATCTCAGGAGTTATGCAATTTGGACTCCCACAGAATATGATAGTTGTTATGCCATTCAGAATTCCTTCCTTCCACATCCCAAAATTGGCCAGTTTGCAATAACTGTTTTCATCTACAAGGATGTTATCCAGTTCCAAATCCATGTAGATCACACCTCGATGATGGAAGCCAACGTGACCTCAGCAGCATAGAACCATGAATGAGGCTCACTGGATTTTCAGGAGCACTGAAATCTTGAGCAGTGGGTCTCCACCATTTACATGTTCCACGACCAAAAAAAAAGAGGCAGTCCTGTTGTATCTTTGCACCTCTTACATTGGTCTACTTCTCTCCATTTCTACCATCATCATGACCACCATTTCAGCCCAAGTGACTGTCATCTTTTGTCTAGTTTTTTGCATTGCCTTCTTAGTGATTTTCCCCACATTTATTCCAGTCCCTTTCCAAATGTTAGTCATACTATAGGCAGAGGATGCCTGCTGAAAAGGAAATCCAATTTGAGAACTGCACTCATAAAAGCGAATTGCGAATAATAACAAATTGCAACACAAATGCTTGTCACACGGCATGATTCATGGTCAGTGCTAATAACTACATCTCTGCATCCACATGAATCTGAGACAAGTGGCAGTTAATAAGAACTTTAGTTCCCTATGGGATGTGAATGAGTCCAGGGAATAGACCACCAAGCTGAACTTGTGTAATGATTAAACATGAAACAAAGGTTCAGCAAGAATTTGAAAATTAGCATAAATCACCCAAGAGTTTGAAAATTAGCATAAATCATCAGATATTAAAATGAGATATATCATTGTTTCTTTATTGCTTTGAAGCCTAAATAAATAGCTTCTGGGGAGTCATGCTGTATATTTTGTGATATGTGCTGATGGCTAGATTCTATTCAATGTTCCATAACAAGTCATCACAAACTTAGTGACTTGAAACAACTTACATATAACATATGCTAATCTATGTGGCTCAGAAGTCTTGATATATCTTAATTGAGCACTCTACCAACAGAGTATCAGCAGAGACAGCTTCTCATCTGGAGGCTCAACTGAGAAAATATCCTCTCCTCAGATTATTGGCAGAATTCACTTTTCTTGTGCCTGTGGGGTTCATAGAAGCTTGCTTTTCAAAGATAGGAGGAGAGAGAGAGACTCTAGACAAGTCTATCAGCAAAACAGAGTCTCAAATACCATAGCACAAGCACAGGAGCAGCATCCCAACACCTTTGTTGTATTTATCAATGAGAAGCAGCACACAGAACCCTTCACACTTATGATGGGATCATGATTAAAGAATCTCATGAACAGCAGGAGTTGGAAATCATAGGGGCCACCTTTAAAGTCTATCCAACACAATCGCGGCTGTTAAAATATATATTTTATTAGTATTAATATTTGACAACTTGTGATATATATGTGCACTAAGAAAAACTTCAGAAAAGTTAATTATCTAAATCTATCTTCTTAGTGAACATTAGTTATTATTGTATCTATTTAAATGACAAGTTTAACAAAATGTAAAAGCAACCTTTAGGCAAATCTCAGAAAACTAAAGATGTTTTGAGCAATGATTTGGTCCTGCACCCACCCCCAGCAATGAAAATCATAGTTTTCTACCATTCTGTCTCTAGTCGAAAGACATGTTGTCAGTAAGTTATCTGTAGCAGGATGTGAAGCCATCAACAGCAAAATGTTACCGAGCAAAGGGGATGGTATAAGGCAGGCTCTACAGCAGAAAGATTTATGAAAGCTTGTTAGTGTGGTTTCTAAAAGTTCTCTTATTTATTTATTCAGCAACTATGTATAGGTCACTTGCTGCATCTGATAATCTGGGAGTTACTGAAGATACAAAGAGAATAAGGAGTTATTTTCAGATATGCTTTTGTATTAGTCCCTCAGTGTTTCCCTAAAAACTTACTCCAGACTATGGAGTTATCCAAGGTCCAGATTCCTTACATATCACACTCTCTACTTTTATTAATGGCTTGACAAGATCTCCATTACTCTCTAATCAGACACATTTATTCTCTTTCCTTTTCATATTGATGGGCCATTGACTCATTATTGCTTCCATTCTAAAGTCATTTATTTTATACTCTTCATTTCTTGGAATAATAGAATTGAATGATAGAAAGGAACTTCAAATGTCATTTCAGTGACCATCCGTCTGAGCTTCATATCCTTTACAAAACATCTTAGCTGACTGTAAGTTAAATACCTTCCATGATAAGCAACTCCAAGGGCAACCTATTCAGTATATTTGTCTGGCAAAAACTGACTAAACTACCACCACAAATCAGGTGTTAGACTACATTTGGGGTATTCCATGGGGAATAAAATTCATGTGGCCCTGTGCTTCAAGGGAAGCAGATAATAAGCATAGAAAAATGAAAGAATGCATAGTTATAAATGGTTATTAGTGTACTACAAGAATAACTGAGTGCAGGGATGGGTCACAATGCTGTAATAGAGAAGGCCAAAGGATGCTGAGAAAAAAACTCTCTTAAGAAGTCATTCTGAAGTCAAGTTCTGAGGGAGAACAGATATCCAACCATGCTAACAATGAAGGAATAGAAAGCAGGTTTGAGGAACTGAAAGGAAACCAGTGTGGCTGGAGCAGAGTGGACAAGAAAGGAGTAACATGAGATTGGATTGCAGAAGTAGGAAAATCTTTATTTTAAATTGAAATCACTCTCCCTGACATTCCACTCATTAGGCCGGGTTCTCCCTTTGGGCTATTAGGAACAGTCAGAATTCCAATAGCTTCTTAAAGCTTTTCTCCTGTGTATATGGTAGCTTTCCTTCACTCCCCTGAACATCCTATCTTTCCACCCATTCTGTGACTGGCAGGTCACATGTCCAAGGTCAACCTTTGGTACCTATGAAATAAGAAGCAGAGGTGGGGGGTTGGCCTGGATATAGAATGCTCTTAGTAGCAAAAAACACAATCATTACAAATTACTCCCTAGCCAAAGAGCAAATGCCTTACTGTATCCTCTTCATTTCTTGGTTTTAAGATTCTAGTTTATTTTTTTTTTAAACCATGCTCTTTAGACCTGAGGATTCACAGACTCTTTCCTTACTAAATTTCCCCCTCCCCTCACATTTCCAGGGTGAGTTTCTGTAAAAAAAAAAAAATACCACCCTTGTCCCTGGCACCCAAGATTCTTAACTCTTGATTTGGTATCTTGCACCCACTCTTCCGCACCTCTTAAAATCACCTTTCGTATGTGACCCTTTGCTGCCCTCTTTTGGCCATGATCAATGTGAGCTTCTGACAAGCAAAGTAACCCCTCTTCTCTACAGATCCTCCTAGACACTGAGGGAAGAAACGCCACCCTAATGTAGAGCACTCCCCTTGAGCCAGGCCCATATAGTTCTGCAGAGAGTAGATGCAGTAGCTGCAGGGTTATCCAGCCCCACCCACATGCTTCAGGTTTTGAAAAATATATAGGCGTTGTGGTTTGTATCTAGGAATGGCCCCTAAAAAACTCACACATTAGGCAATGCAGCAATGTTCAGAGGTGAAAATATTGGATTGCAAGGGCTCTGATATTACCGGTGGGTTAATTGATTGGATGGATTAATAATTTTAACAGGGCTGGGGATGTGGCTCAGGTGGTAGCACGCTTGCCTGGCATGCGTGCGACCCAGGTTCGATCCTCAGCACCACATACCAACAAAGATGTTGTGTCCGCCGAGAACTAAAAAATAAATATTAAAAATTCTCTCTCTCTCTCTCTCCCTCTCCTCTCTCACTCTTTCTTTAAAAAAAAAAAATAATAATAATAATAATTTTAACAGACTGCTGCGTGGTTGACTATGGGAAGGCAGGCCATGACCAGAGGAAGGAGGTCACTGGGGACATGGCCTTGGGGGCTATATCAGTACTGTACTTGCTCCCTTCCCTCTTCTCCCCTCACCCCCTCAGCTGCCATAAATTGAGCAGCTTTTCTCCACCACACCCTTCCACCATGTTCTGTCTCATCTTGGGCCCAGAGCAATAGGGTCAAGCCAACCATGGACTCAGATCTTTGAAACTGTGAACAATCCCAAATTAAACTTCCTCCTCTAAATTCTTCTTCTCAGGCAATTTTTTTTTCACAGTAATAAAAAGCTGACTAACAGGCCCCGGACACAGGGACTCATGCCTATAATCCCAGTGACTGAGACAGGAGGATCACAAGTATAAAGCCAGGCTAAATGATTTAGCAAGGTCCTAAGAAACTTAGCAAAACCCTGTCTCAACATAAAAAATAAAAAGGGGACTGGGGTGGTGGCTCAGCAGTACAGCAATCACATAGCATGTGCAAGGCGCTGGGTTCAATCCTCAGCACCACATAAAAATAAATAAAATAAAGGTATTGTGTCCAACTACAACTAAGAAAGAAAATAATTCAAAAATAAAATAAAAAGGGCTGGGGGTGTGGCTTGGTGGTTAAGTGTCCTTGAGTTCAATCACCAGTACAAAAAAAAAAACAAATAAATGAATAAATAAATACTAACTTGTATTGTGTGTGAGTGCATAAATATTCCACTTACTAGTTTCTGGACATATGTCAGTGGATTTTTAAAAAGACCTTTAAATAGGATAGCTTATCAGGTGGTATAACTGTATAAATTGAAAACAACATATTAGAACAAGTACTTAGACAATAAAAATCATATGATACTATAGGAGCACTTAAAGGAACCAGTTGACTATGACTTGAGTGACAAAAAGACTTCACATCTCAAACTGTGACCTAAAAATGGGGATGGGAGGTGCTCAATGTAGCTCAAAGGTTAGCACAGAGAAGTCAACATTGTTTGGCTACTTGAAGAATATTGGGTAACTCACTCAGTCTACACCATCAATCCAGACCTTGGGTGATTTATTTCCACTTCTAGACCTATTCATTGGTGAAAGGGCAGAGATTCATAGGCCAAAGAAAACTCTCCAAGAAACACAAAAACTTCAGCCACATAGGATAGAGCCAAGACAGTTTAGTAACTGTAGAGACAGTCAAACTCATCGGCTTCAAATCCCTGCTATCTTTAGACAATACCCGAGGAAAGCCTTTCTGCTGTTGTTTCCCACCTCACCTACCCTGTAATACTCTAGGCTGCCTTCCACTTAACACAATTACCTCTTGCTCCCCTCGGTTCTAAAGCTTTCTACTTTGCCAAACCTTTAGTTGTTAAAATCCCTCTATATCCAGAGTCTTTTAACTGAATGTTTCCTTCATCCTTCCAGTGCCTTAAATCAACTTTGTTTCTCCTCTCAAAATATAGTTTTCCTACAATCTTCTCAAAAAGTGTCTCCTCCTTTCACACCTAAAGAACTCTTTGTTCTTACCAACAGGAAGCATGTGCCTTCCCGTCATAGCACACTCTCCCTTCTGATCACCGCCAGTAGCCATCATCCATTCTCATGTGGTCATTCTTCAACCTTAACATCCTGCACAGTGACTGTCTCCCCCTGCACTCTGCTCTCATCCGAAGGATTCAAGATTCATGGATGTGATGGGAGCTATATCAGGTTCATTGCTTATGAATATGAAAGCCTCTGTTTTTTCTTTTTCTCTGGCAACCCCTTCTCAGTCTAATTTATGGGATCTTCTCCTCTGTATGTGGCTGTGGTACTAAAATCACAAGGTAGTCTTCTTCTACCTCAGACCCTTCTTATCTATAAATATGGTTTCAATTAACACTGATATGCTAATAAATTCCAAATTTAATCTCTACTCAAAAGTCTCAGAGATACATATCTTAAACTAATATTCTTTTTGATAACCCTCAGACATCTAAATTCCGTTTGATCATGGATGACTCCATCATCTTTCCCTAAACTGATCTCTTTTCTCTGAGAGTGACACCTAAGTGCTCAAGCTAGAAATGTGGGTGTCATCTTTTGTTTCATCCTCTCTAATTCTTCTACACACTCACCTCAAGGCCATCTCTACATTTCTTTCTTATCCATTTGCCATTTTTCTAATTCGGGGAACCCTCATTCCTCAAGTATGACATCCTGCATCTCATCCCACCACCTCCACTCCACTCTTCATACTGCATCCATAACTACTGCCTAAATATGCATCTGATTGTACCGTTTCCCAGGCTTTAAAAAAGTATCTGAGAATGAAGGGTGGCAGTTTCTGGGGAAACCAGTGAACTCCAGCTCTGTGAATAAAGATAGTCAGCTACACATAGATTTGATTTCTGCAGAGAATTCAGGAAAGTTCTGAGGGGGCCACTAGAGAGAAAGGAGGGGGAAAAAAAGGAACATTAAGGAGAGAATTTTAGTTTCAGCAGGGCTCTTTAAATTATGACAACGCTTATACATGATTGGCCCAGAATTTAGGCAGCAGTGAAGCATTTCTAATGGCTCAATTCCAAGGCTAATAGAGCCAAGCAACTCCCTTAAGGATCCTCTATGTCCTCTCATTTTTAAATCCCCAGATGTTGGCACATAATCAATGCTTAACTATATGCTGAAGATCTGTTGCAGGGATGGTGCCCATGTAACCTAATTTTTCTAGGACAGTTATGATTTCAAATATTCTCCTCTGTAAACCATAGAAATGTTCCATAAATTAAAATTTTTATAAAGATAGTAATGGAGGGAATCCAGTAAGTTAGAAGTGGTTTGACTAAGACAACATTTCCTCTTCTAGTCTATTCTAGGTTTTGCTCCTTGATTCACTCCTTGATTCACTTTGATTCACTTTCAGTTGATTCTGGTGGTTGGGTTCTACCTCATACTGACCTGTACTGATCTCTACTTCCTTTCAGCAGGATGCCCATTAGTAACTGAAGAAAATCTTTGGCCTCATTCTCTACCTGATGGAACAACTTTAAGTATGAAAGTGCTTGTATACTTCCAATACCATCTAATAAATGTCTGCTACGGATTACTTTTTTCCTGCAGGAATTCTTTCTCGTTCTCCTAGCGTGGCTGAGCAGATTCTGTTCTCTGTTCCTTATTTATTGGCTGACTGCCTGTGCTCTGCAGAATCAGTATTCTGCTCTGCAGTGTGATAGACAGGGGGTTATCCCACTTCTTTTTGGCAGGAAGAGGAACTTCAAGTTTGGCTCTGAATAGAAAACGGATAACACATTGAGAAGAAATAAGGTCACAACTATTCTTTCTGTGTAACTTGCTATTAAACATTTTCTTTGCATGAATTAGCTCAGGAATTTGGTTGTTTAACTGTTTCGGTGCCAATCCTATAAAAGATATAAAGGTTCATGGTGCTGAGTGAGCTCTGTGAATTTCACAGCTCATATGAAAACCTGGGAAACTGTGGTTGAAGGAAACACAAAATTCTCTTCTTCTTGCCCTAATTTTTAGGAAGCATATTTTTAAATACTTTGTTGTTTATTGATCAAGTAAACACAAAGAAAATGAAACAAAAATACACAAGTGAAATCTTTCAAAACAACAACAAAACAATAAGTCAAAAGGAATATTTTTTCTAAATAATGTGACCATTTATTCATACTATTTGATAAAGTTATGATGGAAATAAAATTTTCATAACACCTACTATGTTCTAAGATTTATATAATACATGTAATATGTCTCCATTCGTTGTGGTCACATAACAAATGTAAGATAGTATTATTTCCATTAGGTCCCCCTGTGTGTTGCTTATCCATAGGCTAAGCACTAAATAATGCTTAAGTAAACCTTAGAAGAATCTGATCTCACCTGACAAATTTAATCAAAGAAATAATCAACATTTAGTGTATAATAAATAAGATTCAATGAAGGGGTGTGTGTGTATATATTATTTGAATATATATTGATTGGATAAATAGATAATAGAGAAGGGTGACTTGGATCAAATGGAATTAAATAAAAATAAGACATAATTCTGTATTGCCATATTTATATTTTTTCAGTTTAGCACGTTAAGAGTATATTGAACAGAGAGAAGTGTGTCCCTAAGTTTGAGTCTCAGTTCTGCAACTTATTTCTCACATGCAATTTATTTAATCTCTCTGATCCTCAGTTTATTTCATCAGCTAAAAATATTAACCTACCTGGGATGATTAATTGTTTATATATACTTGACCAGGCTATGATGCTCAGTTATCTGGTCAAACACCAGTTTACATGTTTCTAGGAGGTTGGTTCTTTTTGTTTTTTGGTGGTGGTGGGAATCAAACCCTTGCCTTGTGCATGCAAGGCAAGCACTCCACCAACTGAGCTATATCCCCAGCTGTCTAGAGGGTATTTTTTTTAAGTGCAATTAACATTTAAATCAGTGGACTTAGAGTAAAGCAGATTACACTTTATAATATGGGTGGACCTTATCCAATCAGTTGAAAATCTTAAAAGATAGATTCCCTTGGCAGAAAGGAGTTTGGTCTTTGGGTTGTCTTTAGATTCAAGGCTGCAATTGTCTACTCTCTCCTGGGTCTCCAACTTCCCTGGGTCTCAGAGAAATAAGAGAGGAAGGTAGGGCAGCGGGTGCGCGCACATGCGTGCACACACAATCTTATTGTTCTGTTTTTCTGAAGAACCCTTTGCTCCATAATCTACTTTAATATTAAAATCACCATTTCAGGTTTCTCCAGTGATTGCTTTTAGCAGATTTCTTATTTTCTGTTCTTTTAAATCACTTCCATCTTTATAGTTAAAGCATATTATAGAAACATATACTTAGGTCTCTTTTTTTAATCCAGTCTGTCAATTCATAACCTTAATTGTGTATTTAACATACTCCTTTGAAATACTGCCATATTTCCATATGGTATCATTTTCCTGCTACCCTAAGGACTTCTTTTCATATTCATAGAATACAAAGGACTTTATTTCACCATTGTTTTGCAAAGAAGGTTTTAATAGGTATAGAATTTCACATTGGGGTCTTCTTCTTTCAAAATATTGAGGGCATTCCTCTGCCATCATCTCACATGCAGTGCTTCCAATGAGAAACCTGCTTTTTTATTTTGGAGGGTTGCACAAAACATAGAGTACCTTTTTCTAAACTGTAATCATTTTAGATTTTCTTTTCATCACTAGTTTTGAGAAATTTATTTATGATATGCTTTGGTGGCATTTTATTTGTTTCTTGTGCATGAGGTTCACTGAATTTCTTAGATTTCTCTAATTTGGAAACTTTTCAGTCATTATTTCTTCAAATACTTTTCTGTACTCTTTCTTCAGGAACTCTGATTACACACATAGCAGGTCACTTGAAACAGTCCCACAGTTTATCAATGTTCTGTTTATTCATTACTTCTACTGCTACTGCTACTGCTACTACTCCTTTTTCCTTACTTTTATGTCTTTAAGTTCAATAATATTTTTAATCTATAATGTCTAATCTGCTATTCATCCCATCTAATGTGCTTTGCATATCACACATTATATAGAAGTAAATTTTAAATTGTTAAAAATATCTTTTATGTCTTCTTTTTCTGTTTAACCTTTCTTCTAAGAAGCTTTTAAAGAATACAGTTATATTAACTTTTCATGGCATTGCTGCTATATCTATATCAGTTCTAAGTCCATTTTGATCTAGTGACATTTCTTCTTCTTATGAAATTTATTCTCCCACTATTTTGAATGCTTGATCGTTTTTTTTTATTAGATGCCAGATTTTGTGAATTTTATTTTGTCTGGTGCCAGACTTTTTTGTTCAACAAATATTCTCAAACTTGTTCCAGGATGCACTTAGAAACAGTTTAATCCTTAGGGGCCTTGATTTTAAAATGTGCTGGGCAAAACCAGAGCAGCATGTAGTCTTGGGTCAATGATTTCTCATTACCAAGGCCAGTCCTTTCTGAGTATTCTATCCAGAGCTGCATGGATCATGAGGCCTTCTGGTCTGGCTAGTGGGAACAAGTATTATTCTTTGCCATGTGAGTGCCAACGACAATTCCCTTGAATCCTTTCAAGTTGTCCTCCTAACCCCTTCTCTCCCACTCAGTGCTTAAGTGGGTTTTTTTCATGGGCATGTATGGATTAATACTCTGCTGAATACTCAAGGAGGGATCTTTGCACACTCCAGAATTTTCTGTCACTCTCTCCTCTCTGTTGCTCTGCTTTGTGGATTTCAGCTACCTTTCACATCTTCAACTTCTCAGCTCAAGAAGCCTCCTGGCACAAACCTGGTTTCCTCCTTCCCTGTACCATGACATGGAAACATTCCCAGTAAGAGGGAGATGATAAACCTCACCTCAGTTATTCCCCACTCTCAGCAATTTCTCCTCTACAATTGCTTCATGTTCAATGTTATAAAAACTGCTCATGTATGGATCCATTTTATTATTATTATTATTTCAGACATTAGGGTAAATCTCATCCATCTTGACCAGAAGTCCAATACTGGGAAACATCTAATAAGATAATGAAATTAAAATGCTTGGAAAGAGTCCAGCGAATGTTACCTACTTATTGTTATTATCATTAGAGATTTGAGTCATTTGGACTGTACTTTTATGCAAACCTCCTCATTGTATGAACTAAGTTTTCATAAATACGGAGGAAATGTGAAGCAATGAAAATATTAATAGCTGATAATAATTGAGTACTAAGTGCTTTAAATTAATTGTCCATTTAATTTCAGTTCAACACTATAAAGTCAGATAATATCTGCATTTTATAGATGGGAAATCTGAGGATCAGAGAGACTAAATAAATTATTCAAGGTTAATCAGCTCCTAAGTGGTAGAGAACAGAGCCAAGATCTGTCTAACCCCAAAGCCAAATCTCTTAACCTTCATACATCCCAGACAAATCACTCCTAAACAACTGTGAAAAACATCCTTACTTCAGAGACCAAAAGATTTTGGAAACAAATTGAACAAAACTGTGTTTTAGTGTTCTCATAGGTTTTTCTAATCACTGCTATCAGAGAGCCATTTTCACAACATGCTACGAAAGTGTGGGTGTTTGTGTGGCATTCTTAAGCTTGAAGTCCTGCCACATGGGGGGAAATACAAATTCAATATGATGTTTTGCTCTTCTGATTCGCTGATAAGATTGTTGGCATGTTGATGAACAGCATGTGTTCCAGCTTTAGTAGTGCAAAACCTAAAGGTGCTAAGAATCATTTCATGAAGCTGTTAATTGCAAGAGAACAAGATCAAGACTAAGTGTCAGGGGCCATGTTTTCAACCATAATGCCAGATAGCTCATCAGATATTTCTGCAAATCAATATGGTAGCTATTGTGGAATATCCTACTGTTTCACAGATACACCATACAAAACATTTCTATGAATCTAGAATTCAGATGGATTTTGTTACAAGAAAATGTCAGATTTCTAAAGCTTATTTATGCCTAAGCATCAAAGAATGCCAATACATACTGATTTGTTGTTTTACACAAAAGAGTATTGAAGATAAAGGGTCCCCATAATTCTACTGTACTGTTAACTAAAAAAAGAACTAACCCTCATATGTTGTTTAAAAAAAACTCAAATAAAGAAAAGCTCAAAAAATTTAAGCGTTCACTTTCTATTCCTCCTCTCTAAAAATCCTCTACTCTTTCTAAACTTCCACCGAAGATTATTAGGATTGTCTTCCACTTTCTAGAAAAAAAAAATAGAGATATGTAGATATACAGAAGTTACCTCTTTAAAAATCTATTGAAAATACTTCCATTAGTTTTTGTTTGTTTGATTTGTTGTTGTTGTTGTTGTTGTTGTTACCAGGGATTGAACTCATGGGTTCTAGACCACTGAGCCACATGCCCAGCCCTATTTTATATTTTATTTAGAGATGGGGTTTTTTTTAACACCTCCCCATAGCTGAGGCTGGCTTTGAACTTGCAATCCTACTGCCTCAGCCTCCCAAGCCACTGGGATTACAGGCATATGCCACCATGCCTGTCCTACTTTCATTAGTTTTAAAACATTTTTGGAGAGATTGGAACACCAACTACATTCTGATTTCAACTGCTAATTCAATCTATTTCAATTATTTTCTGTGGTGATATTTCCAAAATATACAGAACTTAACAGCCCAGAAAGCCAAATATCTGTGCTTATGTCAAAATACAGACTCTGCTGGTAAAAGTGAGAAAATCAAGGATGTCCATGGCTCATTGGTAGACCCTGCAGTTCAGACCCACTAAGAAAGTTCAGGAAAGTTCCATGGTAATTGAATACATTGTCCAGAATATGGGAGGCAGGATACAGTACCATCTTATAGTGATAAAACTGTAATGAGATGAACTTTTGAAAACATAGCACATTTTAACTTTTGGTTTTTCTTTCTACTTATTTGCTTCTCTCTTTCATTTGTAATTTTTGGCAAGTTGCTCTCTTTTAAGATTTGTTTGAGATTGTCATGAAAATCTTTATTTGTCTTTCATTTTGTTTTATGATAATTAATGAACTCTAACATGAAATAACATCATAATGAAATATAATTATTTACTTAGGATTTACTTTCTCCTTAGACAATATCTTGACTTATTCTCAGGACTTAGATAAATTTGATCAATGATCTAAAACTCACCAATTCACCTGAGTTAGTCCTGTTTTGCAGAAATTAAGAAAAAGTGGGACTTTGGTCAAACATGGAACCTAGCCTTGAATTGCCATCATTTAACATATTTTTTTTTCACTTTGTAACTTACAAGAGATTTTGTGAACAGAATGGAAAATGGGGGAGAAATCAAGGAGTTCTTTCCGCCCTACTCTGGAATAAAATCACAAGAATATGGATATAGAGGGTTTTTAGTCAGTAACCTAAAAAGTAAGTCAAGGAATAGACTATGAAAAACTCAGCCCTGGTATTAGTTGGAGTCTATAACTGATTAAAGGATATAATTTTTAAATGTTTTTAATTCCCCTACTTATTTCTGTTTCTCTATGAAGCACCCTGTATTTGTTAGCAGAACATCAAGCAGGAAGGAATCATGTGCGTGTTTAGAGAACTGAGTGATACCACTCTACACCTAGATAGCTGTCTAATCCAGGCAATGGCACAACTTCAAATCCTAACCTTGTGACTTAGCATTTGTCTTTGGAACATTTATTTAATTCTTCTGAGTCTTAGTTTCCTCAAGTGTAACATAAAGATAATAATGTTTTCCTCACACAGCTGTTACAAGGATTGAATGAGAAAAACGCAGTCAGCATTTGGTAAAAAGGAAAGAGAAAGAGAGAAATCTAATATTTATTGTATATTGGCTATGCCTAGATAATCATTCTGCATCTTCCATGTATGAGTTCTAATTCTCACATGCAGCGGGCATCATGCTTTTATCTCAAAGATAAGAAACAGGAGCAAGTGGATAACTGATCAAAGAATACACTTCAAGCAATTGGTGTAGTTAGGATCCAAACCTAATTCTAACTCAAAAGGTTTTCTTCCCTTTATATTACTGCATCTCCAAAATAGGGATAACTGATGAACTTTGAGATATCCATCTATACCAGTTCTTGATAGACAAAAGTATTCATCATCATTATAATCATGATTTCCCATTTTGCTTCCTAAAAACCCTTGCAGATTATGGGATTCTGTCTTCCATATCTACTGGTCAATCTCTGCTGAACTTTCTTTTCAAAGTATATCAAATTGATCACTTGACTCACAAGATAACTAGGAAATCTCATTCTGTGTTTATACTATACAACTAATCATTAAAAAATTAAAATGCATTATGTTTATTTTAACATTTCATTAATTTTTCCCTCATATACTTGCACCCCAAATCACTATGCTGCTTCAGATAAGCCATGCCTAAAGGGGACAGAGATATCTTCAAGAGAAAGAACCACCTTCGTCTATATAGACTAATATTAAAACATAAAGAGAAAAATAGAGAGAGTCCATTCAATGTACTTGAATTTATTAAGACATTTTATTAAAGTTATCAGCTCTTCCTTAAGTTAGAATGTACCTCAGAGTACCTATCTGTTTCCTCCTAGTTTTATTTGGCCTAGATCAGTAATTCCCAACTGGAAGCAGTTTTATTCCCCAGGGTTTGGCAGTGCCTGAAGAAGTGTTTCGTTGCCTCAACTTGGGAGATGGGAAGTGCTACTGGCATCTTAGAGGCCAGACATGCTGCTGAGCATCCTATGAGCACAGGATAGCTCCCACCACACACACACACACACACAAAAATCTGACCCCAAATACCAATAGTTCTGAGATTGAGAGATTGAGAAATAATTCTTAACTCTGAATAAACTCTAGATTTATCCTGGGTACATTTTTAAATGCTAGTCCTTGGGTACTCCCAGACCCAGAAATTCAAACTTAAATGATATGGGGTGGTATTAGTTACATGGCTCTCCCTAGTTTCCCAGGTGATTCTAATGTGCTATGCAACCAGGGATACAAATCACTGGCTTAGATAAAGCTATTTTTTTATTTTTAAAAAAATGGAAGAAATGGTCACAATGAGAAGAAATCCCTACCTGGCTTTTGCCAAAAGGTACCCAGTCCTGTTCCTTCTCTATATCAAAAGAGGTGCTTTTATTAGAAATCTCATTGTAACTCACTTTTTGTTGCAATGTATTCTAAAACAATATTCTGGCCATTAGGAATAAGTATTATTTGCATTAGCCATATTTAAAATACAAGAATAGGAAACTGGATCTTACCCAATACAAAATACCTCACTTCTTTTTTTTTGTTTGTTTGTTTTGGTACTGGGAATTGAACTCAGGGGCACTCAAACACTGAGCCACGTCCTCATCCCTATTTTATATTTTATTTAGAGACACGGTCTCACCGAGTTGCTTAGTGCCTCACTAAGTTGCTGAGGCTGGCTTTGAACTCACAATCCTCCTGTCTCAGCCTCCTGAGTTGCTGGGATTACAGGTGTATGCCACCATGTGGGGCCAAAATACCCAACTTCTTATAGCAATGAACACATGCCTTATCTATTATCTTCCCTATGAACATTCATGAAGTTACTTTTTTTCTCTGTCTCTAAAATGCCCTTAACCTCTACATTTAGATTTGTAATATTTCTCTCCCTCCCACAAATTTATCCTGTCCTGGGTTCCTCCACTCTAGACTCACTGCTTAATTACCCCCACCCCATTCATCTCAGAAACAAACCTCTTCCAACTAACCTTTCTCATGAGCTGCTAAATCAAAGTGCAGAAAAATGTGGGTCCCCATTAAACATCAGTGGTTCAGAATCCCTGCAGACTCTTGCTTCTGTGCCACAAGTACCTTATTAAATTACCACTGTTATTATTTAATGGAGAGCCAAAATGTGTGGAAAAAAGAGGTGATTTAATTCCTCTAATTTAAGTTTCTCTACATAAGATGACTTAGGAATCTCATTAGGCTGAATGAAAGATATAAAAATATACTATGGAAGATGATCCCAGGTACATTTGTAACAGGGCTGACGATGGTGAATGTTAAACAATAAATGTACAGATCACTCCCTCCTTTATCTAACAGCTTTACCATCGGCTGCAGGAAGTCCATTTTCTGCCAAAGGAGGAAAGTTATTTTAAGTTATTTGACAAAACGGTTTTAACTCCCTGAAATAAAGAAAACTGCTTTAATGCACATCAACTGTAGACTTTATTTCTTTCTCATGTCACATGCTTTTACAGAGTAAATGGAAGACTCCTATGCTATATGGAACTCAGAAGCAACATACTTAGAAATTTCAAACTCTGTTGGTTGTCATGCATTGAAGGCAATCTCAGTGACACGTTTTGAAAGAACAGCATTAAGAATAATGTGATCTATAGCATGAAAATATTGATTGCCAGTGCCAAAGAGAATTTCAGGAGTGTTTGAACAAAAGACAGGGGAAAAAAAAACTTGGAGTAAATAAATATCCATATTTGTGGATTATAATGGAATGATCCTTTTCTTAGCAATATTATCTCTCAACACCCTATATTCTCTGTGTTGGGTAAATATGGTGAAAGGTGTTGCTTTACAGTAGAGGTTTTTTTCTGTAAAGGGCCAAATAGTAAATACTGTAGGTTTTGTGGGCCATACTGCCTCTGTTGCAACTATACAGCTTTGCCACTATGGTTTTAAAGCAGCCATAGACTTACAGGAATGGGCTTAAATAGATTTCAATAAAACTTTGAGCATGTTCCAATAAAACTTTATGAACACTGAATTTTGAATTCAGTGTAATTTTCACATTGTGAAATATTTAATTCTTTGATTTTGTTCACACTTTTAAAAATGTTAAAATCATTCTCAGCTCACAGGCCATACAAAAAGAAGTAGTGCTTTCATTTGTTCTGTAGGCCCAGGCTTTCGGATCACTGCCTTCCAGTGTTTCTTTTCAATTATTGATTCTTTGAATTTTTTTTATTCAACATTACTTACTAGAAAGCACACATGAGACTTCCATTTTCCAGCAATGGGGTATTATAGAGATGACATAAAATGTTTTGACATACCTAAAAATGCTTGCTGAATTTAGAAGTTAGGGAATGGAGGGGAAGAAATGCTCTAAAAATCTTAAATGGGAGGGAACAACATGGCGGCGGGCGGAGAAGCAGCGCTTTCAATACCCCCTCAGGAATGGGGTCATAAAGACGCATAGATAACGCTTAGATCCTACCAACGGAGAATCTCCTAGCAAAATTCCACTGGAGAGAGACCGGTCAAGAGCTACTAGGATTTTTTGAAGTAACAGTTTGCTCCAGATGAGCGAATCCCAGCCACAAGACGCAGAGGTCCAGAGACCCAGAGGTCCAGATCCGCCAGCCCGCGCACACTCGCAGCCAACGTGACTGGGTCCCGCTAGCCTCCGAGACCCAGCTTGGCAGGAAGAGGTCTTTGGCCAAGCCTTCATGAAAGAGTGAGCCGGGAGCTGAGGCCAACCGGGGCAGACCAGTCCCACCCCTCCCTTCAGACACTCTGGCAAGGAGCCTGGGGCCCGCCATAGCAGAGAGGTGACGTCATCAGAGTCCAGCCGACGGAATTCCTTCCCAGTAGAATCCACTTTAGCAGGTGTGTGACTCCCGCCCCATCCAGATACAGGCAGCAAAAAAACTTCGGGGATCTCTCTGGGGGCATGTCTGTGCGGAAGCAGAGGGGATCCCTGACCCCCAACCCCCCATATCACCAGCGGTGACTCCCAAGGTCTTAGCCGCCAGTTTACCACAGCATTGGGGCTTAAATGGGACGCGCAGTGGGGCTGCAAGTGTAACTAGATCTTTGGGGAACCGCTTCCGGTGAACAGGACCTGGCTGGCCGGCTGACAGGAGGAAGGGGGGAGGGGCCAGAGAGGTGAAACAGCTCTGGACTGACAAGTCTGAGAGACTACCAGGAGACGCCTTACAGGGATTGCTATTGGCAGGTAGAGGGCAGAGGCTCCGATCGGAGAGCACAGCTCCGAATACTGGAAGAGAAGAAAATGGATCTCTAAGACTTCAATTTTTTTTCCTACTTCTCTCTCTGTTCCTCTCTCCCCTTTTCTTTCCTTCTTTCTTTCCCATTTCAAGTCTTATTGTTCTTTTCATTCTCCTCTAATCTATCTCCCTCTCCTTCTTTCTTTTTAAGAGCACCTTCATTCCCCTACCCCCCAACTTTCATCCCAAGCATCACATCTTCCATTACGTGTAATTGTCTAAATTCAAATAGGTGAATGTCTCAAGGCTGTCTATAGGGCTCCTAAATACCTAGCTACTACCAACAACCTGATCCAATCGCCTGTTAGTATCCCCGCTCAGTAGAGCAATCTTCTAAAGTAGCCAAGACATACTAACCCTCATACCATCATAGCACCTAACCTAAACATAAAGTCCTAAGAACAAACAACAAATCACTATGTGCAGACAGAACCCGGAAGCCTTTTATGAATTGAATGAATCAGCTTCAAAGTACAATAAAGCCCAACATTTCTAGGCATAATCTCCCACCAAAAAGGAGAGACAACAGAGATACACAAAGCCAAAACCAATGTATAGGAGAAAGCAGTTACACAGCAGTCAAACAGCTGGAAAGTAATGTGAACAACATGAAAAAAACAAGGGAAAAAAGGATTACAAACAATGCAGGACAACCTAAATCTACAGGAGGACCTAGAAGCATCAGAAACATGGACAGGGAAAGAAATCAAGGCATACCTAACTCAGATGGAACAGAATATTAGAGAATACATGAGACAGCAAATCCAAGCAATGAAAGTGTATTTTGAAAATGAATTAAACAAACAAATTCAAACTGCAAAGAACAAGCTTTACCAGGAGATAGAGATTTAAAAAAAAAAAAAACCAAACAGTAATCCTAGAAATGCAGGAATCCATAAACCAGATTAAAAACTCTAAAGAGAATATTACAAATAGACTAGATCAAGTAGAAGTCAGAACATCAGATAATGAAGACAAAGTTTATCAACTTGAAAAGAATATAGTCAACACAGAAAGGATGCTTAAATCTCACGAGCAATCGATCCAAGAGATATGGGATCTCATAAAAAACCCAAATTTGAGAGTCATTGGGATAGAAGAAGGCACAGAGGTTCAAACCAAAGGAATGGACAACTTATTAAATGAAATAATCCTAGAAAACTTCCCAGAGATGAAAGATGGAATGGATTGCCAAATCCTGGAAGCCTACAGGACCCCAAACATCCAAAACCATAATAGACCAACTCCAAGACATATAATTATGAAGATAGCCAACATACAGAACAAGGAGAGAATAATAAAAGCTACGAGAGAAAGGAGGCAGACAGATTACATTCAGGGGTAAACCATTTAGGTTAACGACTGATTTTTCATCACAGACTTTGAAAGCAAGAAGATCCTGGAACAACGTATTTCAAACGCTGAAAAATAATGGATTCCAACCAAGAATACTGTATCCAGCAAAATTAAGCTTCAGATTTGAAAATGAAATTAAAAAACTTCAAGATAAACAAAAGCTAAAAGAATTCGCAGCCAGAAAACCAGTACTGCAAAGCATTTTGAGCAAAATACTACAAGAAGAGGAATTGAAAAATAGCACCCAAAACTAACAGTGGGAGGTATCTCATTAAAAGGGGAGAAAAATAACCAAAGAGGAAAAATTAGCCAAACTAAAATAAATAAATAAATAAACATGACTGGAAGTACAAACCATATTTCAATTGTAACCTTAAATGTTAATGGCTTAAATTCACCAATCAAGAGACATCGGCTAGGAACCTGGATTAAAAAAACAAACCCAACAATATGCTGCCTTCAGGAGACTCATATGACAGGAAAAGACATACACAGGCTGAAGGTGAAAGGTTGGGAAAAATCATACCACTCACATGGCCCTCAGAAGCAAGCAGGAGTAGCCTTACTCATATTGAATAAAATCAACTTCAAACCTAACTTAATCAAAAGGGATAAAGAAGGACACTATATACTGTTAAAAGGAACCATCCACCATCAAGACATAACAATCATCAATTTGTATGCACCAAACAATGGTGCTGCAACGTTCATAAAACAAACTCTCCTCAACTTCAAAAGTCAAATAGACCACAACACAATAATTATGGGTGATTTCAACACACCACTCTTGCCATTGGACAGATCCTCTAGACAAAAGCTGAATAAAGAAACTATAAAACTCAATAACGCAATCAATAACCTAGACTTAAGTGAAATTTATAGAATATATCAACCATAATCAAGTGGATACACATTCTTCTCAGCAGCACATGGATCCTACTCAAAGATAGACCATATATTATGCCATAGGGCGACTCTCAGTAAATATAAAAGTGTGAAGATAATACCATGCACCATATCTGCCCATAATGGAATGAAACTGGAAATCAATGATAAAAGAAGGAAGGAAAAATCCTGCATCACCTGGAAAATGAACGATATGTTACTGAATGATCAATGGGTTACAGAAGACATAAAGGAGGAAATCAAAAAATTCTTAGAGATAAACGACAATACAGACACAACATACCGGAATCTATGGGACACAATGAAAGAAGTTTTAAGAGGGAAATTTATTTCCTGGAGTTCATTCCTCAAAAAAAGAAAAAACCAACAAATAAATGAACTCACACTACATCTTAAAATCCTAGAAAAGGAAGAGCAAAACAACAGCAAATGTAGTAGAAGACAAGAAATAATTAAAATCAGAGCGGAAATCAACGAAATTGAAACAAAAAAATTGAAAAAATTGATAAAACTAAAAGTTGGTTCTTTGAAAAAATAAATAAGATCGACAGACCCTTAGCCATTCTAACAAAGAGAAGAAGAGAGAGAACTCAAATTACTAACATATGGGATGAAAAAGGCAATATCACAACAGACACTACAGAAATACAGAAGATAATTAGAAAGTATTTTGGAACCCTATATTCCAATAAAATAGAAGATAGTGAAGATATCGATAAATTTCTTAAGTATATGATCTGCCCAGATTGAGTCAGGAAGACACACACAATTTAAAAAGACCAATAACAAAGGAAGAAATAGAAGAGGCCATCAAAAGAATACCAACCAAGAAAAGCCCTGGACCGGATGGGTATACAGCGGAGTTCTACAAAACCTTCAAAGAAGAATTAATACCAATACTTTTTAAGCTATTTCAAGAAATAGAAAAAGAAGGAGCTCTTCCAAATTCATTCTCTGAGGCCAACATCACCCTGATCCCAAAGCCAGACAAAGACACTTCAAAGAAAGAAAACTACAGACCAATATCTCTAATGAACTTAGATGCAAAAATTCTCAATAAAATCCTGGCGAATCGAATACAAAAGCATATCAAAAAAATTGTGCACCATGATCAAGTAGGATTCATCCCTGGGATGCAAGGCTGGTTCAATATACGGAAATCAATAAATGTTATTCACCACATCAATAGACTTAAAGATAAGAACCATATGATCATCTCGATAGATGCAGAAAAAGCATTCGACAAAGTACAGCATCCCTTTATGTTCAAAACACTAGAAAAACTAGGGATAACAGGAACTTACCTCAACATTGTAAAAGCTATATATGCTAAACCTCAGGCTAGCATCATCCTAAATGGAGAAAAACTGAAGGCATTCCCTCTAAAATCTGGAACAAGACAGGGATGCCCTCTATCACCACTTCTATTCAATTTAGTTCTTGAAATACTAGCCAGAGCAATTAGACAGACAAAAGAAATTAAAGGCATAAAAATAGGAAAAGAAGAACTTAAATTATACTATTTGCGGATGATATCATAATATATCTAACAGACCCAAAAGGGTCTACAAAGAAACTGCTAGAGGTAATAAATGAATTCAGCAAAGTGGCAGGATATAAAATCAACACGCATAAATCAAAGGCATTCCTGTATATAAGCAACAAAACTTCTGAAATGGAAATGAGGAAAACCACTCCATTCACAATATCCTCAAAAAAAATAAAATAAAATACTTGGGAATCAACCTAACAAAAGAGGTGAAATATTTATACAATGAAAACTACAGAACCCTAAAGAGAGAGATAGAAGATCTTAGAAGATGGAAAAATGTACCCTGTTCAAGGATAGACAGAACTAACATCATCAAAATGGCAATATTACCCAAAGTTCTCTACAGGTTTAATGCAATGCCAATCAAAATCCCAATGGCATTTCTTGTAGAAATTGATAAAGCAATCATGAAATTCATATGGAAAAACAAAAGACCCAGAATAGCAAAAGCAATTCTAAGCAGGAAGTGTGAATCAGGAGGTATAGCGATACCAGATTTCAAACTGTACTACAGAGAAATAGTAACAAAAACAGCATGGTACTGGTACCAAAACAGGAAGGTGGACCAATGGTACAGAATAGAGGACACAGAGACCAATCCACAAAATTACAACTATCTTATATTTGATAAAGGGGCTAAAAGCATGCAATGGAGGAAGGATAGCATCTTCAACAAATGGTGCTGGGAAAACTGGAAATCCATATGCAGCAAAATGAAGCTGAATCCCTTTCTCTTGCCATGCACAAAAGTTAACTCAAAATGGATCAAAGAGCTTGATATCAAATCAGAGACTCTGTGCCTGATAGAAGAAAAAGTTGGCTCCGAACTACATATTGTGGGGTCGGGCTCCAAATTCCTTAATAGGACACCCATAGCCCAAGAGTTAATAACAAGAATAAACAAATAGGACTTACTTAAACTAAAAAGTTTTTTCTCAGCAAGAGAAACAATAAGAGAAGTAAATAGGGATCCAACATCCTGGGAACAAATCTTTACTCCTCACACTTCAGATAGAGCCCTAATTTCCAGAATATACAAAGAACTCAAAAAATTAAACAATAAGATAACAAATAACCCAATCAACAAATGGGCCAAGGACCTGAACAAACACTTCTCAGAGGAGGACATACAATCAATCAATAAGTACATGAAAAAATGCTCACCATCTCTAGCAGTCAGAGAAATGCAAATCAAAACCACCCTAAGATACCATCTCACTCCAGTAAGATTGGCAGCCATTATGAAGTCAAACAACAATAAGTGCTGGCGAGGATGTGGGGAAAAGGGTACACTTGTACATTGCTGGAGGGACTGCAAATTGGTGTGGCCAATATGGAAAGCAGTATGGAGATTCCTGGGAAAGCTGGGAATGGAACCACCATTTGACCCAGCTATCGCCCTTCTTGGACTATTCCCTGAGGACCTTAAAAGAGGGTACTATAGGGATACTGCCACATCAATGATCATAGCAGCACAATTCACAATAGTTAGACTGTGGAACCAACCTAGATACCCTTCAATAGATGAATGGATAAAAAAATGTGGCATTTATACACAATGGAGTATTACTCAGCACTAAAAACTGACAAAATCATGGAATTTGCAGGGAAATGGATGGCATTAGAGCAGATTGTGCTAAGTGAAGCTAGCCAATCCTTAAAAAATAAATGCCAAATGTCTTCTTTGATTTAAGGAGAGCAACTAAGAACTGAGCAGGGAGGAAGAGCATGAGGAAAAGATTAACATAAAACAGAGGCGAGTGGTGGGAGGGAAAGGGAGAGAGAAGGGAAATTGCATGGAAACGGAAGGAAACCCTCAACGTTATATGAAATCACATATAAGAGGTTGTGAGGGGAAAGGGGGGGAAAACAAGGGAGAAAACTGAACAACAACAGATTAGGTAGAGAGGGAAGATGGGAGGGGAGGGGAGGGGAGGGGGGATAGTAGGGGATAGGAAAGGCAGCAGAATACAACAGTCACTAATATGGCATTATGTAAAAATGTGAATGTGTAACTGATGTGATTCTGCAATTTGTATTTGGGGTAAAAATTGGAGTTCATAACTCACTTCAATCAAATGTATGAAAGATGATATGTCATGAGCTTTGTAATGTTTTTGAACAACCAATAAAAAAAAATTAAAAAATAAAAATCTTAAATGAAGAAAAATGATGAAGATGGGAACACAATGAGAATCTAAATCAAGGAAAAAGCAAGCTTCAAAACCACTTGGATACCCTATCGGAAAATACTGATCTGTGGGCACACAGGAATTTTAAATCCGAGGGAGCCTAGGTATAATGCTTGATGTTCGCGGTCTTGTCTGCATGGAGACAAATAAACAATTTTATTTGGGAATATGTAGACACCAGTCTAGATATAGGTAGCTCTGGGGATTGAATACAGATCATTCACTGATTCCAGAAATTACAAGCTAATAATAGCAATATACAAGTCTGAATTAGGTAACTAGTCAAGACTAACACAAATCTTCCCAAGTAGAAGAGACCACATTTCAAATTCCCAGAATTCTCATATACAGAATTTCAACAAATAATTATGATTTCTCACATTAAATTAGCCCACAAAATACACAAAGAAACAAATCACAATGAGCAAGAGAAATAGAAATAACAAATAATAGATGTAAAGTGAAAAGATTTCCAATGTAGAAATTATCAGATAATGAAAGATAACTAAAACTAGGTTCAATGGGAAGAAGAGGAATTAAATACAAGATAAAGCAGTGAAAAACTCAAAAATGACCAGGAAGTTAGAAAACAGAATAAAAAAGAATTTTAGGAAATAAAATACTTTAAAAAAAATCTTAAATAACAATAATTGTACATAATTATGGAGTATAATATGATTGATATAGGTTTACATTATGAAATGATTAATTAATGTTTCCATCATCTCATGTACTTGACATTTTTGGTGGTGAGAACATTGTTGGTATGTTTGACTATGCAATACAGTATTATTAACTATAGTAACCATGTCGTGCAACAGATCTCAAATGTATTCCTTCTGACCAAACATTTTAGCCTTTACCCACAACTCCACATTCTCACCCCCATACCAATCTCTGTAACTGTGATTCTACCTCCTACTTCTAAAGTTCAACCTGTTTAGATTCCACATCAAAGTAGGACAATACAGTATTTGGTACTTTACTAAATCATTATAATTATTATATTTAACAAATTAATGGGTTTCAGTGTGTCATTTCCACACATGCATATATTGTATCTTGATCATGCCCACTCCTTACTCCCCTCTCTTACTCTCCTTTTGTCTCCTCCACTCAGAAGCCTTCCCTTCTCTAAGAGTCCCTTTTCTTCTTTCAGGCCATCTTTTTGGTTTTGATTTGGGGGTTGTTTTGATTTATTTGTTTTAGTTTCCTCATTGAGATAAAATATGGGGCTGGGGATGTGGCTCAAGGGGTAGCGCACTCACCTGGCATGCTTGTGGCCCGGGTTTGATCCTCAGCACCACATACAAACAAAGATGTTGTGTCCACTGAAAACTAAATAAATAAATAAATATTTAAAAAATTCTCTCTCTCTCTCTCTCTCTCTCTCTCTCTCTCTCTCTCTCTCTCTTTAAAAAAAGATAAAATATGCAATACTCATGTTTCTGTGTCTGGCTTATTTCACTTAACATGATCTCCTCCAGTCCCCCCTTTTTCCTAGAAATGACATGATTTCATTATTTTTCATGACTGAATAATAATCTATTCATCTTTGCCAGACATCTAGACTGATTCCATATCTCAGCTATTGTGAATAGTGCCTCAATAAACATGGGCATGCAGGTATATGCTGACTTCAAAGAAGTAAAAACTTTAGCAAATTGAATTTTTAAAAATCAATGAAGAGTTTAGCAGATGAGGAGACACAGGCAAAGAGAGAAATATTAAACAGTAAAAGAGATTTAAATAAATTTCCAGAATGTAGGAACACACAGTCATACACAGAGGAGAAAAGTCCCAATTTGTCATTAAGTGAATGGAGGACAGAGGAATGATAAATTCTTCTAACTAACCAAAAGTTTGAGGTTACCTGGAAAAGAGTCTAATTCACATTATCTATGGATCCAAGAAATAATATAAGTTATTCACCAGATATACAGAAAGATATCAGACACAGATCAAATAATCCCAATAAATCTTTTTTAAAAAGGTAAAATTTAGAAATCCTCAAGTAGAAAACTCCCCTAAAAGAGAAAAATATAAAACGATCAAAAACAAAAGATAGAAGGGATCTAGTCTCCAAATGGATGGGTTCAGAACATTCAACTCTAGTACCAGGGAGAATTCAAGCTCATGATTGCAAATATTGGCAGAGGTAGATGTGGTACAGGGAGATGACAGAAGTTCTATTCTGAGGACCTCTTTGTCCACAAAGTAGGAAGCAAAGCTATCACTGAGAGTAAGTTGGGGATGGGTGGAAGGATTTAGGAGTTTGAACAAGTATGAAATAATTGTTAGAAGAGTTGTAGAATGAACAGAATAGGAAAATATGACTGCTGGAAACATTAATAATCTTAAGGGTCGTGGTCACAAATTTTAAATTAGACTATTCAACTTCATAAGGACAGGGGAAAAGTAGGAAGACAGATTTAATGAGGGCCTGGTTGTGGCAACACTGATAAAATGAATTAAAATACAAATGAAGAAGACAAAGCCGTGTGTAACAGAGCAATTATAATGATTTGGCCAGAGGAAAAAAAAAGTGAAACTATGAAACAGGTGAGGGACCAATATAATATGATTGACACTTGGATGATAGGAACCCATTGAATCACGTGATTGGAACCAGAATAGCAAACAGAGATAGAAGGCAGTGGTCAGAGAGTGGTCTGCTCAGAAGAGTTTATGGAGGCCTCGCAGGAGAAAACACTGGAAATGATGAGTCAAAAGTCAAGTTTCCTGAAGGAAAGAAGTTTAAGGAAATGAAAGACCAAGAATGTTGGAAGGCTTTTCTCTGTGTATTTGAAATCAACAACAATGGAGATGGAAACTATTGGAAAGAATGACAGTGAACCGAGAATTAAGATTTTCTACCACCAAGTGGTAACCCCCTGGGGGAGGTCCAATAACTACAACATAAAGAGAAAATACATAATAGAGATGGAGACCAATAATTTCAAAAACCGAGTTTTAGTGAGACATGAAGAATGGTCTTACTATATCAGTGAAGGTTATTCTGTACATTTCAAGATGGTTAGCGGCATTCCTGTCCTTGGTCACTTAGTTGCCAGTAACCTCCCTACCCCATTCCCAATCATGAAAATCTAAACTGTCTCCACTCATTACCAAAGGTCCCTGAGGAGATTGTCCAAACTAATGGCCATTGCTCTATATAAAACTTCACACTGTCAGGCACAGTGTCACACACCTGTAATTCTAGTGACTTGGGAGATTGAAGCAGGAGGATTGCAAGTTCAAGTCAACCTCAGCAACTTTCTGAGACCCTCAGCAACTTAGTGAGACTCTGTCTCAAAATAAAAAAATAAAAAAGGGCTGGGGATGTGGCTCAGTGGTAAAGCACATCAGGCTCAACCCCCAGTTCTCCAATCTTGCTGACTTGGATTCCTCTCCTATTTTCACACCTTTCCTATCTGGTATTTGCATCCACCATTCACCTACTTGCTAGTCCTTGACCACCTAGGCATGCTCCTGTCTCAGAGCTTTGCATTTTCTGTTTCCTCTGACTAGAACACCCTTCCTTTGGATGTTTGTATAGCTCCTCTGCTCCTCTCATGTCTACTCAAAAGTTCCGTTTCATGATATCTGATTTGTTCAAAGCTGCATCAGCATCTCCTTCCCTCACCCAGTTTTATTTATCAACCTAAGAGCTTTCAGCTTCCAGCAGTCGGTAATTTACTCATTTTTAAAATTGTCTGTCTCCATGCCCCTGAATGTAAGCAAAACAAAAGCAGAAATTGTTCCCATCCACATCCTCAGTGCCTGTAATGGTGCTGAGCACCTAGGAGACTGCACAGGAATCTGCATTACTTATTATTAATGGTGTTAACTTTCTTCCCCTAAGGCAGAGTTTTCTAGGCTTTTCCACTTATTTTTACTTCTTTCATTCTCTATTCTTTTGGAGGAAAAAAATGTTGCTCAGTGAAGTCCATACTACTGGGAGCAGGGTGAAGTTTGGGGGTGGGGGCAGGGAGGTTAAGTTTCATCTCCTAGAAATGACATCGTTACATAAATTATCTGGAATTCTTCTGTAAACAAAATCTGCCTCCCTCCACATTTATTTATTTTAATCCCTTATTTGTTTCAGTTTGTACTCATGCAGATGCATTGTATACTTTGAGTTATAATCCAACAGCACATTATTGGCTTTGTTGTTCAAAATGTTCTAGATTTGGCATTAGGAGCTCTGTCAGACTGGTCCCTGCAATGAATTGAATGCTTTTACCCCCCCCCCCCCCCGCCCAATAACTCCTGGTGAAGTCCTAACCCCAAGGTGATATATTAGGAGATGGGATCTTTGAGAGGGATTATGGTGCAAATGAGGAGACCTCATGAATAATACTGGACACCAGAGAGCTCTGTCACTCTTGTTCTACCATGTGTGGGCACAGAGAGAAGACAGTGGTCTATAACCCAAGAAACAGACCCTCTTAGATCCTGAATATTTTGGAACCCTGATCTTGTACTTCTGGTCTCCAAAACTGTGGATATAAATGGTTATTGTTGCAGACACCCTCTCTGTGATATTGTGTTCCAGCCACCCTGCTTGATGAAGATGGTCCCTGTGTCCTCCGACATGCCCCCATCCATTTGTATTTTCAGCACTTCCTACTCTCTGGCTCTATAAGATGCTGCAGGTCCATGCTGTGTTTTCCTTAACATTCCTAGAACCAGGGCCATGTTCAAGTGCAGTGGGAGAATTTAAAATATCTCTATCAATAATTGGGATAAAAAAGATAAAAATCAGTAAGGGTATAGAAGATATGAAGTATAAAATAAAGGAGCTTGATCTATAGATGTGGATGTGCATAGAATATCAAAACCAACAATTACTGTCTTCAGATTTTTTCAAGCTTGGAAGAAATATTTACAAAGATTGACCAACTATGGGGCTGCAAATATAGCCTTAATAAAATTCAGAGAATTGTGTCAAACAGACTGTACTTGCTGAACACAATGCAACAAGTTTGAAAGAATTATATAAAAATAGGATTAGACAATCCTACAGAGTCAGGGAAATTTAAAAGCATCCCTTTAAATGACTCATGGGTCAAAAAGGAAACCATAATGGAAATCTGAAAAAATTTATAATTGAACAATAATGAAAATATGACATTGCAACTTGTTGGATAGAACTAAAGTAGTGCTTAGAGAGGAACAGAGCCTTAATCACTTTAATTAGGAAAAACATTTCAAAGTTAATGAACTAAGAATACAAAGTAAGACATTAGAAAAATAGCATTAGAATAAAGCCAAAGAAAGCAGACAGAAAGTTAACAAAGGAATAGAACTGAAAATAATGAACTAGCAACCGAACATGGAATAAAGAGATCATCAAGGCAAAAAGTTGGTTTTTAGAAAAGATTGATAGAACAGAAGTAATATTAATCAGAAAAATTCAGAACATGTAAGATAAAACAAAATGAAAATATTAGAAATGAAAAGGAAGATACATCCACAGTTTTAGCAAAGACTAAACAGAGAATAAGATAATATGAATAATTCTTTTATAAACACAGGTAAGACAGACAATTCCTAAAAAGCATAACTTACCAAAACTGATTCAAGATGAAATAGAACATTCTAATAGTCCTATAACCAGGAAAGATACTGAGCCAGCTAAGATCTTTATATCAAGAAAACAAGAAGTTCAAATAGAAATTCAGGTGACTTCAACCAAACATTCAGACAGGTATTCTAATCTTACACAAAGATCCCAGAGATTAGAAAGAAAGAGGGAACTTCCCAGCATACTAGCTAGTATAATCTTGATACAGAAATTTAACTAAAGCAAAACCAAAAAATAAAATAAGAATTTTATAATGAACATAAAAGCACACATTTTTTAATTTAGTAAACTAAACCAAATAATGTTTGAAAAGATAACTAATTATGAGCAAATTGATTTATCTCAGGATTGTAAACCAGTTTATTATTTGAAATCCAATATAATATAATGTAATATAATTGATTAAAGCTGAAAAATCATATGATCATTCAGTATAGGGAAAATTATTTTTGAAAAATCCATTATCCTTTCAAAATACAGAAGACAAGGCTAGAAGTAATCTTCCTTAACTTTATCTTTCCTAGCTGTCAAAATCCTGCCACAAATATCTTACATAATGGCAAAATGTTGAAAGAAAGCATTTCCCATACTATAAAATCAGATATCAAGTCTACTGTAATTCTATGCAGCATGGAATTAGAAATTCTGCAGCGCAGGGTTTAGGAAAAAGTAAAGTGATAAGAAATGAATAATCCAAATTGCCAGTATTTGCAAATGCTATCATTGGCTCTGAACAAAACCTAAAAGGAATTGACAAATTTGGGGAAGAAAACTAAAAGATTTTAATAATGTTGTTGAAAGTAAAATCAATATACAAAAATCAATTGCATTTCTGAACAGCAGCAACAGTTTGAAAATATAGCTTTAAAAATATAACCATTTATTGTAGCAACAAAAATATAAAGCACCTGGGAATAAATCTCACAAAATATGTGCAGAAACTTTATAGATAGGACTATAAAACTTTGTTAAAAGCTATCAAAGACGACCCAAACAAATGGAGTAATAAACCTCTTGGATAAAAGCACTCAAAATCATAAAGATGTCAATTCCCTGGAGTTGATCTATAGATTCAATGCACTTCCAATCAGAATCCCAACAGGATTTTTTTTTCTCGTGGAACTTGGAAAGCTGATTCTAAAATTCATATGAGAGAGCAATGAGCCACAATGATATAGGACAGTCCTATCAAAGAAATACGGTTGGAGGATTTTCCCTACCATTTAAATATGTATGTATATAAGGATATATAATAGTATTAAAGAAGTGTGATACTTTATTAAGGGTAGAGAAACAGATAAAATAAGGAACCCCAAAAATACATCCACCCATACATAGAAATGGGCTTATCGCAGAGCTTGTATTACAGAGCTGTAGGAAAATGATAGACTATTTAATAAATGATGCTAGAACAATTGCTTATTCATACAAAAAAGTGAAATTAAATCTTCACTACACACCATATATCAAAGTCAACTCCTAAAGGATTAAAAATAAATGTGAAAACTGATAAAATATTTAAGAAACCATATAGAGACTATCTCTATGAATATATGATAGGAAAATATTTCATAGAAGAGTAAAAAACTATAAAACACAAAGAAAAGATAGACAAATTTGACCAAATTAAAATTAAAGTTAAGAACTGCTGTTAATAAGGTAGAAAATATATATATATATATATATATATATATATATATATATAGCCATATTAATTAACTGTATAACTAAACTCTTACTAAACTCTGAAGGCAATACCAGTGAGAGAGAAAGGAGCAATCACTCTAGTGAATGATATCACAGAAGACCTCATCTTCCTTATTTATGCCATTTCCTTAGTGCCTAGAATAGTATCTAGCAAACAGACATTTAGTGAATATTTGCTAAAATAAGAAATTAATTTAATGATCAATAAAATATGAGAAAAAATATCCAAAGGAATATACAATAATTGTCAAGTTGTTTTTATTTTGTTTCTTTTAAAGGTATAAAATTATGCCACATATTTTTTTTAATTTTTATACTTGGATAAGAGGTTGAATAGCCTTCCATATGTCTCATAGCTAATGAGGTGAAAATCTTCCATATGTTTGCTTATAACTATACTCTTTATTATGAGTTATTTCTATGCCTTCTGCCAATTTATTTATTGAATTTTTAACATTCTATAGGATAAGTTGACATTAATTCCTTTGTCCCTCATTTTACACAAACATTGATATGTTGAAAAAATTAGCTGATTTTCATTTTACTTGGATTATGTGAATTCTAATTTTACAAGTGTTTGAAATGTTTATGTAGTTGAATTTGAATATATTTTCCAAATAAACGTATAGAAAAGCATTAATACTTCAAAATTTGGCAACTCTATTTATCGCCAATCAAAACTGGGTGGATAACAAACTAGACCTTTTTCTTTGGCTTTTATATTTACTTCCTCTATCTACTTACTCATACCTCATCTATCTACATACTCCTATAATTAGGTTTATCATACAAGGTGCTAGTTTAAATTCTTTTCCCAAGGCTCCCCAAATTTTTCTAATTTCCCTCTATTGTCACATAAAAATTTTGTAAAATTCCAGGTCATTTTCTGACTTTTCTTACTGCATTGATCCACACTCATGGTTTTGAATTTAATCGGAGCTTTCCAATAAATTTTCTGATACTGGCTTTCTGTCATCTTTCCTGATGACACCTCCTCAATTTTAGACACTTTAAAAATCACCGTCCCCTGCAGTGCTCCCCTCTTTCCTCTGGTCCTTCTTTTGCATTCTCACCCATTCCTATGGCATGTGCTGTCAATCACACTTGATGACACCTACATCAAAATCAGAGATCCAAAATGTCTCTGAGACCCATGTCCATGGATCAAGTGGCCTTCTGGGCATTTACTCAAGGTGTGCTAGAGGAGCCTCAAGAATAACAGATCCAAAAAAAAAAAAAGTATCAGGTCCAAACAAAATTGATTTTCCTTCCCTTTTGCTGCAAACATAATTCTTTTCTTATATTCCTTGTTCTTTTGCCTCAGTTACTTAAGAATGACTGACCAAAAACCTGGGAGAACATTCTTCCTCTGCTTCACTGTGAACATCCAGGCAATCACAACATTCCATCTAGTCTTTCTTTAATTGCCTTTCAAATTTTAAAAATAAAAACAGCAGAGGTTACTGAGCTCTAGAAATTATGCCAATCATTGTAAAATATTATCTCATTGAATCCTCATAGCAACTTATGATATGGTTATTAATTGTTGCCTTTCATAAATGGGGAAAGTAAGACCGAAATAATGCATCAATTTAAGTCTCCAAAAGTAGACATCAACTCAGGTTTAATAAGAGATTTAATGAGAAAACACCAGTGAGAGAAAAACAAGATGGGAGTTAGACAGTAGGCTGGGAGACGCCCTAGACCAAGATGCAGATCTAACTTCTGAGAAAGGGAGGGAAGAAAGGAAGAATGAATGGAAAGCTTTTAATCATAAGTGCACCCTAAGAGTTTTAAAAATAAGTAGCTGGTGCCACAGTCTGGCTGGGCAAAATAACCGGGAGGTTGGGCAAAATAACTTGAAGGTTGAAGCGGGAACTGCTTTATTATGGAACAACAGAGGTATATATACCTAACTGATTACACACAGCTTGACTCAATTAGCATCATCCAGATACAGAAATCAGCCAGTAAGGAATCCCCATCATCTTAATGGCTCGGTGGCATTGCCTCACAAACCACTCCTCCTGGCAAACTGCCAGGTGCCATCTTGACTTGCGGTCCCCAACAAGCTGGGTGCAGTGGCTCACACCTGTAATCCCATCAGCTCAGGAGGCTGAGGCAGGAGTATCGCTAGTTCAAACCCAGCCTCAGCAATTTAGCGAGGCCTTAAGCAACTCGACAAGACCCTGTCTCTAAAAAAATATATAAAAAGGTTTGGGGATGTGCCTCAGTGGTTAAGTGCCCCTTGGTTCAATCCCTGGTATCAAAAAAAAAAAAAAAAGAAGAAGAAGAAGAAGAAGAAGCAGCAGCAGCAGCAGCAGCTCAGGAATCCTCAATGTAAATTCATTGTTTGAAGAGTCCCACATCTCAGGAAACAATCTGCCTTACTATCCCAAGCATGCAGTCATGGGGCAGCAGCAGCCCTGGAAATGTGGTGTCTGGAATGCAGGAAAGGATTGCAGAGTGCAGCAGAAGGTTGTTACACTCCCTGAAGTCAAGGACACAAGAGTCATATTTTCATAACCTTCTTGGAAAGCATCGGCAATTTGCTAAGATTTCACAGATGAAAAATTCTGAGGCCATTATTCAAACCATGCAATATGACTTCACAAATCGTTTGACTTACCACCATGCCAGCTTCCTGCCATCACTGCTGCTCCAAAGAGTACTGGATACACATCTAACTCATCTTCTTACCTCCAGCTTTGTTCCCTAATCCACCCCTCCACACAGGGCTGAATAACATCTTCTAAATCATGATTATGAAGGTAACCTTCCTTCTCAAAACTATTCAATACTTTCCATGCTCATTCAGAATAAAATCTAAAGTTCCTAGTACAGAACACATCCCTTATTATCTCATCTCTAGATCTCTCAAAACATTTTCTGACATTTCCACTATTTTTCATCTTTATGGAAATATTCACTCATTGGTCTTCCCTCATCCACTCAATAAGCCTTTGTGTAGCACTGACCACATGCGGCAGTTCTGTTTCAACTGCCAGAAATTTTCTAAAGCTAGATGATGTACCTGATTTCATGGAGCTTAAAGTCTGAGAATAAGTAGCAAAATTAATAAAGTCAAGGAGGGATAAATATTATAAGTAAAATAAATCAGTGAAGTAACATGATTGGGAAGGTGGTCAAGAAAGACCTGAATGATAAGAAGTCAACTTTTGAAAATTTGGAGTTACAACTATACAGGAAAGGGAAACAGGTAAGACTGAGGAGGAAGGAAGTCAGCAGGTTCAAGATACAGAAAGGCCAGTGTGTCCATGGTGGACAGGTGAGAGGCATTGTGAAATCAAAAGAGCACACCAAGGTCTGAGGATGTCTCTCAGTGGTAGAGCACTTGCCTAGCATGTGCAAGGCCCTGGATTCAATCCTAGGAGAGAGAGAGAGAGAGAGAGAGAGAGAGAGAGAGAGAGAGAGAGAGAGAGAGAGAGAGAGAGAATATGTGCATACCAAGCAGAGGGATGAGACAGATGGATTTTTATGTTTCATTAGGAGTATTTGGCTACTGGGTAAAGAGTGAGTGAATCCTGGGAAACAAAGATAGGAGCAGAATTTGTAGGTTCCTGCGCACAGTATGTTTGCACTCACACCTGTTTTAAATGCTTCGTAAACTTTTCCTCCTTTTAGATCTCAGCCAAAATACCAGCACTTATGTGAAGTGTTCTCATTCACCCAGGAAGACTGGGGTGCCTCTTCCTCCAGAGCAACTGGTCTTAGAGGCAGTCAGAGAAAATAGTCAGTACCACAATCCTTTGGGGGAGATCAGAGAATAACACAGACATGTGTTTGTACTATTTCTTCTCACATACTACAGAACACACTGGTGCAGTCACTCTACCTCAGCACCAGCTCCTCAAGGTAAAGTTGGATGGAAGAATAATTGACCTTTTCAAGAGGCCATAACCTTTTCTATGGAAAACCAACATGTAGAACAAATGTATCCCAGAGCTCAGAATACACAAGTTGGAAAGGAAAACTCTGCAATATCAAGTGCTACAAGAAATGCCTATGTAACAGCTGCTTGTGTTTTGTTTTGTGCTTTTAATGCTGATCTCAGTGTTGTAAAACAATGTCCTGGATATCTTCAGATGTTATCTTATTAAAGCTTCCCATTAGTCCTGAGCAAGAAAACTGCCCACTGTAAACATTACCACATTGGTTTCTTTCAAGTTCATCAGAATCTTTGACATATTCATAAAATGCGTGCCTCCCAACTTTCAAATTCAGGGTTCAGCAAGAAGTGAAGTACATTTTGACAGTTTCTTGTAATAGAAAATATGTTTTTATACTCTAGCTTTCTTAACAAAGTTTTTGATTTTTCTCTTCTGTCTGCAGAATATCCCTTTGTGGATTTTCTCCTCCTCTGGTCATTGTCCATCCCTCATCCTTCTTGCAGGCATCAACACTTAGATGCCCAAATCACAGATTAAAAGCAATTTCCTCCTGAAGCTTCCTGGTGTGAATTGCAGTGGACTCACATGAACCCATGTTGGGAAGCATTATGGAAATCCCCGAGGCATTGCACCCTTCTCTCTAGGCCTGCAGAATGTCTGAAAACCAATCAACACATGTTCACCACCTAAGTGACTTCCTGCCATCCAGTTTCTGTGGGGTTAAAGGGATTCCCCAGCTCTCTTCCTTGAAAACCAAATGAAAAGCTGCACTGAAACTCTAAAGTCTCATTTGGAAATGCATTTGGGTGGAAACTCGAATTCCTTGGTTCACAGAAAGCTTTGCCTTCACCTACCTCCTAATGAAAGGGTCATCACCATCTCATGGTCAGATCACTGCAACATTGAGTTCCCACAGATGAGAATCTGCACGAACTGTGTTCATGCAAAGAAAGAGGAGCAGGGACTCACCGGATTGTTCAGGGCCAGCTGTCACATCAGAGATGAAAGGACTGATTTTGAGGAGTTTGCGAGCAGATGAGGAAAACACTTTAAAAGTGCTGTCAAGGTGCGGCTGTCCTTGAAGAAGTGGCTTCCTGACAGCAGCTGGTGCCTGCATTCCTGCCAATGTTTAATTTCTCTCAGAGAGTCAGGGCTTTAATTAGGTTCCTAGGGCAGCTAGCTCTGTATCTTTGACCTTATCAAGGATGCAGGATTTCAAAGCACAGGCTTAGATAGGTTTCCCTTCATTACTGATCACAAGTCTTCCCAGGAGCACTCCTGAGCTCAGACTTCAGTTCCTCAGAAACTAAAACTGCTTCTTCAAGCTTCCTTCTAAATGGTAGTCTTACACCAACATCCCTGTCATCTTCAGACTCTTCAAGGGAGAAGGGAGTGTTCAGGAGATAAAAATAAGATGAAGTGCATATAAGAAACTTTTCATGTCTGAATCTGCTTGCATACATCACTGTGAATGCTTGCAATATTAGAAGAGGTTTGCAGCTGGTTTATTTGAGTTGATTTTCAAATGGGTAGCATTTGGAATCAAAAAGCTTCCTGAAATTGAATACTAGGACTTACTTTCAACCTGGTTGAGAGTGTGTAATTCCTCTAAAAAGACAGATGTTGGATTTTAATAATAGAATTCTTTGGCATGTAAAATTAAGCATGGAGCATCTGCTTTTGCAATGCCAACATCTGTTTCTTTGACATCTCTGCCTTACCTTCTGCTAGATCCAACTGTGAATTTGGTATAGAGTCTGATATGAAAAATGGATAAAATTGTACTTGACATGCTGGATTCTACAGGGCCAGCATAATCTAAGCTATCAGGATCAGATGCTCAATCCTAAAGACTAAAAACTTCTGAGTCACTCTTTCTAAAGACGCTCCGATTTCCAATTGAAACCAACAAATGCAAAATTTTCAAGAAAGGATAACATCATTTAAGAGTGATGGTGTGTGTTCTGAAGCCTTCTGTTGGAAAGCTTTTTTGAGAAGTATTTAGAAGGCAGCAATTTAAGACCATCATTAGACACTATCACTCAGTATGTGTTAGTCATGGAACACCAAGAAAATTCACCCCAGAAAAGAAATTTCCTTGATGATAAGCTTTTTAAAAAGCCATTTGAAGAAACTAAAATCACTAAAACTGGAATACAGTTGGGCAGTAAGAAGAAAATTACCATTAGATACCCATAATTGTCTTGTATTGAAGGAAAACAAGCATGTGGTTCAATAAAGATCTACCCAACTATCCTTCTTCCTACATCTCTTAATTCCCATGTGGGTATTTATTCATTCATCAAGTGTTATTAAAATCTAATTCTGTGCCAGGAAGGATAGGTGTTAGGGATATAGAAGATACTAAGACAAAACTTAAGTCCCAAATGTAAAGTCCAGTAGAGAAAACATACATTTAACCAACAAGCATAAGTAAATATGTGATTATGAAGGCTCTAAGGGAAAACCATAAAATGTTTTTAGGGTATAATAAAGTGGTGGTGTATATTAGAATTATTATTCAAGGAAGATATTCCAAGGAAAGGGCATTTAACTCAAACCCCAAAGAATGAGCAGACATTGATAATGAGGAGAAAGTATGGCATTTAGGAGAAAAATTAGAACAATACTCAAGATTTGGAAAAAGTGCAATGATACTAGGAAGTAGAGTGAGTAAGGATGGAAAAGATGAGATAAGACTGGGGAAATGTAATTGTATCCAAATAGAGCACAGCAGCTCTCTCAATCTGGCCCTCGGTTCAGAAGCCACTGTCGGGTTTGGTCCAGAAGAATGAGGAGGCCCCAGAGCAGAGAGGCACTGGCCCATTGCCTCATGGTGGGGCCTCACTGCTGGACTCAGACTATTCTCACGCTCACGGTCTCAAGTCCAACCTGCATCCTAGTCTGAATAATGTATCACCTGTCACTTTCTCTCTTGCCAGATTCTTAGAACGAGAAGATCTATTCATGTGCCCAGTCCTGCTGGGTCTCAGGTTAGGCCAGCTCCAGCAATGGTCCTGAGCGGTCATCAAACCTCTGCACCATGGTTGAGCACTCCTCTGCTAATCTCTGGGGTTACGAGAAACAGAGATTCAGTTGAGTTCCTGCAGGCAATATGAGTGCCATAAGAAAGCCTGCACATCTTGGCCTCAGGGACAGAAGAAACTAAATTTGTCTATTGCTCATGGCTTCTGCTCCCTCATGACTTTGGTTCTATAGGGTTCTGCCATTTTCTCTCTAGAGATAGAATATAATAGGCTCAGATTTCTTTTGTATTCTACCTGTGTATTGAGTGGTTGGTCTTGGATCCATGTCATCCCTTACTATTATCAACTACTTTCCAAGAACCTGATAGGGCCCAATATGGAAACACATTTCTGCCAAGGAATTTCCTGTTTGTCAGAAATGGTATCAATAATGGAGCTGCTTGGAAAGAGTTCTATTTTTTGTTAAACCACTTTTTACCTCAATGTTCTCATTTGCTAAATGAGAGTCAGACCAACTTAATCTCTTTCGAAAGCTATTGAGATAAAGTAGAAGGGTGCTGTATATTACCTAAATAGAATTATTAATCAAGGAAGACATTCAAAGGAAATTACCTTTAACCCCAAGCCAGAAAAATGAGTGGACATTAATGATAAAGAGAGACAAGGTAAAGAGGTGGTGTGCCTTTCCAAAAGATACCATGTGCTATGGTTTATATATGGATCAAGTGTGTTCCCTAAGTGTGCATGTGTTAGAAGCTTGGTACCCAATGTGGCTGTGGTTAGGTGTGGTAGGGCTTTTAAGGGGAATCAGGGCCTTGTGGGAAGTCTTTAGGCCATTGGACACATTATCAAAGAGAGATTAAAGTAGTTCTTGAAAGACTCCTGAGTTAGATTTCGGGAGATATGTCATTATAAAAGCCTCAACCTGCAATTCACAATAGCTAAGCTATAAAACCAACCTAAGTGCCCTTCAGTTGATGAATGGATAGAGAAAATTTGGTACATATACACAATGGAATATTACTTGGCCATTACAATGAGTGAAATTATGGTATTTGTCAGTAAATGGATGGAACTGGAGAATATCATGCTAAGTAAAATAAGCCACCCCCCAAAAACCTATGTTCTTCCTGGTATACGGATGCTAACTCAAAATAGGCAGGGTGAGAGGGAGGAGTAGAAGTTCACCAGATTGGACAGGGGGAAAGGGAGGAGGAACAGGAATGGGAAAGACAGCAGAATACATTGGACATAACTTTCCTATGTCTATATATAAATACACAACCAGTGAAACTCCTTATCATTCACAACCACAAGAATGAGAAGGTAGACTCTATGTCTGTATGATGTCAAAATACATTCTACTGTGATCTATAACTAAAAAGAACAAATTAAATAAATAAATAGATAGATAAATGAATAATAAATAAATAAACAAGCCTAAGCCAAGCCCCTGAATCACTCACTAGCTTTCTGTCTTTCCATGTGATCTCCTACCCTCACATGTGCCCACACCATGATGTCATCTGAGGTGATATAGAGGGGCCCTTACCAGAGCCAATGTCATGATGTTTGGACTTTCAACCTCTAAAACTATGAGGTAAGTAAACCTCTTTCTTTATAAAGACATTTTGTTATAATAACAGAAAGTGGACTTATGCATTGTGATTATAAAATAAAAGCATGGGTTGAGAAATCTCCTAAAAGTGTTAAAAGCTATATATTATAGTTTAGGTGTTATTATACTAACTAAATCATCATAATCATTGCCATAAAACTTAAGATAAAATAACAGAAATTTTTCCATATTGACATAATACATTAAACTAACAGTATTTGTGATTTCTGATCTTTATTTTTAGCATCATATCTCTTGTTCCTTTATCACTTCTTAAAATATATGTTTGTATCTCTGTCTTTCTCTATTTAACCATTATCTTGGCAAATATTGTTGATCCAGGTACTATGCTGGGAATTTAATACATAATAGTGAAAATTATCAAATGAATTCAAGGAGCTGACTATCCAACCCAAAAGACTGACAACTAAAACATTGTACCATAGCATGCAAGAGGCCCTGGTTTCAATCCCCAGTATTGCCAAAGCAAGCAAAAAGCCATATCAGTACCCAGTGATGAGCATATGCTAGCTTTGTATGTCCTCCTTAGTACAGAGCACCTATTTGTGGGAGGCAGTGGTCATGTATAATTGTTATCATCATTCTTGCTGGTAGAAAGTAGAGTCCTGTCACCTGCCAGATGACAAGTACATGTTTAATAGTTAAACCTTTTAAGACACAGCCAGGAACAGGTATACTCCAGTCTGGGAAAGGCAGGAGGAAATCTCAGGGAGTCAAACCTTTCTTGAGTTAGAAATTTCAACCTTCAGATGCTCAAGTCAAAGAAGCAATCCACTGAGTGGCCATATTGAAAGATGGAGTAGAAAGGCCATAAATGTGATAAAGTAAAGGTCAAATCATCAACTAAAATCAGGGAGACAGGAATGAATGCAGGGCTTTTTTCAGGTTAATAACTCAAATCCTCAAACATATATCATCAGTACCATTTTTCTGACATTGTGTGCACATACAAATATTTTTCTATATATAGGAGTAATAGGCATACCCTGAGCCTCAATAAGCATTAACTACCTCTGTTATTATTATCATTGTCTCTGGACTGCAAATACAACATCACAGACAAGAACTGAGGTAGGCATTTAGAGGCTTTTCACATTATATTATGAAATCTGCAATATAAACTGTGTACAAACTGCAAATTTGACTCATATTATAATTGAATCAGGGCTAAAATGAGATGTGTCCTGGTAGGGGCTACAAAATCAGTTCTATTTCCATGATTGCCCTAGAAAATGATCCTGTAAATGGATGATAGAAACAATAAGGACCAAGAGGGGTTGACCAAACAAATTAAATTTTTTTAAGAACAATGGATGTTCGCTGTTTTCAAATTTCCAGGAACATGACACATTGTGGAACTGTGGTTATGCTCTCACTGCACTGCATTTAGTCTGGAAGATTGCTGGTTGGTTATGCTGAGTGCTTCTTTTCATTACCCTTAGAACACAAATAATAAGTTGATTTTCAAACTGCAAATGTTTTCTTTCTAAACAGGCTTTTGCCAGGATGGAGCTTAAGTTCAAGCCTTGTTATTACTTTTAAAAATCTGTTTTAACAGCACAAATCAAGCACTCTACTGCATCCAAATCATGTTAACATGTGCACCCAAAGACTTGGGTGCTGGGCCAAATCTTATAAATCTAAATGAGAAAGAAAGCAAAGTTCAATGACTGTAGCTGGAAAAAACAATGTGGCACATGCCCTGGTTTTAAGCACTTGGTTATTTTAAAGAAAACACAAACCCATATGAAGATATTTTATGCATAATTTTTTTTCAAAATACTGGTATGGAAAGTATGAAGAATGTCTTTATTGGCTATTATCACATATTTTTTTATTATTTTACAAGAATAAGATCTTCATAATTTAGGAAGGCATATGAATTAACTCTTAACCTCCATTGAACTTGAAAGCTTAGGAACTTCAAGGGTAATTGTGCAGTCAAATGATTAGCATAAGGGCCACTCCCCAAATTAACGATAGAGTATCTATTGTGTTGCTTTTTCCAATATCTCAAAATAATCAATAAACTGTAGTTTATGACTTCATATCATCTTTAACTAACATGGAGAACTTAATGCTTCTAAATCCAAAGAGTCCCAGGTTCCTTCTGGTATCACCTAGGATTCTCATTTTACCTGATTTCTGTATTTCTCTATGACACCCTGAGGAGATGTCATCCTGCTTCTTGTTGAATACCCCAAAACAGAGGAAATTACTTCTTCTAAAGACAGCTATATCTGAAAACCATCTCCTAAACTAAGACCAGAACCTCTGGAAGAAGAATGTCTAAACAGCACCAAGTGATCACCACTAGGTTCTTCCTAATTTCCACCTTTCCTTCTTGCAGCCACCGCCATGTCAGTCTTTGGAGATTGCACTACTCATCCATTAAGGTTCTGGTTCAGGAGTGTTTGACAACCCTCCTCTTAATCTCTTCAGAATAGTTAAGAAGTATGGGATTTCAAAATTCTTACTCCTAAGTGCATAAGATAAAAGCAGAAAGTCTACAAAGGTCACGGGTTGGCTTTTACTGTAGCCAGTGCTCTTCATAGTCCTTTTATATCAAGCCCAGCATGAAGATGCTGACTCCTCTCCTCTGCTTCCATGATACCAGATCTCCAGGAGCACCTGGACAGATTCCAACATCTTCAGAACTGAAAGGTAGACCTGCAGACAGGGTACTCTACCAAGGCAGGCACTGATTACTGAGAGATTCTGCTCTTCCAATACTTCTTTGATAAACATCCTTCTACTTAATATGTCCATATCTGAATATTTCTCTAAGATATACTTAGTAGAATTATTGCTTTGGAGATTACACATACTTAAGTTTTTTATTAGATGCTGCCAAATTGCCATCCAAAAAGCTATACCAATTTATACATCCAGGAGAAGAGCATAAATAGAACTTCTCTGTCATTTACCACTTCACAATTATCAGTCTTTTAAGATTTTGTCAATTTGTTAGGTGAAAAAAAATCTTATGGCTTTATTTGCATTTTCATGATTATTTTTAAAGTTTAGCATCTTTTCATATGTTTATGAAGCATTTGCTTTTATTCTTCTGAGTCATGTTACTTTTTACATCCTTTGTACTTTTTCCATTACAATTGCTTTTCTCCTGAGAAGACAATTGAAAGAATGGGCTTTGAGGGAAATAATGATACCTCAACAGGAAAATTATTTCAAGGAAAGGAAAGAGAAACAATATAGATAAATGTGTTTTACAATATTGCTGAATATTATACCCACTTGGGGCTAAGGAGAATCAATGTCATCTGTGATTGAATAGATTTAATGCATAATATAAAATTGTTAGAATGTTGTATAAGTTTCACTTAATAATGCTTCAGATAACCTTTGACAAATTATTTAACTTCTCTGCAGCTAAGTTATCTTATGTGCAAAATGTAGCTAGTATAACCTACCTAATAGGGTTGTTTTAAAGCTTAAATGTGTTTGATGTGTATAAAGTGCTTTGAATACTACCTGTCATCTAGTAAGTGTTGTGTAAATATTAACTACTATTATACTGTCCAGGAATAAGATTGTATTAATAAACCATTGAACATGTACTGTTGAACAGAGGAGTTCATGTTAAAAAAATAATGACTTAACCAGGCACAGTGACACATGCCTATAATCCAAGTGGCTCAGGAGGCTGAGGCAGGAGGATCACAAGTTCAAAGGCAGCCTCAGCAATTTAGTGAGGCTCTAAGTAGTTAAGCCGAGACCCTGTCTCAAAAATAAAAAATAAAAAGGGATGAGGATGGGACTCAATGGTAAAGCATCCCTGGGTTCAATCCTCAGTACCAAAAAAAAAGTGATTTATAAAGCAATAACTAAAATAATGTTCAAAAATCTATTCTTTAGCAATTTTAAAATATGCATTATTATTAACCATGGTCACCATGTGACATCTCCACTTCCCTCTTACTCCCTTCAGCCTCTGTTTACCCATTTTTCTACTTTCCATTTTTATGACATTGACTTATTTTTACCATAAAAAAATGGCAAGCTAGTCAGGTGATGTTTGTGTTAATTAGCTTGTTTAAATCTTTCTGCCATGTAACATAGATCAAAACATCACATTGTACATCATAAGTATCCACAATTGTCATTTATGTTAAAAATAAATAAATTTTAAAAGGACTTATCTTTTAAGAAAATGAAAGGAAAACAAAGTAAGAGTCAAATAATGTATCTAGACATATAAAATTCCCATTATGTGAGGAGGAAGTGGGGTGGTGAGCAGTGATTATTAAATTCCCGCGAGAGGAACGGGTATTTAAAAAGTCTGCCTGGTGCTTCTGATCAGTTGTATTGGTCATATTCATCTTCCTGGGCTATCAGTAGTTAAGCCAGAAAGCCACTTACTACTAGGTATCCTGCAAGAGGGCATTAAAATCCTTGAGGGTGACAGAAAGTTCACACAATGTAAGGAGTAGGAGCAGCTCAGTCCAGGGGCAGGAATCAAGCAGGAATTGAGCTGGAATAAGTATAGGCAGTGATAGAAGAGCAAGCAGGACAATTGCATCCATTTTGTTGGAACTATATTTCTTGCTTTTATGAGTCAGTGGCTTTTAGGCGGGCTTAAATGCAAAGGATAGAAGGGCTTACCTCAACCAAGTGGAGAATGAATGACCATGACCTAGACAGACTAGATTAAAATCACAATCACCCTGAATTTATGTATTGTTTCTTTGTATAAAAGATATCATATGCAGCAAGCACTTTGAATCCAGGGCTCTAATGACTCTGAATATGAGTTTAAGTATCTATTTACCATAGGAGGGTCTGGGGTTCAAAGCCGTGGACCAATTTCATTAGTTATCTAATCAATGAAAATCCTACTTTAACGTGTTTCTTCTGTTCAAGGAAATGCTTTTACTTGTAGTTGATAAAAATATGATTTAAAAGCTATAAATAATGAGAAACTTCTGTAACTAGTTTAAAACTTTGAAATTAATCAGGAAACAAGACCTATACTTGTTTCCCTGGACCATGAAGTAAAATAATTGTGAATTCTCCCTAAAGAGATACCTACAATGAAAAATCACTTTTAAATCCTCCTCCTGCCACTTCTATTCTGTACTTTGTATTTGCAGAAAGATATCTTTAATTTTCTTCTTAAAATTCTGCCTTAACATTCGAGTTTGACATATTGCTCTGAATTATTTCTAGATTCTTGTTCTGGTATTGTGACTTTTCACAGTTTAACATTTCTGTAGGTTAGTGCAACCTTGCAGGGGGGTTTTCATGAGTTTAATTTTAGCTGCAGTATTAATTTTAAGAATCATGTCTGTGCATTTATAAAATTATATTGTCAGCATGAGTCTTAGCTATGTCTTGACAGGGGAAGGAGGGAGAGATGGAAAAGAAGTAGGTTCCTGGAAATTGAGAGTCAAAAGATCCATGATGGAGATGAGCATCACCACTGACCAGTCAGATAAATCAACAAACTTTCTTTCTTATATTTATAAGATTAATAACTGCAGGGGGATAAAGTACTGAAATGTGTGAAACCCCACCCTATCATAAAAGCCAACACCTTAGTAAGCACAGTGAGTGCCAGGAACTTATTAAGTTTCTTTCATTCAGTCCTCACCTCCAACCCTGTGGAGCAGGACATATTGGTTGAGCCATTTTACAGATGAACGTCTTAAAGAAGTTAAGTGAATTTGTCCAAAGTTTTGAGAAAACTTGTTAGTATATAGAGTTTTGGGCCCAACACTAACTACAAAACTAAACTTATTCACTGTTTAATATACTACTTTCATCTGTTTTACTAGATCCTACTACACATGTCAATAAAAATAAGTCTTAGGTCTAGAACCAACTCTGACTCTCTAGAATTCTATGTTTGGCAAGAACTTTTTAAAATAGACCACTCATTGCTCAACAAACATTGAGGTAAGTGCTTTATATATGTTTTCATTTAATCTTCATAATAATCTATTAGATAAATCCCATTTTACAGAGTGAGATGACAAGGCACAGAGAAGTCATTGAGTTTTCCAGTATCACACAACCATTTATGATGCAACTTTGATGTAAGCTCAAGTTTACCTGGGTCCAGAGTCCATTTACACAAGGATAATACTATATGGAGATGTTTAAAACTTTTTCATATCTTTATTGATCACTTGTATTTCTTCTTCTGTGAAGTGTCTCTTCAGTTCCTTAGCCTATTTATTTATTTAAGTTATTGGATTTTTTTTTGGTGTTAAGTTTTTTGAGTTCTTTATATATCCTAGAGATTAATGCTTTATCAGAGGGGTGCATGTAGTAAAGATTTTCTCCCAATCTGCAGGCTCTCTTTTTCCTTTGCTGAATAGAAGCTTTTTAACTTGAATACAAATGTTCAATATCTCTAGCAATTAGAGAAATGCAAATCAAAACTACACTAAGATTTCATCTCACTCCAGTCAGAATGGCAATCATTAAGAATTCAGGCAACAATAAATGATGGCAAGGATGTAGAGAAAAAGGTACAGTTGTACATGGCTGGTGGAACTACAGGTTGGTACAACCACTATGGAAAGCAGTATGGAGATTCCTCAGAAAATTTGGAGTGGAACCACCATTTGACTCAGCTATTCCACTCCTCACTTTATACCCAAAGGACTTAAAATCAGCATACTACAGTGGCACAGACACATCAATGTTTATAGCAGCTCAATTCACAACAGATGAACTATAGAACCAACCTATGTGTCCTTCAGTAGACAAATGGATAAAGAAAATGTGATATATATATATATATATATATATATATATATATATATATATATATTTAGTGGAATATTACTCCACTTTAAAGAAGAATGAATTACGGCATTTGCCAGTAAATGGTTGGAATTGGAGAATATCATGCTAAGCAAAATAAGCCAATCCCATAAAACCAAAGGCTGAATGTTTTCTCTAATAGGAGGATGCTAATTCACAATAAGGGCAGGGGGGAGGGGCACTAGAAAAGAATAGAGTTACCTCCAATTAGATAGAGGAAAGTGATGGGATGGCATTGGAGGGGATGTGGGGATAGGAAAGTGAGTAGAAGGAAATAGACATTATTACTTTATTATACATGTGATTGTATGACCAATGTGATTCTACAACATGTATACTCAGAATATATGTATACATATATTCCATCAATATATGATATATCAAAGTGCATAAATGCAGCCTACTGTCATGTATAACTAGTTAAAAAATTTAAAAAAAAAAATTAAAAGTACTACATGGAGTCACAACTTACCTGAAGACCAAATAATAAAATCAGAACATAAGGCAAAAATTGCATGTTATCAAAACTATGGCTAAATATCCTTTTAATCACAGATCACATGCTATACATGATGGTACTCTATGGTACATTGGAGACCAATAAGTTCAATACCAGAAATTTTTCCTCCAGGATGGAAACAGATTGCTATTTCTTCAATGCAGTAAAGATAAAATCATTAGTTTATGTTCAGAGGCCATGTTTTTGAAAATTAAGTGTCTTTAACATACGCATTATATTCAGCTCAATAAAGCATTCATATAGTAAAAAGTAAATGGAAACTGAAGTCAACTGACTGAAAAGTAAAGCAGTAACTCCTGCCCATGCTCTCTCCAGGGCATATAGCTATTGAGTGAAATGGTTTGCCTGATTAAGAATTTTTATCTTTTATTTTTCTTTTGAGCACATATAATATGCTTCTACCATATGCTCTGGGGTCCCATAAAGGATCAGGAAAACAGGGTTACTGTCAGTGATTCGTGCAGGTTATGAGTACCAGAGTGGAAGTTTCAACCATAACTAGTAGGTACTTAAGCATTAACTAAATCTGAAGCTCATTCTTCGTCTTTATTCACATAGCTTATATTTTCTTTTATAAAATTTAATGTGTTTTTTAAATTTGATCAAAAATGCAGAAAAATAGTGTTGGATCTATTAACCACTTTATCCCTGGATCCAACCCTAGAAGATAGTAGCCTGACTCAAAAGACTTTTTTGGAATAATGAATGAAAAAAAAAACAATTAAATATTTATGCTCTCTTTAAAAGTAGATTCTTGATGCAACGTTTGAAGAACTGATATTATTTTATGAGGCTACTCTTCACTTTGTTTCACCCTCTCATCCCAAAGGCCTAGAGAAAATATCTACCCGATTTTCTGTACCTCTAATTATCACATACGTTTAGCAGGTTATGACATGTTACATGTGGGTAAAATGCTGAATGCCACAAACATATTCCTGAGTCCAAACTGACCTATGCTCTGTGAGATAGCATCCACAAAATTAAGGAACTTGCTCTGGGTTGCACAGCTGGACAGTAGGAGGCTATGCTGGAATTTTACCTGAGCATCTTGATTCCAAACCCTGTTTATATCTAGTTCTTTCTATTGCCTCACAAGGTAGTCACACTTCAAGTGGTCAGCCTCATAAAGCATTGGACATACTGTTTAATGTCTAAAGATGTCTCAGTAAAATGCATAAACAATTCTGAATAAACATTAGCTCAGATCATTGATGATATAGTAACATAGTCATTTTATATTCTGAATTCACCAGATTTGTTACCAAAAAAACTGATTCAGGACTATAGAGGCTGAGAAGTACTACAGTCTTCCTTCTGTGAACTAGAAACCCTAGAAAGTTGGTGATGGCATTCAGTCTGAGCCCCAGAACTTAAGAACCAGAGGGCCAATGGTCCCATTCTGGGGACAGGAGAAGACCAATGTCTCAGCAGAGATCAAATCCTCCCTTCCTCCATCTTTCTGTTCAGCTTAGGCTTTTGACAGATGGTGTGATGCCCACTGGGGAGGGCCATCTGCTTTACTCAGTCCACCAATTCAAATGCTAAGCTCTCCCAGAAGCCCTCTTACAGACACACTCAGAAACAATGTTTAGTTAAATGCTTGGATATCCAATGATCCAGCCAATTTGTCATCAAAAATTAACCATCACACTCAGTTGCCAGGAATGTTGATGGCTGACAATTCATGAACAAGTTCCTCTCTTAATAACACACTCTGATAAAAAAAAAAAATGTCCTACTTTTGCCCAAGGTCACACCTTTCAAGACATACCTCCTCCAGTATCTATCTGGTTGGTAAGGAAGGCTGACAGAAAGAGGGCAAAGGCCCTGTCCCCTTGCCTCAATTTGGGACAACTCTTGAGAGGCAAGTCCTGCTCCAACATTCTTGAGCAATCTGCTGAGGCCTCTGTTGCACATGCATGACCTTCTCTTCCACTCAACCCTGCTTTCCTCACCCCCAACAGGTGCTTTTCCAGGCACATCCCTTTCTGCATGCAAATCTCCATGTTCTGAAGCAGGCCAGAGACCCCCACTCAGAAGACTCTTACCATAATTAAGCAGAAACCCCTACCATATTGGTGGCAAGTAAGCTCCTCTTAGCCTATCAAAGAGGATGTCAGCAAAAGCCTCTTCAGAGAGCATTGTGGTTGGTAGTTTCTTCTTTTTGTAAATGCCAGGTTTGCACACAAACTGTGTGATAGAGTTAGAATCTACAGTCAAGATTGTTGTGCAAAAAAAAAAAATTATCTCTGTTTTCTTGGTAAAGACTTATAAGACCTCTGTCTAGCCTAAAAAGCACTTTCTGGGAATTCAAAGAAAAAATATTATTTTTATATAAACTCTAAGCCCCTCCTCCCACTGAATATAAAGTTCAAAGAATTTCCAAAATCTTTGTCCAGAGAGTGTTTTAGGCTATTCGATAGCCCTCTGGACTGACTGCAGTCAATAAACCTGCTTTCTGAAAGTTCCTCTGGCATCCAGCCTGTTCTGTCCCACTTCAGTTTGAGTTCATTTCTGGAGATCCTAAGGCAAGACCATGACAGAAGACTAGACAGGGCCTTACAGCTTCCTGAGACCACAAGGTGGCCCACAAGTGTGTCTTTTCTCATACAACGGCACCCCGGATCTCTTGCAGAAAAAAGAGAGTGGGGCTCTCCCATGATAAGCCCATTCCATTTGATGTCATCTTTCCCTGTTACATTTCTACCCAAACACCTTTCTGAATACACACCTTCCTCTATCCTCCTATTTCCATGTTGACTGCATCATACAGTTTTTCATTAAAAGACTGAAAATAAAAGTACATAAAATTACTTAACAATTGTAGCATTGATTCATCCACTGTAATTTAAAAAAAAAATAAAAGCATTAAATCATGCCACAACTGGAGTTTTCAAAGAAGTCTAAAATTTTATCCAATTTAAAAGATCCTTACATTTGTTTGTGAATCTGGGTGCCTAAATTGGAGCGTCCTCCTCAAGATAATCCTAATTTGATTTATTTACAATATCACAATATTATAATATTATTCATAATATCGGCCCTTATATTTATAACTCAAAAACTCAAAGTTAGTAAAACTTGCAACTTCTCTAAATTATACTTTAAAAAATTGTATTTCAGATTAATCCTTGATGGATTGAGGCTTCAAATTTACATAATCTGGGTTGGCTGAGAGCTTCATGACCCAAAACCAACAGTCTACAACTTTCACAGATAATAAAGTTATGTATAGGTTAATGAAATTAACAAGAAAACTTTGTTTCATCATTTTTCAAGGCCTGAGCTTAAAAATGCAATGATCCACTCTTAATTCTGACTTGGGATGTATGAGGGCTAATCCATGCTCTGGAAAACTGTCTCACCTGACAGTTGATCACGTTTAACTGGAATATTACTTTTTGAATGAACTTAGATTGACATGATTTTGAAAATAAAAATCTTGTATATTTTTATCTCCATCCAAACACTTCCACATATGACAATAAAGTAATTTTACACTAATTGGCTAACTGAACATGTGATGAGCTAAAGGGATACCAACAAAGCACAAACATAAGGAAAAGAGCAAACACAAGCTGTCACTAAAGATGCAAACCTTGGAGGAAATGCAGCAGGCATTTGCTCATTAAAAAAAAAAAAAAAATGCCCATGGTCTTTCATTTGTGAATGTCCCTCCGCCTATTTTTGGCACTGGTAAAAATTCAAATCGGAGGACACAAGGATCATTTTGCAGAGAGTTCTCACATCTGCTGTTTTTTAAGCAGCCACGGAAGCTCTCTAAAGGAAGATTGTAAGTCAACCCCCCCAAATAAGAAAATGAAGCCTTTCTGCATTTCCTATCAGGGAAAGAGAATGTCACAACCATTTGACACATGACTCAAGGTTTCTTAAAATGAAGCGTTCCCACAGGCAATTGCTCTGAGGAGCTCACTGCATCAAGTCTTGGAGGATGGAAGACGGGGCTCTACCACACCAACCAACAGGAGTCTCTTCTCCAGCACAGTTCAGCAAGCCCTGCTGTGAAGACTGCCCATTCTTGCACAGAACCAACCAAAGCTAGCAGTTTTATTTTCATTGGCAGCCACTTTTATGATTCAGATGTCGCCAGTGCCTCCAGTCAGTTTTTCCAGAGCAGCTAAACAATCTCCCCGGGTTGCCTGCAACTTGCCTGGGTTGCAGGGAATGTGGGCTGTAAGGACTCCAGCCACCACGGGCTTCTGCTGTCCTTTACAGCTACAAGTTTACAAGCCCCTGTGCATGCCTGTGTGTAAGAGTCACTCTTTACCAAGCTTCTAAGTTTTTGAAACTTACTACATTTCGAGCTTAGGGCCATATTTAAATAATAATGTCATAATTGGCTTTACATTTTTTTTCAGAAAAAATGATCTTAGAAAAGTTAACAAAGGCCCAAATGAATGTGAGTTATTCAGAAACAAGGGGTTTGAATGAACTATTAGGATATTTATAAGTGTATAAATTGTAAAAAAAAAAAAAAATAAAAGGGATCAAAATACTCTTAATTAAAATCACTTCATATGCTGTGATGCACATTATCATTATTAAGCACTTCTACCCTAATTCAAACGAACCTGTTTTAATATGCTTATTTATCACAAGATATAAAGATGGAATAATTATACACTAAGCTCTATAAAATCTCCAGAAAATATGATGTCAATGAAAATGAAAAAACTGAATCAGACACAAGGCACAACTAGGTGACTTTCAAAGTCCCTTACAATATTATTAGTCTATTATCTACTTCATTGAATTCTGGTTAGGAAATTTCCCTCATCAGATTTAATAAATTTAGATATATGCATAATGTATCATTTGTACATTTCTTTCTTAATTCAAACAGCCAGAGCAGGGTAAAATTGATTTATTGATTGATTGAATTTGGTTATACTATTTTTCACAAAGGATTTGAAGCAACTGGCAATTAAAGAATAAAATGCAATAACAGAATCTATGTACATGTTAAAATACAAAATTAATAAATTGATACAAAAGAAACAAAAGAAAAAATAATGTCAACATACTGGCTTTGTACAAATTTCTAAGTTGGCACTGAGCTTCCTGGTAAAGACAGTGAAAAGGGTAATTGGAAAAAATTATATTTCTCATTTCCAGAAAAGAGGGGTATTATAGTTCTTACGTGAAAACTAGAATTTCCTATAAATTATTTCTAAAGCAATAGCTCATAGAAAATTTTATATAAAGACTAAGTTAGTAAAGAAAATATTTAACCTTGTCTCCAATAAATGCTCTAGCAATTTTTTTGTAGCAATAAAAACAAAAGGCAAGTATGTGATAGTAACTATTATGTGAGAATTATCCATAGGAATAAACTATAATGCAAGGGTGTAGGTGTGTGGTGATTTAATCTAATTGAAAGAATGAACTGATCTTTGCCCTGGGTTGCTCTCTACTGAAGTGCAGCAATGCTCTCAAAGCTTTTGAATTATGTAACACAGTTTGCCTATATTCTGAAGCCCTGTGCTTCCTAGAGCTCACTTTGTTGCTGTTGTTTTTAATGGTATACAGAGCTTCTGCTTTCAGTTGTAATAATAGCTAACATTAATGGAGTGCATGCTAGGGGCCACTGTAACAATTCAGGGGTTCAGAAAGGTTTCTCCATTCAAAAATTGGAACCTTTTCTCCTACTCAGAGGATAGGCCCTAATGTTGATATATGACCCATTACTTCCCTCTATACATCAGATGGATTAAGTTTGTCTTTTTGAATTTCTCAAAAACACCAGCAACTCTCCAGATCACTTGTCATCTTACCGTGAAGAAATACATGTTAGAACTTTTCAACCTAAGATCGGATCCCGGCAGAGACTTATACGTAGTACAAAATGGTTAGTTCAGCTGTTATGCAGTTTGTTGGAAGCAGGGGAATCTGAGTTTACCACTAGCTATTGTGCATCTCTTGTATCAACTAGTCTGGGAAGTACCAAAGAGTTAAGCTTTATATATCATCCAAGGAAGAGAGGTTCCCATTATCTCTATCCACACCACCAGATATACTGTTTTAGGTCCAAAAGTCCACTAATTAAAACAAAAAACAAACAAACAAAAAAAGCCAGACACAACAGAATGCACTTAATATAGCAAATGCTAAGATATTTGGTATGTGTCTTTGTTTGCATCTGAGTGTATGCTAAGATATTTGGTATGTGTCTTTGTTTGCATCGGGGAAAAACTGCCAGCACCCAAATTACTTCCTTGAACAATATGTTTATGAGTTTCAGGTAACCTAGAAAATATCATTATGGCCAAAAGGACCTTAGAAAATGTTAAGTATCACATGAAGCCAGAGGCAACAGGGAAAAGAATAAGGGTGTTTTAAAAGAGAACTACTTGACTCAGGTTTATACAAACCACACAAGCCTTTTCTTCTAACAGAAGCTTTTGATGTCCATATTTTCTTGATCTTTTGTTATGGTTTAGATGTGAAGTATCCCCCAAAACCTCACATGTGAGACAATGCAAGAATTTCGAGAAGTGAAATGATTAGGTTATGAGAAGTGTAGCCTAACCGATGAATTCATCCACTGATCATTAACTGGGTCATAACTTTGGGAAGGTAGGGTGTGGCAGGGGGAAGTAGCTCACTGGGGATGTGACTTTGAGGTTTATATTTTGTCCCTGGTGAGCACTACCTGCTTTCTATTGCCATATCCTGAGCTTCTTCCTTCCACTGTGCCCTTTCACCATGACATTCTACCCCACCTTGGACCCAGAGCTATGGAGTCAGTACTGCCTGTGATCCAGACCTCTGAAACCATGAGCCAAAATAAACTTTTCCTCCTCTAATTGTTCTTGTCAGGTCTTTGTTCACAGTGAGGAAAAATCTAACTGAAATGCCTTGTGTTCTTAATCCATGATATAAAGCAGCATCAAGTAAAATTCTAGATACTTCCACTCATTAAGTTGTTCCAGAATGAAAATTGTTACTTTTACATAAAAAGGACCAGTTTTGCTGATTTTTGATTTCATGATTGGAATGAGAACCCTAGACATTAAGGTAACTGTAAACATTCAGTGTGACAAGTATGTTCTAAAAAAAAGAAAGCAACATCTATGCAAATATATGATCTTTGCAGGTATTTTACCTTAAAAATAATATCAGATATGAAAGTATAAAAATAATAAGCTGCCTACCAGTTTGCAAGTTAGAGGATTCAGTTAAGGTAAAGAGATTAAGGAATCTGAATTTAGTATTCTTAAGTTTAAGCTGCATGATCTTAGGCAAAAATACTTAACCACATGTATTGAGAGGTAAGACAGAGACATACATGCACATGCGAATATCTCAAAATTCTTCTACAAATCACATGAAATAATGCATGCATATTAGCCAGTTTTCCATGACTGTAATGAAATAGCTGAGGTTGGAAAACTTTATAAGAAAAGGAGACTTTCTTAGCCCACAACTCTGAGGGTTTCAGGGCAAGGCACTGGCATCAGTTCAACTCTGTGAGGAGCCCATGGCAGCACTTGAGAGAGGGAGAGATCACATCACCAGACAGAACCAGAAATCTAAGGGGGAGAGGCCAATCTTATCACCTCACACTAGGCTCCATCTCTTAAAAATTCCACCTGTGAACACTGCCACACTCGGACAAAGTCTCTGCCACATGAACACCTGGGGGACACTCTCAAAATATATCCAAACCAAAGAATTATGTGAATGCACTTTATATAGTACAAGATATTACAAAGGTATGATTAACTTCTGAGGTTCATTTTGTCTCCTATTATCTCTTCTAATCTTCTATGCTATAGAATCATTCTTGTTGGAGTGCTCTGAGTAAAAGTTAGAATATAAATAAAACGTGAGAACTGCAGAGCATTGGCATGCCAATGTCTGTTTGGTCTCCTTCAATATATGTTTGCTTATTTTTAGGCTCCTAGATGTTTAGAATCTGAGAGGTAATTGGGTAGTAAGTAGTAACTAGTTAAGATTCAGGTTAGTCATTAAAAGCTGGGTGTAGTGACCCACAACAGTGACCCAGCAGCTCAGGAGGCTGAGACAGGAGGATCTTGAGTTCAAAGCCAGACCCAGAAACAGGGAAATGCTAAGCAACTCAGTGAGACCCTGTCTGTAAATAAAATACAAAATAGGGCTGGGGATGTGGCTCAGTGGTTGAGTGCCCCTGAATTCAATCCCAAGTACTGAAAAAAAAAAGTCATTAATATTAATCATTAATCACAACCAACTGAAAAGAAATGATATCCATTATTTTTATATTAATATTTTCAGATCTTCTGTAATTTCTATTGTTGTGTAAATGCAAATGTAACATACAGTATTATAATCAAAGTGTATGCAATTCATATTTGATTTTTTTCCATAGGTGATTTACCAAAAGCTAAAATTTTCATGTTCATCATTTTAATTGACTGAATGAAATTATTTGGACTTAATATGCCATAAATAATTATTCCTCTATAGCTATGTATTTGTATTACTTTATAAATTTCTACAATGTTTTAATGATGTTATTAAAAATTTTCATATATATACTTTTTCATTTCTTTTTTTCCTTTTCTTCTTCTTCTCTCTTCTTTTTTTTGGTATTAATTTCCATGAATGATATCATTTTATTTGAAAGATCTATAGTTGTGTGTGAACTTCCATATAAGTTGATAGCTACAGTTGATATGGATTGATAAATGGGAATATTCCTATTTCTTTAAAATGTAAGAAATTCAACCTTAAGTGCACTTTTAATATTGTGTGATTATATTTAGCTCTTTAACTGATGTATTTTCTGTAAAAATTGAGTTTTCTCAATGCCAATATGAAAGCTTCCAACAAGAAGCCTATAAATAAAAGCATACTCTACCGATTTTATGCCTATGGACAAGAATTATATTTTGAAATAGTATCTGACATGTTGTTAAAGTTAATTTGTTTTCAATTAAGTAACCATTCTACCATTAAAACTAGATAGAATTGAGAGAACAGAGAGGATAGAATCACAGTTTTGACTTTTTGGTTCCTGACTAGACATTTTCAAAATCATAGAAGAGGTGACCATTCTGGAAGACCACATTTTCAAGAGTCAAGATTGAGACATTTTTGTTGTAGCATTCTAAAAATTTGAAAGATGTAGAGCTCTTCCCTTGGAAAGATTATAAATTTTATCCATAGATGGATTAGAAAAAGCAAAGGTGATGATGTAAGAGTCAGCAGAGATCATAAAAATGCTACCAGGAGGAAGAGAATTAGGGGGATGTAATCACATTTTTGCAGAGGGCCTCTGAACATGTCCAGTTTCCCACTTCATTTTGTGGTTTGTGATGAGCAGACTCCAGGGTGTTCCCCATGGTCCTGCCCTCCTACGCCTGAGCCCTTGAATAATTCTCCCCCTCCACCTTGAGTGGCAAGTTAACAGGATATCTTTTCCATAAGTAGGTTATATTTTAAGTCAAAGGCAATGGATTTCATTCCTGTGATTATGTAATGTCATATATGATTCTATCTTAGCAGAGACTCTCTTTGAGAACTTGATAAAATAAAGGACCATGTTGGAAAAGTCCACCAGGAAAGACTGGAGGTGGCTTCTAGAACTACTTGGTGGTCTCTAGAATCTGGGGGAAGTCTACATCCCACAGTCGGCAAAAAGACAAAAAACCAAATTCCACCAACACTTGAGTATGCTTGGAAGTAGATTCTTCCTGTCAAGCCTCTGAAGAGCCTGGCCAACAGATTAATTGGTGAGACTCTGAGAAGAGGCCTGAACTTCTCACCCACAGGAACTGTTGGATGATATACATGTGTTCATTTAAGCTGCCAGTTCTGCAGTAATTTGTTATCACCATCAATAAAAATGCAGGGTTGAGAGATCTTTCCATCTTCTAAGAAAATATGGTCTATACTCAATGGAACATTACTCAGCTTTAAAGAAGAGTGAAATTATGGTATTAGTCAGTAAATGGTTGGAGTTGGAGAATATCATGCTAAGTGAAATAAGCCAATCCCACAAAACCAAAGGCTGAATGTTTTCTCTAATATGTGGATGCTAATTCACAATAAGGTGCAGGGCACTAGGGAAGAATAGCATTACCTTAGAGTAGGTAGAGGAAAGTGATGGGAGAGGAGGAGACGGGATGTGGGGATAGGAAAGACAGTAAAATGAAACAGACATTGTTATTATATGGATATATGTGACTACATGACCAATATGATTCTGCAACATATACACTCAGAAAAATGAAATTATATCCCATCTAGGTATGATATATCAAAGTGCATAAATGAATTCTACTGTCATGTAAAAATAATTAAAACAAATTAAAAATTTTAAAAACAAAGAAATGCAGGGTTAAAATCCATAAGAGGGAAATAGACTATACAAAACCCAAGGAGGTTAAAGGATCTCACAGCAGAAGGAACTATTATCTAACAGCATGGAACATAGCCTGTGAGGTCGGAAACTTTGTAGAGAAGGTCCAAGTTCAAGATAGCTCCTGAGCATTAGAACACTTACTGAGGGAACCGTCTAGGTGGAGGCTTGTGGTCAGCCTCCCAAAATTCCACATGCCTCAGCATGGCATGGATGCATCTCAGAAATTCCTCACAACTCCCTAAGAAATACATACATGGAAGAAAAAAAAAGAAAAGAAAAAAGAAAAAAAATGAAGTGAAAACAAGGAGGATGTGGAACTGAAAGCGTCAACAGAAAATGCAGGTCCATGTCAGAGGCCACCAGTGGAGGCCTCAGCAGAGAGAAAAGTACTCACAAAGCTAACCTGTTTCCTGTAACACCAGCACAATTTATAAGCCCACTTCCTGGAAAAGAAGGAGAATAGGAAAGAAAGAAGTCGATGAACTGTATTTAATCCAGACTGCATTTCTTTTAAAAAGTAGTCTATTTAAGATTCCACCATTAGTAGAAATAGAAATTTGAAAGCTAAATTAATGTTTAGTTATAGAGAAGAAAAGTGACATTTTTGCAATCCAAAATGCCACCCACTTGGAGACCATATAATTTATATTATATTTACTATGACAGATTAAAAAATATATTTATGTGTGTATATATATTTATAAATAGCCTACTTGGGCTTTATTTTACTATTATCCATTTTCTCATTTCTGGCATAAGCTCTACTTTCCTATAATCTAACATTTTTTCATTGATTCCTTTATGTTTTGTATTTATAAAATTAAAGAAGATCTTTTTTTCCATCTCCAGAATTATTTCTTAGGAGGGATCCAAGATGGCAGGCCAGAAGGAGGCAGCATTCTGTGTTGCTCTGTGACCTGGGTCTCAAGGAGTGAAAATACTGCTTTTTTGTGAGCAATATTCCTGCTCCCATGTGGGAATAAGGGTCACCAGCCCACCCAGGGCTCCAGGCCTCAGGGTCAGAGTAGGTCTCCCACCTACTCACCCACGCAGGACTACTGGGACTACCAAACAGAACCATCAGCACCCCCACAGAACTTTCCAGCCACCCATGTGAGCAGAAATAACAAATGCTACTCCCACGCAGGATACCCACCAGGTTCCCAGAAGTAGGAACTCTAGCGGACACTCCCATGTGGAGCCCCAGCTACCAACGTGGGGCTCCCTGGTCGCCGCCATCTTGGGCCTCTGCAGCAGTGGAGATAGTCCCCTAAGCGCAGTAGCCTGCCTATCCCAAGAACTTCCCACAGGCTCTGAAGTCAGCCAACAGTCACACACTGTCTCTGAACTCATCTTCCGATGCCATCGCTCAGCTCCCCCGACCCGTCCCGACACACCACTGCGAAAGCAGGTGCCTCCATCTTGGGCCACATTCATCACCATCTTCAGTGGGGACAACTCCCAGGTCGGAACTGGCCAGGTACACAGTTTCTAAGTCTCTAACTCCCCCCTTTCCCCAGCAGCCACTACCTGGCTAAGTGACACCTTAGTTACCTTCACCATCTTGAGGGTGGAGATACCAGCTCACAACAGATGACTCCACCTACTGGATGAGAAGGGAATCAGGAAAAATACTGATTTCCAACCAAAACAATCCCTGTTTCTTCCTTCAAGATTTTTTTTTTCTTTCCCTCTCTATTCTCCCACCCTCACATCTCCAACATATGTGAAACCAAGTACTTTGCATGAAATAGGATTTTGAGGAATGGGACGTCTGAATAATGTATTATGTTTGTGTTGTATTTCTTTTTTTTTCTTTTTCCCACCAATTTCTACTATTTTAACATTTTTTTTTACTTTTCTTAATATATATGTCTGTGTGTTTTATGTCCTTTACTGTCTTCCCATTTACTTGTCTACCCTAAAATACTTCCTCCCCCTTCTCCTGCTACTCCCTTCTCCTGTAGGAGAAGGGAGAGGAAGTAATTTAGATTTCTTCCTTCTTCTTTAGAATCTTTCTTCTAAAGATTCCTCTTTAGATTTCTCTTTCACAATTCCTAAGATATAACAACTTTCGATCCTCACTTTCTACCTCCTCAACATATCATCCTACTCCTCACCCCCAGTTCTTTGTCCACCATCAGAAACTGTAAACCCATTTACAAACCTATTGAGTATATTGTAGAAAATAATTGAATTCACCATTTCTGTATATGGTGACCAAAATATAAATGTTTTAATAGCAAACATTTGACTTTAGGGATCTGATATATTGAGATCTGATAACATTGTCCTTCACTTCAAAGGAGAGCTATTGGATCCCTACTAGGGCACTATAATACTATAGGTTAAAACCATAATGCCTAGGATCCACAGAGCTAGAAGGAGAGACACACAATCAATATAAAAAGACAAGGGAAGAAAGTGCCCTAAACAAATCAACATACCACACTATTAAAATCCATGGCCAGCCCAGCAGAAGAAATTACAGAGAAGGAGTTCAGGATGCATATAATTAAAATGTTCTGCAAATTTAAGGATGATATAAGAGAGCAAATACAGGCAGCAAAAGATCATTTTGACAAAGAGCTACATAAACAAAAACTGGAAGCAAAAGATTACTTTGACAGGGAGATAAAGGTTCTAAAAAAAACCCTTGATGAAAGAAACAATAAACCAAATTAAAAGTTCAGTTGAAAGCATCACCAACAGATTAGACCACTTGAAAGCCAGGACCTCAGACAATAAAGACAAAATGTATAATCTTGAAAAGAATGTAGACAACAGAGTGAAAATGGTAATAAACCATGAGCAGAACATTCAAGAAATATAGGATAGCATAAAAAGACCAAATTTTAAGAGTTATTGGGATAGAGGAAGGCATAGAGTTCCGAACCAAAGGAATGAACAATCTATTCAAAGAAATAATATCAGAAAATTTTCCACATATGAAGAATGAATTGGAAAATGAAGTTCAAGGGATTTAGGACACCAAATGTACAAAATCACAACAGATCCACACCAAGGCACATTATAATGAAAATACCTCACATACAGAATAAGGAGAGAATATTAAAAGTCATGGGAGAAAGGAATCATATTACATATAGGGGGAAACCAATTAAATTATGTGCAGATTTTTCAACCCAGACCCTGAAACCTAGAAGATCCTAGAACAACATATGTCAAGCTCTGAAAGAAAATGAATGCCAACCAAGAATCTAATATCTAGCAAAATTAAGCTTTAGATTTGAGTAATAAAATAAAAACCTTCCATGAAAAACAAAAGTTAAAATAATTTACAACTTGAAGGCCTGCACTACAGAAAATCCTCCGCAAAATATTCTATAAAGAGGAATTGAAAAACAACAATGAAAATCAGCAAAGGGGGGTATTACATTAAAGGAAAAACTAATCAAAGGATAAAGCAAGTCTAGTTAAATACCACAAATAAACAAAAATGGCTAGGAATACAAATCATGTCTCAATAATAACCCTGAGTGTTAAAGGCCTAAACTCACCAATCAAAAGACATAGACAGGCACATTGGATTAAGAAAATAAAAAGACCCAACAATATCCTACCTCCAAGAGACTCATCTCATAGGAAAAGATATCTACAGACTAAAGGTGAATGTTTGGGAAAAATCATACCACTCACATGGACTGCAGAAGCAAGCAGGGATTTTCATACTCATATCAAATAAAGTAGACTTCAAGCCAAAGTTAATCAAAAGGAAAAAAGAAGGATATTTCATACTGCTTAAGGGAACCATTCATCAATAATACATAACAATAATAAATTTATATGCCCCAACAATGGAGCATCTATGTTCATCAAACAAACTGTTCAAGTTCAATAGTCAAATAGACCACAACACAATAATTCTGGGTGATTTTAACACACCTCTTTCACCATTGGGTAGACCATCCAAACAAAAGCTTAAAAAAGAAAGTATAGAATTCAATAATAAAATCAATAACTTAGATATATATAGAATATTTCATCCTTTGACCTATATAGAATATTTCATCCTTTGATGAACAAATACACTTTCTTCTCAGCAGCACATATTTCCTTCTCTGAAATAGACCATGCCATAAAGCAACTCTTAGCAAATATAAAAAAGTAGAGATACTACCCTGCATTATATCAGATCATCATGGAATGAAATTAGAAAGAAATGATAAAATAAGAAATAAAATCCAGTACAACACATGGATACTAAATAATATGCTACTGAATGAACAATGGAGTTAAAAGTGACATCAAGGAGTAGATTTTAAAAAAAAAAAACTTTAGAGGTGAATGAGAACTCAGATATAATGTATCAAAATATCCTGATACTATGAAGGCAGTTCTAAGAGGAAAATCCATTGCATGGAGTTCATTTCTTAAAAGAAAAAGAAGTCAACAAATAAATGACTTAATATTACATCCCAGAGCTCTAGAAAAAAAAAGAACAAATCAACACCAAAAGCAGCAGAAGACAGGAAATGATTAAAATCAGAGCTGAAATCAACGAAATTGAAACAAAAGAAACAAAAAATTAATTCTTTGAAAAAATAGAATTAACAAACCCTTAGCCATGCTAACGAAGAGAAGGAGAGAGAAAAATCAAATTACTAACATACATGATAAAAAATAAAATATCACAACAGACACTATAGAAATACAGAAGACAGTTAGAAATTATTTTCAAAACTTGTGCTTCAATAAAATAGAAAATATGGAAGGCATCAACAAATTCCTAGAGTCATATGATTTGCCCAAATTGAATCAGAATGATATACACAATTTAAACAGATCAGTTTCAAGTGATGAAATAGAAGACACCATCAGAAGCTTACCAACCAAGAAAAGCCCAGGACTGGATGGATACACAGCTGAGTTCTACAAGACCTTTAAATAAGAACTAATACCAATCCTCTTCAATTTATTTCAGGAAATAGAAAAAAAGGGAGCACTTCCAAACTCATTCTAGGAAGCCAACACCACCCTGATTCCAAAACCAGACAAGGATACATCAAAGAAAGAAAACTTCAGTCCAATATCCCTAATGAACATAGATGCTAAAATTCTGGCAAATCAAATACAAAAACACATCAAAAAATTGGGCACCATGATCAGGTGGGGTTCATCCCAGAGATGCAAAGTTGGTTCAACATACAGAACTCAATAAATGCAATTAATCACATCAATAGACTTAAAGATAAAAACCATATGATCATCTCAATAAATGCAGAAAAAGCATTTGACAAAATACAGCACCCCTTCATGTTCAAAACACTAGAAAAACTAGGGATAACAGGACCATATTTCAACATTGTAAAAGTCATGTATGCTAAGCCCCAGGCCAACATCATTCTAAATGGAGAAAAATTGAAAGCATTCCCTCTAAAAACTGGAACAAGACAGGAATGCCCTCTTTCACCACTTCTATTTAACATAGTTCTTGAAAAACTGGCCAGAGCAATTAGCAGACAAAAGAAATTAAAGAGATACAGATAGGAAAAGAAGAACTCAAATTAGCACTATTTGTCAATGATAAGATCCTATACCTAGAAGACCGGAGAAATCCCACCAGAAAACTTCTAGAACTAGTAAATGAATTCAGCAAAGTAACAGGATACAAAATCAACACCCATAAATCAAGGGCATTTCTGTACATCAGTGACAAATCCTCTGAAAGGAAAACTACCCCATTTGCAATACCCTAAAAAAATAAAATAAAGTACTTGGAAATCAATCTATCAAAAGAAGTGAAAGACTTCTACAATGAAAACTACAGAATGCTAAAGAAAGAAATTAAAGAAGACCTTAGAAGATGGATCTACCTTGTTCTTGGATAGGCAGAATTAATATTGTCAAAATGACTATATTACTAAGCACTATCCAGATTTAATGCAATTCCAATCAAAATCTCATCAACATTCCTCACAGAAATAGAAAAAGCAGTCATGAAATTCATCTAGAAAAATCCAGAATAGCTTGCGCTAAGTAAATGTATGAAGACAAGAATGGTGTGAATATACTTTGTATACAACCAGAGATATGAAAAAAATGTGTTCTATATGTGTAATATGAATTGTAATGCATTCTGTTGTCATATATAACAAAATAGAATAAATTTTTTAAAAAATATTTCTTATATCTTTTTAATGCTTTTTTGGCATAACAAAATTCCCCCAATGTTAATGAGATTTCAAAGAAGGAATCTTTGTATTTATTTCTGTATTCTACACCAAACATCTAGCAAGTCTTTAACACAAAGCTGATTTAGTTTCTACAACTATAGTGTCAATAGTTTATTAAACTATAAGTGTTTCCAGCCCTTATCGGAACCCTGGCTATTAAAGAAGATTCTGGCTTGAAGTCCTCATTCTGCTGTCAAATAGCTTGGATCTGTTTTCTTTGAGTTTGTTCTTCAGAATGCAGAAGAAAGCTAGATGTAAAAGACTAAGAGGCCACGGGCTATGGCTGAAAAAAAAATCTTCAAATAAGGAAAGGTTTGGATATTTTAGGGATAGTTTAGAATGAAAGAAATGTGGATACATTTGCAGTTAATACAGAAAACGGATGAGAAAATTAAGAAAAATGTTTAAATGTTACTGTGGTATGTCTTTCTTTATGGTTTTTGAAAATGCAAATGGAGTATCTCCTATTTTAAGATTCTTTCTTTTTGGTACCACGGGTTGAAAACAGGGAAGTTAACCACTGAGCCACATCCCCAGCCCTTTTTTGTATTTTTATTCAGAGACAGGGTCTCACTGAGTTGCCTAGGGCCTTGCTAAATTGCTGAGGCTGGCTTTGAACTCCAGATCCTTCTGTCTCAGCCTCCTGAGCTGCTGGGAGTACAGGCGTGCACCACCATGCCCAGCTTTAAGACTTTTGTGGTTTTTTTGGACAGGCTATGTTTACTTTAAGCTTAATACCAGTCACCCTAGTTATTATACTAGTGTATGATATTATTTTTAATAAATGCCACATGCTGGATATGTTTATTTCTTGATAGTTCAAGATCTCCACTGTGTTGAGCCATACCAACAGTATGAATCACAAACTGTATGAGAGTGAAGAGGAAAGGGAGAGTGCTTGGACTGACTGTAGGCTATCCAGGATACACTATAGAGAGGTTTGAGGGTTTTATATTTGGAGTAATTTTTCCTAAAAGTGAACACAATGCATATAATCAGGTTTTTTTTTCTCCAAATTCATACATATGCATTAGTACTTTGCTGCATCATAGATAACCACAAACATCTTAGGGTAGAAAACACAGAATTTCTCTCTCAGTTACCGGGCTGTTCTTCAGTGGGATCAGTTGGACTTATCTCCTAAGTTCAGGTCTTTTTTACATCCCTCTTATGGTCCTGGGACCAGCAGAAAATTTTAAACTGTTCTTCACTGAGTGAAAGGCAGGAGCCCAAGAAAGCAAGTCCAAGTGTCCGTGAACATTTCAAGGTTTCATTTACATCAAGTCCACTAAAACCTATTGGTCAAAGCAAGGGGTCAACCAAGCTCTAAGTCAAGGACTGGGATACACTCCTACTAAGCTAAGGTGATATTACTACCACAGGGGAATATATATACCACACATATATATATAATTATAATGTATTACATATAATATATAAATAATAGTTTGCATTATTTATACATGATACATGGCTAAAGATATTCATAATAAATTCATAGAATTCAATGTTGTATTCTTGTTATCATTATAATTTCTCATCTTGTGAAAAATATAGCTAAAGTTTATCTTGGCTAGTTTTATATACTTAAATCATATCCCTTAACTATGTAGACATGTCAAACTTGTTAATATTAGCATAAAATCAAAATGAAATGATATATCAAGAGTCTATAGACTTGTTAGTCACTTGAAAACCATATGCAAAGCAAAACAAACAAATAAACAAACCTAGGCAACCTCCTATACCTACCCAATATACCTATCAGTGTCTGTTCAACTAATGGTATATGGTGTCTTATACCTAGTCCTGGCCACCCACTTTTGGAGGGAAAGCCATGTATTTTAGCACTGGGAAAGATATTTTAAAAAAATCTGTAATAGCAAATTTAAACCCCATGATAGAGAGGCTGATAAACCAGGAAAATCACAGCTTGATTTAGAAAGCAGCAGGGAGCTGGTAGAGAGACTTAAAGAGGAAGATTGAATAGCTAGTACAATAGAAAAGGAAGATTGCTTTTGCCAAAACCCATTTTCAAAACTCCAAAGTAACATGACAGGGACACCCACCAGATGAAAAGCTCCATGAGGAAACCACACCAAGGCAGGAGAAAGTTTCAAATCTCCCCTGTTAGACGGCATAAAGGAAGATGAAGGCAGATGTGTCATGATAAACAAAGGGGAAGTGAGTGTTTTCTTTATCAGAAAAGTTCAGCCCTCAACTTCATGACAGAAATGTCAGAAAACAAAACAAAACAAAACTGGGGTCTTGCCTGGAGTAGATCAGAGAAGAAACAGCAGCCTCCACCCGACACACTCCTCCACCCACGGCTGTCATAGTAAATACTGCCTCCCAGTTTGCACTGCTAGATAAGAGATGGGATTTCAGCTATTGCATCTGCCTTCAGCTACAGAATCTTGGGATGTCCATTTATTGACCCTGCCTCGAGTATCAGTTACTCACACCTGACTTAAAACTATATATTAGCATATCTAACCTTAGAATGAGAAAGAAAGTTGTAAAAAAATAAATGAATTTTTACAAAAACAGGTATCATCCCCTTTCAAAATACAGTAATTATCATTGACGTCCTTTCATCCAAATCAGTCTCATTGTACCAGCATTTTTAATAGATGAGAATGTTTTCCCATTGAGTTCTTGGTAGAGTTCCATGTGATCATAATCTAATCACTGCTGCTGTTGTCTCAGCCTGGCTCAGCTTCCTCTCCATTGTGTATACTGCAATGAAGTGTGTATGGCGAATGGATTGTGGGGGTTTTACCCCAACGATGGTACCCCAAAAGAAAAAGCATGATGTTTCAAATTCAGGAAAAATTAATTCTCGTTTAAAAACACTATCTAGGGCTGGGGATGTGGCTCAAGCGGTAGCGCGCTCGCTTGGCATGCGTGCGGCCTGGGTTTGATCCTCAGCACCACATACAAACAAAGATGTTGTGTCCGCCGATAACTGAAAAATAAATATTAAAAAATTCTCTCTCTCTCTCTCTCTCTCTCTCTCTCTCTAAAAATAAAAAATAAAAATAAATAAATGCATGTGCTAAGTAAACCATTATTAAAAAAAAAAAAAAAAACCACTATCTAGATGACTAGCTCTCTTTCAAAGAGTGGTTCAATTCCCAGAAGACTCCTCATCTTCATGGGAGTATTCTACAGCCATTGTTGAACCTGAAAATAGCGTGAAGGACAACTCTGTTTAGCATAAGTTCACACGTCATGGTATAAAGTATGTACAGATTCACTTTCTGAGAGCGCCTGCTCATGCCCCGAAAAGTCCTCAATTCTCTGATCAAGATAGAATTTTGTCAGTCAGAATATGACAAGAAGAAGATCCTGGACTCCTGTAAAATTTAACTTTTCCAGGTAGAATATTCTAGACACACCATCCAAAATCATTCAGACTCTTGCATATTCAAATATTCCTTGATGTCCTGAGTATGTGGTTGCTGCACAAAGACCCTAAAAAGGATGACATATTTCTAATGATGTTTAAAACTACAGCCAAGGTTAAGAGTCATTTCTCTTATGAAATAGATGAATGTTATTTTGCTGGATGTTTTGTGACCCAAAGAAAGAATAGAAATTGATAATGATTTAGGTCTATTTATGTAGAGTATTAAATAGCAACAAAACCATTTCCTAAAATCTCACATGTGGAAATTTTGGGAGTTTTCATTTATATACTCTGATTAAGTACTACATAATCAAATAAATTTGTGGTTATGTTTACCGGTGCCAGTAGACAGTAAATGGCTTTACATTGACTCAGGCCATAATACAGGAAGGGGAGATGAAAAGAACATGGACTTAGGAGAAGAAGGACCAAGTCTGGGGTTGCATCCCAGTTCTTAGCAAATGACACATTCTCACCAACCCTTGGCTCATCATCTATAAAATAAGGATAACAATCCATTTGTGAAATTGGGAGATCATGTATGCAAAGTGCCTGGCATATGGAATTCACTTAGGATAAATCTCTAAAATATTGAATATTTCATCATTTTTGAACATTTTCTGAAAGTCTTCCCTACATACACTCTCCCTCTAAAGGATTGAAAAAAAATTTTTTTTTCTTAAATAAAACGATTTCACAGATGCTAGCCATGAGATCCACAAAGGCAAGCAGCTTTGAGAAAATTCCCAAATCCTTTTGGCTTTAGCTACAAAACTAGTGCAACAAACTGGGCATGAGAAAGTCCTTTAGAAATGTTGCAGCTTGTGATGGGCCAAGATTTATTCCATAAGTCATTTGGATAAACACTAAATTGCAATGATTATTTGCACAAAGGGGAGAGAGCCTGAGAGAGGCTGCCATGTTAGACTCTCTGGGAGCCCTATCTGAGTTCCCTGTAAGGAGTTTAGAAAAGGGATTAGGAAATCCAAACCCTCAGAGAATACTCCTGGTAGCTGTTGGAGATGCCACACACTTGTCACACCTGATAACTCACTCCCCCAGGACGACTGGAATGAGGACCCTGCAGTGTTCTTTCTCACAGTGGAAAGGGAAACAATTGGCAGTTCCTAATTTATAGACAGATGACAGCCTGAGCCAGCAATGGCTTCCTGGGTATAGGTGTCATGTGCAAAAGGGAAGATGTTTTTCAGCACACTCAAAACCAAGGTGATATTTTGAATCAGATGAGATAGACTGATTTTTTGCTTTTCTTTTTTCACTCCATTGCCTTAGTTTTTAATGTTCCTTTTCTCCTATTTAGATTCCCTCAGTCTGCCCAAAATTCCTCCAATGATTTCCCACTTGGATCATGCATGCAATGTTCCCAACATGTAAAAGTCACTAGAGATGAAAGTTCTAGAATAATGATCATTTTATAATTCTTACATATCATCCGTAAGCCTTCCTTAAAGTCTCCCCTATCCACAAATTCCTTTATAATGCAAAATGAACTCTTTAAATCTTTTTTATCTGCCATCAAAATTCCCAAAAAGATATTAACTTTGCAACAATCGTAGCAAACTAATTTATACTAGTGTGTTATGGACTGATGTTCCCACAATGATGAAAGTTACTTGCATATTTTAGAAGGGGATAATTGTTGTCAAAATTAGAACAGGGTCATAAAGTATCAAGTCATCATAAGTTTATTTTTTTTAATTGGGGGGATAAGAAAAGAATAATTCAGTTGCTGAAAAATGAGTCCTCGGGGTCTCCTTTTCTAAATAACTGCTTTTTTCTAGACTCCTTCCCTCCTAAAATTCTGCAACCCTAGATCTTTATAAGCTCTATTTGGTATAATATGTGTGTCTGTTGTTATCCAGAAAGACTGTGGGAGCAAACACACACAAAAAAAAGCTGATTAGCTGATGTGGGAGAGGGCACAACTACACATTAGCTTAGGGGTGAGCACTTTCTCCATCTGAATATTGATAAAAACCTAAGCAGTTACTATTGTATAAACATTGGCCCATAATTGGGGACATGCCACTTAGTATTATTGCCATTTACAAAAAGGAAAAAAAATAAAAAGCTAGGTATATGTTCAACTTGAATTTTGTTAGGGCAGAGAGGGAAAAATGATAGGTTTTCAAACTATTATAAATATGTGGCAAGAAGCCTCCCATTTCCATGAAACTTGAAAAAGTCGCCAGGAGTCCTCACGGGGCTATATCTGTTAGACAACTGTCAAGAGCTGTCACTGCAACCATGATACAAAGGAGGAAGCTCCAACCTAAGAGGGGAAATGTCACCCCCCATGGGGAAATAGTGCTGAGAAGGGAATTTAAATTCCAAGTCCCCACAGCATCCTTCCCTTAGCCTTCGTGGGCTACCTCCCCAAGATCCTAGCTCTTGGTCCAACCATTGCTGGTATCAGAGAGCAGAGATGTGCATAAAAGCACATTGTAAATTATGAGCATTTGGATTTGTTTTTGTTTGTTTGACTTTCCAACATGGGTCCTTAGATCAGTAGTTCTCTTTTTGAATCAGATAATAAGCAGAGCTTCTTCCTGTTCCCTGGGTGAGCCAGTTTTGAAATTTGCCTGATTCTTTCTACCAACAGTGCAGCTGAAATGAACTCAGAATTTTGAAGCCACTCACTGTGTGACAAATTTGGACAAATAACTTTTCTCACATTCAGTTCCCTATTTTTTAAATATCTATTTTTTAGTTGTAAGTGGACATAATACCTTGATTATTTTTTTCTTTTTATGTGGTGCTGAAGATTGAACCCAGTACCTCACACGGGCTAGGTGAGCGTTCTACCTCTGAGCTACAACCCCAGCCTGGGTTCCCTAATTTTTGAATGGGAGAGATCACATTAATCTTATAACATTGTTGTGATTTGACAGTAATGTTATCTCTCAAGTGCATTATTGCAATAGCCTCAAATCTGGTTGTTTCTATTTGTGCCTACCTTCCATCTACTACCAACAGAACAGCTCTAATAAAGCTTCTGTCCTATAGTCTTCTGCTCAGTCCCCTGCTGCCATTCTCCTTCACCCCATTCAGAGGAGAAACCCAAGTTCTTTACTGGCTTATGCTGTCTGCCACCTCTCTGCCCTGAACTGCTACCATTCTCTCTTACCCTGGATTATTTTGCTGGAGCCACCCTGGAACCCTTTATGGGAGATTTTTTTTTTGTTTGGTTGGTTGGTTTGATTTGATTTGTTTCTCTAGCACCTTTGTCTTGAAAAATCATTTTGTGCTGAGGGAAGCGGCATTCAGTTTGCCAGTCTTCTTGGGATTTTTATTTGAGTGTCTTCATCCTAAGGATTAAAGCATGATGGAAACTTTAGCTCATGAATCAAAACAACTCTTCAGAGCTAAAAGCTAGCTACATTTGCATAACAATTTAGCAGAACCAAACAGCAGGACAAGGTCAGGTGAAATAAATTGCCAAGGTCATGGTTCTCTTGAAGTGGTATTGGATTCAGAATTGCTGATCCTCAGTGCCTGCTGCCCCATGGATATCTCTCCCACCCTCCTTTGTAAATGATGCTGTGATATAAAATTAATCCGGTGTAAGAGTGGAAACCATAGGCCTGCCCGCATGCCCTTAACCCTTTCCTCTGCTGGAACTGCCTGATTATTCAGATCATGGAGAAGATGGATCATATGCCCATTGACCTCACTGTATTGACAAACAAATTTAAAAAAATTAAAAAATTAAAAAAATTACTGGAAACCATAACCTGGGAATTCTTGGCCTATACTAGGAACTACTGTTGACTGTGTTTAAAACTAAATGTATCTTTAATCACTTCAATTTCTTGAATAAATAATTGCCTTGAATTCATTTCGTTTTAATCCTGACAACCTAAAAACACAAGGCTCCTTAAAAAATACAGAGGTCCACATGCCAGAGAGCAAGAAGCTGGGGAGATTAAATGTGTAAATAATTCTTGGTTTAATACCCTTAACTAGAAAAACCTTTATAGCGGCTCATCAAAGGGAAGCTCCTTAAAGTCACAGCCTCTTTGAATCTGTCTCAGTGAAGCACAGGACTTCAGATCCCCCAGGCGCAACTCTGAATTCAGAATTTTAGGCGACTTGGGGTCCTTGTCCCCTCTCGGCCTTAGGGTCTCAGGGAATTTCCAAACTACAGACTCCCAGGTTTTGAGGGAAGAAGACTTTTCCAGGGGCGCGGGATGTGCCACCCGGGAATCTCACCATCAGTGGGCGTTTAGCGCAGCCAAGCGACAGACTGGCGCCAGGGCTCAGCAACCGGGAGGCGCCGGCTGAGGCGGGGAGAACTTTGGCGCTCCGAGCAGAACCACCCTTTGCTGGCCAGTCGTGTCGCTCCTCCTAGGAAGCAAGCGGCGTTGGCGACTGGGAGGAAAGAACACGGAAGAAAGGAAGAGAGGAAGTAGCTAGGCGAGGAGGAAAATGAAGCCAGCGCTGGGGGATCCGCGGGAGGGTGGCCGATAGTGGAGCAGGGCGGATTTGGCTGCTTCCCCGCATACCGGGTGTGAACGCCCTCTCCAACGCGACCTTAGGAAATAAGTGAGTCTCGCCTGGGCGGAAAAGGAAAAGAAACCAAGTGAGAGCATTGCTCTTCTCTCACCTCTGCTCCCTCGGAACTCCGACTGCTTCTCAGCCCAGCCGTCTCGCCGGGCCGTACGCAGTGCCCTAGGCGCCCTGCAGATGGGGCGGTCAGGGAACCGGCGCCCAAGCCGCGGGTGACAGGCGCTGGCCCGCCCGCCTGCCCCGCTCGGCGGACGGACCTGGCGGGCAGAGGATGCAAGACAGAGGAACCCGGGAGTAGGATCTGAGACTGCTGAGTACGCGCTAGACTCCAACTTGGATGGCCCAGAGACCGCTCTAGCCCCTGGGACAGCTTCACCGCGTCCAGTGAAGCTGCGCTCGGGACCCGGAGGCGGAGACCTTAGGCGGCGGCTGCAGAGGGGCGAGCCGGGCGCAGGAGGGGGCGCGCTTTCTCCCTGCGGGTCTCAGTAATGAGGAGACTGAGTTTGTGGTGGCTGCTAAGCAGGGTCTGTCTGCTGCTGCCGCCGCCCTGCGCGCTGGTGCTGGCCGGGGTACCCGGCTCCTCCTCGCACCCGCAGCCCTGCCAGATCCTCAAGCGCATCGGGCACGCGGTGAGGGTGGGCGCCGTTCACTTGCAGCCCTGGACCACAGCCCCACGCCTAACTAGCCGCACTCTGGACGGCAACAGGGCAGGTGCCCAGAGGGATGAGCCAGAGCCAGGGACTTGGCGGCCGCCGGCGCCCTCGCAGGGCGCACGCTGGTTGGGGAGCACTTTGCATGGCCGGGGACCGCCGAGCGCCCGAAAGCCAGGGGAGGGCGCCGGGGCAGAGACCCTGTGGCCGCGGGACGCCCTCCTGTTCGCCGTGGACAACCTGAACCGCGTGGAAGGTCTGCTGCCCTACAACCTGTCTTTGGAAGTAGTGATGGCCATCGAGGCGGGCCTGGGCGATCTGCCGCTTTTGCCCTTCTCCTCCCCTAGCTCGCCATGGAGCAGTGACCCTTTCTCCTTTCTGCAGAGCGTGTGCCACACTGTGGTGGTGCAAGGGGTATCAGCGCTGCTGGCCTTTCCCCAGAGCCAGGGCGAGATGATGGAGCTCGACTTGGTCAGCTCCGTCCTGCACATTCCAGTGATCAGCATCGTCCGCCACGAGTTTCCACGGGAGAGTCAGGTGAGAGGAGTCTGGAGCTTGGAGTGGAGCTGTGCGCTGCTGGAGTCGGGACCAGAGCGAGGGGGAGGGGGAGGAAAGGGATGGGGGGAGTCTGGAGGGACTTGGGGCTTTATAACTTTGATATTGTTTAAGGATTAGACCATGCCCATAGATGGTAGATAGAAGGACGTCGGTAGAAGTTGAATGAAACATTTTAAGCGCACATGGAAATGAAAGGCGAGGCGGGGGTCGTGGATGGAAGGAAGTGGGGAGAATACGCGGGGGCGGGGGATAGTGTTTTGATTAGCTGGGAGAAATCCAGTGAATGCCCAACGGAAGTAAAAGTCAAGTTTCAGGACCGTGGAAAGCGACCGAGATTCTGAAGACTTGAGGGAAGAGTGGGGGTGGGGATCCCTGACTGCTACAATTTTACCCTCCCAAGAGGAATTCTGAGAGCATGTGGCAGAAAAAACAGCATCTGCTCTTTATGACTTCTTCAGGAGGCGTGTCTGAGCCTTGGGCGATGGTGTAAGAAAGCACATCCCTCTGAATTGTTTTGAGTAAATAGAATATCTCCAACTAGCACAGCAGCATAGGCAAATAAGAGTGGTTAATAGTCTTGGGTATTAGAAAGCTTTAGACATAGTATCTGATAGTGTAAAAATGCATGTAGAAAGTCACTTGGGGATTGCTTCTTTGTCTCACCTTACTTCTAAGTGATGTGGACTCAGAGGCTAGTGTGCAATTGCTGTGCTCAGCCCATTTCTGCTATCATTCTCCAAAAATAAAGGAACAAGGATCTAATTATTTAGTTTCCTATGGGTTAAAGTGCTAAGTATGTCTTCAGAGAAAAAAATATGAACCTAAGTGTTTACCAATAATATGAAGAAGTGGATATTAAAGAGAGGTTAGGGTCCATTTAGCTGAAGAAGTGTTTTACATTTTATATATTGCTCTTATGACAATGTCAAGATGTATTAGCCTTCACAAAATATTTATTAAGCAAATAGATAACTGACATTGGCCCCATTTTAAAGATTGAGAAACCAAGGAAAGTTCAGAGTCTGGATGAATATTGCTCAGTGTACTTGCTAGTAAGAGTCCAGGCCCTGGAAGATTTCTTATTCTACATCATTTTCAATTCTGTCCCTTTAGCTGAAAAAAAAAAATCATTTCTAATCTCTCTTCTTCCACTTTTGATATATATGCAGACATAAAAGCTAAAATGAGTAAGGGCAATATACAAGTGAAAAGTTTGATGGAATCTATGTATAAAATATCAAGGGAGTACTAAAGATTTCTTTTTCTAGAAAAATGAATCTTCCATTTTTAATCTTTGAAAAGGCAAGTACAAACTACTTTCAGCAATTGCCCAGAAGATTCCCATTTCATGATGAGCTAGAGATTTGATCTGCAGAGTGCAGGCTAATTAACTTTTATCTAACATATTTCTGTCACCAGAATCTGAATGACTGTAGGCAGCAGAAGGGAAGACACAGAAAACACAGGTGCACAACACTGCCCATGGCCAAAGGGTTATAAACATGAAATTGCATCCATAGGGTGCAGCATTATTAATATACATACAGAATCAGATCTAATGAAATGCAGGAGTCAGCATTGCTTGCTTCTCATCATTACTTCTTTATTACCTAATACTTCAGAAGTTGCCAATAGTGGTCACAGTCTCCAGACTCCCTTCCATTTGCAGATTGTTTGGCAAGAGTCTTAAAGAGCAAGAATTTTCTCCCAAAATGAGCGTCCCTTAGTTAGAAGGGAAATTGCCTGTGTTGCATGATCGATGTGTGCGGTATACAGCACATTACACCAAGGAGAGGAGGAAAACCATGAGACAGCATCCAGAATCAGTAAACTTCAGAGCTGTGAGATCACTGGTGGATATAAAGACCTTCAGGGACAAGCCTTACAAGCTGGCTATAAAATAAATACTCTGCCAAGCACATTTACTTCTGTATTGCATTTCAGAAATGCATTTTAAATCATGGTTGCCACTGTCACTTTCATGGTACACATTTTGAGAGGGAGGGATTATTGTATTAATGAGATCTAGTTTGTTCAACTGACAACATTTTCTTTCATCTCCCTTTGGGTTTTAAATTCAAATATATCTAACTTGTCTCACTTTTAGTATATCATGTCATTCTGTAATATTCTATATTAAAAATATCCTGCTTAATGTCAAGTCCGTGTAATATGTAATTTTAGGATATGACCATACTCTGCTCTCAGCAAAATTAATAACTGATCTTTCCCTCGCTTCTCCTGAAAAGTGGACCTTTCTCTATTACACTGATTTTTTTAACTTATAAATATTAAAGGATGTCAAAGTCATTTTTCACATTAAATAAAATTGACTTAATTTAGTCACTGTCCTTGAAGTCTACTGCCCAGTGACCTAATTTGTTGATTGTACCAGTGCCTGAATAAACTATTCTAAAAGAAAGTGGAGTTAACCGTACAACCAACTAAAATAAAATTGTTTCCCTTATATTCAAGCAAATCAAAGTTGCTTTTTGAGTAGGAGTAGCAACAGCTGTTTTCTCTCCCTTCCTTTTTTTACTGCTTCCCTTCATAGGAAGGTTTTTAATTAACAAATAGTGACTTGGTAACATCCTGCCACAACTCTTGAACAAAAAGAGATACCAGTAAGGTGATCCAATTCCTGAGAAATCCTTACTGCTTATTTCAATATGCTGTTTGTTCAAAGCATAAATACATAGGGTCAATCATCAGCTTAGAAGGGACGGACTTTTTTTCAGGCAGGGGAAAAACCCATTAAATGTAAGTTAGTTAACTACCCACTTTTGGAAAACACATGCATATTGTCAGCACATAATAAAAGCTTAACAAAACATTCCACAAAGTAGGGGGTCAAAGTTCATTTCCATCCAAAAATTTCTGACTTACCTAGCACACTCAAATTCCCACTTGAGGCTAGCCCTTATTATTAAAATGATCACTTCTTAGTTATAAATTCTATTCCTGTGACCTTCAAGTAACTGATACTACATATGAGCCCAGTTTCATTTATATTTAAGTTACATTAAGTTCCAACAGTTATTTTTTCTTTCTCTTCCCTTCCCATACTAAGTTTTCTTCTAGGGGTTTTAAGTAGTTTCTTCCAAGTTAAATCCATAAAATTTACCTGCTGATACAGCGACAGATGCACACTTTTTTTTTCCCAAAATATATATCTCATGTTAATTCCATATTGGTTTCATTAGGCAGAGCTAATGAAGTAATATAATTGGCATAGACTCAAACCCTGCACAATTCAAAAATGACTACATGAGTATTTTCAACTTTTATTGAATATATCAACCACAAGTTTGCCTGTCTTATGAACCATACATGCTAATTAATATGTTTATTTCCATGCAAGTGTTGTAGATAGTCCATTTTTCTTCGACAACACAAAGTTAAATACTGACACCCATTTATTAGAATTTGACTAGCACAGCATAACTTTTGCAAGGTACAGTAGACAGAAGAATGATACCACTACATAATTTAGGTGCTTTGTCAGGGTTCCAGTAAAGGACAGTTGTTTTTAAAACGTCTATTCTCAACTGTGTTGTTTTTTTCTTGAGTTGCTCTACAAAAAGCTCGGCTCACTCTCCTCTGGGGAAAGTATTTTTCTACAATTCTTGATGGATGGCTGATTGTAGCACCTAATTGTTGCTCACTTGAAGATAAACCATTTCAAATTAAATGTCAAGTGATGAAAAAAAACTTTTCTCAGTAGTGATCTTTTCTAGGATCCTCTTAAAGAGCAGAGACCTGGGATTAATTTGGAATTTTTTTTTAATTTAGTGGTTTATTCATATTATTTGTTTATTTTTCCAGATAAGTAGAGTAGAAGAAAGAAACTAGCAGACACCATTTATTGGGCAAGCAGTCTGTCTAACCCACATTTCTTTGTGTTTACCACAGGAGTATCATTTAACTCATAAATAATGTATATTTGTTCTTGATCTTTCCTGATTATTGTATCATGGAGTTAATTTATGATTGAATCTGTTGAGCTATCTGAATGCCAATTTGAACGTCCAGTCCTTAGTGTTTTATCTTCTGATGATGCAAAGGACATAATGAATTTGGTACCATTAAATTTTTATTTCATGAACACTCTTAAATTCCAATCGCATTGGTTAAAAGAGCACAATGTAATGGAAAGTATATGAAATAATGTCAAAAGATTTCCAATCTACTTCTGCCTCTTTCTTACTTGGCCATGTAAACTTGGACATGTGACTTTCTCTTGGAGAATCTATTCTTATCAGTCAAATGAATGTTCCTCGTCAATCTGAGAGAAGTGTTTTATGAATCAAATTAGAAAGAGTATTTTGGATCAATTGATAGTATTGGTCAAATAACTAGTGGAAAAATGATGAATATAATTTGATAAGAATCATTAAATCCTAATTCTTCACTAATTCTCTATTAGTTATCAAAATGAGATATTATTCATAGTATAACATCTCCATCCTCCACCTTGCTCCTTACCTATCACTTGTATTTTTTTTCTCTTAAAAAGAAAAAAAAGTAAATATTTTTAGGGGGATAAAAAAACTAGGCTCCTTAAATAGGTTGTACACTTGCCTAGAAAAAGGAGACAGGCCATAGTACTCTTTCTGTATCAGTGACAGTTCTTACCTGTTATATCCAATACAGCTTCCGGAAACTTGAGAACTATTATAGAAGCTATGGCAAGAAGCCCAGTGTTTTTGAGAAAGCTTGCTCCTTCATATAGGTCACAAGTTTTTTCTACATGCAAATTTATCATTCATGAGACTACTAACACAAGAGTTCATCCCACCCACTTCCATCCCATTGACAATACCACTATGCACACTACTTGGCTGGCTCATCCAACATTTTTTTTTTCATGACTAGCCTTTCTTGAAGAAAAAAAGCAGTGTATTGACTTTCATTGGCATAAGCTCTTTATTTCATCACAGACAGATAATAAGTACCTTTGCCCTGGGCAACTACATGGGGCTATCATAGCAAAGCATTGTTCAATTTGATGACACCACTGAATGTAGAGATGAGAAATCTCATTATCTTTTCTCCTGCCTACTGTCCCAACTGCCACAGATAGAGAAGAGCACAGCACTAGAAATGTGATTCTGAATCTATAAAACTAAACAATAAGAAAGAACATCTCTTAGCTTCTGCCACATTGTTTTTGAATGAATGCAGGAGAAACAAACTCATGGAAATCTGAAAGCCAGATTGTTGTCTTTCTCTGATCTTTCTCTGATCCTTTATGGGATGATGGGAGAAAAGAACAGTGGGGAAAAAGCAAGCTAAGAATAGTCAATTTTCTCCCCTTCCTTTAACCTGATGCCTCAGCCATATTCTCAGATCTTTTCCTTTTTTGAAAATGTGTAGGACTCATGCACTTTCAGGAAAGCCTGTCAGCAGTGTTTGATCTCCTGCATTGATGGAGCAGGTTGATCCCTGACCTGGGTGATATGTCAGCAGGAGGGAGCCCTAACACCGGAAGAAGGCTGGTCTCTGTTTAGCTGGGACTTGTGTAGCAATGCACATGTCCCTTCAAGGGCTCAAATGATGAACTTTTAAAGCAGGATGATTCTTAGTCGTGCTGAGTTATTCCTCATCATTATTCATTTGAAACATAGATTTAAGAAACATTTTAGTCTTGTGTATTTTTGTAGCATTTGTGCTTTTCAAGGGTTCTTCACAAGTACTCAGTATTATCCTCCTCACAGCCTTGTAAGGTAGATGACAATGTATAAGCAACATATAAAGAAGCTGAAAGAGCTTATGCACTGATGCAAGTGAGAAGTCCTCAAAAGTCCTTTTTAGACCAATAGCTCTTTCTGGATTTAGCATGTTGTCAGTCTACAACCAAAGAATGAATAGACCCATCCTGGATAAAAGGATCAAAGTTTGCTTTTTAAAAACATGTTAAATATTACATGTTCAACCATGGGAATTTTATTAGTTGAATCATGATATGGAATACTATACAGTCATTTAAAATAAATATATTGGCATAAGTAGAAAAAATACAAAAAAAATGTAAAAATGCTCCCTTGTTTCAGTAAAAATGGTAACAGAAATGTTAATATAAAACCAAGTAATAATTTGATGGTAAAAAAGTCCACATTTTGTCTTCTCTAAGCTTCTAATTTTCTAAAACTACATACATATATTTATCTATATGTATGCATATATGTGTATATATATATAATCCTATACAATTAAAAATAAGATAAAAAGATGTTACCTTCATACTTCCACATCTATCCTTTCAATACTTTAATATGAAAACAAATTCCAGAAAAAATATTTTTCACAGCATTTTTAATTTATCAAAGTCCTTTTTCACCTAATTTATCATTTTAACCTCAGATATGCTTTGTGAGGTGTGCAGGAGAAATATTTTCATTTTTGTAATGCAAATGAGGAAATTTAGACAATAACGAAAAGGAGTTAAGAGACTAGAAGCACAGAGTTATGTTCGAGTCGTAGCTCTACAACTCCTTAGACATTGGACCTTATAAAACTTGCCCAATACCTCCATGTTTCAATTTCTTGAATCAAAATGTGAATCTCTCCTGAGTTTATGGTGAGGACCACATCGTGTGTGCAACATAGTGCACAGCAGGTTCTGATGATGATCATGATGATGATTACTCATGTCAATACAGCAGAATGAATAAGAAACTAATCGGAATATGAAGTCAAGTATTCTAGCTGATTATTCAGGGAACTTCTACATGCATTTTTAGTATGTATACAATATAATAATCAAGCTTAGGACATCCTGCCTCAGCAAATCAAGTCTGAGAACATGGAGAAATCTGCTGTTTTGAAACCCTACTTAGCACCTGTCCTGTCTGAGACTGGGAAGCAGGTTCTGTTTCATTTTATACATTTTACAGCTAGAGGAAAAAAACTGAAGAGATGTTAAGGTTGAGTTCCTGTCTTCTAAAATACAGTGATTTCACTCCCTAGTAATCATGACCCAACTGACGTTTTAGACTTTTGTTAAAAAGGGCAGAGTCTAACTTGACATGGAGTAAAAGTTCAAAATTTTCCCTTTTTTTCCAAAGGCTTTATCTGTATTAATGTAACTGACTGTGACTTACTATAATCCCAATAACTAAGGGATACTTAGTACCCCTGCCCTGTACTAAGGCTTATAGAAATAGGCATCTATGAAGCAAACTCTTTGTGTTTTATTAGATGCTGACTATATCTAAACCATTTGGTGCACACAACCTGGAGGGACTTTTTAAAATGCAATTGCTTTTCTGATTACAAAAGTACTGCATATGTGCCACTACTCATGCATGTCCACAGATAACTGTGAGTAACATTTTCATGCATTTTATTCTCTCAATTAAGGAAAGCCCTATTGACATTCTAATTATGCATTGGCATCAAAGAAAAGGAGAAGAAAGTAAAAGAAAGTCCATTTTTTAAAAATCTGAAAAGTCAGATTTGACAAGGCAGTTGAAGCATGGGAATTTTGAGCTTATGATATTTCTATATTAAAAGGTGGGATTTTCCTGTGTATTTCCAGCCTGACTTTGTATTTTTTAATGATTCTGAAAGCAGCTGAATCTGTACAGCTCCAAACAATAGTTCAACCTACATCTTTCAGTAGCATTCTGAGGAATGATTTAGAAATGGGTTGCCACTACTGCCCTCTCAGTTAGAGGTAGTCAATAGCTGAACTTACAACATTAGAGCACCAAGCACTTTGATGGCTACACAAACTGCAGCAACCTGTTGGTGTTTTTTGTATTGAACTCCTCAACTCAAAGCCAATCAAAAGCTGGGTTCATATTCCAGATTAAAATTAAAAATTACTGACTTTCATGAATAAAGCTAAATGCTCATCCATATCTTTACTTAAAAGAATTATGATCAGTTTTGGTTATGGAACGCTATTTGTTGTATCCCAATCAGAGATTCTGAAATGGGGATTCCATTAAACAAATAATTTGCTTCTTTATACTGTGAATGTAATAGAAGCAGGTATATATACAGATACACAAAGAGAGAGACGTTGTTGTATTGAGTCTCTTGGTGCATTGGGTTACACACACAAATGCTTCAATGTGTATCTAAAGAGGAATGAGAAGTCCACACCTGAATGAAACCAGTGTGCACCTGGTCACAGGCACAGAGCGCCATCTAGTGGTCTCCAAAATACAGCTCTAAATTGAAGCATCCTAGGAATCCAACCTCAGGACTGGAAAGGATTCCAAGCAGCTATTACTAGCTCCTTTCCTGGTATTTTGACTGTGGGAAGTCTAGATTAATCCACCAAAGAGAAGAACTTCTGCCTTCCATTAAGAAAAAGTTTCAACAACCACCCTCTTCTGCCAGTATATTTATAAATTGCAGCTATAAGCCACAAAGTAAGAAATCTCAATGTGTGTGTCCAGAGGGATTGAGAGAAAAACATGAAGGATTTTAATAAGTTTAGAATTGCATAGAGGTTATTTATTTAGTTAGTCATTTGTACCATGGATTGAACCCAGAAGCGTTTAACCACTGAATCACATCCCCATCCCTGTTCATGTTTTTATTTTGATCAGGGCCTCCCTAAGTTGTGAAGGCTTGTCTTGAACTCGTGATCCTCTTGCCTCAGCCTCCTGAGCCATTAATATTACAGGTGTGCACCACCACACCGGCTCTTGAGGATACTTTTTAAATAACTGTTTTGTATCACTATGTTCCTAAAGTAACATGAAAAGATGCAGCCATTTTATTAAGCATATCATTTATTTCTGATTTAAAAAAATATATATATTCCTGTGGGTAATTCTGAAATTTAGTAAAATGCTAAATAATGAAATTGTCCACAAATCCAGAGCCCCTAAATCTATAGATATTTGTCTGAATTATAAAATTAAGGTCATGCTATTTTATTAATTCTCTTTTTAACTCACCCATATATAATAATCATCCTTCTGTGTCATCAGTATTTTCCATTATTTTAATGGCTGCATAGTTTGCCTCTGAATGGGTTACTTAATGATTTATTTACATAACCCTTGTTATTTGATCAGGTTTTTTGTTTTTTGGGTTTTTTTTTTTTTTTTTTGGTTTTTGGTTTTCATTAGAAGTTACATAGCACTGCCACTAATGAGACTTTACCAGACTGCTCTTCTTAATATTCTTGTCGTTTCTTATGCTGTGGAGCTCCTTCATATTTGGGTTCCGTGAATTTTCTCCTCCTTTTTCCTGCTCTTTCATTATCTTTTATTGATTATGCTTCTTATCTCTGACCTCTTATTAATAACAACCAGAGTGCTATGCTATCCAGTAGGACAATTAATACTCAAATGTGTATGTTTAAATTTAAATTAATTAGAATTCTACAAAATTTAAAAGTCCATTCCTAAAGTGTACAGACTCTCTCTCAAGTATTTCATGGACACATATGGGCAGTGAACAGTGTATAGGATAGCACAGACCCAGAACACTTCTGTTTTCATAGAAAGTTCTTCTGGACAGAGCTGTCAAAGAATTATACTTGCAAGGAAGAAAAACTCACTCATGAAGTTCAAAATAAGGGACAGGAGTTTGTGTGAAAATCTGTAGGAAACTGGAAGAAACAAGAACATGTAAGGGATTGCTAGTCTGCACCACTGGGAAGTGATTTGAAAGTTAATTTCTTTTCCCTTTTTCTGGGGCTCCTGCTGACTGGCTTTCTCTTACTTTCTCACTTCATATCCCTCCATCCTCCTCTCTGGACTAACTTCTCCCCCTGCCTTACTGTGTGTAACTTCGTGGTTCTTTTGACAGGACAGCTTGATCTCTATATGACTTCACAATTCTAATCAAATCATCTGACTACATTTTATTTTTAGTTTAAATTCTCCAGACATCGGATTGGCTTAACCCACACAGATGGGTCCCACTCCATCCCAAATCATATGTATTCCCTTCATCCAATCAGCAATGGCCAGATTCCTGAGTTAGGTACTCAGTGTGAGCCTTAGAATACAGCAGTAAATAAATTATGTAAGCCCCTGCTCTCAAAGAACTCACCTTCTAACAGGGGAGACAGACAAAACACAAAAACAAACAAACAAAAAATGTGGCCACAAATAAATAGAGGATGCTATTTTTAGGTAAAGACAAGTACATTAGAGAAAAATAAAGCAGGAAATAGGATTAGATAATAACCATAGTGGTCAAAGAGAGACTGTCTGAGGAGTGACATATGAGCAGAGAAGAGGTTTAGAAGAGAATTATGACTGTTTCTAAGGAAAGTGTTTTACAAGTTAAGGGCGAGAAAAGTGCAAAGATCCTGAGGTAGGAAGAAGCAGAACTATAAACTTTTTTTTTGGACAAATGGACTATTCTTAGTGACATCCATAACATAATTTGTTAGTGGACACAGTCTAAAGCAGGTGTAAATAGGGAGGAAATAACCTGATCTGGTACACCCATTTTAGCATTTCCCATGTTTCGAATCTTGAAATCACCTCTGCATGTGGCAAGACCAGTGATTTCTAGATGGAATTTCCAGTTATAGCTCCAACATCTTAGATTGAAAATATTAAAAGACATCCTGAGAAAGGGCTCTGTCACACCTATAAGACTTCTCATAACATCTTACACTTCTACCGTTCCTTGCCAGGTTCTGTTACCTTCCTGGACATATTTTTCATAGTCCAATCCTTCCTTCTTATTTTCACATTATGTCCTTCCACCAACAATCCTGAGTAGCCTCTAAATCTCTAAGTTTCTTTCCACCAAACCATGCTATACCCTGCTGCTAGGTAAATCTTCCTGAAGCAACTTTCATTTATTCACTTATTCATGAAAGTATAATACACTGAATTTCATGGTACCCCTGCTCATTTTATTACACAATATTCTCTTTACTTTTCCATGTTTCAGTACAGCAACAGGGTGAAACACACACCTTAAATAAAAATGACTCACTAAAACAGTACTAAACAAAATTGGAATGGGGTATACTACCCTTTAGAAAATGTATCAGATTCCCCAGGTTTTGTAAGTGCTTATAATTCAAAAAAATCATTCCATCCCCACTGGCATGCTAATGTTCTGACATGCCTCCCCTAAGGCCAGAGAAACACAGGTCAGTCATCTGCAAACTTACAGAACTTGTCCCCAAAGCCTTCCACAAACATATGCAATGAACTCTTTCCAGTTCATGATATTCTGTTGAGATACAGGTACTCAGAAAGCACAAGATCTCTTGGAATTAAAATGTATATATAATTTTTTTAAAAAATCAATAAATGTAAATCATCATATTAAAAAGCATTTCTCTTTTATATAACTATATAGAAAGAGGGAGATATATCCAAGATTTCACAATTTTCAGATGAATTATGCTCTAATTTGGGATTGATTTTTCCATCAAAACAATGTTATCTGTGACTGTTTAGACCTCAAGCCAGGCCACAAGAGCCTGTTTGACCCACAATATAGCTGAACTCGGGTATTAATAGCTATGGGCACTAAACATTATCTATGACAGACTTTCTTTCTGAGATCAAAGGGATGTGGAACAGGAAGGAGAACAAGACAGGTTAGAGTTCCAGAATCATCCATAGAGCCTGGTTTCCTCCATATAAATTATAAATAGTCACCCACTTTACAGGTACTTGTGGAGTGCTTCCTGTGCTCTTATAAAAAACCAGCACAGGTTTCAGTGAGTTAATGTACATAAGAAACACTTTGCAAATCCATATTTTTGAAAACAGATGAAAGGCATTATTATTGAAACATCTTTTTCCTCAAGAAAATTCACCCCTAGTCTCAATTGTGGAAGTCTAGGTTACCCTTGTTCTGTCCTGCTGTGGTAGACCAGAGTGATTGAACTATAACTTCAACCAGGTCAGCAGCAGCTGAAAAACAGGTAGAAGAAAACAAGGACCAAACAGGACCTTGAAAATGTTTTATTTATTTATTTATTTATTTATTTATTTATTTGTCTATTTATTTATTATTTATTTATTTAATCTGTTCTAATTAGTTATACATGATAGTAGGATGTATTTTGACATGTTATAGATATGTGAGTATAACTTCTCATTCTTCTGGTTGTACATGATGTAGAATTACATTGGTTGTGTAATCATATATGCACATGGAAGAGATCTCTTGGAATTAAAATGTATATATAATTGGATGGATAGTAATGGATAGTAATGTCCCATCCATTCTACTATCTTTCCTGTTCCCATTCCCCCTCATTTACCTTCACTCCCCTTGGTCTAATCCAATGTACTTCTATTTTTCCCTAACATGCCCCCGCCTCCTTATTGTGAATTAGCATCCACATATCAGAGAAAACATTTGGCCTTTGGTTTTTGGGGATTGGCTTATTTCACATAGCTTGATATTCTCCAGTTCCATCCATTTACCAGCAAATGCCATATTTCGTTCTTCCTTATGGCTGAGTAATATTCTATTGTGTATATATACCGCATTTCTTTATCCATTCCATCTTTGATGCTCCTGTAGTCAGGGAGGGGAATTCAATCAACTCCTCTGCCTGCCTTGAGGCCACAAGGGAAGAAGGGAGTTTGGAGAGCTGACAGGAAAGGTAGATTACAGCTAGGACACGGGTTAGTATAAGAGAGCCATTAGTACATCCTTTGCAGAAGTAGAGGCAGTCACAGTCCGAAAGGTCAGGAATAAATCAATAAACACAGCCTTGGCCACACCACCTCTGCCTACAGTACTTCAGTACCTCCTACCTGGCTTCTCTGCCATCTCTATTGTATTCTACAAGCTGCTGTCAGAAAGAAAAGAAGGCCTCTAGTCTGCTTACACCCTTTCACTTTTCCAAAATGAGAGCCGTGTGCCCCCAAATTTCAGGATTCGCATACTGCTTCATAATTTTTCCCTATCTCTGCATCACCTGCTGCCATTCATCTTATAAATTCATTTGCTGTTTTGAATAAACATATTTTTAAAAATCTTTTCATCATAACATAAATGAAAAACTACCTACTAGTACTGCCTACCATAAATAGAAAGTAATGGTAAAAATAAGTGCACAGTGAAAACATAAGGGTTCTAGCTAGATACCCTGCCCTGAACTTGAGGCCCTTTATAAAAGAGGACTTTTTAGGTGCTAGAGAAGTGTGAGAGTCATAGTGACACCGGAGGCTTCTCCTTGACCAAGCAGCCTAATGAAATGCAAATTGAAAAGGGATTAAGTTTCTCAGTGTGTGGTTCAGTGTTGTTTAATGAACCACCTAAAATCATGCCTTGAACCACCTAGAGTCTGCCAAACACTAACCTATAGAATGAATTTTGAGCAGCCTGGTGTGGCATTAGAGACCCTTTCGTACCTGTCCTTGCTTAACTTTTCTACTTATTTCTTAAAAGCAACCTTGGCCTTTGCACTTAGTTCTCCAGCAATGCCTATATGGGCAGTGCTGTACCAAACCCTGGCCTATGCTACTCTCCCTGTTTGGCATGCACCTTCCCCTTGGGTCTGCCTGAAACTCTCGTTCAACCTTCAAACCTTTGCTCTAACACTACCTTTTCTGAACCTGGAGTTCTGCCTCCCCTTGTCCCCCATTACAGTTCCTTTCCCTTCTCTGTGGCTTTGCTACCTTTCTAGATTGCATCGTAAAGCAACTCTCCTCAACCAGACTGAACTCTAAGCTCTTCATATTGTGTGTGGCTCATAGTAGATGCTCAGTGATTATTGATTACATTGAGCAGATGATCTTTCCATCCCCTCCTGTGTAAAAGAGCTATGTAACCCCTGTGGAAAACCCACTGTCTCTCAAGGTACTTTGATGTGAACCTAAGGATGTCGACTGACATACAAAGAGGTTCCCCATTCACAGAAAGTTAGAGTTCAGGACCACCCAGAATTCAGTACTCAGCGGAGAACAAAGCCGAGGGAGTAAGGCCCTTGGGGGAAATTGATTTCATAGGAAATAGAAAACCTGTTTCTATGACCCTGTTAAACTTCTTGTACTGACTTCATTGTCCCCAGATCATTTTTTAATTTCCTGTAGGCCACAAGTGACAGAAAAGTGGCATTGTTCTCTGGTTCTTTGAGCCACTGCTTACTCAAACCTTCATTCCCTCCCTTCAGGTAATTTTACCACAGAGTGTAGCCAAAGATTCTTCTTGACTTTCAAAATTAGAAAAAGTCAAAGTTGATGAAAAGTAAAGTTCCTGGAATTAATCATTGGTGAAAAAGAAAAAGCCTGGAGTTATATTTTATCCTGTCATCTCCTATCAAAGAAAATTCCGACAAGAAATCAGACCTGTCTAGGCTCTGCCAATACTCCCCACCTCTCCATTGAGCTTACTGCTTGGCTGTCACTAAGAATAACTCTTTAGGTAACCATCGGCATGTTAGCAGTACCCAGATAACTTTTCAAAATAGGGGTTCCCAGATTCACCACATAAGAAGCCCTGGGGCTGTAGCATAGAAATCTATCTACAATACAAACAGCACAGGTGGTTGTGTGTGCTAGTGATCCTGAATATCATTTTTTGGGACCATATTATCCTAAAAGTCTCATCTCATATAATTTGCAAAATGTGACTGGAGACCCCCTGAAACCAAATCACATTTGGTAATTTTTAAAGTGTAGATTCTCAGCCTCACTAAGTTCCACAAAATTACATGCTGTGGCCTCCTCTCTGCATTTTTAAAAAGAATCTCCCCCAGGTGATTCACATATGCACAGTACAGTTTGAGAGCTAATGACCCAGGGCAGAGATCGCAAATTTAGATGCCTTGTAGGGGCCAGGAAGGTAATGGAAATGTGCAAAACCAGTCCCAAATAATACAGTAGGGAGTAGCAAAATCACAGGTAACGCAAGAGTGCTGACCTTTCCAGAGCAGGCAGCCGGCCCCACCGAGGTGCAACCAGCTGTGATTCACAGGGAATCTGGCCAGATATCCTTTTTTGAAAAAAGCCAGACCAGATTTTTTATATTAAAAAAAAATTTATTTATATTAATATTTTTTTAAATCTCTTTAAATGTTGACTACTCAGTCACTGTTTAAAAAACAAACTTCCAGACTGCTGGCACTGGAGGGTCACCAGATCAGCACTTCTGGTCTAGGAAATATCAAGGCATTTGTAGCAGATGAGCATTAACCAGAAATGCCTTGATGCCTGCCTAAGTAATAGGAGGTGACAGACCTGTAGCTATTACAAGTACGATACCTCTAAGGTGCAACTAGAAAGAGCTCTAATAAGTACATATGGAGAGAGCTAGACACCTTCATTTGGAAGCAAGAGAAGAAAAGTGGGGAAAGGTACTAACAGATAATGAATGAATATAATCTATTCCTGGTGTGCCCATAAATGCATCTTATAAAACTTACTCACAAAAGAGAGATAGTGAGATAATAGCTACTCATAATGTTGGAGGTATCAATTAAGTAGTATTAAAGGTATTGATTAAATAATATCTATCAATAAATAACACATATTTAATATAAGAATCATGTATTTATTGAAAGGTATTATTTAATCAATATTATATAAATAATAGTTTATTTTGAGTGGATTAACAGCAGCACCTGACATAATATATATTCCAATTTTTTAAATGGCAAAGGTAGGCATGTAGCTCAGGGGTAAAGGACAAGCCTAGAATACATAAAGACCTGGGTTCAATCCCAGACACACAAAAATAAATAAGTGTTTGTTTATTTTCTCATTCCTTAGTTTTCTGTTTCTCACACTAATTCAGCAGGCACTAAAGGAAAGCAGGTTCATGGCAAAGAGCTGACACACTTTCTTGATAACATTTCTTTAATGAGATAATTAACAAGATGGTGATTCAAGAATCTCCTGAGAAATGTCATTTCAAATAGGAGAATCCCTGAGTTTCTTTCCTCTACTTTTTGTGGCTCCAAATCCTGTGCAAAGAAAGCCACTAAATAAGCCGTCTCAAGAACTCCTGTGGATAATTCTGGAAAAGCAGATAACACTGTGGGCCAGGAAGGTTGCCTTCATTTTATTGCACTCTGCTATATACTGATATTAAAAAATAATAATTTTCATATGAAAATAATTTCATAGTTATGTTCTAAAATGTTACAATTTAAAAGACTAATAATTTTACTATCTTCACATACATTTTATCTATATTTCCAATTTTTGTCCTCTTGTATCTGTGTTTTTATCTCTGGGAGTCTACTGTTTTATGATTTATTTGCTGTTGCAATTCAAGAGTCTATCATAGTGCTTTGCACATAGTAGTCACTCAAGTATTTGTTTAAGGGATGAATGAAGTACATGTTCTGCTTTACTCACTTCATTATGCTGAAAATTTTATAAATCTCCGAAGATCCCAAGTAAATCATACTTCTCTACCCATTTTGCTAATCATTTTCTGACTATAAAATCCGAAAAATGTGAAAGTTTAGAAAAAAACTGTCAATCCCACTATCCAGAGACAATCACTCTTAACTTGAGATGTTTTCTTCTAGAATTTTCTGTGTAAGACTTTTAAAAAAAAATGGAATATTTTAACTCAAATTCTTCTATTTAATATGTCCCCCAAAAGTTTGTGTGTGAGACAGTACCAGGATTTTCAGAGCTGAAATGATTAGATTATGAGATATGGTCTCATGGGTGGATTAATTCACTGATGTGGATTAACTGGGTGGTAACTGTAGGCAGGTAGGGTGTGACCGGAGGAAGTAGGTCACTGCGGGTATGACTTTGGGGGTTATATTTTTGTCCCTGATGAGCAGAGAAAGAGTTCTCTCTCTCTCTCTTTATCTCTCTCTCTCTCTACCCCCCTCCCCCCTTCCTCCCCCCCCCTCTCTCTCTCTCTCTCTCTCTCTCTCTCTCTCTCTCTCTCTCTCTCTCTCTCCTGTTGTCATGTCCTGAGCAGCTGTCCTATGCCACACTTCGGCCATGATGTTCTGCCTCACAGTAGGCCCAGAGCAACAGAGTTGGCTGCCTATGGACTGAGACCTCTGAAATAGTGCACCAAGTAGACTTTTCCTGTTCACATTGTTCCTATCAGATCTTTTGGTCACAGAAACAGAAAAGCTGACTAAAATAATGGTATTTCAGGTTATCAAATATGTTTGGAATGTTGACATTTAAGATGGTGATGATTTTTGTCTCAAAATGTTCCACAGCAAAGATCTTTGTTCCCTCACATTTTTCCCACTTTGTGGATTGTTTTTCTTAGCATAGATTCCTAGAACAGGAAAATAAATACTAGCTATTTAGAGTATTTCCAAAGACTTTTTTCACCTAGGGTCTATGAATGGTGTATTTTCTGCATTCATATGTATCCCAGCATGTCTTTGTTATTTTTCTTACAAATAAAAGACAGATTGACAGGGCATAACATTTCTTTCCCAAACAAACTCAGTTAGATATCACTTTACCATCATTGAGAATTTAATGTAGCAGAAATGAGAAGCCCATGGTATTGGTATTTATCTTTTTGAAGGTTACCTTTTTAATTTTCTTTCTTCCTACATGGTTGACAGAATTTTTTTATTAAAGCACTTTGCCAGATATGTCTAGGTATAGTTCAGTTTTATTGATTTTTGTCAAGAATGTGATAAGCCCATCAAATTCAGATTTTTTTTTTAATCCTAGGGGAAAAGTTCAGATGTCTTTTAATTAGTCCTTTATTTTTTTTTCCTTAACTACACTATAATTCTTATATTGGTCCTATATTCTTTATCTACCTAGCCTAGGTGACCAAAGTGCTCATATTCAATTGAGGAAAATTTTGAAAGAAGAAAGAGGAGTGGTAATCTGAGTACTGACACACAGCCACCTGCCTGTTGTCTTTCTCATTATTTATAGTTCTTGATTCTTTTATTCTGTGTCCTGGAAGATTTTCTTAATTTTGTCTCCATCTCATTAATTCAGGGTTTTGCAATATCTGTCATGCTTTTTCTGCTTCCAAAGCATAATTTCAAATTTATTGTTTGATTTGCACCTTCTCTGTTTCTTTCCATTTATCAACACTATTCCTTTCCATCCCGTCCTACTATGATCTATCCTCACATGTTCTCTTTTTGTGAATTTTTTTATGTTTCATAAACATCAAATTATCCTGCCTGATTTTAAATGCCAGAGTTTTTGTTTTCCAATTTTCTATTGGCTTCTAGAATCATTTTCATAATGTGACTTCCCTTTCCTTGTAGCATTTGTAAAGGACCCATATTTTTTGTTTTGTTTTGTTTTGTTTTAATTGGGTAAATGGGCAGGAGTTTTTATTTTAGAAAAATAAATGAACCCATCCCCTCTGATTGCCAACAAACAGGTTACTGAACTTGCTAATTGCCTTACATTGCTTTCACTCATCTGCAGGCTGAATCCTTTTCTAATAAATACAGGTGGGCACTAAGTGGCTGTGCACATTTCCTTTACCAAATCCCAGTCTTTAGCAGCCGTCAGGCATGTGATGGGGTTCTGCTGAGCCAGGCTGGCATCTGCTTCTCCCCTGCCGGCTTTGCTTTCTGATTATCTGAGCCAGTGGTCCTTAATCTGTTCCTCAACCCAATTAGCTCTTTCAAACTACACACCTGGACTCTACCATAGTCCTCCTATCTCAAAATCTTAGGATATATAGGCTAGAGTATGATTTAAAAAAAAAAACAACAGATGTTTCTGATGTTCTTTCTTGGTTGGAAATCATGATCTAAACCAATTATGTACATTAAAAATTGAGAGAAAAAGAACAGCTGCCAGTTTTCATGTCTAGTAGGGTAATTCCTAATTCAGCTACTTCCAGTGTGTTTACCTTGTGAGATTAAACCTCTCACATACACACTCTCCGTGAAAATGTAGTTTCTATCTAGATTTAAAAATAAAGATGCTAATCGGAGGAGAGAAGTGATCGAATGTTATTCTTGCTGCCTCAAAAATGCAAAATCCATGCAGTAGAGGGGCCACAGTGACTCTTATAATTGAACTAAATGATAAAGAATGTCTGTCATTAGATAAATTAAAAGTCAGAAGACCCTGATTACTTTGATTTTAATTCCATATTTGCTAATTACTAGCTAAATTCAGTGGGGTAATTTACTTAACCTTTCAGTGCCTTAGAGTCTTCATCTATATTATGGGAATATAGGGCTGAGATTGTGGCTCAGGGGTCGATTGCTTGCCTAGCAGGAGCGGGACCCGGGTTCGATCCTCAGCACCACATAAAAAAAATAAAGGCATTGTGTTGTGTCCATCTACACCTAAAAAATAAATATATTATTATGGGAATATCAGCACCTATCTCACTGAATTTTAAGGAAGATTAAGAGAAATAATTTATAGAAAGTATTAAGAATTCCCTGGTTCATACTGTGGTCAAGAAATATTATCTGGTATGATTTTTAAAGTCAATATCAATTTTACATTCTAATTTCCACTGGCTTGTAGTTTGTGCAATATCCTTCCGTTCTAGCAATGTGTTGATTGCTAAAAGAAGTTTTTAGAGTGGTGAGCTTTCATATTTGTATGTCATATTTGATATTTTGGTGGAAAGTTGAGGGATGCTGCATCAGATTAGTTTCTGCATTTTATTAGATTTTATGTATAAGTTGTAGAATGGTGATCCATCATTGTAGCTTCAGGTTGCACAGGAAGTCAATCATTTCATTTCTATCTATGCCTTCATGCCATTTCCTACTGGTTGCCTTGTCTACCTCATTTCTTCTCCCACTTAACTCTGTGACTTTGGAGCAGCTCTGAAGTGTGCTGAAACTCAGAACCTGCTTTGAAACAAGCCAAAACTAGATAAGCTAGTGGAATCCAGGAAGAAAATTCTTCTCTCTATGACTCCCTTGTGGTGATGGTCACTAAGAGAAATGTAGCTCAAAACCAAGATCTGTCTATATATATATATATAGACATACACACACACAAACACACACACACACACACACACACATAATGTGTGTTTTGATGAAGGTCAATCAATAAAAAGAGAAAAGTCAAAATAAAGCATTATTAACTAAGAACAAAATTGTTAATTGTGTAACTGGAAGAATAGTAAACAAACTCTGTGGTATCATGAAGACAGGTAATTTTCCAACCATTTAGCATGCATGTAGCTAAAGAAATAATAATGAATCTGGAAATAATAATACTTAGGGAGCCCTGTAAAGCTGAAATTCAAGATACCTAAGAAAAACCACACTGCTCAGCTGATGATGGCATCTCTGAGGCCCAAGGAGGGCCCCTGAGGGGATTGGCACCAGACCTCTCAAGCTGGTTGGTATTGGGAACCTCTGAGGACACAGAATAAAATGGTTCTGCAAACACGGGAAAATCTGCTGCCTGGGATAGGAACCTCTCTGCATGGATGAAGAAGTATTGATGGGCTGATGCTTATAGGAACCTCAGCTCCACAGAAAACCTACAGTCAGCAAACAGAAAGAGGCAAGCCCTTTCTCTTCTTCCCTGGCACTCTTCTCCTAGCAAGCAACCTCCATCGGCAGATCCTTCTAGGACCCACTTGACAAAGTACTATGGCAGGCTAGTTCCAGCATCTCAAATTGGAGAAGAGAAAGAGAGGGTTGGACCTGAGAGCTGATAGCCATATCTGGCACAGTGAGTCACCCCCAGGGTATCAAAGAAGTAGTAGTTAATGATGTGAGCACTCTTTGCACCAATACCATGTTATAGGCATCATGTAATATCACATTTAATTTTTACTAAATCTTCTCAAGTGGCTTCAATTTTTATCTCCATCTTGGTGGTAAGAGACACTGCCAGGGAATCAAGCTTCATTTTTTTTTTTTTTTTAATTCCAAAGCCTCTATGCAGCTCTGCCTCCTCCAGTGGCTAGTATTGGTACGATGGTTTCTTCTAAAACCGAGATGCATTTGTAAGTAACTGATGCCTCTTTGCTCAAAATTGTTTGCTTTTGTTTTATTCTCAATAAAGTTATTATTTCACAACATTGAACTTAGTCCATTAGGCCTGTGTGCCTAACTGCTCAGAGCTGTTGAGACTGGGCAATTTTCCAGTTCATCAGGACTAAACATATAATCAAATCAGACAATTCAAACTTTAGAAAAAACTATATTAATGTGAATTATTTGCCTTGGCCATCTATTTTGTTGCTCAAATTGCCTGGAATAATGCCTGGATGCAAATTGACTTTGTGCCACGAAATGTCCCTATAATTTTGGGAAAATTCCTCCCTTAGAAAAGACATACCCAGAGGCTAGCACTTCTCAGTAGCCCTTCCTTAACAACTTGGGTAAACTGATCATACATTTTTTTCATAGAAATTGCTGAGTTACAGTGTAGATCTATACAATCTCTAGACTAGTGGATATCTCTGTCCAAAGAATAAACTATCGCTTGAGTACAGACTTGGAACATCAATCATCTGCCAAAACTTAATATATACACTGATGTCGCCCAAAATTTGCTGATATTTGCATATATTTGGCATTTTCTGTACAACAATTAATGAAGTTTTGTCTTAATTTGCATTTATGCTTGAGACTCAAAAAATTCTGAGAAATCTCTGAGATAGAGAAATTTGTTGGAATACAAAAAAGTTCCTGTCACTCAAAACTTCTTAATGTTTGAGACTTACAGCCTTAATTATCCTAGCTCCCTAATTTCCACTTACCCACCCCCACTCTGTCTAGACTCACAATTATTATTCACCTGTTATTAAATACCTCTCCAGTTTGTAAAGACTGGACTGACACTGCAAATATTTAAAATCTAATGTTTTTAGAGTTCCTTCTCCCAAACCCCAAAATGACTGGGATTCACTCAAGAGTTCATGAAACAAACGATTACCATGAAAAACAACTTAGAAGAATAATAGTAAAGGAGATAGACTTTATATAGAATAGATTTAAGTTCGAAGCAGATGAACAATACTTTTGAAAAGGCCATTTACACTGTTACATTGATAGATTATAAAAATACCATTTCTATAACAAACTTTGATAACTAAAAGAGGAATAATTTACAGGGCTGGGGTTGTGGCTCAGCAGTAGAGTGCTCTCCTAGCATGTACAGGGCCCTGGGTTTGATCCTTAGCACCACATAAAAGTAAATGAATAAAGGTACTGTGTCCTAAACTACAATTAAAAAGTAAATATTTTAAAAATGAAGAAGAAGAAGTTCAGTGGTGAATTTAAGGCATAATATCTCATTCCATTAGGGTCTCACGTATACCTATAATAAAAAAAATCACTCATATTTGATAAGGATTTTACCCGTTACAAAGTGATTTCAGTCATATAATCTCACATATACATAACAACACACAACAACTCCAAGAGGAAGACATTACTTCCTGTCTTACTCCATTTTCTGATTCTATAACAAAATACCTGACAGTGGGTCATTTATAAAGAGAGGAACTTGATTTGGGCTCATGATTCTGGAGGCTGAAAGTCCAAGATCAAACAGCCACATCTGCTCAGCTTTTGGTGAGGGCCTTGTGCTGTAGCAACTCAAGGCAGAAATTAAAAGGGTAAGAGGAGATGTGCAGGAGAGGGAGAATATAAAAGGTAGCCTTGCTTCATTACAACCTGCAATCATGGTAAGTAAACCATTCCAATGAAAGAAAAGCTAACTCACAAGAGAAAGGCATTAATCGCTTCCTGAGGGCTCTGCCTCCATTATATAAATGCTTTCTACTAAACACTTTGTCCCATCTCCAAATACTGCCACCTTCTGACTGAGCCTCAATAGGAACTTCAGTAGGGACAATTCATATTGAAACCATAGCACTCCCCCAAATTCCAAATGGTGGAACTGAGGCTCAGGGAGCTTATTTTACCAATTAAGTATTAAAAGGAAATTTTCTGATTTTAAATCTAATCCTCTCCCTGTTAAATCACTGCAGATTCAGATATAATATATATGTGTGTGTGTATACACACATACACACACACACACACACACACACATATTTAGGCTTGGATTCCATCATTTAACCATATATATATAATTTTTTTTCTGAGAGTTTAGTTGGAAACTGGATGAACAGCTACAACATAACATTAGAAATCAAACATCCTGAGAATTTATTCACCAGATATTGCTTCCTCAGAAAACCAGGGATATTCTACCAAAGAAACCATAAAGTAGCAAGTTGTACTCTGTTTTAATAAATGGTATATTTTTCAAAACTGCCTTTAGACGACCCTTCAGCATCTCAAAATAAGAGATGGAGGGATGGATAAATAATGAATCTTGTTTCTTACAAAAAAGATTATTGGAATTTCTTGATACCTATTTGACCTTGAAGATATAGTAACTTACTTACTATTTTCTTCCTTTACTCATGTCCAGCCTCTAGAAATATTAAGCAACCCATCTTCCTAGGAAAAATAAGTTTCAAAGAGAGAGAGAAAAAACCTTAACTGGAATACAGGTTATGGCTAGGAATATGTGAACATGCTGTTAAAAGAATGAGTCTATTGCCAAGGGTCATAGGAGCATTTTGAAATTGTCTGTGTGTTATGATCATTTCACATCCTTTTCAGAGGTTTTTGAAAACATTTACAACAGTTAAAAATTCAATCTTGAGCTTTCTACCATTATGTGAGATTCATAAAATATGTTCTATGACATATTCATATGTTAGAGATTTACTGCAAAATTTTATGTGAGAATCTGCAAAGTTACTTTGAGGACTTTTAATAAACATCTGGGAGATGTTAGTGTAGACCTCATAATGTGAGAGCTAGATGCTCACTCATTTGGCATAAAAATGTCAGGCTAGCCATAGAAATGCATAAGATAAATTGCTATTTCATTATTTCTGAAGATTTATGCCTTAAATAGAGATGATAAATTTAATTCTGGATCTGTAAGCCAAAATGACCCTTTATTAACTATAATATGGACAGAACCTTATCATGGTAGGTATCATATAACTATTTTCTAAGCTTTGTTAATATCATGACACTGAAATCATTTGCAGTGTATGCCACAAGAAATCATGTCTCCTTCCGTACAGTGTTTTCTTTTCCCGTTATTCTTTAGAAATACTAACAAATAGCCCCTTGGTGCCAATGGAGGAGAACATGCTTTAATTGGCTTTATTTATAAAGCCATCATGAAAACGACATCATCTTGTTTGGAGAGATATTTAAAAGACACATGATGCCAGTCTCCCCAAAACTGGAACACAGATTGCCCAAAGTAAATAATATTAAATCTCAGAAAATAAAAAAATCCAATGGGCTATTCTGGTTTTTTAAATCAGATCATTGTATTTACTCCATGACCCACTGACTTATTAGTGGTCATTCACTGACATGGCCTCGGCATGCTTTAGAATGAAAATAGTCTCATCAACTAATTTCATTGTATACTCTTCATCCAATTTGTAACATTGCTCTCATTCTCCTTTTATTTAAGTCTCTTACATGTTCACTACCTGCAGAGATTTCCCCCACTCCATAGACTGCCCTCCATCTTCTCCCTTTTCCTCACCTGATAACAAGGTGCAGTTGTCAACGTTAAAAAAAAATAAAATAAAAAGAAGAAGAAGAAAAAGCCTTGCCAAAGAATTATACATAAAGAAGAGAGAAACTTCCAACATCAGGCTACTTCTCACTCCCTCCCTGTAGAAACATTAAGCATGAAGCTCTGTAAAACAGGCTTTTTTCCAGAAACTCCCAAGAAGGGGTATAATCACCTTTCATACCTATGGGTCCTGTATTTATGTATCAACCAACTACAGATCAAAAATAATTTCTTTAAATATTGTGTCTGGGGGCAGGGGATATGGCTCAATGGTACAGCACTTGCCTAGCATATGTGAGGCACTGGGTTCGATCCTCAGAACCACATAAAAATAAATAAATAAAATAAAGGTCCATCGACAACTACAACTAAAAAATATTTTTTAAAAAAATTATGTTAGTGCTGATCACATGGAGACTTTTAAAATCATTATTCCCCAGAATGTAATAATAATTCTGTTGCATTAATATGGTACTAGGAATTATAAGTGATCAATAAGAGATGATGTAAAGTATACAAGAAGATGTGAGTATTTGCAAACCCTACATCATTTTGTATAAGGAACTTAAGTGTCCATTCAGAGATTTTGGTATTCACATGGAATCCTGGACCAATGCGGATAATGAGGGGCAACTGTATTCTAAGAAGGATGCAAAAGTTCACTATTCACTAATCTCAAATCCTTAGAAAGTTTTGTCTGCCAGAGTCAAGGGTGAAAACAGTCATCTCAAAATTATATTAAAATTGTGGGCACATATGCAGTGTTGAAATGTTTCTGTTGTTACTGGGAACAACTGTAAAAAGCTAAAATAAGACAAATGAAGCACTTATTTAAACTAGGGGAATGAATCTATTAAAATTAGTTAATTTTTTAAATAATGATTCCTATCTGTATCCATTTCTTATGTCGGAGGAAGTGCAGATCTGGTACATTTTAGAAGACCTAGGAAGAAGGCATCAATAAATCAAACCAAAAGGGAAACCTTTCTTGATTCTGCTAAAGATATGCAGAATTAGATAATAAAGTAGCCACAAAGAAGAGCAGTCAAACTGGTGTATGGGCTTGGATTCCATCATTTAACCTCATTAGACATAAACAATGATTGGTGATAATAAATTAAGCTAGCCAGTGTGTTCCGGTTCAGTTCTTTACACCATTCCCATTTCTGCTGATGGAGCTACAACCCCGGGGCTACTTGTGGACTCTGTGTAATGCTGTACTCCATATGACAAAATATACTGCCGGGAAATTTTGCACTGCATTTTTAACCTGCTATTTCCACAGTTGACATTTCAACATCACAATTGTTTACTCTCCTGGGAGATACTGGCATCTTTTGCAAATTTTAGCTGCTGTTGAATAATTGCTGGTGGGATGCTTCTTGCTTCTCATTTGCTGATTTAGTCTCACAGGCTCATTAAAAGTCTGTGGCTTCATTTCTGAAATCTGTGAGTTTTATCAGCAAGTAAGAGGGAAGAAAAAGAGATCAATATACTTGAGAGACCATAAAACTTGTCATTTGGCAATACATTCATTCTTGTCCTTTCTCTTGGTTTCCTTTGCGTGCAACATTCTATGTTTTTAGATAAGTGTGGGGGTGAAGAATGAAATTCGTGTCCAAGGGACAAATTGAAGCTTTCTGGGCCATCTGGGAATTAAATGAGCTCTTACTTAAAAAGAGCCTATAGTGACCTTCTCTGGCAGCACATTCCAGTGCTCTGCCATATGCACAATGAGGAAGTTTTTCCTAATGACCAGTTTTAAAAGGAGAGACACTGTTTCCCTGAAATAGTTTACTATGTACGTATCAGAAATTAAAAGCAATCATATCTGTTTTTCTAGAGCCCTGATTGCTTAATCTAATTATGACATTCTTAAATACCTCCAGTCTCTCTCCAAATGACAGCTTTATCTACAAGGGACTAGAATAGATCACAAAGGAATCAGTTAATATTTTTCACTTCGTAGGCACATCCATCCTCGAGACAGACTGTGCAAACCACGGGAGTTGTTTAAGTGCATCTAATCTGTGTTCATTTGTTCTGACTTTGCATTATGTGGAGCAACAGTAAAGATTGATTATATTGCAGGTAGTAGAAGGGTCAGAAGTATGAATTAACACCAAATTGTCCATGAGGAGCCTCTATCCATATTCCTTTCAAAAGAAGTTTTGAGTAGTATTAGATGAGGTAGAACAGGGATAGAGGGAATGAAGTGTAAATAAAGCATTACCACCACAATTCTGACACCCAAGAAAATCTTCCCTGATTCTCCAAACTAAGTCACTCTGGGAAATTGGGGAATGTACTGTCTTTATATTCCTTGCAATAGGTTCATAGAACTTATTGTTATAATGTCACTTTCAATAATTCTTCTCATTATTTTATTAAAGTCCCAGTAAAATGTACTGATTAAAAATTCAATCTCTAGGGGCTGGGGTTGTAGCTCAGTGGTAGAGAGCTTACCTAGCTTGTGTGAGGCAATGGGTTCAATTCTCAGCACCAACTATAAATAAATAAAATAAATAGTCAATCAACAGCTAGAAACATATATATATAAAACCTCTAAAGTTTGATTTCTTTCTTTTTTTTTTTTTGGTACCAGGAATTGAACTCAGGGACACTCAACCATTCAACTACTGACCACATTCCCAGCCCTATTTTGTATTTTATTTATAGACAGGGTCTCACTGAGTTGCTTAGCACCTTGCTTTTGCTGGCTTTGAACTCATGATCCTCCTGCCTCAGCCTTCCATCTTCTGGGATTATAGGCATGCACCACAGCACCCAGCTTAAAGCCTGATTTTGAATACCATCTTGGCTTCTTGCCAGTTCTGTGCCTTAGTTTCCTCCTCTGTAAAATGGGACTATAGTAGTTTCTCTATCATAGAGTTATGAGGATTAGATGAGTGAATAATTTAAAGCAATCAGAACAGTGCCTGCCACACTATAATAGCCATCTAATACATGTTGGCTTGTTGTTAACCTTGTGGATATTTTATGGATATATCTTATGGATAGGTTATATGGCTCATTGTTAATCTTATGGATATTTGCCCTCCTCTTAAGAAAACCTGGAGGCAGAGAATATGTCTGCTCATTCATTCCTACTGCATTCATAATACATGTTACAATGCCTGGCATACATTAGGAATTCAACAAATTTATTTACAGTAAAAAAATCAATAAGTCTAAAATATATTGCCTAGAAACATGATTTACTCTGGTAGTGAACATGACCTCAAACACCAAAAGATGAAGTTGGGCCTCTGTGAAACATTAAATTAAGAGATGGAATGGACCAGCTCTACCCCTTCAGGAAACCTATTTGAGAATATTTTAGGAAACATGATTGGATCCACAGGATATCCAATTTTGCAGTAAAGAGCTATGCCATAATGAGGTTTCTTTTTTTAAAAAAAAAAATAATAATAGCTAAAATAGCTCATCTTCTTAAAACATTAGCCAAAGTAGCAAGCTGTTTGAATATGATGATAATGGTTTCTAATGCTCAGTAAATACATTATTTTGCTATTATTATGCTTGTTTTAAAGGAAGCCTTTTGCCTTCTGTTTAAACAAAAGACAAAGAAACAGAACCACAAAGGAAGCAAATATTTAGATAGAGGGATTTAGAGACTGAGATCAAGATCAAGAGAGAGACAGAAATAGAGAAAGAGACAGGAAAGGAGGCAGTGGGAGTGACAGGCAGGAACACAGGGACTGATTTCTACAGGTCAGTCCAAAGTAATGAATATTAAATCTCAAAGTAACAATAGCAGTAAACCCCAAAATCATTCTATTAGGATCATGTGAGAAGTGTGTTTATTCATCAAAACATGAGTTTTGGAGTTTTCAATACAAAGCTAAATTTCAATGCATGATACAGAAGCACCCTGAGTCAGCAAGTCTGCCACCAAACGGTGTGGAACATTGTCCTGGGTCCTGGGAATATAGTGAGAAACAAGTTCTGGGCCTTTGAGGAACTTGGATTTCCGGAGTGAGAAATTATTCAACAAACTCATAAGGAACCAAGTGAGATAACTTCAGTAATTGACAGTATTTCAAAGAAGGTAGAATAGGAAGAACATGTTGGACTTGATGGGCGGGGGGGTTCCAGCAGGAGGCTGCTCATGTTAAGGTGGATGGTGCTGAAATTTGAGCTGACACTCTTCCTCAACTGCAGTGTTGAGAAAGAGCCAGCCATGTAGTGATGTGGAGGAAGAGCATTCTAATCAGTAGCAGGAACTTCATGGCTCTGGGACCCAAGTGAGCTCTAGCACCATGGCTTTGAGACCACATGCATGGTCTGTGAGGTTAGGACAATAGGCAGAGCCAGATCATTTAGGAAGGAATGTTAAAGAACTCACATTTTGCTTTAGTTGGATGGAAAGCTACTGAAAATTGTAATCTTAGAAGGGGTCTATGTATTTGGCATGGGGGGGGTGTTGCTGGGGATCAATTCCAGAGCTTTTTGCTAGATAAGTACCTTACCACTGAGCTACAATCCCAGCCCAAGTTGTTTTTGTTTTTTGTTTTGTTTTGTTTAATATCACTCTTCCTGTTGTCTGTGTGTTGAACCAATTGCTGGACAGGCAGTGGTAGAGACAGGGAGACTTGTGAATCTGTCACACTATCCTGTCATCCTAGTCCAGATGATAGACCAGGAAGGCTCCTAGAAGCAGTGAGATGTCAAAAATGATAGAATCCTGAGTTACATTTTGGAGTAAATAGAACTTACTGGTGGATTAAGGAGTAATGTGAACAACAAAGGATTAGAAGCTAATTTCTTATTTTTTGCCCTGAGTCACTGGTGTGGGTGATGGTATGATTATGGTGATGTGGAGAAGCTTTGAGGGAAATGACTTTGGAGGAGTGTCTGGAGTGAGCATAAGAAGAAAGAAAGCAACATACCTCTCTGGACTTCTTAAGTTTCAAGTGCCTAACAGAAACCCAAAGATGGGCGAGAAAACAGTTGAATAAACAAGGTCTGGGTTACAGAATGAAAGGTATAGGTGGTGCCCATATTTACCAGAGGAGACACAAGAGCAGGGCCCTGGGACACATCAACTTGCTAGAAGAAAACAAGGCCTCTGGAATTGACAAGACCAGAGGGTGAAGGTGTTGAGAGATGAGTCTCCTGTAGATTGAAAATTAAATTTTCAGCAAGATGTGGTCATTGATTGCTTTAATACTAAAGTTGATTTATGGTCAATTTGAAAGCTTGATTAGACAAGAAAGTAAGTAAAGAATTAGCAATTGTAAGTTCATATAGATAAATCTCATATTTGTGCTTAAAAACAAGTAACATATGAAAGAGTGTTTTGAAGAGGAAAAAAGATGATAGTAAGTATACTTATAAGCTGATAAGAGGTTCCAGGGAGGAAGGAGAAACTACTGATAGATTCCAGAGCAAGGTCACTGGGGACGTAACAGAAAAATGAAAAACTTCTTGATGTTCTTGATGGCTAAAAGTTGCAAGGCACTTGAGGAACAAATTCTACCATCACCTGATTTCAATTCACAACCGTCCAAATTTTATTCCCTCCTTCAAGAATAAGCATCTTCACATTTGCAGCATATACACCCAGTGGCAAACCAGACTAATCAGGGCAAGTGCAGAGAAGAATTCATACTGTGGTTGTCCATGTTCCCCCTCTTCCCATCCTCTCTGATTGTGTCTTTAAATTCAAGTAACAGAAGCCTGACTGCTTATGCATAATGATAATAGGGGTGTTATTTAACTTCCAAAAATCTTGCCAAAACTTCCGACAGCTTCCTTTATCTGTCCTCTTCTTCCTCTTAACACTTTCCCCTTTATTTACTATCATTTCCATTTTTAATTCATCAGGATACCATTCTTCATGGTCACTGAGATTTCAAACCCATGTCTCCCGTTCAAGTGTTCATCGCTTTAGTTAACAGATAATCCGTTGAAAGGTTGATTCAATATTGATACCTTTGAATCATGTTTTAAATGCATCGGTGTGGAGCACTTAAGCAAATTCAGTGATGAATAATGTATAAAGCACAATAAATATTTTCCCCACAACCATCTTTAGTGCAAAGAAAACGACTGGCACACATTGAGTTTGCACATATCATGATTCACTTGTATTTCTAACAAGTGCCGCAGGCACATATGCACTTGAAGGATTCTGTCAATCCTCTCAGCATTCAGGTGCCACTTTTCTGATTGACATCAGAGAAGATTTGTGTCATCCGAAAAGATAAGATTTTATGGAAAAGCACATAGTAATTACTCTTGCCTCTAGAGAAAAGCCATATTAGTCAAATCAGAAGCAAAATGACTCATGAAAAATAGACACCTCAGCCAAAGGTCAGCCCTCTCTGATATTTTTTTTATTGGTGCATTATAGTTGCACTTAATGATTGGATTTGTTGTTATACACTTGTACACATACACAATATAACAATATAATTTGTTCACTGTTTTCCCCCTTTCCCTCCTCTCCTCCCTCCCCCTGCTTCTTTTTCTCTATTCTACTGATCTCCCTTTGTTGATTTTCATGAGATCCTCCCGCTTTCTTTTCCTTTTTCTTCTCTAGCTTCTATGCATCATCACTTACTCATTTACTCACTCAATCAACAGATCTTCACTGAGTTTGTTATTTTCTAAGCATGGTTGCTCTGATTTTTGCTATTAGACAAATAACAACAAACAACCAAAAATGTATCCCTACCCCCCCAATCAGTCCAGGGAAGAAGAGAAATGAGTACTGATACTGACCAAGTAATAACTGACGGAGGAATGTATGTACAGAGAGTGGTGGGCAGTAGACCAAAGAGAGGCAAGTATTGCAACTTAGGAGTGAGACAGGTCAGGGTGTTTAAATGGGAGATGAAAAATCTGAGTACAGACTTGAAGATGACTGGGAGTCTACAATGCAAAGAAAGAGGTTTCAAGTTCTCCGGGCAAAGAGAATGACCTAACCATGGAGGTGGAGGCAAGATAGCGTGGAGCACTTGCAGAATTCCAGAGTTGTTTTTCATTTCTTTGTTTGTTTGGAGGCTGTTCTTTTGTTTTGTTTTTTGGAGTGGCTTCAAGGTAATCAGAAGCAAAGATACATTTATACAACTGAATAAGCAGGACAAGGTGACACCTCTGTTGTGCTTCCAATAAGCATGTGAGAGCTAGAATACATAGAGTTGCAGCTGTCTACTTTGATGGGTCTTATTTAAACTGGGGAGGGAGGCAAGAGATTCTGAGCATCCGTCATCACTCAGGACTCAGACAAGAAAAATTTTAAAATGGTCAACATTGTGAATTTCGCATTTTGTACTATGATATTAAAGCTTAATGGTCTGTTTTCTACCTTTCTTTCGTTCTCTCTCTCTTCCTTTCTTTTTTCGGAAATAATAACCTCTCAAGATCCCTGCTATCTTTGTGAGTCTATGCTCCCTGGACTGACTTAGGAAACATGATAATGGTCCTTGGAGGTTCCTCCCATTTTTAAAGCCTAAAAGGATTTGGCATAATATGCATGAATTTTAAATAAAATAATGCCAGGAGATGCCAAATAATGCTAACAAAAATGAATATAAATGTACAATAAATATTTCTAGAGTTCTTATAGTAAATCACTTGAACCCAGAAGATTCATTTTATTTTACTTGATCATTTTTTGCATTACATATATTAGTAATTAATATTCTATGCTCCCAAGATACACTGTGATTCCATGTATTGTGTACAGTTGTCACTGTGGAGATGTAAAACTAGTAAATTCATAACCATTATATTCTTTCTACCTCCTTATAAAGGGCAATTATACATGACTTATATACTACAGGGATGTTAGGCTGCTTGCAAATTTTGGCTGAGCCTGAATCTTCCTTTTTTAATTCAGGAGGTAAAATTAAACATATTTAATCAAGTAAAATTTAATCATACCCACTAAAGATTATAATGAGGACAGATAACCTCAATTAAACAAAATTTTTAGTAGAAAGAGAAAAGCCTCTACTTCACTCTTTTTCCTTAATTTGTGGCTTCTGTAAACTGCATAGGAGTTTGGGAGAGATGAGTTTCAAGCTCCCTTTCAAACCAAGTGATGAAATCATAGGTACAACAATTGACATCTGATAGAAAGTTCAAACTTAGTATTCCAGCCCTATCTGATTATGGGGTTTGAATAGATGTGGGCAATAATTTGACAAGTGAGTTCACAAAAAGGCCAGATGGAACCCAAGTCTTGAATTTGAAAATCAGCCAACTAGGCTTTTTTTCATTGCATATTCTGGATGGTGCTTATATAGATCTTCCTGAAAGAACACAGACCTGTTCATGCAGCATTTGCTGTCCTGGACCTAAGGTCACCAGATTGCTTAAAGAGCCCTTGAGTTTTATCACCAATTCATGGGAAAATCCTGCCTCTGTAACCAAAGACTTTAAGAACCAAGTTCAACATTGCCAGTGCCTTCTTACTTTGAACAAGGATTTGAAAGGTACAAAGAATTAATTACACTAATGTTCTCCTAGCAATTCAAGTGAAATCGAATGTCATTGCAGCAAAGCTTAATCATAATTAGTAGATCACAAGTTTTGAAATAAGGTGCTAAAATGGAAATGTACTGAGATACTGTTTAATGACCCACTAATGCTATTTCTAGTTTTAAACTGGTCAAAGTCAGGTAGCAAGCAAGAAGGTGAGTCAATAATGTTGGTTTTTTTTTTAAATTTCCAGGTTTAAAAAGTCATTATGCAATTAAATGATTATGAAATTAATCTGGAGTGAAAAACCAGAAAAAAAATAGAATATATATTACATTACAATAAGTTGAAACACAGCTTAAATGTATAAAACCTGTACTTTTAAAAAATGGTTTATGAACTTGAAGAAAAAAAGTTGATGTAAACTGTGGTGTCTGATCTAGAGCCTTTTTTAAAATAGAAATAATCAACATTTAGCTGAGTTTTCATTCTTAGGGCAATAAAGCAAATTAGCATGTGACATAAGCCATCTCTTAATAATAGTTTCAGGCTGCATTGACATAAAGTAATCAAATTTCCATAGGAAATTTAACTTCCATGCTAGACAGCTTAATTATCTGGTACATATTTCAGTAGTTCCCATTATAAGAAAATATGCCTGAGTTTGTCACCGAGAATGTCTATAACAATAGTTTGAATATTCGATAAATTTTAATGATCTTACAAATCATCTGCCTGCTGATACATATAAATATGTGTTCCATAGATATCACTAAATTTGACCAAAAGCTAAGTGGTGAAATAGGAACTAAAATCAGCCCTGAAGCAACATCTTTATTCCAAAAATTCTTAAAATTTAACAAATAATCTTTCTCTTTGTAATATAAAGATGAGAAAATTGGCATAGAATTTGAAAATTATATAATTATGATATACTACTACAGAATGGCCTACTTTTCACCCCTTTCTAGATTATTGACCCAGCTATCCCTATCATCTTGGAAATAGATAAACAAATGTATGATGTTTTCTATTTTTATAGTGCTCTCCACTCCATAAAGCATTAATATGTATAATACCATGTGGTATCCACATTGCCCTGAAGTAGGTGATTGATAGTTAACACTATTCTTCTGTCACAGTGCAAAAATAGAAATCTAAAGTTTGTCAGAAGAGCCTTGATTTCAAATCCTTGGCCTTCTCAATGCTGTTAAAGTCAATCCATTTTGTCTTATAGAATGGACCTTGATATATTTTACTCTTTGGGGTAAAATTATAACATGCGAATTATACTTTTTTTTCGGCTCAAAGCTTATTAAATGGGATTGAAAGAGATTAATGAACGTAGGCCCATTGGCATAACCAACAGAGATAGTAGATACCTGACACTGGCAAGAAAGAAAGAAAAAATATGTTCTCTAAAGAGAATCAAGAGCCCCAGCATTGCCACAAGCTCAACTTCACTTGGTTCGGTGAAGTTAGAAACCAGCTGCCTCTGTAGCCCTGAGAACATCATGGTTCTGCTGCCAGGCCCTGTGACTGGTGCTGACATCAGAACACTACTGTCTTCAGGAAAGGATCCGAATGCCAGTCCAAGGAGGTGTGCTGTTATGAACATCAGTAATAACAAGGAAAATATTTACCCAGAACTCACTACATGTCAGGCAAATGAGAAAGCATCCCTAACTTTGCTATTCTGTCTTTCAGCCTCCTATCCTCTTCCCACTTATCTATGGTCCCTGGACTCCCACTTGCAGACTCAGTCTTACTTGAGTGACCAGGAATAGTCTAAATTGTAGGTAGGAAAGCTGCGAAGATATTTGCCTCATGATCTAAAACTCAAATACCAAATCATTATTCACTTTAGACTGGCTCAGACTTCGGGCCTTGTTTCTTATCCATCTCCTCAGTTCCTGTCCTAGCACAAGACAATATTATCCCCTCGATTTTTAAGATCCTGAAAAAAAAAAAAGACTTTATTGATCTTATTCACTACTGTCATCTTAGCAATAAGTAGCACGAAATAGGTTCTTAAACACTTATTAAATAAGCTTCAATGTACCACCACTCTAGCTGGCCCCTACACATTGGTCCTCTTGTATAAGGTTCCTAATCTCATCAGGAGTGTCATCATCACTATGGTTACAAAGCACCACTTTCTGGGGATGTACTACATGCTGTATTATATGAGGGGAAAAAAGGGCCTTCTTTGTATACATGATGTTATTTAATTTTCATGAACCTTATTAGGCAGATAATATCATTTTTATTGCACAAAGGAGAAAATGAAAGCTAAATGATTTTCACAAAGTCTCACACACACAACCATAATTCAAACAGAATCTGAGTAATTCCAAAGGCAGCCCTATGTTCTCTCTTCTAGACTCTCCTTGAAATTTCAGTGAATTTCTGAACCTCAAGCCAAGGTTTTGAATCTTATTGCTTACTCACAATCTTTCCTGATGTCAAATGCCCACATTTCCAAAGTCATCCTGTTCCTGTGTTACCCATCCCTGTGTTGGGACATCTTGTTGAAGCTGATTGCTTATCTTCTGTAGCCACACCCTCCTGGTCAAAGCCCTTCCCCAGTATGCTTTTAGGCCCCAGTAGTTGCTTCGGGGTAGGGCACATCGTATAAAAGAGGACCCAAAAAATGAGTCATAGCCAAAGGCTTTCAAGATTACCAAGAGACAGATTTGAGAAACAAAGTATAACCATACAGAGCAAAAAGCAGAAGTGAGGTAGAATACAGATAGACAGATCCACTATCAATCATTCGGTGGAATTAGAATGGGAAAAAATCTATGATCAAGAGCCCAGCGTAGGAGGCTTGAGTGAGTGGTAAAAACCACCTACTAATGCCCCTAACATTCCTTTCTGAAAATCAGCCTGGGGCTCAGAAGGGTTGAGTTCATTCAAAGTGCATAATATGCATGCTTCTGCTATTTCTTCTGCCCCCAAACTTGCATGTCTGTATTGATGTCCTGGAATATAATGGACTTTCAGCACATGTTCTGTGGGATGAAAGAATCAGACAGTTATCTTTGAAGACAATAGTGTTCGCAAGCCAGCACTTCCCCCTAAATGGTACAGGGCTACTCTACCAGTGTCTGCTCTATTCCAAGAGTGAGCCACATTCTAGGTCCCCACACTTCTCAGCCCTTCCCACACTGCTCCAGTGAAACAGGCAACTCTCAGTGGTACCAACAATATTATGTCAACTGCATCATGTATTCATAACCCTGCCTTCAGCAGCATTCATTGTATTATACAACTTTAATATGCACTGCTGTATACATCAGATACTCAAACATCTTGATGCATAAGTCTCCTAAAATCTGACATCTCTATACATACTGAAAAATTTAAGTGCTCTTTTCCAAATTTATTCTACAAGACACAAAACTGATGTTATTAATTATGCAATCATCTTTCCTTTTAAAAAAAAATTATCGTCAATGAAGAAATGCAAGTTTCAGCATTTTGCAGAAGTTGCTACATGTAGGAGGATGAGTAAGAGACATGGCCAGGAGGCCATATGCATCCTGGATAGCAGATGGAGCCTCGAGAGACAGAGTATGTCATTGTAACACATACTGTGACGCATCTTAAAATGACTTCGTTTCATGAGCTTTTAGAAGTGTTTGCATATAATTGGAGCTGTAAATATTAAATCCACAATGCCAGGGGTCTGCTTCCCATGGTCATGTCAAGTGAAGGGGGCAGTACAGGGAAATGGTCAGCAGCACAGGCTTTCAAGACCAACTTCTTGGTTTAAATCCAGGCTCTATTCCTTAGTAATTACGCCACCTTGAGAAAATTCCTCCCTCTTTCTGAGCCCCAGTTTTGTCATCTGTTAAAGAAGTCTAATCAGTGTAGTCACCTCATGAGACCACTGTGAAGATGAAATAAGGCAATGTGCATAATGTAATTGAGACGTCGGGAGGCATTCGTTCTTTTTATAATTATTATTAGATTACAATTTCTGGGCAAGAACTATGCCTTCTGTTTGCCTAAATCTTTAATGCAACCATAAAAACAATTAATTTATTTAAAAGCCTGGTTTTCTAAAGGAGTAAGCTTTAATTTTCAGAAGAAAAAAAAAAAAGGCCTTCTATATCACATAGGTCAAATGAGGTGTGAGATAATGAGAAACGAAACCTCCTGTGGCCTCCTGGCTGACAAGAAGCTATGCCAGGGTGGAAAGCCTGTTCCGAGCCCTCTAATGTGTTTATTCTGCAGCCTCCCCGTGGAAGGAGGCACTTTCATCTCTGTTAAGAGCAGTGGAAATATTAGGCTCAATTGAGCTTTCCGGGCTTTGCCCTACCTCATTTGGGTCTGCTGGTCCAGGAAGGAGCTAAGAGAATTTCATCTTTTCTCCACTCTTAAAGTAAACCAGCTTTGTTACCTCATTTCTTCTGTCAGGGTATATCTCAAAGCTCTCTGGCAAGCTCTTTCTTGAAGCCAATTCTGATTTTGAAACTTTCACTGCCCCCAGAAAAGAGCTGAATCTGTCTCTCTGGGAGAACAAAGAGTGATGGGGGAATCTCCAGAAGTGGATGCCCAAAACTCCTTAATTGGTGAAGCAGTACTGGAACTTATTACCAAAGAAAGGAGAGTTGGTAGGGGTGGAGAGACTGTACTGTGGAGTTAATATTTCCCAAATAAATAGCCTCTCCCAGCATGAGTTAGAGCTTCTGTTTTCCTGCTAAGAAGTTGATGTAATTGATAATTTGTAAAAGCAATCAATTGCTGAGACCATTGCTTGCAAATAGATGAGACACAGAAGAAAGAGCAATAGCAAAGAAAAAGACCATATTGCAGTCACTTTAGCAAGCACTTCCAACACAATGACTAATTCTACCAGTAAACTGCCACTGTTACCACTTACGGGGCCTCATTCTATACCAGACACTTTGTGTGTATGTGTGTATTATCACATTTTCATATTTAATTCGAATAAGGAATTATAGGTAGGAAGTGGTATTGTCTTCATTTTAGAGATGAGGAAAGCCTGACTTGACCCCAAAATGCTAAATGACTTGCAGATGGCCACATGGCTCATAAAGTATGGAGACCTCATTTATGCACAGATCTCCCTGACTCTTAAGTCCTAACCACTGCTTCTCAGAAGAAACAAGAAAAGGTCAACTAACCAAAGAAGGCAGTGGCCCCACCAGCAAGGACAACTTGAGACCTAAATGAGAACACTGTAGATGCTACTAAAGAAAACAATGCAAAATCAAACAGAGGCAATATAGGAATAGGTGGTGGATACAATTGTTTATCTAGGACTAGAAAAATAATAGTCAAAGAAGAATGGATGGTCCCAAGGAGACGTTTAGTTAAACGATTAACTTTTAATTAGATGTTTATGTTTTACAGTAAATCATTGTATGTATTTACCTAGATAGTGATGAATGTTTTCAAATTCTTTCTTAATGTCCCAATTAGTGCTTGTACAGCACTAATACCTACATCTGCCCATCCCTAATAAACTATTCCTTGGATGTTTTTCTTCCCCTTTCCATCTTGTCATATCCTATTAGTTTCACTTATAGTAATTTCTATTATTTATAATTATATGAAATGCTTATTTGTCTACTTACTTATATGTTGTCATTACTTATAGACAACCAAAAATATCTTACAGTGGACCTGGCTTACTTTAAGGGAGGTTAAAATTACTTTTCTGGGTTGAAGGAGAATTTAGTAAAAGATTTTATTACCTTTTTGACTAATAAATATTCTTTATATTTTGTAAACCTAACTCTTTGTCTACTAACTTGCTACTAATGTTCTCATTTTTTGTGTTATTTTTGGTTTATGAAAAGTGTTTAATGCCAGAATAACATTAGATTAACTTTAGTATATTGCTCTTTACCATTGTGATTTCTAAGACATATTTTATGTCTAAGACATATTTGGTCTTTTTTTATTGGTGCATATTAATGATACAGAATGGTGAGTTTCATTAATGATTTGATGTTTTACCTTTAGCTCTTATTTGTTTTTGATACATGATAGAATTAGTAATTAATAATTTTATTTTGATAAATAATCTATTTTCTCAACTTTTAATCTCATATTTCCTTCATATTTCTTTATGATTCTTCATGTATAATATATTAATTTACTATATTAATTTGAGGTTCTTCTTTACATGCATTAGCATTTGTTCTATTTATTTCCCTGTTAATCCTTTTGGTAGTAATTCAGTGTTTTAATTATTATTGCTGTATAACAATTACATTTTCTTTTTTGTAAATATTGATTTTTTTAGTTGTAGTTGGACACAACACTTTCATTTTATTTATTTTTATGTGATTCTGAGGATCGAACCCAGGGCCTCGCACGTGTTAGGCGAGTGCTCTACTGCTGAGCCACAACCCCAGCCCAACAATTACATTTTCTAATGTGCTTTCATATTCTTTAAGGCAAGACCCTTCTATTATTTTTCTCTTTCCAATTTTTCTTAATTTGGCCCTATAGCACTTTCTTAGTTTTTGTCCCAGATTTAGACAAAAGTTATCCTTTCAAGTTTGAATTTCAGTGTTATAAGCTTTCATATCTTTGTGCATGTGTGACTTTATCATTTCATGTGGAGAGATAGAAGACAATGAATTTGAGGCCGCTAAGCAAATAATATATCACTAGATGCTTCTAAACTATTACTTAATAAATATTTATTTGAATAATTGTGTCCCTTAAGTCTGTGAAATGATTAACTTCAACATCTGGAATTTCTCAGTAGAATTGTTTGTGGGTAGAGCATGATTACACGGATTAATCATTATCCATTGAGGGGAGGGAGAAGGGGTCTTTAATTCAATCTCATGCTGCTTTCTTATGCCAGATGCATTTATTTCTCTGTGTAGCACTAACTGTTCAATATAATTAGTTAATTTCACTTTCTCTGTAGAAAAGTATTACAGTCCCATTGTTGCTCCCATGAAAACTTGTTCCTCACACAAAAGCCATTCAGTACATACACTGGTGGGGGCATTAGTTAGACAGGCTACTACAGATTAGGGAATTCTTTCCTATAGATTTCAGATATTATCTTACAGAATTCTAAGCTGTAGAGTTGGCAGAGGCTAGAGATCAGATAAATTGAAAACACATCCCCAGAGGTTCACTAATGGTCACAAAGCTGTTAGGTCATATACAAAGGTTAAAAGTAAATGACTATTTTTCTGAAGAGCTTAAGATAGCCCTAGACAATGTTAGTTCTAAACATGGAACATATCATCTCTCCACAACCATGATGTGCTACTCAGCTGAAGCTAGTTTGCAACGTCTTGAGTGTAGTTGTGGCTTCTTCAGAGAAATTCAGCTGCATATAAGCAAATAAAAAGCTCAGCAGAAGCAGTAGTAAACACAGTGCAAAAATAGTTTCTGAAAATCTGCAGGGAAGAGCTGAGTTTTGAAAGTTGAATAAGAATAGAGGCAAATCCATTTCTAGGTAGAAAGATAGTATAATCAAATTTGTGTGGGCATGACAATGCTTCCCCCATTCAAGAAAAACAAATTGTCCAGTATGATCTGAGTCGGTGTGCATTGCAGGAGTGGAAAATTAATTATTCTCTATATATTTCATTGTTCTTAGTTGGGACAATCTCTATAACAAAAGGCAGGTTAACAAGAGAAAAAACAACAGAAATTTAACAACACATGTATCTCATGGGAGATACCCAGGGAAGTGAGTAAATCTTTAAAAGATGGCTTTAAGTTTGTGTTTAAATACCATCTTTAACTGAGATGATAGAAGGTGGCTAAGTAGATAGCCAGGTAATAGGAAAATAGCCAGTAAAAGCACAATAAATATGAGTAAGCGTCACTATATAGATTTATGCTACCTTCTCTATTGACTCATCCTTCTCTTCCTGCTACAGAAAAGGAGAACTTTCATAAATGAAGGTTTCCTTCATAGATGTAAATTTCCCCATATAGAAGCCAACTTCTGCTCTGTTCTCAGAGCTTCTCCTCTTGTCTGCAGGTTTTTTTCAAAATAATCTTTACATCAAAGGGACGTGCTTTGGAGTGGCATATTCTGCTCTTCTACAGCACACATGCAATGTTGGAAATAAAGCTAGTACTGAGGTAGGGATGACCCCTTATGCCATACTATTGATTGTGAAATTTATCCAGTGGGTAATTCAGAGGTTGCAGTTAGTACTGATATGGTCTTATGTGCGTTTTAGAAAACAAAACAAAACTGGCCACAAACTAGGGAGCTGAAGCCAAGAAAATAGTTGGGAATAATTTGTTCCTGCCAGCTAAATGTGGAGCTTGCCTTCCATTGTTCTCTTGTGTTGGAAGAGAATTAAAGAAATGGAAGAGGGAAAAGGAGAAAGCTAAAAGAGAACAGAAAGAACTCTCTGGAGCAAGTTATATGCATCAAAAGGAGGAAAGAGGAAGTGAAACTTCCATTCCTCTCACCTCCAGATCTTCTCTGGCATCTTGGCCTGGAGACCAGGAGCTACCTGGTGAATACTGACTCCTGAGTATTGATATCATCCCCTCTTTTGCTTCTGACATTTGATTTTGTCACTAAGTCCTTTTCAATTTGAAAAACCTTTCTCATTGCCCTCCCTGCCATCACTAGCAGGAGTTTCCAGTTTAACCACTCAGCACCTAGTTGATATCCTGGAGGCCTTACTTCTCCCTTCTTGTTAAATCTCCCCTAGATCACCCTCACCAAAATGCTTTTACCATCAGGAGCCTTGCTCAAAGGTTTATTTTAGGCTGCTGTGATGGCACAGGACTGCAATCCCAGAGACTTCAGTGGGAAGTTGAGGAGTTTGAGGCAGGAGAACAGCAAGTATTAAGATCAGCTTCAGCAACTTAGAACTTTCCTCAAAAGAAATTAGACTGGCAATGAAACTCCACGGTAAAGAGCCCCTGAGTTCAATCCAAGTACCAAAAAAAAAAAAAAAGTTGAATTTGTGGGGACAAAAGTCAAATTTTCAGAATATACTTAAAACCCCTATCCTATCTACCCTCATGAGTGCTCTCATTTTCTGCCTGTGATCATACTTTTCCTCTTGTAAACACCCTCAGCATCCCTTCCTTCATTATACCCAAGTCAAAACCTTTCAGTGCTCAAAGTTCAACTCAAATTATTTTCTTTTTTTCCTCTTTTTTTGCAGTGTAGGAATTGAACCTCATCTGTGCTAGGCAGGTGTTCTACCCTAAGCTACAACCCTAGCTCTGTTTCTTGCTACATATTGTTGGTTTTTTTTGGGGGGGGGGGCAGGTAGGGGAATCCATGCCACTTTCATTTTATACAAGGGCTTAAAATTTAACTGAGAAAACCCTCTTCATTTGTTGAACATGTATTATTGACCCAAATGTTTGGTAAGGTCTCACAAATATTCCAATAACTCCCAATTCGAACATACTTAGTTCAACTTCACCAATATTTATTCTACAATATGTACAAGGCATTGTTATAAACATTCTCAGACTGCCATTGTTAAAGGATAAATGTGTCAAATGTCTGCTCTTGGGAAGAATAGTTCACATATTTATTAATACTGGAAGACCATTTATACTTCATCCATATGATTAATAATTTGTGACTTTTCAAACCAGATACTCTTCCCCCATTGAATTGATGAGTTCTATAAATAGAAGGAATTGTGATGGAAGCTACATCAATGTGTTTAATTGCACACATTTTACATTTCACGTCAAGAATCCAGGCTTAGTAGATACAGAAATATAATCAAGCCTTCAACATCATACTTGATCTTGAAACACATATTGATCTTGAAACACTATTGCTAATAACTCCATATATATTAGAAGTGCTTCACTCAAGGGTCTAGAAATTTAGGGAACTATGGTCCATTCATCTTCCCTACTTCCTTATATAAGAACTTATTAAGATTTCTTTGGGAAAAGGGGGGGAGAAGAAGAAGAAGAGGAAAAGTTTTTTCTATTAGTTTTTAAAGGAAGTAAAAGTAATTTCTTTAATTATTTCACCTGAAACCTTAACAAATGAGTTATTAGCAGAAATCTAAGAAATAGGCTGCATAAAGGGAACTGACTATAAGGATGATGAGCCTTATAAAAATCAAAGACCAAATGCTTGGTGTGCCACCTCTTGCATTTAGGCCAAGAACCATCTGTCCTCTGGTGTTCGTAGCAAAAATTGTCAGGAAATAAGGTGTTAGGAATCAATGTCTCCCTCAGATAGAAAGCATATTTTCCAAAAGTATGGGAATTTTATCACAGAAGTATCTGAATACCACAGGGAAAAAATAAAGAATTTAGCCTCATAGGAAAGCAGAAAGTACCCAGTGTTACAGTCTTTGGCCAATGCTTTCTAATTCTTCTTTTTCATATCTTTAAATACAGAATCCCCTTCACCTACAACTGAGTTTAGAAAATTCATTAAGTTCTGATGCTGATGTCACTGTCTCAATCCTGACCATGAACAACTGGTACAATTTTAGCTTGTTGCTGTGCCAGGAAGACTGGAACATCACTGACTTCCTCCTCCTCACCCAGAACAATTCCAAGTTCCACCTCGGGTCTATCATCAACATCACGGCTAACCTCTCCTCCACCAAGGACCTCTTGAGCTTCCTGCAGGTCCAACTCGAGAGCATTAAGAACAGCACACCCACCATGGTGATGTTTGGCTGCGACATGGAGAGTATCCGGCAGATATTTGAAATTACCACCCAGTTCGGGGTAACACCCCTTGAGCTTCATTGGGTGCTGGGAGATTCCCAGAATGTGGAGGAACTGAGGACAGAAGGTCTACCCTTAGGGCTCATTGCTCATGGGAAAACTACACAATCAGTGTTTGAGCACTACGTGCAAGATGCCATGGAACTGGTCGCCAGAGCAGTAGCCACCGCCACCATGATCCAGCCAGAACTTGCTCTCCTTCCCAGCACGATGAACTGCATGGAAGTGAAAACTACAAATCTCACTTCAGGACAATATTTATCAAGGTAGGATTCAAGGGCCATGAGAGAAAGTAAAATTTTCCTATTTGTCCCCTATAATTCTGAGTAGTCTTAAACTCTAGTAATATTTCTGAAAGTGCTTCCAGTTACATAAGGTTAGTATCTTCATTTATCAGCTGTAATTTTATGTACCCAATGTGACAGCGAGTACTCGTCTTGCTTTTAGACCTTGGCTTAACCCCTTACTCACCATTGGTTTGGGCAAGTTATTTAAAACCTCTGAGCCTTAGTTTTCTAACTAGCTGGATAGAGAATAATAAGGACACCCTTATTAACATTAAAGTACCTTAATTAACATTAAAAGTACCTAACACCATATGGACTCATGGTAACTAAATAAAAGTATTTCTTTCCTGCCTATTCTTTTTCATATAGATATGCTTAAAAATATTTCTAAATATATAAAGACGACAAAATTACTCAAGCAGGAAATCTACTTTTCTCTCTGCCCCCAGGCCTTGATACTTAGAACAGTTATAAAGATCAAAGACAGAATCTAGAGTTAGACTGAGTTTGAATTTTAGCTCTGTGACTTACTACTTCCATTACCTAATCAAGTTACTCAACTTTGCTCAGTCTTAGTTTCTTATGTTTTGTATCAATTTATGGATAAAATGGATATAGCACTGGATCCTGTGACCCATGGAATTGGAATATATTATAGATAAATGGACTCATAGATAGATAGGAAGATAGATCTATGAATTCCATGAGAGTATTTTTTTTAATTTTTAGCAATTATGATTTAGTATTTGGGACATAAATAATTACACATACATATATTCAAATTAGGCACCTTTCTGCTTAGTACCTCAAACTGATTCCAAAGCTAGAATGAAACAGCTTATTTAAAATAAAGAGTAACCCGTCATATGGAAATGATTTTCATAATACCTGGGAAAAGAAGATATTTTGTAGGGGCCTAGATTTTCTTCTGATAAAGGATGACCTATGGCCAGAGATGCCAAGTCAGAGAATTATTGGTATTCCAGAGGTGAGAGCTCACCTGTAGTCTAGGCCCTGCTTTTAGGCAGTCCTCTTAGAACAATGACAATACAAAGTTGACAATACAAAGAAACACAAGACAACCTCATAGTGTCTTGCCTTTAAAGAATAAAATTTCAGGGAGGGGCCTCAGAATTTTACATTTGTAGATTGGGTACTACCATATTCAAGGCAACATGCTAAATGGCAAGTATAAGACTAAGCAAAATCTACAAACTCCTTTCAGAATATTGTTGATAAAATATAAAATAATTCAGACTTTTATTTCTTAAAAATATGTTAATGATAAAATTAGATGTTCTATCATCATCAGAACTTTCCATTTCTCGATATTACCTTTGAGTCTCCATAAGATTAAAGTCTATGCCTATTCTATTTTACAATTGCTGTCCAGTTTAATCTACTCTTTATAGATAACTGAAGCTCAGGATTTTATCTAAGAAAAGAAACATTCCCCTTCACAGAAAACATATAAGCAAAGCTTTGATTTATAATTTCAAACAGGCATTATTTTGGAAAGAGAATCACAAACAACAGACAAGAAAAACCACCAGTGAAAGCTACATTAAGTTGTTTACCATCTTTCTGTCCTCATGTAAAATGAAGAACACAAGAAAAATGATTCTGTGTGGATCCTAAACAAAGAATATTTGTTGACTTAGGTTGCATATATCTTAGGGATTCATTTTATCAAGATCAACCAACATATCTGGTTCCCCAAGATGTAGTTTATATCAAAATGACGTGCCTCTTTCCACAAGGATCCCCTGCACTTTGAAAGTACACAATGGCACTTACTCTGTCACCATTATTTGTCTCTGTGACTTACTTCTGAATTAGAATATAAATTCTATTAAGTGGAGACAGTATGATTCAGCCCAATCCAAAACCTAGCATGCTGCAGGCACTTAATAGATATTTATTGACAAAGGAAGAAGGAAAGGAAACTTACTATTATATGTGTATCCTAAATTTTCTGTTGCTGTAGAAGAAAATGGATAGTTGGTAGAAAAAATATTATCTAAATTATAAACACTTTTTTTCTTACATAGATACTACTGTCTGGTTATCTTTTTTCCCTTTTCTTTCTTTCTTTTTTTTAATTTTTGTATGTGTGTGGAATGTTAAGTTAGTGGATTATCTCTAACCTCATCATGACTATTTCCACATTTTTATTCCACAAATTTTAAAAACTGTGAAAGAAGAGTGTGAAGTTTGGAACCCAGCAGCAATTCACAACGTATTAGGGTCAGTGACAATATCTTCATCCCCATAGATATGTTTGAGAAATGAACTCAAAGAACTTCAGAAACTATGCCTGGGATTTCTTAAACTCCCTGAGGAATGCAGTCAAAGAGAAACTTTCAAAGTGTTCAGGAAAGGGTCAAGGAAAGTGGGTGAAACCCTGGAAGGAGTCTTTATAATGAATAACTTAAAATCTGCCTTAAGCCATGAAACATCTGTGGATCTTTCATCATCCTTATTTATTTGGTCTAATTCAATCTTTTAGAAAGTTAGTTATTCTCAGTCCATAAGTCACATCTGCATATAGTAATTTTCTTAATTGTTTCTAAATTTTGTGAGGCTGACCCCACTACCTCACTGCATAATAAAAACCGGGAGGATAATGAGCCATGTCAGAGTTATGCAAGCTTTCATTTCTCACACAGTCATTTTCAGTTTGGGCTGACAGTATTGTTAACATTTTAAAATGTTAACAGAATCGCCAAAAACATGGCATTTTCAGTATAGACTTTTAGACTAGAAAAATCATTTCTAATGGCAGAGTACATAGACATAATTACAGGTATAAAAGATTTTATTCTTCCCAGTTCCCTTGCATGCCAGAGTAAATGTCCATCATAACTAAATGCACAAAAAACTGTTTGGGGACCCAGTTTCTTGTGGGATATTTAATAATTTCTTTACAAGTTGCTTTACTAAATGTTAATTATTTGGAGCCAGTATAGCTGGCACATTATTCTGATAATTCTTCCATAAATACACATGTCAGGATGCATCTGTCCAACCAATGACCATTTGTTGAACTAAGGAGAAGTCAATAAAGACTCAAATCTTGCCATTTTTGGAGTTGACAGTCTAACACATGAGGTTTAAAAGTAAGCAAGAGTTATAAACGATGGGATGTGTGATTTTTAAGAATAGAGATGTGGCCAGGCATGGTGGCACACTCTTGACGCCAGTGAGTCAAGAGGCTGAGGTAGAGGATCCCAAGTTTGAGGCCAGCCATAGAAACTTAGCAAGACCCTGTCTCAAAATAAAAAATTAAAAGGGCTGGAATGTAGCTGCATGGTTAAGCACCCCTGGATTCAATCTTCAGTACCAAAATAAAAATAAAAATTTGTTCAGAAACACAGAGAAAGAAATAACTAACTCTTCTTAGACATTTGGTGATGGACTTTGATTTTTCAGGTTTGGAGCAAATGGACAGGCATGGAAAATGTCATATGCAGATTTTTCAAGACTAGAAAAGGAAATTTAGTACTGTTGGAGCATTAATTGCATATGAAGAGGATTTGAGATGATTCTGGAAAAGCAATTAATTTGACAGCATAGCACTCGGGTTTTTTATGCCACACAAAAGGGGTTTGCATCATAAGCACAGTAGACATCAGCGGAATGGCAGAATATTAGCCATGACACATTTATAAAATTATAGTCTTGTAACAAATTAACTAAATAAAATGAGAGAGTATAAAAGTCTTGAAAATAAATTTTAAAACCATTAGGATACAAAATTATTTTTATTTCACAAAATTAATTTCAGCCTTGCCCACATTTCCCTCCTTCCTGTACCATGAACACTAAACTTATAAAAATGAACAAAAGTTTGAGGATTTACCTGCTATTCCTAGGAGTAAGATTTGTACCTGCTGATCTGAAGGCCCTGGTTGCTAATGAATCCATTGTTCTTGGAGAAAGACCTTCATGGGTTACTCATAGTCAGGTCAAGGGCACTTACCCTTTAAATTTTTAAGAGTATAGACCCCAGTAAATACCCCTTATCCTTGGCCTGAAAAAGTCCCTGACCGTTTGCCTAAGTAATTATAATTCTGATAGCTATTTGAGCTTCTAAGAGGGATGTGAAATCCTGACTTTCTTCTTCAAACAGCTTCTGAACTTCATTTCTGTATCCTGCAAGAGTTCTATGAAGCAGGAAATAATTAATTCATTTATTCATTCAGACATTTATTGAAATTTGCTAATATTAGGTAGAAAAAAACCTCAACTGGAGACACAAAGAGTAAAAAATATATAGAGGGTTCTGCTCTCAAGAAGCCGACAATCCCTTGCATCTGTTCTCACACCAGCAAAGGATAGACCCACCTTATTATCTATACTTTTATCCATTTTTCTTGACCTGGATATTTGATTATCATTATTTATTGAGCCAATACCCATTCTATTTGTGATTATTCTCTGGCACTAGCTGGCATTTCTAGTCCCCCTTTCAGTTGATCTTGAAGCTTGATCCAACTTGTTAAAATCTTTTCCCCTACAAATTATGTTCATCTTGATGTTTACATGGTCAAGCAATACAGAGACTAATTGGCCTTTCCTTAACAGCAAATCCTTTAATTATTGATTCTGCACATATTATTAAGAACCTGTTAATGGGCTGGGGTTATAGCTCAGTAGTGGAGTGCTTGCCTTGCACATGTAGGGCACTGGGTTCGATCCTCAGCACCACATAAAAATAAATAAAGTTATTGTGTCCATCTACTACTAAAATTACAAAAAAAGAGTGAAGTTATAATTATAAAAGGAGAACCTATTCTGTGTTCTTGTAAATATATCAAAATAGATTCTACTATCATGAATAACTAAAAATAACAAATAAAAATTTTTTAAAAGAACCTATTATGTGCCAGATACTAGAAAAGTTTCAGAAAAAAAAATACCAAAACAAATATCCATTCAAAAAAACCTAAGATATAAATTGATGATGTTCCACAATTTATTCCTGGATATCAGAAGAGTTCCAGCAACACTTGAGGCTGCATGGTATAATTTTATTTTTGCGTATTCCTATCTAACAACCACTATAATATAGCAGCATTGTGATGCTAGAAAAGTTATTTAAATTCTATAAACCTTAATTTTCTCAACTACAAGGATTCCTATCTCAAAAACTTAAGTTTGTATGCCTAAGGTTACTTAGCTAGTACCTTGATTAAAACCAGCTTACTGAAATCCACGTTCTGGACTCTTGGAATTAACATAAATCTACCTTAATTGGGATCCTATTACTTTGTAATTTATATTCTTTCTTCCAAAAGCAATATAAAATCTGAGGTATAATTTCCTCAGTATTAGATTCTTCTCCTAAAGATATCTGCCAAATCCAAGATATCTGCCTATAGGTTTCAACATGTATTTAAAAGAAGTTGCATTGAGTGTGGAGGCCGGAGGGCAGATGCTGCTTAACATTGGCTCCCTGCAGCCCTGTGGAAAAATGCATTGCTGTAAGTGACCTACCACATCCAGCTTCACTCTTAGGTTAACTAACTCAGCCAGAGCTACCAAGGAATTAAAACTTCTGGAAAACACCTCTCGTGATCTCAGGGAGCAATGTGTAAGACCTGCCTTTCCAGATACTTCCATCAGGATTCCCTGTCACTGGACTAACTGACTGAAATCCTTTGAATTTTTTCCCCACTCTGGTCATTTTGGTCATAAAAAGAGTTAAGTCTAAATTTTTCACTAAATCGTGGGAACTTAAGAAGGAACAGTGGAAAATATGTGTTCCTTCATGACTATTTTGATAAGTACAGCTCAAATGAATTTAATCCAGGTTTCCAGCAGGCTTTAAACTGGCATTTTTCCATTTTAGAGAAACTCCCAAGTTTTTATTTGCCTGAGAAGAAATCATATTCTTTGTCAACTTTTTGACCTTATTTGCATGTTGTAAAATTTGGAAATATGCCCCCCAAAAGTGTAAAGTTATAGAGGGTAATGTTGTAACTTTACTCTGAATTCCAGATCAATGTCTCAGGGCCACCTCAATCTCCGTGCCCTATAAACTTTCAGAGGGATGTTTCACTGGCAAATTCTGTACAATGTTCCATTGTCGGGGGTATTCTAAGAGAATACGGGGGAAATCAGTGCCTGGGCTAGCACCAGGTCCAAGTCAAAAGAGACAGAATAAATTAAATCGGTTATTATACATAATGACCAGAAATGGTTTAAGGGTAAGCACGGACCATAAATATGGAGAAGAGTCAGGGCCACAAGGAGAAAATCAATGACTGGTAATATGGAACAGAGGTAACTGTTGTGTACCATAAGGAAAAAGAAAACACAGGGGAACAGTGTCATTTACAACACATGGAAGCAAGAAAAAGAGAGTACTGAATTCATGTTTGATTTCTTGATACAGACACATCCCAACACACACCAATAACATGGCCCAAAGCATGTATTACATTATGACCTAATCATTATTTGGGGGGAAGAATTCAAAAATGTAAGAAGCTCTTCTTCCACTACATGGTTTTACTTGTAAGTAACTGCATTTCTTAGATATTGGCAAAACATAGACCCAAGTGATTCATATATATGTACATATACTTAATATATTAGTAAATTGCTATTACCCATTAACTGATAGAGATCCACTTTTTAAAAAATAGGCCTTGTATATTGTTTGAGAAGATAACATAATAAGTGATTACAGCGTATAGGACCCTCTGCTCAGGATTGAAATTTAGCGGTTTTAAATTCCTGCTAAATTCCTTATCAGAGAGGCTTCCCATTGAGCTAATTTCTATTTTTAAAACTATCCATTATTCAGGAGGAAAATGTATTAGAATCTTAATGCTTCAAACAACCTACAAATTGCAAATGCAAATGCTTCCTGCCTGATTGAGCCTCATTCTTTTGGAAAATGATGAACTCCTAAGGAGATACATGTCTGATTTGAGCAGAAGACATATATTTAATTGCAAAGTCAGGTACTGTGTTATGCCCAGGATTCAGATGACTTGGTGTGATTGGTGCTTAGATGAACACGGAAGTCTCTTTTAGCCTAGCAACCTGTTGTGGTATGGTGCAGAGTAATGGGAATAGGATGGGGGTGTTCATTCCTGACAGCAACTCTAAAGATATGGCTCTAGGGATGTGTAGTCTGTCAAAGTCCATGCCTTCGAGGATCTCAGTCTAAAAAGTCAGAGCTAAGGTTAATCAACTGCCAAATACTTGCACTTCAGGCTGCTAAGGAAGATTAGGATGTTCAAAGAGTCATTTTACATGTAGTTCAAGAAATCATCTACTTCTAATTTTGCATTTGGAGAGTGGTCCTGTGTGAGAAGAACAAAGTCAATCAAGAGTTGGCAATATATTAGTAGGGTAATAGATAAGCTCTGTGGCTTAGATGGCTAAATTTATATTGTCATATACCATAAGGATATGTCAGATACCACAAGGGTCTCCTTCTGTGAAACAAGCCACCAAGTGAGAGATAAACTAATAACCATGGCATATAGACAAGGATCCTCCAGGGCTGGAAGAAAAAGGGTGGGTTGACAAAAGCAGACACTGGAAAATAAATAAATGAATGGAAGTAACATAGATGCATTCCAGAGAATAGGGAGAGAGAAACTAGTGTGGCAACTAAGGAGAAAAAGTCCATTCAAGTAGAAATTCAAGTGGGAATGGTCAAGAGTTGATATAGATAAGCTCTTCTGCCCACAGGACAGAATGTTGCATGGAGTCCACCAAAAGATTAGACAGAGGGAGAGGGATGGAGGAAAGGAAGAAACTCAGTACAATAAGACAAAGAATATTTCATAAGATAACTGTAGATTCACCCTCATACCAAAAACCATAAAAAAATACTGGAAGGAAGAAAAAGAATTACAAGCTTGAGAAAGAGACATGAAATGAGAATGTAGGGAGTAGGAGAGTTTAGGGACAATCTCTGATATATGAAGGAATATCACACACATGGATTAAAATACAAACAGAAAAATATAAATAGCTAGTAATTAGACAATGGGAGGTCTGTGTAGACTGTGAAATAATCAGAATTGGGCATAAGATTTCTAAAAGACTATCCAAGCAGAATAATTTGGAGCTCCTGGTAAAAACAAGAGGAGGAATGTGTGTGTAAGTGTGAGCTTATGAGAAATGCAAAGGTGCAGATTGGAGGATGTGAGTTTTTTATTGGAAGATTCAAGGCAGATATGAGTCATCAGAAGAAAGGATAGGATTTCTAAATGTCCATGGGTCTGTTCCCAAGTCTCCTCCAGTCCCAGAAAAATAGGAAGCCTTCAGAACATTTCTGTGTGTCATTACAAAAGGCCTTTACTGAGATGAGTTTTGTAATCAAGAGTTGATGTATCTGGAGCCGAATAAAAAAGGAACAAGATGCAAATATTTAGAGTCAGTGTGTAGGAGCCAGTAAAACTGACAACTGAACCCAGTAAACTAACAAGAATTAGATGGTGCTGTAGGGGTTAGGAGGAGTTTGAGAGAATGTCAATGGTAAAAATACTGTCAAAGATTTCTAATCAGGCAAAGGCAAAAGACAAAATTAAGTTCTCACAGGCAAGAAAAAAATGATAAAGCATTATGAAGGATGAAACCAATCTCTCACTCCTCAGGGGGAAAATATTAAGTATGATGAGATGATCATGAGAAAAGAAATTCAGATCATTTTTCAAGATACAAAAGAATGAGGATACAGATTTTTTTAATGATACCAAGAAATTTCCCAGAGGGAAAAATAAATTTCAGGGCTTTACAGAGAAAATAGATATTCACATGTACAGATATGATTAATGGAAGGCAACATTAAGGGGAAAGCAGAGATAATAGGGCAATTTCAAAGAAACAGAACACAAGCGAGAGAAGATGATATACAAAGAAGTTGATGGGTGAAAAAAATCAAAGTAAAAATAAATGTATGACCTGTAAACACTTAGGATATGAAAAGGGCACAGGAGGATGTCCATGCCTTTAAACAACACAAGAGTCCATTAATACTTTCCCAAATGAAGATTAGAAACAGCTGGACTATTACAGAACCATTACAAAAGCAGGAAAAAATACTGATTTATAATAAATAAAACCTAAGACTAGTGAAACTTTATATGCGAATAAGAAGAAAAATCAGGGGAAACAGTTCTGCAAGTCTTTAAGAGAGCAGTATTTCTAGTGGGAGATTTTTTAAAATCTGGCTCTAGTAAATTGTAGAGCAAGTTAACAAAAAGTAAAGCATAATAATATAAATTATTCATGCAAATTAAGTAAACAATAAAAATCAAGTGAAACATGAATAATATAATTGATCAGAAAAATTAAGATAAACACTGCAGTTAACGTTGCATAGAGAATGTATATACTCACATCAGTAAGTGCATGGAATACTTACCAAAAATGCCAGTAGCACTCAAAACAGGCTGTAGCTGGGTGCGATGGCACACACCTGTAATCCCAGAGGCTAGGAAGCCTGAGGCAGGAGGATGGCAAGTTCAAAGCCAGCCTCAGCAATGGCGAGGCAGGCGCTCAGCATCTCAGTGAGACCCTGTCTCTGAATAAAATACAAAATAGGGCTGGGGATGTGACTGTGGTTGAGGGCCTCTGAGTTCAATCCCTGGTACCAAAACAATAAAAATAAAAAATAAAAAAGAGAATACACTTTTATATGGAAAGTACAATCAAGAGTTGATGTATTTAAAGCTTAAACCATTTCAGTAATACAATTATTAGCTATTTAGAAAACAAAAGATCAACATACTAAAATCATTTACATCTGAAAAAAGCAATAATCATGGTTAAACTGATAGATTTCAATAATTAAATTCTAAAAAGGAAACAGTAAACATGGGAAATAGGAAGAAAAAAACTTGAGGATTAACACATAAGATAAAAGACATATTATAAAACATCAAAATAATCAAATAAATCCAAGGGCTGCTTTTAAAAAATATTTAAATCTCTTTAAGCCTCATTAAAAAGCAAATTGCTAATAACAGGGTGAGTATAGCATATGAAAATGGGTTTTTCTATTATAATAAAACAATACATATAGTGCATTTGGAAATTTCAGTAAAGTGTGTGACTTTCTACTAAAACACAAAATGCTAAAATTGACAAGTAGAAAATTTGAGTAGACCAAAAAAATTAACTAATATAGATATGATCAAAATGTCTACCACCACACAAAGATCACACACAATAGACCGTAAGATAAAAAATATATATATACCTAAAGTGGATGAGTCACTGATACAGCTTTTCAAATCTTTAAGAAATAGACAATTCCAATGATATATATACTCTATTCCAATGCAAAAAAAAAAGATGGAAAATAACTTGATTATATGCCAGAGTGTTTAGTTCACAATTCAAGGTTAGCTATTTAAAAATAATTTCTGTTACCATATATTAAATATTTGTTCTTACCACCATGCCAAGAAACTTCCATACATTATCAAAATTAATTTGAATACTATGACCATGTTAAATAGTGGCCATAAATTGAAATACCAGACATTGTTACTCTTATTTGTAATACTAACAAATAGAATGGTACTTGGCACGGATGCATATGTACTCACTGGCCCAGGGTGGACCAGGCCATGCCCTATCCAAAGGGAAGTCTCCCCTTAGCTCCAGATGGTTGTTGTTTTTCTAGAATAGGGGTTAATTTCCAACAGGTGTTCTGTTTATCTTAATTTTTTTTCAATTATTTCTAGTTCTGTGCTCCATTAACTTTTTATTTTTTTAATTGTCAATGGACACAATACCTTTATTTTATTTATTTATTTTTATGTGGTACTGAGGATTGAACCCAGTGCCCCACACATGACAGGCAAGCACTCTACCACTGAACCACAACCCAACCCCGATCCATCAACTTTTAAGGGTTGTCTTAGATGATTATTAATTATGTTGTCATAAGTGATTTTTTAATATATATATATATATATATTGCAAAACTTTGGACCACCAGTTTTACTACTTTTGATCTAAAAAACAATAAAAAGCACTTCTAAACATACAGCTCTGTCTACTCTGTTGTTTTGTGTTTTTTTCCTATGCAGAAGCTTTTTAGTTTCATGTAATCTCTCTTTTTTTATTGGTTGTTCAAAACATTACAAAGCTCATGACATATCATCTTTCACACATTTGATTCAAGTGGGTTATGAACTCCCATTTTTACCCCAAATACAAGTTGCTGTTGTTTTTTTTTTAAAAAACACAGCCAAAAAAATAGAATATTTTTTAACCCTATATATTACCTACACCAAATATCTATGCAGTATATGGCAGTTAAAGTACTTTTTTAATAATAGAAAGAAAATAATTTAAACACATACAGAAGAAGTGTGAGATTTACACATGCCCTTTGTCATATAATCTAAGAAAATTAAAATCAAGAACACAGAAAACATAAAAAATGCAGTCAGCAAGTTTTATTTAAGATGTAAAACTAAAATAAATTTTTTATTCATCCATTATACATGCACAAAACTCAAACAAGCATTTTCTTACAAAGAAAACTATACTAAATTTTTTAAAAATAAAAAGCAAACATTTTAGGGACTGAGGTTATATCTCAGTGGCAGAGTGTTTGCCTAGAATGCATGAGGCCTTGGGCTCCATCCCCAGCACTGGAAAAAAATATATATAGTTTATTATTCATTTCCTCTAATACAATTAGAAATAAAGATGCTATATTTGATGGTATATTTATAACTTTAAATGCCTTTATTATTATAAAATAAAATGTGAGCACAGATATATCCTCATCAAAAAATAAATAAATAAATGAATTAGAAAAGAAAGAGGTAGGGGCTGGGATTGTGGCTCAGTGGCAGAGCGCCTGCCTTGCACATATGAAGCACTGGGTTTTATCCTCAGCACCACATAAAAATAAATAAACAAAATAAAGATATTGTGTCCATCTATAACTAAAAAAATATTTTAAAAAACAAAGAGGTAAATTTAAATGAAAAGTCAAAATTAATTGAGGAGAAATTCCTAACTTAGCATAAATGACATTGTATGCACCTCTTTAGCAACACATTCCAAGGAGAATATCATTTGCCAAAATTGACCAGGAAAAGTAAAAAGTTTAATAGAAGAAATTTTAAAATGAATTAAAGGATTATATATTTTATTTATTTTGTAGTTTTCGGTGGACACAGCATCTTTATTTTATTTTTATGTGGTGCTGAGGATTGAACCCAGTGCCCCGTGTACGCTAGGCGAGGACGTTACGGCTTGAGCCACAACCCCAGCCCAGGATTATATTTTTTTAAGTGCCAGGTCCAGATAGTTTTAGAACTGACACCCACAAACTCAAATGGAAAAGCAAAACACTAATCATTTCAACTGAAATTTACCTAAAATGTTTCTTTTTTTTTTTTTTTATTGGTCGTTCATAACATTACATAGTTCTTAATACATCATATTACACGGTTTGATTCAAGTGGGTTATGAACTCCCGCTTTTACCCCGTATACAGATTGCTGTGTCACATCAGTTACCCTTCCATTGATTGACATATTGCCTTTCTAGTGTCTGATGTATTCTGCTGTCTGTCCTATTCTCTACTATCCCCCCTCCCCTCCCCTCCCCTCCCCTTTTCTCTCTCTACCCCTTCTACTGTAAATCATTTCTTCCATTTGTGTTATCTTGTCTTACCCCTCCTTCCCTCTTATATGACATTTTGTATAACCCTGAGGATCGCCTTCCATTTCCATGCAATTTCCCTTCTCACTCCCTTTCCCTCCCACCTCTCATCCCTGTTTAATGTAAATCTTCTTCTCAAGCTCTTCGTCCCTACCCTGTCCTTGTTTACTCCCCTTATATCAAAGGAGTCATTTGGTATTTGTTTTTTAAAGATTGACTAGCTTCACTTAGCATAATCTGCTCTAATGCCATCCATTTCCCTCCAAATTCTATGATTTTGTCATTTTTTAATGCAGAATAATACTCCATAGTATATAAATGCCACACCTAAAATGTTTCTTATAGAAAGTTCTTCCCTTCCCGGACGTTTAAGACTACCTTCCACCTGATTTAGAAAGTACAATAAAACCTAGGGGTAAAGTATAATCAGATCTATAATTTACTTTTTTAATTTTTATTTTTATTTTTCCTTTTTAGTTATACACAACCTTTGGATTCATTTTAATAAAATTTTTTAAAAGCATGGAATATAATTGGCTCAAATTCAGTCCCCAGTATTTCCCCTTTCCCTCTCTTCCTTCCTCTCCATGTTCTCTTTACTCTATTGATCTTTCTGTTATTTACTTTTAGAATTTTTTGTGGGGGAGGAAGGGGGTTAGTGTCTTGTAGATATACATAATGGTAAAAGTTACTGTCGTATATTCGTATATGTACATAGGAAAATTAGGTTAGACTCATTCCTCTGTTCTTCTCTTATCCTGTCCCATCTCTCTCCCCCTCTTCTCCTTCATATAGTCCACCAACCGTTCTTATATTTTCATGGAATTCCATTCCCCCCTCCCCTTCCTCCCCTCTCCCTCTCCCTCTCACTCTTCCTCTCCCTCTCTCTCTTATTTTTTTCCTCCTTGTTTTGGACTAGCTTCCACGTACCAGAGAAGATATTCAACTTTTGACTTTTTGATCTGGCTTATTCACTTAGCATGATAGTCTCCAGATCCATCCATTTACCAGCAACTGCCGTAATTTATTTCTTCTGTAAGGCTGAGTAAAACTCCATTGTGTATATAGACCACATTTTCTTTCCTTTTTTTTTTTTTTTTAGTTATACTTGGACACAATACCTTTATTTTATTTATTTATTTTTATGTGATGCTGAGGATCGAGCCCAGTGCCTTGCCCATGCTGGGCAAAGGCTCTACTGCTGAGCCACAACCCCAGCCCCCATATTTTCTTTTAAGATGTCCTAAATGAGTTAAAACCAGGAGTTTCCTATTATATCCACCCACCACCTATATTCTGTCTGACTTTCTCAGAGCAGAGACCATTACCTCTCTACTTGTGCCTTAAAACACAACATTTTTGCCTTCTCAAGAGCATTATCCCAGACATTCTTTCCTATCTCTCCTATATCAATGATTTCTCCACTTAGCTGGATCATTCCCATTGGCATAAGAACCAGTGCATCATTTTCCACCTGAAATATATACACCTATGCATGTATGATGTACACACATACCCATGTAGATGTTTACTTGATTTCCCCCTCCATCACTATTCCATGTGTATTCTTCTCTTTACATCATGTTCTAAGGAGTTACCTCCCATTTCTCTCTTCACATTCTCCCTTGAATCTGCCCCGCTGAGGTATTAGGCTTCAGCACTTTACCAAAATCACCCTACAGAAGTCACCAGTGACCTGCACATTTCTAAAGCCAGTCGTCAATTCTGTCTTTGTTTCATCCATCTGCCAGAAGCATTTGATATATTCTATCACTGTCCCCTTCTTCAAACACCTTTTACTCGGCTTCTAGAACACGTCACAGCCTGTCCTCCTACATCTGTGGTTATTCTCAGTATCTTTTCGTAGTTCTTCCTCACCAGTGCCACCTGTAAATGTTAGAGTGTCCCAGGGCTCATTCACTGACCTTCTCTTCACCTATGATCATTCACATAGTGATCTCATTTGGTCCTAAATGCTGTGTATATGTTGATGGTTTCCTCATTTGCATCTGCAGTGTAGACCTTATTTCTTGAGCTCCAGATGATCCAACTACCTCCTTGACATGAGTCTGTATCTTTATAAGTTATCTCAACCTTAACAGCCACAAAATTGGGTTCTCTCCCATCTCAAATCTGATTCCCCTCTGGTTTTCTTTGTCTCAATGGCAATTCCATCCTTGCAGCTGCTCAGGGTACAAACCTCCGTGGCATCCTTGACCCTCCTTTTCCTAGCAACCCTGTCTGAGCTGTCAGAAAATTCTGTCAATTCCAGCTTCAAAACATGTCAAGATCCAATTAATTCTTCCCACCACCATAACTACCCCCTCAGTCCATACCACCATCACCTTTTGTCTACATGTGTGAAATAGCTTCCTAACTGGTCCCTCTGTCTCTGCTCTTGTCACCGAAGTCCATTTTTAGCAGCACTGTGACAATCCTGTTAAAACACAAGTCATATCAAATCATCTTTGTATTCACAATCCACCAATGGCTGTCCATCTCACATCAAGGAAAAAGAGTGCTTACAATGGCCTAGAAAAACCTATTTTTCCCAAACCCACCCCCCTACAAATTTTCTCTGACTGCATCTTCAACTACTCTGCCCTCATCCCTGCTCATATACTCCAGACACACTCCCACTTCAGTGACTTGGGACTTGTTTTTCTCTATACATGGAATGCTCCTTACCCAGATATCCTCATGCCCAGTTCTTACCCGTCCTTCAGCTCTTTATTCAAATATCACCTTCTCAGAGAGAAAGCCTTCACTGGTCTTCTACTTTATTTTTGTCCTTTCCACTGAGTGCCATCTAATATCTCATGCATATTATCCATTTAGCATATTTGTTCTGCCTCCTTCCATAGAATATAAGCTGCATATAAGCTGCATAGATTCCTGTCTTCATTCACTGCTAGGCACCTAGACCAGTGCCTGGCATTTAGTGAGTATTGTTGAATGCATAAATGATTGAATGGGTAATGTGTTGTTTGTTAATATCTTTGCTCATTTGTTTGAATGAGTAAGTATGAAATTCCTTTAATTAGTATGTTGGGATTTTGTGTGCTAATACGGCTTCTAGAGTAGATCATAAATATAGTAAATACAGATCTTGCTTATACGATGAACTGTCTCAAAACATTTTAAAGTAATTTACAAAGTACCAATTTTATCTCAGGTGCCATAAAAATCTGACTTATTCTTAACTAGTGACATAATGAGAGACTTTCAATAAAGTAAAATTAATTAACGAGCCTCATTCATTTAAGCAGAAAGGATTCCTTGTGGTGGCAGTGAGGGTGTTGCTGGACTGGTCTCTTAAACATCACTGTGTGCAAGGCACAGTGCTAAGCTAGGTCCTCACTCCTAGAGTGAGAGCCAGGTCCTCATATGATTGCAAAGGTGTCGTAATATTCTTCTTAGTGGTCTCTGGGTCACCATCTCTTCTTTCCTATATACACATTTTACTTGCTTACAGGTCAGTATTACTAATATGGCCCTCTGGTTATATCATTACACTGCTCAGAAATCTTCATTGCTCCCTTTGTACTATTAAAAAAATCCAATCTCATAAAATGGGTGTGTAAAAATTCTCTGCAGTCTAGTTGCAGTGTGTTTTTCTGTTTCAAATATTTCTCCACCTTGCTTTCCAATCCAATTGTTGTGCTTACTGACCCTTCTCAGAGTTTCCATCTTTTGTTGTTTTGTTCTGTGTTGATGGTGCTAAGGATCAAACCCAGGACCTTGTGCATGCTGTGTAAGCACACTATCACTGAGCCACATTCCTCACTGTGCTTTTCATCTTCTTATCTTTATAACATTCCTGAATCTGGAAGATTTGTTTACAGTGCATATCAAGGCTGGAGCAGTTGTCTGATCAGCATAAAGAATGGTGTTGGTATTATTCCCTTGGATTCAAGTTCTTAATTCCTATTAAAGGAACTAAAGATTAGTTTGATCTTTTCTTATGCACACATTGCTCTCTGGGCTTACACTGAGCTTACATTCAACTAAATACTGAAGGTCTTATTTATATGACCCATTTTGGTGTGGTTTGTGAGCTAAATATGATCCTATGCACTGACCCTCTGAAAAATCACTGCTTTTTTATGAAGACAAAATATCTCTTGATCATACCATCTTTTTTTCAACTTTTCCTGCTACCACCTTGTAGAATTAGCACAGGGAGAAGTGAGAGAGAGGGAGAGAGAAGGAGGAAGCACTCGGCCTGGCACATGGAATTATATTTGGGACCTCCTCCTTCTAAACTGTTTCCTATAGAACCAGCAAGGGAAAAAAGGTATTCTAAAATTATCTCTGATGATCATGTCCCTCTTCAGACAGATTCTCCTCAGTGTCTCCCCATGGCCTCATGTGACCTCAGAGATGACATGATTCGTTTCCCACCCTCATCCGCAGCCTTATTTCTCACCACCTATTGTCCCACAGTTTGCACTCTCCACCTGTGGACTTTGTGCATCTCTCAGGGCTGACAGCTTTATTTTCCAGTTTATCTTCCTGAATAACTGTGTTTTCTTCTTCAAGACTTAGCTCTGCTGCTACCTCCTCCTCCTCTATGAAGCCTTCCTGAGCACACCTAGGGTGAAACCTGCAGGTGGCTGTGTTCTCTCTTCTGGTGACACCAGATTTCCCTCTATCGGGATACTCATTATACTGGTGTGAATTGCTTCTTCGCTTTCTTTCTCCCCACAAGTAGATTTTGAGCTCTTCAAGACTAATGAGTTTTCATCTCTGTAACTATTAGTGGTAAGATGGTACCTGGTATTTCTCTCAGTTTATCATGCCATCACAACTGTGCCTAATTGCTTTTGTTCTTGTTCGTTCAAGAGTCCAGGACAAGGTAGAAAGGAGCATGGTAAAATTCAATTTATGCAAAAGCAGGATGGCAACATCACTTTGCACTACTTTTAATCTTTCAACTAATAGAGTAAGCATTTATACTCTGCTTGATTATCGTTACATTTCAAAGAATATATAGAGAAGGCAACGGTCGCTAAAAAGTATCGATGAGATTACTTTAATTTACCCTCTCTGTAAGTCTGAAAATAAAATAGGCATAAATAATCTGTCATAAATGGGAGATTCTCTGGCGCCCAATATATCAGTGCCAATTGCACAGTGAAAAAGACTCTGGGTTTTCTGGGCTGGGAAAGCTGGAGACCTTTGGATTCTGATTGATTTGCTTTCTTTGACAGATGGCTGTCTCAAAGCCAACTGAGTACTGTCCTCCTGTCATGGTCATCTTAACTGCTACCACTGCTAATGAGGAATAGGCTTTACTGAAAGGAGGGAGCTGTATTATCTGCAAAAAAAAAAAAAAATTCTGAAGACTTCTAGTGCCACCTTTTGAGATGCTTTAAGTATATACTTATTCAGAGGCTATCCCTCAAGGGTTCATCAAGCTAAAAATCTATAATCATTAAGCCCCAAACACTCTTAAAATAATGAAAGACTCCCCTTTCTACAACTTTCAACTTTGCTTTCCAGATTACTAAACTGAGTAAATAAAATTAACCTATTTACTACTGGCCTTTTTTTATTCTCTAGGTTATGTCAGCAAATGTTTATATGTCTATGTTTTAAGAAATCTAAAAGTAGATTTCTTATCAGAAATACAATCATAGTCCCCCTTCCTTTATAGGACCAAGATAATTATCAATTGATTAATCTGTATATTTTAATGGTTTGGTTCCCTGCTTCTCTGAAGAAACAAAAAAACTGTTTTAAAGTCTAAGATAGCTGAGACTTCATTACTTGTTGAATAATAGAAATTATTTTAAGTGATAGAATCCCGCTAGGGAGTGCTAACATGAATAATTGCTGTTACATGCAATCTATCAGAATGAAGAGTTTCATTGCATATAATGATAGTAGCATCTTCAAAAATGATTTACATTTATCTCTATTGAACATTGGTGCATACTTCACACTTTCTGATTTTTCTATGTCCCTTCTGTGGCAACATAACTTGATACTACTTCTATTAGCAATTTTAAATTATGGAGTATTGTTTATGATAGGCAATGGGTGAATGTGTTTTGCTATGCACTTAGACTTATATCATCTGGTTCCTCAGAATACCTACTATGTGACATTCCACATTTCAATTTAATTTCTTTTAATTTGAAATGTGTCTTGAGTCACTGCTATGGGTTTATCTTAATGCAGTATTTGTGTGTGTGTATGTGTAAGTGTGTGTGTCCAACTAGAAAAATTATAATAAAAGACTTGAAAAAGAAAGCTGGGTATGGCCTCAATTGTAAACAAAACTTGAATGACATTAAATGATAGCTATCATGTCTAAAATATTTGTTCCATATCAGAAAGTATAGAATGTGCTTTATATGCATTATGTCCAACCCTTATAATGGAGGAAGGATTATTTTCCCCATTTTGCTGAGAATGAAACTAAAGCCTACAGTTCAGTAAACTGACCAAGGTCAATGCTAGCAGGTGGCTGGGCCAATATTACAATGCAGTTGAATCTGATGCCAAAGTTTTGGGCTATTATTCTGACAGGAGGCCTTGAAGGCAAGTATAGAGATGCCACAGTTTATGTGTTACCACTTATTTCTCATCTTCTCAGGCTCAAGAAAGACAGAGGCTATGACCAAGCATTTTCCTGTCCAGTTTATATCAGAACATATACTGAAAGTGCCTGAATTCATAGAGTTAGGAATGGGTTTATCATTTAGTTGGTAATTTTCCTTTCTTTGACTTTTGGCAGGAGCTCTCCCTAGAGCCAAGGCCAGTTGTTTTTCTAATGACAAGGGAGGGTAGCCTGAAGCTATCCAGAGAACTGCAAGTTTATTTATCATTCTTTTCTTTGTTTCATGGACTATATCCAACATGCAGCCCTGAACTGGCCCCATGTGGAAAGATATATTAATTGTTTACACTCTATAAGGAGAAACATGGTAACAAGATTTGGCTATTTCTGATGTTATGAATGCAGGGTTTTTTAATATTTATTTTTTAGTTTTAGGTGGACACAATATCTTTATTTTTTTATTTTTATAGGATGCTGAGGATCGAACCCAGTGCTTCATGCATGCTAGGCGAGCACTCTACCACTGAGCCACAACCCCAGCCCCAATGAAACATAACCCTTGCAGTTTTAAAGTGATTATAAAAATAGATGCTTGCTTACTTACTAAAATTCACTTGAAAACCAGAAATATTTATTGAGCAGATTTGGTTGCAATGAAATACATAGTGAATGGTATAAATTGTTTATGTTAAAGATGCTCAGAATCTCCCAAACTTGAAAAGCTTTTAAAGTACGTAACAGTCTATAACATAAAACAATAATACATCACTTAGCTAAAAATTAAAAGATCTGGAGTAAGACCAATTTTTAAACATCTGGCTGGGATGTTAAAACCTGAGGGTAAGCTCTCATTAGTTCAGAGAAATAGAAATATTCTCCCAGACAGAGTTTAGCTTATTAATGCCTGAAGAAGCTATGGAGAATACCTTTAAAGGGGGGGGGCGTGTTATTAAAACAGAGAGGCAAAGATAAGCAAGGCTTCCTATCTTTGGCTTTACCTCTTCTTTACTTTTCGCCTTTGCTCCTCTTTACTAGGTTTCTAGCCAACACCACGTTCAGAGGCCTCAGTGGTTCCATCAAAGTAAAAGGTTCCACCATCATCAGCTCAGAAAACAACTTTTTCATCTGGAATCTGCAACATGACCCTATGGAAAAGCCAATGTGGACCCGCTTGGGCAGCTGGCAGGGCGGGAAGATTGTCATGGACTATGGAATATGGCCAGAACAGGCCCAAAGGCATAAAACCCACTTCCAGCACCCAAGTAAGCTACACTTAAGAGTGGTTACCCTGATTGAACACCCATTTGTCTTCACAAGGGAAGTAGATGATGAAGGCTTGTGCCCTGCTGGCCAACTCTGTCTAGACCCTATGACTAATGACTCCTCCTTATTGGACGGCCTATTTAGTAGCCTCCATAGCAGTAATGATACAGTGCCAATCAAATTCAAGAAGTGTTGCTATGGATATTGCATTGATCTGCTGGAAAAGCTAGCAGAAGACATGAACTTTGACTTTGACCTCTATATTGTTGGGGATGGAAAGTATGGAGCTTGGAAAAATGGGCACTGGACTGGGCTGGTGGGTGATCTCTTGAGTGGGACTGCCCACATGGCGGTCACTTCCTTCAGCATCAACACTGCACGGAGCCAGGTGATTGATTTCACTAGCCCTTTCTTCTCCACCAGCTTGGGCATTTTAGTGAGGACCCGAGATACAGCAGCTCCCATTGGAGCCTTCATGTGGCCACTCCACTGGACTATGTGGCTGGGGATTTTTGTGGCTCTGCATATCACTGCCATCTTTCTCACTCTGTATGAATGGAAAAGTCCATTTGGTATGACTCCCAAGGGGCGGAACAGAAATAAAGTCTTCTCCTTCTCATCAGCCTTGAATGTCTGTTATGCCCTCTTGTTTGGTAGAACAGCAGCCATCAAACCCCCAAAATGCTGGACTGGAAGATTTCTAATGAACCTTTGGGCCATTTTCTGTATGTTTTGCCTTTCTACGTATACAGCAAACTTGGCTGCCGTCATGGTAGGTGAGAAGATCTATGAAGAGCTTTCTGGAATACATGACCCTAAGGTAATACTTTCTTTTACTCTGACTTTCGTTATTTGCCATTATAACTCCATATGCTATGTCTTATGTTATAGTATGCATATCTTCTTCCTCTAATGCAAGAATCGTCTCTCAGAAAACAAAGAGACTATCCAAAATCTGTTGTCTGATTAAACCAAATATTTTATTGTTTTATTCAATGAAACAAAAGAGTGAGGTGTTTCAGTGGGTGATTGTTCTAGAGAAAGTATTTCTAACAGAAACATCTATTAGTACAGCTTCTCCTTGTGCTGTTTGACCATTGGACGGAAAGTAGCCATCAGGAAATAGTTTTCCAAAGTATTTTTACCCAAAGCAGACCTCCAAAACTGATTAGTTACTTTTCTCAGGACTTAATGGAAATAAATAAGAGGATCCATATTTTAGATAATGTTTTAGTCAGCTTTTTCTCCTCTATGACTAAAAGACCCAACCATAATAATTGTACAGGAGGAAAAGTTTAATTAAGGGCTCATGGTTTTAGAGATCTCAGTCCATAGGCAGCTGGCTCTATTCCTCGGGGCTAAAGGTGACACAGAACAACACAGTGGAAGAATGTGGCAGAGGGAAGTGGCTCTCATGATGATCAGAAGCAGAGAGACTCCACTTGCCAGATACAATGTATGTACCCCAAAGCAAGACTCCGAGTGACCCACCACCTCCAGCCACTTTCTATCTGCCTTCAGTTATCACTTCAGTTATCACAGTTAATCCTTATCAAGGGATTAAAACACTGATTAGGTTAAGGTTCTCATAATCCAATCATTTTTCCTCTAAACCTTTTTGTTTTGTCTCATACATGAGCTTTTGGGGGACACCTCACATCCAAACCATAACAGATAGTAAAGCATTTTTGCTAAAAAAATTGAAAGAACTTATATTCTACCATAAGCATACCAATAGATATGCTGAACAAGGAGTACTGAACTGGGATGTCAGAATTAACAAGGACAAGGTGCTCTAATAGAGTAGGGCAGGTTATATAGTTGACCCCTTTGGGCTGAAGGAAGGTTTCCAGCAGTCACATTATAATTAATGTCCAGGGACATTCAAGGAAAGTGTGTTCAAGAAAATTGCATCTATCTAGGATATTTTTATGTCTTAGAGACACCTGCTCTTACAGGTAGAAAGAAGCATGGGGACAGAATACAGTGAAACAAGTAGAGCATGATGACAATCTGGTAAAGACAGTCATATCTATGCTCTCTCTGGATTAAAACAAGGTCCCTATGAGTGACTGGGTGTATGGGAATCTAGCCCACCTAGTAGGAATAAAGAGAAGGAGGTTGTCAAGGACTCAGACCATCGGCATGAGTCTCAAGGTGATATTGCAGTCCTGATGGGGAACAGAATACAGATCCTGAGCAGTGCATTCAAATTATGTATGACACACCTCGTAAAGATTGAAAGATGCTCCAGTTCAGTGGGCTCACTCAGAACACACTATTCTCCAAGCAATTTGAACTAAGCTGAGTCCTTCAAATGGTGAAATACTCATCATATGTTTTCAAATACCTTGTGTCACACCAAATCTCAAGGTATTAAATCATTTACTGTAAATTTCTGTTGAACATTTAAAATTAACTTCATAGAGCATGAGCAAATAGGACATCTGCAACTATCTTTAGCAAATGATGAAATAGACCAGAGATCTGGTGGCAACTTCAGAGGATTCTCATGGACAGTTTCAATTAGGATGTAAGGCCTGTTTTGCAACCGAAAGAACATAAGAAAATTGACCCATATATATAGCAAACCTCCTGATAAGTGACACAAGCTTTATAATAAAAAAAAATAGAGCTAACAATGCCTTACTAACTAAGCAAATAATCATGTTGCTTCTTAATGAAAACACAGGACTTTATGTCATGAACTAGAATACAGTGAACATAAATAAATTCTTGAACATAAACAATTGCATTACCCCACCCCAAAGAGAGATTCTGGTGATAAGCCAGCATTCACACTCAACAGCAGTGTTGGCATCCCATGGTTGCCCTTTTCCTCCGTAATCCTGTAGATCTTTTGAAGATTCAGTCTTACCAGATAGTTACAGAGTTTTTCTGCAAGAATCTTGCCAATGTGACATATAAATTATAAACTCAAAATGAAAACATTCAATCCAACCTGTTAGAGAAAAACAGTATATTCCCATTGGGCAAACATTATCTGATATAAAGGGTTGAACACAATTATAACTAGAGTTTCATTGATTAGAACCAAGGATTCCCAAAATTAAGTCATGGGTGTGTTACATGAAAGGCTTATAGTGGTGACTATTCTTGAGGATTAAAAAGAAATCAGATGGATAAACAATACATGATAGTAAAACAATTTTTAAGCCAAAAGGAATACTTAATCCATCCTCAACTCCAGCAAAATAAAGGAGTGAAAGTTTTAGAAAGCTAACCCAGTCCCCATGAAAATGTCGGAAAAACTGGAAAAATTCAGCTTAGTATTATAGGTGGTCAGTTCTCTCTCTCTCTCTCTCTCTCTCTCTCTCTCTCTCTCTCTCTCTCTCTCTCTCATTGTTGTGTTGCAATTATACATAATAGTGGGATCTTTTATGCCATGTTCCTACATGCACATAACATAATTTGATCAATCTCAATCATCATAACTCCCCTTCCTATTCTACTGGTCTCCCCTCTATTATCACTTTTTAAATTAATGCATCATTATTATATATGAAAGCAGACTCATTGTGGTATATTCATACATGGACACAGCATACTTTCCCCATCCCCTTCCCTTCTCTCTCCCTCTCAACTGCCTTTCTCTACTTTATTGGTCTTCCTTCTATTTTCGTGAGATTCCCCCATTTTATTCCTTTTTTTCTCTTTCTGTTTTCCACATATGAGAGAAAATATTTGACTCTTGATTCTTTTGAGTCTGGCTTCCTTTACTTAGTGTGATGTTCTCGGATTCTATCCATTTACCAGCAAATACCATAATTTCATTTTATCCATTGTGTATACAGACCACATATTTGTCTATCCACATGTCTATTGAAAGACACCTGGGCTGGATCCTAATGGCTATTATGCATTGTGCTACTATAAACATGGATGTGCTTGTATCACTGTGGTGCACTGACTTCAATGCTTTCGGTAAATATCAGGGAATGTGATATTTGGGTCATATGGTGGTTGATGAAGTGGGACACACCTTAATCTAAACCATTTTCAGTTTGAGATAATGAATGAATTTCCAATGAAGGCTCAGAAAAAATTGTGTGTGTGTGTGTGTGTGTGTGTGTGTGTGTGTTTCTGTACTAGTACTGTTTCTATGTTTTAAAAAAAAATCTCTCATTTATAGAGTTTACACATAAAGGCACCAATATTATTTGGCTATACCAAGTTTTGGTATCCATACTTGGCATACTTAGCATCCATTTTTCAGTTTTCATCCAGACACATGATGTTATGTAAACTATATAATACCCTCACCCTCCCACAGAGACTTGAGATAAAAATAATTCCCATACCTGCTGATCACTCATTCTTAAGTATATCATAATTACTAGCATGAGGTTTTCTTCTTTCCTACCAATGCTACATTGAAGAGAGTTCTACCTGTTCCTTACACTGAGTGACGTGGAGAAATTTGAAGGTAAAAAACTCAAATAATTTGACTTAAGTAAGTAAGGTCAAAAGACGAACACAAAGAGAAACAACTTAGAGGGCTGGGGTTGTGGCTCAAGTAGTAGAGTGCTCCTCTGGCATGTGTGAGGCACTGGGTTCCATCCTCAGCACCACATAAAAATAAAATAAAGATATTATGTCCACCTAAAGCTAAAAAATAAATTTAAAAAAGAGAAACAACTTAGAAATTGTAAATATTCCAAAGTTTAGAAACAAATTAAATCGGTCTAAGTTTAAGAAAGATCACCTTCAACTTGGTAATTTACTAAGTGGAAAGCAAGGCAAAAGTTGTGCTTTTTCCTGAAGAACACTCAGAATTTAGACACATGCATCAGGGGAGGATGAATGTACATTCCAAGCAAAGGAGAATAATGAACTACTGGGAGGTGGAAAGGATGAAGCACTTGCAAGAACTCAGATGGAGTCTGATTTAAACCACAGCAGGTGTTACAGCAGGGAGGGATATAAGATCCAAGTCTGAAAACAGCAAGTTGAGGTGAGGTAACAGAGGATCTTGAATGTCAAGGGAAGAAAAGTGAACTTCTGATAATAGATCCTCACCACCACGTTAGAACAATGGAATAGCACAGTAGAAAGGCATCCATTAACCTGACTGCTAGAGTCAGGATGTAGTTCAGCAGCAGAGTATTTGCCTCTCATGCTATAGGCCCTGGGTTTGACCCCCACTGCCCCCACTCCAAAAAAAAAAGACTGATTGGGAGCAGCAAACAAACAAGACTGAAAGAAAAACAAAATAAACAGAGTTGAAGTCATAGCTATAGTCACTGATAGGAAGAAGGAAGGATGCAAGAAATATTGTGATCACATCAGTAGGACCTAGCAAATAATAGGGCATGAGAAGCAACAAACAGTCACACTTTCAATATGTAGTCCTGAGTGCCTGAGAAAATGATGATACTATTCAAGGAGGCAGACAAAGCAGTTTCTAGGCTAGGGAATATGATGATCGTGGTCATTGCTCATAGCATTTTAAAACCTATTTTGAATACTCAGGTGAAATCTAGTTGGCATTTGGAAATATGGAGCCGGAGTTCAGGAGTGAGATTAAAACTAGTAGGAACCCTGAGTGGGGAAGAGAAGCTGTGTTAAAGCCCTTGAAGAATGTAAGACCCCCAGGGGATAAAAGTAGTAGGGAGAAAAATTGCTGTTTGAGGGAAAGCACCATAAATAAGGAGTCCCCAAGTATTATCGTTTAAATATGAGGTGTCCCTCAAAAGCTCAGGAGGCAATGTAGCAATGATCAGAGGTGAAATTAGTAGATTATGGTAGCTGTAACCTAACTAGTGGCTTAACCACCCGATGGATTATTCAAAGGACTACTCTACTGAGTGGCAGGTAGGATGTGGCTGGAGGAAGTAGGTCACTGGGGGCATGATTTGGGGGTTTATATTTGTCTCTGATGCTTTGCTTTTCCTGTTTCCTGGCTGCCAGGTGTCGATCAGCTTTTTCCCACCATGCCTTTCTGCCATGATGTTCCACCTCAGATGGGGCTCAGAGCAATGGAGCTGGCAGACCATGATCTGAATCTCTGAAACCACGAGTCCAAAGTAAACTTTTCTCCTCTTGAGTTTTTCTTGTCAGGTTTTTTTCTCACAGTGAGGGAAAGGTGACTAACACACCAGGTGCTGGAGGGTAAGAACTGTGGGGAGATGAGATGGAAGAGAAAGAGAGAAAGCACCCCATAGTGAAGTCACGTGGACCCTTCAGTGCCCACTCAGGAGATTGAATACTGACTTTTTATGAAGGTTGGTATTATCCTTCCTTGCTGTACTTAACTTCTTACCAGTGGTTATAAGAGAAGACGAGGATGGATCAGTGCCCAGTTCAAATCAGGAGAATTAGTAAGCGCGCGCGCGCGCGTGTGTGTGTGTGTGTGTGTGTGTGTGTGTGTGTGGTGTCTCATAAAACTAGATTTATGGGATTTGATTATTTTCAGGATTGTTTAAAATTCCCATCTCATTCTTCAAATTCACTTCACAGCATGCTAGTTCTGATGAAAGAGAACTTATTTACATAGAAGTCACAGATCTCTTGTGATTCTTTGGGGACATTTGTTTTTCTGCTGTAAACTGAAAATCCTCCCAATCTGAACCACAAACGACTTGTTATATGAAATATTGGTCACACTCTGGAGATTATTCCACCTCCGTGGCACTGTCTGCCTCATTTCTCTTCACACCCTTCATCCCTCTCATCTGCTAGATGGCAGGGTGGCTCCCTTATACCATGTTGCCTTTTTCTTCCTGTTTTTGTTATTCACAATCCGGTTCCTTCACCTCAGACAGAAGTTCCTGTGTGTTCACATTGATGCCCTTGAATACCTGCCTCCATCCCTTCTCCTGTAGCTCTTTTTTAATTATCTTGGGATACTCCCTTTCATTCTATTATATTTTGTGTACTCCAGACCTTTGAGAAGGACAACCTGCAGAACTCTCTAGAAGCATTTGATTGAGAAAGGTGTTCAGGTTGATTAATGGGAACTAAGTTCTGGTTACACCAGAGTAAGTTCTGGTGTGCTGTTGCACAGTAGGGTACCTATAAATAACAATTATGTACAATATATTTCAAAAAACTATAAGAAATGATTTTGGGTGTTTCACCCAAAAGAAACAATACATGTTTGAGGAGACAGAAATGTTTACCCTGATTTGAACATTACACAACGTATATGTGTATCAAAACATCACATGGTACCCCTGTACATGTACAATTTATGATTTTATATATCAGTTTTAAAATATGTTTGATCAAAAAAATAAAGAAAAAAGAAATATGCTCCAAGGAATTGATGCCATTAGCTCTTACGGTCCATTTAAGTACCCTAAATCTGAGAAAGGGATTCCCAAGAGTTTCATATACTCTCCTCAAACTACTTTTCTGTTCCATATAATACTTTAAATTAGTTTAATAACAGCTTTCTCTTACTTTTATGTAGTTTATGGTTCTAGCCCAAAATTCTAGCTATGGTTTTGCTTTTAAAAAAAACTAGTCTTATAATTATAGAATATTTCTACGGGATATTTATGTGTTTGAACAAAAATCTGTTAACTCGAAAAGTAAGATTTGAGATGATCTTTATTTACATAGGTTCGTCTGCAAATTGAGTCCTGTCAGCAGAAGTGTCTTTAAGCCTGATTTCAAATAACTAACAATAAATTTAATGGCTCCATGTCTCCTCTTGATCATAGTTATTTAGCATGCAAGCTATCCATTTAACACAATTAATAAAACTGTTAAGAATTAAGAGGGTGAATATTTTATCACTGTTTTGGGATTGGCTTCAACCAACTACTTTGAATCAGAAATGAAATTAAAAGCAATGGCTGTGTAAGAGAGATCAATTTATGATTCACTGAATGTTGCAGCAGTCTATACAGGCTGGAAATTTTTTCCCTGATATGTGGTCAGAGAGAAGAGATAATCTTGTTGCTGGCTGCTTCTACAGATAACCCCACAGGACAGGGACTGTGACCCACTATGCACATGAAATTCAAGAGGTGGTTCTATCTTTCTTTAAGTCTTTTTTCCAGAATAATTTCTTTTATGCTAAAAGTAATATGTTAAGCTTCTTGCAGCCTCCCATCTACTCCTCTGGGAAGCAAGTTCCATACAAAGCTGGTGGGCTCTTGAAGCATGAGACCATGAGAGCAGTAATTTATGAGTGATATATTTAATAGGGCTTATTTGGGTATCTCCCCAACATAAACTAGCACTGTTCACTATAGGTGATGCAGAAAATAAAGTAGACAGATGGAATCTAGCATCCATCTCATATCATTCAAAGTCATTTCGTTTCAGCATTTTAGGATGATTGATAAGTAAACAGAATCTACAGTATTATTTTGATCTAGTGAGACCTCCGTGTGGGTTTATGATCTAAGATATAGATCTGGGCATTCTTAGAAACCTCCAGCCATTGGCATCCACTGTGCTGGGATATAAGACAGGATGAGAAAATCACTTCACACATCATGAAGTACACTGGAAAATAAAACCCCTCATAGAACTAAATTAGCTCAGTTGAAAGGGCACAAGAGGATTCAAAATGAGCTATTTGCTGATTTTAACAGACTTTCTAGTACTTCTTTTCCATTTTCCAGCTTCTCACATAAAATGTCCCCTTTATCCCTGAGTCTCTGATAGAGAGAGAGAGAGAGAGAGAGAGAGAGAGAGAGAGAAGGAAGAAATGAAAAAAAGAAGGAAGGAAGGAATGGGGTTGGTTCCTTAGAGCAAATATAAGGCTAGTGTCATTGTATGGCAATGACAGTACTGCTTTATAACAACAATCCTGATGAACATTCAAGTAAATATTAAAAATTAAATAAACCTGATATGAGGACAAGAGTGAACTTTAAATCAGAAATATTGAAGCAAAAGACACTAGCATAGCCATAGTGGGAAATGCTTCTAAAACATTAAAAACCACCTTTATTGATCCTCATATAACAGCATGTGGCTGCCCAATAAAACCTATAAATTCATATAATAAAAGCTGACCATGAAGAAGTAAGGGATGTCATAACTCCAAGGCAAACAAGATGCTGAAAATGGGGCTTGAGAGAAGGTAAAAGACAAGTACAACGATCCCTTCATTCTTTCTTTCTTTCATTCATCCAATAATAGAAGCTTCTATTCCAGAAACCACTCTAGGTGACTGGGGATTTTTGTAGTAAGCAAAATAGACACCATCCTTGCAAAGTGGAATTTAATGGGAAAGAAAGACATTTAATCAAGGGAGCACACAAATCAACTAAGGATTTAAACCATAGTAAAGTTACTGTGGAGGAAAATACAACGTAAGCTAAGAACCTTGCAGGAGACATGATCTGAATGGAGACTCAGAGAAGCCCCTGCAGGAGGTCAGTGAGCTCCAGGGGATTTGAGGAGGATTCTTGGGAAATGCATGTTAGGGTGAAGGGCAGCGCGTACAGAAGTCCTGAGTCCACTCCATCACCATCTACAAGACTGGCTGGAAAGCCAAGACAAGACAAATGAAATTAGGAAAAGTAACAGGTGAGAGGATTTTAAGTACCACACATTTTTAAAAGAAAAAAAAATGCCAAGAAATGCCATTGTGAGGGAATAACTGCGCTTCCCACAAGCGTTGCATACTTGCAAATAGAAAATATAACAAGGAAAACATCTCATTTACTCTAACAAGAAAAATTCACAGCAGATTATGGAAGTGTCCTGTATCTGTATTTTTTAATATTTTTTAAAATATTATGTTGATGGACTTTCATTTTATTAATTTATTTTTTTGCAGTGCTGAGAATCCAACCCAGTAGCTTACACATGCTGGGCAAGCACTCTACCATCGAGCTACAACCCCAGCCCCCTGTATAAGTATTAGATTAAGAGAAAAAAAAATCATGTAGTGAGGAATAAAAAGATGGTTGGATAAAATAAACTGCCATATTACCAAATTGAAAGATTCAATATGCTAAGCCATCAAAGTTTCCTTGGTTAGTTTATAGATTTAAATAAAATCCAATCAAAACCCCAAAGAGATTTTTTTTTTGAGTTTTTGTTTAGTTATTGCTAAATCTTAAATAAAGATATACTGATAAAAATATACATAAATGTTAACCTTTTTTAAAATCTCAGTTTGGTTCATCTGTAGATATTGAAATACTTAATATGAACAGAAACAGAAAAGATAATGTTCCTTAGCCACTTTTCACATATCAGATACTAGTACTAACAAATACAATACCTCTCCTTATTAAGTGTTATAGAGACTAAATAAAATAACCTGTGTGTGTCAGTCAGCTTTCTGTCACTGTGATAAAACACCTGACATAAACAACTTAAAGAAAAGAAGGTTTATTTTGACTCAGTGTTTTCGTCCATAGTTGCTTGGCTTGGTGAAGCAGATCATCATGGTGGGGAACATGTGGTAAAGTAGGGCTTCTCACCTCATGGTGGCCAGAAAGCAAGGAGAGAAACAGCAGCTGAGTTCCCAATGTCCCTTTCAAGTGTAACTTCCTTCCATGAGGTCCCACCTCCTAAAGGTTCCATCACCTCCCAGTAGTACCATGGGCTAGAAACTAAGCCTTCAACACTTGGGCCTTTGGGGTACATTTAAGATCCAAATTATAACCCAAAGTAAAGCACCTTGCACAGTATCTGATACATAGAGGACACAAAATAATACTACCAAAATTAAAAGTCTTATCGGATATAATATCAATATTATATTTATACCAATTCTCCCCCCCCTCACACACACACATACACACACACACACACACACACACACACACACACACACAGCGTCAAGGTGAACTGAGTAAATGGAAAGATTCCCCTTTTGAGCTAAGTTCTAGAATGGAGGTTGGAGACTATTTTCTTGTCCACTAATAGCAGATTTATTGTTATTGTGGTGTGGATTTTAAGCATAATTCCTGGTTTCCTGTTATTTCTTTTTCTTAGGTTATTCTATTTTAATTCATACGGTCTTGTATTGTTTGTGATCTTTATATCTTTTTGAGAATGAAGCAAGGTGTGTGTGTGCGTGTGTGTGTGTGTGTGTGTGTATGTGTGTGTGTGTGGATAGATAGATAAATAGTACAATAATGTTAAAATCAAGTGAATAAATAATAGTAACTCAGGAAAGAAAATCAAACAATAAATATTTTTAAAATTTAAATCTTACTTGTAATTAAATAACTGATTAAGACAGTAATGAGATTATATTTTTACCTATCAAATTAGAAACAATAAGACAAACACCAGTAAACAACACCGTTGGAGAGTAAGTTTATGGTTGTGTTCATAAATCTACCTGGTCATTTGCTATCAAGAGCATTAAAAGGATGCATGCCCTTTCACCCTTGACTTCCATTTCTAGGAATCTGTGCAAACAAAATAATTTAGTATGAATGCAACAATTTACTACAAGTATTCACTGCAGCCTTAGTCAAAATAACAAAAACTTGGAAACCATATAAGTGTTTAACATATAGCACAATTAATAAATTATAATATTCTTATATGCAATAAAAATCCAGCCAGTGGAGATGATTTTGAAGACACTTTAAAGATGTAAAAAAAAAAAGTCAAAATATAGTATTAAGTGAAAAGTCAGGATACAAAACCACATACATTTCCAATTGTGTAATATACATATCTAGGTGCATGTTGTAGAGAGAAATGATTAGAAGGCAATACAACACAATGTATATGATATAATATAAATAAGCTATCAGAGCACTGATATCTGGGTAATGTAATTAAAAGAAATATGAGTGTATTTCTATAGTGGAAAACACAATAAATATTTACTGTAAACTACACAGTGAATAGAATAATATAATTAATATATTAACAAAATAAATATTTCTCCAGTGTTCTTCTATTCCTATGTAATGAGAAAGCACTTAATAAACCAAGTGGGAATGGGAACAATTCAGACATCACACACATCCATGGCAACAGAAATAGTCACAATTGCAATGTTTGCTGCCACTATTCAGTCTTTTAAATCCAGATGAAGTGATGAGTTCCCCTATGAGTTGCATCACCATGAAATGTTTACATTATACACACATTTACACTGTCCATGGATATTTTTGGATGCAAATTTTCATTCCCACACAGATTATTCCTTTCATAGGATTTAACACAATCAGTAATTGTCGTGTTATATTTTTGTTAATTGTCCCACTTTGCTGTGCTTACCACTGGATCCTCAGAACCCTGCACAGGGTTGCTTAACGTTGTTCAATTAAATGAATGAAAAGCAACAGCACCATTAAATAAAGGCAGAACATTCTGCAATGGTCACTTTGAAATCAATGCTTTTGATACAATTCTGCACAATCGGTCTCCTACTAGATGCTATAGAAAAACAGAAAGCCTGAGTAAAGGACAAAGTGATATGTTGCAAAGCAACAGTTCTGATTTCAGGTCTGTTTGATATCTGAGTTAATTTCATGCTGCTTATGTGAAGTTTGGCAAGTTCCTGAGCCTCTCGTGACCCTTGTGTCCTCATCTGAGAGAATTAAAGGAGAACATGAAGGTGAAGTCTCCAGCCAATGTTCTGTTTCCCTCTAATACAAGATTTTATAAATCCCATAAGAATAGAGACCAAATCTGTCTTATGCACCTGTAGCCCTAATTCCTAAGCATATGACAACCATTTGTTTAGCTAAGTGTAAACAAATGGATGTGATTGTCAGACCAAGCAGAAGTGGCTGCTATAAGTCCAGCAGGACAGACAGAAGGTAAAGAGCACCTTTCACTTGCAGTTGGCCAAACTACATCCAAGAATAACCCAGAGTGTTTTAGCTAGGAGATTATATGTATACCAAAGCAAAGCAAACTCGGGACCATAATCTCTATAGTGGGGTCAAGATCTGAAATGTAGAATCTTTAAGTGGGAGGGCACTCTGAGGCAACACAAGACATGTACTGCTGTCCCAGCCTGGGTGGCTCTGGGTCCCTGGTGGTACAATTGGAACTATTAGAGTCCAGTATTAGTCAGACAAACAGTGCATGGCAATTATTAGGAGTTGAAGAAATTATTTCGTTTTCCTTCCTTAATGTTCTCCAATTTAAGGAACTTTAGGAAAACCATCAAGATTTTGCTAATTCAGGTTGATAGATAGAAAACAAAACAAATGAGCATGTGATATATTTATGTCTTCACCTACTTTCAAAACCATTTTGAGATGGGGTATTTACATAATTTTTTGAATAACTGCAGTTTTATTACTTTCAAATAGATACAGTAATTCATACTAACTGCAGCAAAGTATTTTCAATTAGACACCCTGCTGAGTTTGCTTTAATGAATGTCTAAGATCATTTCCTTCGTTTGAATACAAACAGAGAGTGTGCCAACATTTTGCAAAGCCTTCTCTTAAATTAGGGGGAAATTGGCTTATAACTTTGTTTACATTATTAACGTTCTTAGCAAGCACTCTCTGTATACATAGATTGCTTCGATACCAAAGATTACGTTGTAAGATATCTATAGTCACTTCTATCTTATATAATTATGAACAATTATCATATGCATGTCTATTGGCTCTATGTAAATACAGATATTTTATATTATTTAAAAGGTTAATACAGGCTAAATGGACACACATCTTACAAATTAGGGAGCACTAAGCTAATGATCATTTCCCTGTGAACAATCTCATTTGCATGCTCAATAAATATTCATGTGTTTGTGAAGAAATTGCAAGCTGTCTCCCAAAGGGGCTCCTTTTATATCTGAAATATACATTTTAGCTCTGAAAACATAGTGTAAACTAAATGGAATGTTGGATTTTTCTGATTTAGCCTCAATTGGATATTTTAATCCTTAATCAGATCAGGAGCTAGTTAACCCAACCACTGCTGTATTCAGTGACAAATCAGAAATCACAAATGACTTCAGCTCCATTGTGAGCTCAGTCTGGGAAATTTGGCCAGTTAGGGCTCAATTTTCCCAATTACATCTAGATGCAAGCCTGCTCTAGCCAATTGCACACACATACGTATATGAGGTTATTCTTGCTTAAGTTCAGAAAAGCATCTTGTCAGAATCTTTTAATATCTTTCAAACTCAAAAAGTACACTCACCATAGCATTTTATCAGGAAGGTGCTGCCTAAAAGATGTAAAGTGAAAAATAAATTAACAATACCAACCAAACCAGCACTTATAAATGCTTTTAAAATTATATTTCAACTAGGCTTTTGTTTGGGGGGGGTTGTTGGTTTCTTTGTTTGTTTGTTTTGTTTTTGCCTAGAATTAATGTAGCTGAATCTATTGGCACATAAGATTTAAGTGAATATAGTTATGTAAATATATGTATCTCCTATGATCTATGTGCTTTATGTAATAATCGGTCATGATACCAAAGGTCATACATGACTGACTTGGCTTTGTAATGAGGCCAGAGATGTAATTTCAGGAACAGGAACTAAAAACATCAATGTCAACAAATAATAATATGCATTGGATACCTACTGTGTTCCAGGAATTCCGCTAATTTAAATAGATTTAATGAAACCTTACTGCTTCTGCACAGGTAAATAAAATAGGCTGAAAGAAATTAAATAACTTGTCTAAGGCATATAGCTAATAAATGGCAGATGGAGGATTCATACCCAGTAATATCGGACTATGAAGTATTCCTACTTAGTATTTCATTTACATGCAGTAAGAATGTGCTCCCTAACCTGATTTATTCTAACCAGTCCTTTCCCTACTCCAAGACTTAGGCTGGTAAGGCTGCACAGACCACAAAGAAGATTCAAAAGCAGAGATGGCTGGAAAGGCTGGGACAGTTGGATCTGTGCACACACAGTGTGTAATTCAGTAAGGGCTGAGGAATCTAAAGAGACACATACCCAAAAGGGATTAACTCATCCCCCCCCACACACACACACCATCATGATCCCTACTATCCTGCTCAGGGAAGTATTAAGCAGGGATAGATCCTTCTGTGTACTTCATAGACTGAGAACGTATTTATCTGCATGATGTCTTTCATCCACTCCATACTTTCAAGGTCTCAGATACCATCCCACTCCCTGACCACCACCCCCGTGAAATAGCAGCCTCTTGCCTCCCCACCCCCAGTATCATCTCTAAATGGAGTTGCAGCATCAGAGCTCTGACCTCTGGTGCCAATCAACCTCCATATTGTCCTCTCCAGCTGTTGTTCCACCCCATATGCAGCACTATTTATGCTCAATCCACATAGATGTTGTTCAAAGCATAAAATCAGTTCCTGTTCATCAGAATGCTGTTTATACTATTGAAGGGTCAGAAATAGTCTAAAGTCACCAAGAAAACGTGTTGTATTAAGTGGAGTTCAATCCTTTGTTGGAATCCAGTATTGCTGTTAAGGGGGAACAATGAGAAATTTTTTAAAATATAAATATAAAATTTAAAAAAACAGTGTGTCAAAACATTCTGCTAACATTTTAGCTTTACTGAATTGTCACTGGTGTAAAGAGTTACTTGCCACTAGAACATAAAGATATCAGAGGCATCTCCGTTTCTGCCACACTCTGAAAACTCCCCTAAAAGCCATTTCTTATATATTAAGAAACCTTCCTCTGGAAGGCCCCTCACTATCCTGCATACATTTTAAGGTAAGACAAATGTTCCCTGAAACAAATGAGACTTCTGTTAGTTTCTTATATGGGCTATTAATTTAGATGGGATGATTCTGCTGACATTGAGAGCAAGAAACCATGTACCACTGAACAGTTTGATGAATTTTATGGAGAAGACACCAACCGTTGGATTTATGGAAAGAGAGGCCACAGTAGAAGGCAGGCAGTGCAGCTTCCTGCCAAGACTCAGCCCCCTGTCACTCTTGCTTCTCATAGCTGAGGCTCCTTCACCCTCAGGTTGAAGCACTATCTTTTTTTGTTACCTTTCCCTCAACCAGGCCCAAGAACTCATCTTATTCTCACACAGGGAGAATTTACCAATTCCCTCCAGATTCTTTCTTCTCCGAGGTGTGGTTCAAGCAAACTGCAGTTTAGGTATCTCCAAAAGCTTATTATAAATACCAAATCTCACTCTCTATACCAGACCCACTAAACCAGAATCTGCATTTTACAAGATCTCTGGGTATTTTGTTGTGGATACAATCAGAAATGACTGCAATTCCTCAGTTTCCACATGACCCAACATCAGGCTCCTCTTGCTGCTGGCTCAACTCTTATTCTTTACCCTTGAATCCAGGATATTTTTCTAAGACTAAACTTTCCCTTATACTAGAACTGGCTCTGTGTCCTATTAAGAAGTTCCATGTTCTAGTGACTACCGTAATGTGATCCTGCTTGGTTCTGGTCCTCTCCCCAAGCATCTACACCTGGCTTGCCATTGAGGATTTTATCCCAGCTTGTTGACATCTTAGATAATAGACCTAAACAATCCTCTTTTGCATTGTCTACCCAGAATTGTCCTACAACCCCTAACAAACCAATCCATTCTACTTCTGGGTCTTCTAGCCAAACCAGCAACACACGGAGTCCTTCTTCTAAGAAATTTCAGACAGGATTTCTTTCAAAAAGCTTTTTTACTCTTGTTCTTTGCTTTTTGGAAATAGTACCCAGTTTTTTCAGCCTCTTTCGTGAGCAATTATTAACCCAGTTCTCATCTGCTCCTCACATCTTATAAAACCAGTTGACAAATCACTATTTCCATCTCCCCTGGAGAAATGGAAGGTCCTGCCCCGGTGTTCAATTAACTTTACCACTGGCACTTTGACATGGTTCTCATCTGTACTTGAGTGCTAAAAGAGGCAAAAGTGTTACATAGCAGAAGTACAAGCTTTTATCTCAATCCAGTGATTTTCTTTTCATTTTATCATGCTTTTAGAAAAATTATCTTGCTTCACTACTGTGACAACAATGACACACAACATTCGTAAAGCCTTCATTACCTCCCAAGCACCTTCACTTCAGTACTCAGTTGATTTCCTACATCCTATGTGTTCTAGTCAGGTTTGTGTCACTGTGACCAAAAGACTGGTTAAGAACAACCTAGAGGATGAAAAGTTTATTTGGCTCACAGTTTCAGAGATTCAGTTCATGGTCATACAGCTCCATAGCTCTGGGCTCTGGGTGAGGCAAAACATCATGGTGGATGGGCATGGCAGGGAGAAGCAGTTTAGGACATGGGAAATGAGAAGGAGAGAGAAAGAGCTCTTCTCATCAGGAACAACATATAAACCCCAAAGGCATAACCCCAGTGACCTGCTTCCTCCAGCCACACTTTACCTGCCTACAGTTACCACTTAATTAATCCCTACCAATGGATTAACCCACTGACTAAATTAAGGCACTTATAATCTAATTGTTTTACCTCTGAACATTCCTGCGTTGTCTAACATATGACTTTTGTAGGAACACTTCACATCTAAACCATATCATTCCACCCTGGCCCCCCCTAAGCTCATGTCTATCACACAATTCCAATTACATTTTGTCCATATCTAAAAATCCCCATAGTCTTAACATTACCAGCATTGCCCAAAAGTATAAGTCCAAAATCTCATCTAAGACTCAAATCAAACCCCCCACCATTTTGTGTGTGTGTGTGTGTGTGTGTGTGTGTGTGTGTGTGTGGTGGTGCTGCTGCTGCTAGGGATTGAACCCAGAGCCTTGCACATACTAAGCAAGCACTTACCTCTGATCCACATCCTTAGCCCCTCAAAGCAAACTCTTTTGAGCCCCTGTAAAGATCAAAAGCAAGTTACATATATCCAGTATATAATGGCTCAGAATAAACATTTCTATTCCAAAAGGGAGAAATAGGATCACAGAAAGAAGAAGTGGGATGAAAACAAGACCAAAATCCAGCTGGGCCAAGAGGTCCTATAATACCTCCACATCTACTATCTAAGTAAGGCTCATGGCATCATGATATTCTCTCCAAAGGGCTCATGTAGTTCCACCCTCATGGCCTTGCTGGTTGCAATCCACGTGGCTTCTCACTTGGCTTGTCTATGCTGGATTCCTGCAACTGCTCAACAGACTTTCCATATTACTGGAATCTCTTAATCTCGAGGTTCTACACAGCAGCTTCAGCTTCCTTCTCACATCTTCATGCTCACTCTCTCAAGGGTTGATTTAAGGACTTCCAACTTTGACACACCTTGCCTGGTGACCCAAGCCTTCTTTGCAATCTCAGCAGAAGTCTCCATGACCACAATTCCAGCATCCTGCATTCTTTCAGAACCAGTGTGTCATGTGGTGGACACCAAAATCTGCCACCATCTCAAGTGGTAGCCAAGCTTCCTAGGACCCTGGCTGCAACCACCTCTTAGTGTCTAAGTGGTTGAGCACAATAAAACAACTTTCTAGGGATCCTTGTGCAATCAGTTTACCCCATGATGTCTTCTTAAAAAGGATTTTTATTTGTACACTTTTGAGCCTGGGAGTATGATATCACCAATTCCTGAGATACCCTCTAGTCATCTTTCTTTTTGTTTCTGTTCAAAGTACTTAGCATCTCTTTAGTTGCTATGATCGCTTTAACAACCATACTTTTCTTAGCCCCAGTTTTACACTATTCTGGCCAAACTGCAAGTTCTTCAAATCTCTCTGCTTTGCTTTGTGAACATGATGATCACAGTAGACCTGGCTAAAAGCTCCAACAGTATCCATTTTGGATTGCTGAGCTACCTTAAAATTTCCCCACCAGGTTAATTAGCCCATCTCCTTTAAATTCAGTCTCACAGAAAGTCTCAGGACATAGGCAAAATACACACAACTTCTTTTCCAGAATGTAACACAAATGGGGTCTAGTTCAATTTCCAGAAAATCCCTTCTTATCTTCTGAAACCTCATGAGGCCAGTGTTTATTGTCCACATTCTTATTGACATTCTTGTCTTCTGAATTGCCATAAGAATCACCCCTTAAACTCTACTTATAAAATTGTAATGCTTTTCCAACTTGAGTCTCTAAACTTTTCAAAATTCCTCCCATTGAACTAGCTCAAAAGTTTTCTGAACCATGTAGGCAGGTTTGTCACAGCAGTGACCGTGCTTCTCAATGCCAATTTCTGTTTTGGTCAGTGTTGCATTGCTGGGAACAAAAGATCCAACAAGATAAACCTAAGGATAAAAAGTTTATTTTGACTCAGGGTTTCAGAGATTCAGTTCATGGTCAGACAACTCTAGAGTTCTGGGTCCAAGGTGAGGCTGAACATCATGGTGGGAAGGGTGTGGTAGAAGGAAGCAGCTCAGTAAATGAGAAACAAGTAGAGAGAGAGAGCTATGCTCACCAGGATAACACATAAATCCAAAGGAATGCTTCCAGTGACCTACTTTCTCCACCCAGACCCTGCGTGACTACAATTACTATCAGTTAATCTATCAGTGGCTCTTATAATGGGATCATTTCACCTCTGAACATTCTTGCATTGTCCCACACATGAGCTTTTGGGGAAAATTCATATCTTAACCATAAGACTGGGAGGTAGAAAAGGCATTTAACAAGGGAGAATATGGAAGCTCAGAGGTGTACAGTGATTTTTCCAAGGCTCAAACTGCTACTTACATTCAAATTTTCTAATTTCAGATCCATCACAATTTCCAGTACAATGTGCTGCTTTATATTAAGCTATGTTCAAAAAGATATTAAACATACAATGATGGGCATGCTCTGGCTACCAAAACCCTATTCAGAATTTTAAGATTGTTGTTTGAGAAAAATAAGTATCAGGGCTGGGGTTGTGGCTCAGCGGTATAGCACCCGTCTAGCAGGCACCTGTGAGGCCCTGAGTTCAAACCTTAGCAACACATAAAAATAAATAAATAAATAAAGGTATTGTGTCCAACTATAACTAGAAAATAAATATTTTTAAAAAATTAAAAATAAGCACCAAAACAGATAAGAAACTCATGCTATGTTCATTTAATTATTGTTCAATGAAAATATAGTACTTTAGAATTACCACAAGTTTTTCAATGGTTTAACTTTCAGGATGCTGAATATTTTGCAGGTCAAATATGAAATCAAGCAGTCAATACACTGAGAGCCAAACTGAAGTCCAAGAACACAGAATATATTTTGCTTTGTGTCATGTACCAAATGACTAATAGGCACCAAGGGTTCCCAGGGTTATAATTTCAGCCCAAGGTTCTGGTAACTACATGAAATCCTTGAGTGGTTTATGATATCATAAGGTAAAATTATAGCTCCCCATGGGCAAAAGTTGTTGAAAGGCTTTCAGCCATTGAGTACCATAACTAGCCTGTCCTCTATAGCAATTATAGGAAAAACTATATTAAATGCCTAGTCATGTTGACTAATGACTTCAAATATAGAAGTTATTTTTTAAAATGAGAATGGCAGGCAGGCAATCATTCATACATCCATTCCATAAATATGTGTAAGTCACTATATACCTGGCACTAAGATAAGTAGACCAGTCAGATCCCTAACCCCTCCCTCAAAGAACTTTCATTCCAGTAGGGGAATAAGACATGAAATGTCTAGATGATGGTCAGAATGCTAAGCCAAGTGCATTAGCAGGAACTCACCAACTTGAGGAGGAAGGGGAAAATATCATCAGACAAAGCCTCCTTGAGGAAGTCAACAGAAAACCGAACTCTGAATGATGGATCACAATCATAAAGGAAAATTTAAAAGTTCATTCTTAACAAGCAAGTAACCAAAGAGACTGTGGAAAGAGAACACAGAGGTCCAACTTCCCTTTAACTAATAGGAAGAGCTGTGTGGATATGCTAGAGGGAAAAGTGGGAAAGAATCAGAAAATAATGTGTAAAATAAAAATAATGTAACCAGGACATCAGTTAAAAATGATATGTAAACACATAGATTTATCATTACATATATAGGTATGTAATATATAGATATAAGTATACCACATGTATTATATTGTATGTAGCATAAAAATACCATATATGCCATATATGTAATTTTGTGCATATATAGAGAGAAACAAAGTATGTATAACATAGTATATAAAGCTATATATACTTTATGTATGTACACATGTATGTATACATATACATATGTGTGGGGGGGGTATATATATATATACACACACATATGTATGTTTTCATGAGTGTGTACCAGAGCAGAATTTGCAATGATAAAACACCAAACCATGTTCTATAAAATGCCTCATTTGCAGTCAGAAGGAAAAAAATATTTTAAGATGCAAAGACTATAGAGATAATATTCAAAGAGTAATTGGGATGACAAAATCAGATAAGATCATAAAATACTGTATTGAATGGAAAAACAGGTACAGGAGTCTAAAAGAGACCAAGAGGTTATTCAATGTGAAACATTTACCTAGTGAAGATCTAATTTCTATTGGAGGAGAATACAAAGATTTCCACCATGTGATTGACCACACAGTCTTTTCTGAATAATATTTTGCCATCATTTCAAACAAATTATATTATTTTCAATGATACAATTTTCATTTGTATTATATTTTACATTATCATGTACTTTCTCAGTTTAGTGACAAGATATGGTAACAGTATAGTTTTAGCATAGTTAAATATAAATAAATCATCTAAAATTATACACAGAAAGTAAAAAATAGACACAAGAAAGATTATAACTCGAATATCTTATGGAGAAAACGAATTAGAGACATAAACCAATAGATCAAAATTCTTGTTTGAATATGCGTCCCAAGTTCTAAATAGGTATTTGTAAGAAAAAAAAAGTTTTGATATTTTTAAGTAATTATTGGTAATCCTACTCCCTAAAAGTTGGTTTCATTTAAAGAGCTATATTTTTGGAAAATGTCTCAACAATGTGCCATAAGATATGCTTTGATCTAATCTAAAAAATCGAAAATTTGATGAATATAGTTGAAAAAGTACAGAAATTATGATAAAATATGTTTTGTCTTTTTAGAGTTTATCTCAAATTTAAATAGTAAAAGTGACCTAAATATTTATTTACTCTGAAAGCCTGTGTTCTAAACAAGTACTATAATGAAACTATGAATATAATGAAATATTTTAGCCATTTTTGTACTAAACCCTTTAATATATTTTAAAAAGGAAGAACCTAGCCTCTGGGAATTGTAATTCTGTTAAAATCTTAGTTGGATATCATTCCTAAGACAAGTGACATGTGATGACAAGTTTTAATAGCCCATTCATACTTGGAATTTTTATGCATTAATAATACTTGGAGTAAAAATGAAAAGCACTTTCCAAATGCAACAATAAAAGGAGATATTTGTGAAAATGTTTCATTCTCAAAAATCACCTTGGGCTGAGTCAAACCATGGAAAATTTTAGCTCACAAGAAAATTCTTCCTCCCCCCTTTCATCCCCCACCTAAAAAATCACAAGGATGTGAAAACAGGATTATAATGGAAGCTGTCTTGCAACATTAACTGCAATGCTCATTTCCCTAAAAGCCATAATTCATGGCTGCTGTACAGCTATTTTCTTTTAGCAATTATGCATATTAGAGGAAAGTTTGAACACATAAAAAAACTAAACGCTGAGAGAAAATCAAGCCTCATAATAGACAAGTTTACTCAACTAGTTTTTCCTGACGGCAAATGTGAAAGCTAAGTAGTCTGCCCCAGTCCAAGGCATACCTGGTCCAAAGAGGTTCCAAAGGCATGAAAACTACAGGACTTCCTGCCTGAGATTCCTGATTGACCCAGTAGAGGTCAATTCCATCACTGGGAACGAACAGTACCTTTGTGGGAGGAGGAAGTTGGAAACCGCAGGCTGTCCTGGGAATTTAATACAAGAGTCACTCTTGTAAATAGACAAACTGCTATGCAGAGTACCTCAAATCTACTCTTCTTTCTTCATTTTCTTGTCTCCCTCTCTTCTTCTGAGGTTCATGGGGCATCATTGAAAGTACCTCATGAGAACCTCCCCATGTCATCTGGTGCACCCCTATTCCAAAATGTGATTTCTATTTCTAAAATATGAAGTACCTGGCACTTGACAAACATTTACTGGGGGAGAGGGGGAATTACCAAATTCTGTTTCAAGATTCCTCAATTTTGAGGTTGAATTTTGTCTCTCCTACACAACTGGACTTTGTGACCTTAAGCACTTGTAGCGTTGTCCTTGGGCAATTATAAGATAATGCATGTAAAATCCCTCAGCATATGGCTGCTCAGTATCAATACTCTGTAATTATTTTGTTACACCTAAATTCTCTACTTCCTTATAACCTCAGTTGTAATGACCAGGTAAATGAAGGACTTTTTATATTAAATATAAGACCTGAGGACCCACTCTAGTCCATTTTTTTTCTTAACAATAGAACAAGACCAAATGCATCCTTCACTTCTCCAGGAAGAATTACAGCCAACATTCATGGTATTCAGGATTTATGTGTAGACATACATCTTTAAAATAAAGCTTGTGACCATTTTTAAATAGGGAATCTCAGAAGAAGCTCAGAAGCATTACCAAGGAATATGAAATTTATTTGTAGAATTTACAGACTTATAATAACCCTCTAAGCAAGTCACATAAATTTTAAATCTGAAAGAAAGACACACACACACACACACACACACACACAGAGGGAGGGAGTGAGGGAGGGAGGGAGAGAGGGAAAGAGAGAGAGAGACAGAGAGAGAGACAGAGACAGAGAGAGAATATGAACTTTTATGTGTTCCTCCTTATCAGACTAATAAATCAGCCAACAAGCTATTCTCTATGTGTAGTCTATGGAGGATCCAAAGAATAAGGAACATAATTGTTGTCCTCAGAAAATTTACAATCATGTGAAGATTAAAATACTGCAATGAAACACAGAAAAGAAGTGTGTTCACCCTTGGACATTCAATAAATATGTCAACATCCTCGTCCATCCTAGAGTGGCTTTCCCACCTGGCTTGCTATCACATCATACCACTTTTCCCCTTCATAAATGTGTATATATATGATGAATTGATGGGTTCTTTGTTCTCAAACATGTCACCTAATCCAGAGATCCTTAGGTGGCAAATGAGACCAATCAGAAACATGCTTCAAACATTTCATCCAGATACCTTTGTTTCTTTTTTATTTTTCTATAGTCTTTTTTCTACCTATTAATAGAATTCCAAAATTAATCATGAGGCACTGCAATAGGCTCTAAAAGACTTCAGAAAAACATATTTCCTTCAGAAAGATGTATAAGTAAACAACTAATTATAAAACATTGGGATTAATGAAACAACAAAAATAGGTAAGAGGGAGACATAGAACCCATGAGGATGAGTAACTTTTGGAAGAAGATGGTAGAGAGCAAGGGTACCAAACAGGGTTCAAGGACTAATGGTGATTACTCTGGAACCAAAAGAAAATAGAAATTCCAGATAGGAGTAACAGCTTATGCAAATGGTAAAAGGCAAGACTGAGGCCAAATGACAAGAGCCCTGAGCTTGGTGACTGAAGATCTTGGTTCAGTTTCTGGATTCTCACTTAGAGTTGTTAACATGGCCTTGGTTACCAGTTCCTACAATAATACCACATAACAAGCAACTGTGAAACAGTTGTGGCATCCAACGAAAAGCATTTATGTAGCTCTCAAGTTTGCCAGATTTAGCTGACCTCATCAACACTCTGCCTATTTTATGATCTGCTGGGTTTTGGATAATACAGGATAGATTCAATAATTTCCTGGGGTGATATGACTCTGCCCTAAATATCAAATCTCCAATAGGCTGATCAAGGCATGTCTTCCCATGGTGATAGCAGGGGCTATAACACAAACAAAAAGGTGCAAAAACTTTTCCAATTCTATGCTGACATCAAGTCTGCTTACACTGCAGTGACCAAAGCAAGTCACAGGGCTGGGACCAGAGGCAGAGAGAGGAGACACTCACAGTGATGTGGTAAAGCGTATGAGTCAAAAAGGAGGAATAACCCAATCATGCTGGTGCACACTTGTAATCCAAGCCACTTAGGAGGCTGAGGTAGGAAGATCACAAGTTCAAAGACAGAGTGGGCAACTTTAGCAGGACCCTGTCTCAAAATAAAATGAAAAGGACTGGGGCTGTAACTCAGTGGTAGAGCACTTGTCTATCACGTAGGAAGCCCTGAGTTCTATCCCTAGCACCATAAAGAAAAAAAAAAATAGGAAAGAATTGAAGCCCATTAGTATAATCAATTCACACCACCCACTTAATCTCTCTAGGGTTGGTTCCCTTTTCTATAAATGAAGGACACAACAATTCCCCTCTGGACATCCTAGGGTGGTAAGGAAGAAATGTTCAAAAAGCATTTTTTAAGTCTTTCAACTAAAAATAAATACATGAATAACCAAAAAAGTTAAGGAAGTCTAAGAGATTGGTATCTCTCCATGGTTTATGCACCAGATAGTCACACACTTAAACCTCTACTTCTTGTTCTTAAGAAATTTATTGTCTCAAAAATGCCTAGAAATTTTCCAAGCTATAATCAAAAAAAGGACATCTAAATGCCAAACTCGGCTCCAGAAAAGGGGGGAGAGTGAGATGACTTCAAGAATATTCATGATAACCACCCAAAACACCCACAATGGCTATATCTGGAGGAAGGAGTAGAGTCTCCTTGACTCATAAACTAGATCTGGTCTCTATCTCGCCATAATCAAGTCTTTGGTCTTGGACAAGTCACTCATACTTGAACAGTTCTGATTTCTTCCTCTGTAAACTGAGGGTTTTGAATAAAGTTATACATCATTTTAAACATTTTAGTTTTATAGTCTTTAATTCTGAAAAGAAACTATCCATTTGCAAATGAACCAGCTTATCTCAAAATCATCAGAAAACTATCAGTAAAAGAAAAAATAAAAGAAGAGTTGATTTAGATGTTAATAACTAAGCAAATTTGTAAAATCTACTTTATGTATTTGACAAATAAAAGTGGAATATATTTTAAGGTGTACAATATGATGTTTTGATCTATTATATACACTGTGAAGTGACCATGGTTAACATATTCATAACCTCACATATACAATACAGTGCTGTAAATTATAGCCATTTAATTCTCAGAATTTATTATCTTATGAATGAAAATTTATACCGTTTGACCAACATCCCCCATCTTCTCCACCCATCCCCTGTCAGACATTGTTTACTTTATGAGTTCATCTTTTTTTTCTTGGATTCCACATTAAAGTAGAATCATACAGAATTTGTCTTTCTGTATCTGGCTTATTTCATTTTACACAATATCCTCTGGGTTGAGCCACGTTGTCAAAAATGGAAGGATTTTCTCCCTTGATAGGGTTGAAAAGTATTCTACTTTACATATATATATATATATATATATATATATATTTATGCATATTTTTATATATTTATATACATTTTATATATTTATATATTATACCATAGTCTCTTTATCCATCTACCTATCTATCCACAGAAATTTATATTGCTTCCATGTCTTAGCTATTGTAAAGAATGCTGCAATAAACAGATATTTCTTCAAGTTACTGACTTCAATTCCTTTAGATATGTACCTAGAAGTAGAATTGTTGGATCTTATGATTGTTTTATTTACAAAATTCTATGCTATTTTCCCAAATGACTATACCAATTCATAATCCCACCAACAGTGTACATCCTTTATATGTATATCCTTTTAACCTTACCAACACTTACCACTTGATTTTTTTTTATTAAAAAGCTATTTTAACAGGTATGAGGTGATATAATGCATTGTGGTTTTTCATTGCATGTCTTGTTGAGTAATGATTTTGAGTACTTTCTCATATACCTGGCAATCATTTATGTGTTTTCTTTGGGGAAATGTCTGTTTGTTATAGAGTTGTATGAGTTTCTTATGCATTTTGGATATTAGCCCACTATCAGACATACTGTTTTGCAAATATTCCATAGATGGTCTTTTCATTTTTTTTACCACTTTGTCATGCAGAAACTTTAGTTTAATGCCGTCACAGCTGTTTATCTTTGATTTTGTTGCTTATGAAATTTGTTAGCTTGTTTTGGGTACAGGGAATTGATTGAACCCAAGGGCCCTCTACCATTGAGCTATATCCCCAGTCATTTTTATTTTTTATTTTGAGGTATAGTGTCACTGAGTTGCCCACACTGGACTTGAACTTATGATCCATCTCTATCAGCTTCCCAAGTCTCTTGGATTACAGGTGTGCATCACCTTGTCTAGCTGCTGCCTGTGCCTTTGGCGTTATAATTATAAAATATTCCCAAGACCACAGTCAAGGAACTTTTCTGCTGCCATGTTTTCTTCTAATATTTTTATAATTTCAGGTCTTATATTTATCATCCATTTTGAGTTGTTTCTGCATATGGTTTAAGACAAGACTCCAGTTTCATTCTTTTGCATGTGAATATCCAGTTTTCCCAACACCACGTATTGAAGAAATTCTCCTTTCTCCATTGTATATTATTGCCATTGTTGTTGAAATTCACTAGTTGGCCAGACAAGCATGTGTTTATTCTGAGTTCTCTATCCTGTTCTCTTGGTCTATGAGTCTGTTCTTAATATCAGTACCATTTTGCTTTGATTTCTATAACCTTGCAGTATGTTTCAAAATCAGGTAGTGTTATTCCTGTGGGTTTTTTGCTCCTCTTGCTCAGGGTTGCTTTGTCTATTTGAGGTCTTCAGGGGTTGCAAGATCATTAATTTTTTAATTAAAAATATGTTGTTATTTTAAAGTGAATACTGATACAACATGATAATTTTAAAATGGTCAAATAGAAATCACTCACAATTCTTTTTTGTTTGTTTTGTTTTGTTTTTTGCTTTGGGTGCTGCAGATCGAACCCAGGGCCTCACACATACTAAACATGTGCTCTACCACTGAGCTATACCCCCAGCCCCACCGTCACTTTTTTAAACCAATGAAATACATTTGATTTGTGTGATTGTATAAATTGACACCATGAATCAGTTTTCCTTTACTCTTTCTCTATAGTATGGCCATATTCATTCACCTAACACCTAATAAACATCTACTGTTACCATCTAGTCACCCAGAAAGTCAAATCATGGAGCTGATCTGTTCTTCCAGGTTTTACCAAGCCAGTTTCTACACATGAATTATGAACTTTTCATTTTATGCTCCTAGTTTGTGTGCTGTGAGTATTACTCAAGGTTGTGGAAACTGAATTGACATTCAGGTTAAGTCCCAGAGGCAGCACACGAGTGCAATATTTTAAATGTGTACATGACATAGCTCCACTTAGCTGTCTTATCTTAACCAAATTGCTTAATCTCACTGATCCTCATTTTTCTCAACTGCAAACTTTATGAATCATTGCATTTTTTTATTACTGCATGAAAATTTTCTCAAATTTGCCAAAGAAAGAGAAAGAAAATGCTTTTTTTTTTTTTTTTTTTTTTTAACTCAGCTGACTGCTGCCCTCTGATGCTTGGCTCACAAAACAAAATAGGACTTTAGTTGTGCTGCTCTTGTGATTCATTTAACTGGAGCAAATGTGCTGAATAGAGAAAGAAAGATAAGCAAACACTAGCTCAGTCATAAACTCGGAGATGGTTTCAAGTAGAAAAGCTGGGAGGGATGCCACAGGCAGGCTTCCCGGGGGGAGGAAGGAGAGACAGGAGGCATCCTATCCTCCCTGAATGCATTTGGAATAGATGCCTGGATTTTTGAGGGACCCCTCCTCATAATGAATGGCTCAATCACTAATTTCTTGAGCACTCCAGAGCAAAGACAGATTGGCCATTCAATCATGGCAAATGAAAGTATAAGATATAGGCAGGTCCCCCCAAGTGCTACCCAAGAGAAAAATAAAACAAGAGGAAAGGATTTCTCTTACTACTGACTATTCAGGGATTTGTCTTTCTGTTTATCTGACATTTTGTTGGAGCAGCCTCTGTTAGATGCTGGTTTCCTAGGGTCTATGTCAGAGGATTGCTGACCTTGAGGCTAAACCTCCTACTGATACTTTTACACCCAATCCACCTTGTATGAAGGCCAAATGGGACATGCTTTGATATTTAATTCATCTGAGTTATATAATGAAATAAAAACTGGCATTAAAAAAAAAGTCCAATGCCATGAGGATGTCAGTAGAGTTGTGCCAAATGCCTTACATCACTAGGCTGGAGGTAAATTTATAGCTGTTTGCGTTCATTTGCATTTAATCAGCCCAGAATTGCTGACTCTAGATTCAGCAAGGACCTTCCTGCCTGCAGCCTACAGTAAATACCTTGCTGGTGAGGGGCAATGACTCGAGTGAGAAGTTTGAGTTCCACAGACCACAGGTCATTTTTCACCTAGAAATTTGGCTGTGTAGCAAGGCAATTATATAAACAAAAATCCAGGGTTATTTTGACACTGTGGCTTAAAGGATTACTCCTTTCTTTTTTTTTCAAAAGAGCCTCTGTAGCCTCAGTTTGGGCCCCAGCTTACTTGGTGCAAGCCTCAAGTCTTCCACCTTCCATGGAAACACAGCTTAAGAGGAATGATGATTCTAAACTATATTATGATAATAATTTCCTTTGAAAATCCCATGTAAGAAAATACCTCACACGGTAGTTAGGTTCTGGAATCAGCTCCTGTGTCTAGATAGCAACACATACTCTAACCGCATGTGTTGAAGACCTGGGGAAATTTCTTTTATATCTCTGAACTTAAATTCCCCACTCATGAACTGGAGTTATTAACAGAACCTACCTCATAGGAGCATAATCAGACTGAAATGAGATGATAACTATAAGGGCCACATATATAATCAGCATAATAAATAATAGCTACTGATATTGACAAATTATTAGGGATTAATTAAGTTTCCACCTTGGGCTATTAGCTTCATGTGGGAGGACTGAACTCTTTCAAAGAGCCATTTTGCAGATTTTGTGAGTCTTGCAGTAGTTAGGGGAATAGCTGACAAAGCCAAAAAACTTTTATACTGCGTACTGTTGTTGTCCAGAATGACAGAACCACACAATCTGTCCAGCTCTCTTGTTTTCTGGCTCCATCAGCTTAGATAAGTAGTTAGCAGCTCTGCACCTCAGAATTCTCATGTATAAATGATCTAATAATAGAGTCCACATCAGGCGATTGTTGTAAAGATCTTGAAAATTCACATGTATAAAGCACTTCAACAGTGCCTAGCACACGCTGAGCTACATCATCATCACCATTGTAATTATTATTGCTCTATGCTTCTTTGTTCAGAGAAAATTGTATTAACAGCATATATTAGTGAAATAATCAGACATGTAAGGGAGAAATGGACCTAACTGCACAAGATGAACCAACAGGAAAAGGGATATTTTTCCTGATTTGATTAAAGTAACAGATAAAACTGTGTTTGTTATGTGCAACACGATGTTTTAAATGTATACAAATTATGGGATGGATAAATCTACCTAATTGACATATGAATTACCTCATATGGTTATCATTTTGTGGTGAGAACACTTAACATTCAACTCTCAGTATTTTTCAAGATTATATCACTAGCTATATTCACCATCTGTATAATAAGTCTTATTCCTACTATATAACCATAATTTTTTTATTAACTCCTCAACTCACCTTCCAACTTCCTCAGACTCTGGTAACCACCATTCTACCCTCAACTTTTATGAGATCAGTTTCTTTTTGGATTTCAGCTATGATTCACATCATCATGTTTTTGTCTTTCTGTGCCTGGCTTATTTCCCTCAGCAATAATATCCTCCAGGTAGATCCATGTTGTTGCAAATTATAGGATTTCATTCTTTATTACCAATTAGTATTACTTTGTTTATATTTACCCCATTAGCTTTATCCACTGATGAACACTTAGTTTGATTTCATATTTGGCTATTACAAACAGTGCTGTAACAAATGTGGGAGTATGGATATCTCTTTAACATGCAGGTTTTATTTCCTTTGGGTATATACCCTGCTTCTGGATTACTGGATCAGATGGCAGTTCTATTTTTAATATTTTGAGGAAGCTCCATACTGCTTTCCATAACAGCTATATTAATTTACATTTCTGCCAAAGTGTACAAAGATTCCCTTTTCTTCACATTTTCCACACTTTTTATCTTTTGTGATTTTTGTAATAGCTATTCTCACAGGCACAAGGTGATATCTCATTGTGATGTTGATTTGCATTTCACTCATGATTAGTAAGGTTGAAATATTTTTTCATGTATCCGTTGTCCAACTATGTGTCTGTTTCAGGTTTTTTGCCCATTTATAATAGTGTTATTTTTTTCTTTCTATTGCATTCAGCTCTTCATATATTTTGGATATTAACATATTGTCAGATGTGTACCTTGCAAATATTTTCTACCATTCTGTAGGTTGCTCCTCATGATATTGATTTTTTTTCCCCTTTGCTGTGCAGAAGTTTTGTTTTGGTTGGTTTGTTTTTGATATAATTCCATGTGTCTATATTTGCTTTTGTTGTCTGTACTTTTAAGGTCATGTTCAAAAAAATCTGCCCAGACTAATGTCATGGAGAAGAAAACATGTCCTCCCTGTGTTTCCCTTATTTGTTTCATAGTTTCAATTTTTATTTATGTCTTTAATCCATTTCAAGTTGATATTTGTATATGGTATGAGACACAGATCTTCCTTCTATATGTGTATACTCAGTTTTCTCAACACCATTTATCAAAGATGAATCTCAATTGTGGATTCTTGGGAACTTTGTTGAAAGTCTCTTGGCTATAAACATGTGAATTTATTCTATTTGTCTATCTGTCCATTTAAAATAGGATTTGAGGGAGATTTTTGAGATGACAATTGGAAGGGGCTCAGTAAACTGAAAAGGATAGGCTGTTCCAGATGAACAAGATAAGACGATATTAGGACCAAGGACAGAGAAGAAGCAAAACGAAATGACCTTCGTGGAAGAAAAGAAAGAACCAGAAACAAAGAAGTAGAACATCTGTCTCAGAACAGCAATGATTCCTTTGTAGAAATCCTATAATTCTTTGGTTTTATCTTTAGAGTGTCTAAAGGCAAATGCTTCACTTGGATACCACGACAATAGACCCCATTGTTGTATTACCAAAAAAAGCAAAATACCAAATGAGATGCCAGGGACTTCTAGAAGCTCAGTAAATGCATACTATTGCAGGCTAATGCAGGCTATTTCATGGATGTTGCTAAGCAAATTTAATTCAGATTATTTCTTCTAGGATGAAACAAAGACTGGAAACTTATGACTCATAAATAGTAGATGGGGGAATGTTGTTGAATAATTATTTTATCAGTCACATTCATGGGGGGAAGTTGACGGATTATATTGGATCCCAAATTAGGATTTGTCAAGCTCACATTTGCATTATTTGTGTGACCTGGAGCAAGTTCCTTCTTTACTTTTCTCCTTATAGGCCTAAATCTCCTTCAAGAAGGAGGACAGTGTAATGTTCAGGCTCTGGAGTCAGACTGAGTTCAGAACTCTTCTTTATGCTTATTGACTGAATTCTCTGGGGCAAGTTGTTTAAAGTCTTGGTTTCTTATACGAAAGATAAATATAATAATGCTTAGTGTCATCTTTGTGTGGTTTAAATCATATAATCCATCCTCAGGTGTTAGCACAATGTTTGACACGTGAGGAAAGTCAAATAAATGGAAATTATTTATATTGCTACCTATAAAATTAATGAATGGGTGACATAGCTCAGCAGTAGTGACCCTGGGTTTACACAGCCAAAAAAAAGATGTGGAAAATAAATGAATGGACTGAATAATCTTTAACATCTCCTCCAGTTATTCATCTTTCCACTATCCTGGATTTTTATAGTTTCCCAACTTTAGCATCTCCCTTCTAATTCATTCCCTAACTCCCAAACAAAAACCAAGTAGAGTGGAAAAATAAACAAAAAGGTGACTGATATAGCAAGGGAGATGTGTATAAGGATGTGTATGTGTACGGGGTGGAGGATGTGTATATAAGGGAGGAAGGAGCAGGGCTCAGCCCTACACCTACTGCCAGGACTGCTTGACAGTCAACCCAAGTATCTGAACCCCTAGGACTCAGGATGCATGTCTTATTTTAGGTAACTTAGCCAATCCATTTAGCTTGTTTTTTACCATTTATGAATTGAACATAGAAGCCATCAGACTTTTTGTGCCTTGTGAATGGAATAATACGCATGGATGAGTTTTGTAAACAGCACAGTTCAAATGTTGCCGTTGTTGCTGTTGTTTCTAAAACTGTGATAAACATCTTGTTTAAAAACCTGAAGGGAATGGGCTGTTAGTCTTATTTTTGTAAGCTGGTTTTAGTCATTTGGATTAAATTGATCATTATGTTTGAGAGATATAAGCCTTATCTATAGTTTCTCAAAAAGAGAAACCTTCCCTGAAGGCAACAATGTGCTGGAGAAATACAATATACTAGAGGTAATATGTACTAGAGATAAGTGAACTAGAGATTAATAGTACAAGTTCTCAGGTTTCTGGATTCATTTCCCTGCTCTGCTATTTTCTGGTTGTATGGCTTTGAGCAAGTTGCTTAATCACTCCAAGCTCCAGTTCCTCCATCTTTAAAATGGGGATAATGACTGTATGTCCTAAAAAGAGCTGTTATGAGGATTAAACGAGGTGATGAATTTAAGTTCTTGGCATAGTGCCTGGAATGGAGGAGACACCCAATAAGGATTAGCTTATTAGGAAAATAATGGAAGGGCTGGGGTTGTAGCTCAGTGGTTGAGCGCTTTCCTAGCATGCATAAGGCACTGGGTTCAATCCTCAGCACCACATAAAATAAATAAATAAATAAAACAAAGATATTGTGTCCATCTACAACTAAAAAAAAATAATGTTTAAAAAAAGAAAATAATGTCTTGTGTGTAAACAGAGATATGATAAATTGTGTTATAAAGGTGTATTAAGAATTGTAATGCAAAAAAGAGAGAGAGAGCTCATGTATAATGGCATTATTTGGCATGCACATACTTTATATACAGAGTCACGAAAAATTGTGCTGTGAGTGGATAATTATGAATTTAATGCATTTCACTATTGTCATGTATGTAAGAAATAAATAAATAAGAAAAAAAGAAAATGATGGAAGACATAATATAGAATTAATAAATAATTCCAGCTTTGATGAGTCAGCAGGTATAAAAAGCCAGGGTCAAAAGGCTGAGGAATAGAGGGAAGCGCAAAGAAAAAGATGGAATGAATAACTCCACTAACGTGAGTAGGTATGGAAATAGTCAGTTCTCATAAACTCAGGTTGTAGAGGTTGTCCCCAAAACACCTGCCCTTAGGATAGCATTTAAAATTTGTCCGCATGTGATACTATCACTTCAACTTGAAATTTGGTGACCAGAGTTTTCTTATTGGCCATTGAAAGAAACAAAGGACTATAGTTGTCAGGACCTACTAGAAGATTGATACACCAGGGCAGACGGAAATGGGTTTGTCATCTTACTAAAGCCTAAGTATCAGCTTGCTGAGATTAATCACACCTACCTCTGCTCATTCACCTGCAAATGTGGATCTTCTCAAAAGAATGGTAGGATTGTAGAATGGAGAGGAAAACTGGAAATGTGGGAGTTAAGGAGATAGTTATATCTACATTGTCCTACTGAAGTTCAGCAAACATTTTCTGATTGGGCCAGATAGTAAAGATTTTAGGCTACATGAATCAGACAGTCTCTTGCGCACCTACTCAGCTCCACTGGATATAGCACAGGAGCAGCCACACACAGTATGTAAATGAATGGGCAGGACTGTGGTCCAATAAAACTTGATTTACAAAAACAGGTGGCAGGCTGAATTTGGCCCATGGGCCCTATTCTGCTGACCCATCGTCTACATATGGACTGGATGCAATGATTCAAGTTGTCAGAAGGAACAGGTCCAAAGCTCCTATAAATCAAGCTTGTAGTTGAAGAATGTTGTTGACTATAGATAGCTGACCTAACATAAAGGGTCATCTCCAGACAGAAAATGAAGGGAAAGGCAGTAAACTGCTTAACTTTAGATAGAGAAAGCAGCTTCTGTAGAAGAAGAATAACATGGAAAAAATGAAGCATAAGATGTAACCAGAACTCACATTTGAAGGGCTCAAAAACATCATTTTCAGCCTTATGTTTCTGTATTCTAAAGTCCAGAACATGAATAATAGCCAGGAGGAAGATATGTCCTTGTTTTCCAGGGACAGCTCTAGTGGGTCTGTTGTCCCTGTATAATTACCAACAGTGACCTCTTTTTAAAAAGTGTCCTTGTTTACAATATAAATTGTATGACCACAACTATAATAACCAAAATTGTTATGAGACTGTTGCACAAATAGGTTCATACTTACCATTTCACCAAAGCTTGAACAATAAGTTTATAAATGCAGTATGTAATACTAGATAAGAGGAAGTAAGGGCTTTGAGTCAGACAGGTTCAAATCCAATCTTATTTTTTGCAGGTTTTAAACAATGCACTCAATCTCCCTGAATCTCAGTTTTTTCATATGCAACAATAAATAATAAAAGTAGTGATCTTGTTATATTTAAATGTATTAGAATACAATAAATATCCAAAAATACTGTCATTAATTTTATTACTATTATCATTATTATTATATATTTAAATGGAATAAATTTGTTGAGTGGGAATGCAAAGTCATCCTTTATATGTGAAAGATATGCTTCAAGAGGAGTAATTTGCTTAACACTAGAGACATGCAAACCAATTTAACAGCACTTTCTGGTGAGATTATAGACTTGCTATTGAAAGTCTGGTCCACAAACCATGGTAGCATCATCAACCAGGAATTCTTTCATGCAAAATCTCCAACCTAGACCTAAGGATTAAGAAACTTTATTTTGAAGAAACTCAGTGTTGTACTTTTTACCATGTTATGAATGATTCAGACTTTAGTAGATTAAAGTACATAGATGATTTAAAAGTCACTTTGAAACCTGAGACCACTTGGCATTATAGTCCATGGGTTTGGAGTGGATAAAATACCATCATGGGAAGGAGCTGGTATACCCCTTCTACCGGGCAAGCTAAAAATGACCCTTTCCACCCAATTCCAAAGAACATTGTACAATGTCCAGTAGCTACATTCCATGTATGATTTAAGTACCAATCGCATTAAGGTACAAATATAGATCTTTTTTAAAAAAGAGATAGATATATAGAGAGAGAATTTTAATATCTATTTTTTAGTTTTCGGCGGACACAACATCTTTGTTGGTATGTGGTGCTGAGGATCGAACCAGGCCGCAGGCATGCCAGGCGAGCGCGCTACCACTTGAGCCACATCCCCAGCCCCAAATATAGATCTTAAATAAACCCTAGAGCATTGGGATTATTTTTCATCTGAGGCATCCTTCCTACTTTGGTCATAGTGGTTTATTTCCATTTGTTTTGAGCTACTTCCCTGCTTTCTGGGAAATGCATGTCTGATTGTTCTTCATGTGCTCTAGGTAGAGTTCAGCATTTCATTAATACTGAACAATTCACATACAAATAGATAGTTTAACCTTAGATATTTCCCCAAGGCTCAAAGAGGTTGATGCAAATATAAACAGAATTGGAAGAGCTGGTAAAGTGTTCAGCTGAAACTTTAAAGAATACTTTTCTCTCTGGGACTTCCTGGTGATGGTTGTAATACAGCTCAAATGCTTTAGCTCTTTGTATACTTTTATCCTCCTTCCTTGATGCAGGCTTTCTGACATCCCTGGCTGGCTGAATCACACACAGGGCAGACTACGCTGGCCCACTGGGTTGCATCAATCGCTTCTTAGATCACTTTTCCAATTCTATTATTCTGTGACTGCTGAGTAGTATGCTGTTATTTTCCATTAGAACCTCACACAGATAATAAAAAAGAATATCTCACTTTGAAAGAATTAAGATAACAATTAGAGGGGGAAAATAATCTTTAAGGGAAAAGAAAAAGAGATAGGATAAAAGTATGAAATTTGTAATGCATCAAGCCTAAAAGGATTTCATGTCAAAAATGATGATTCACTGATTATCCCTGTATGTACCAAGAATCTCCTAAGTGCCGAGTACTGTATGTTTGCATGATGGTGATGATGCTGATGATGATGGTGATGATGATGATTGCAGCTAATATTTGCTGAGGACTTATGACCACATGAATGAGCTAGTAGAAATTTATATCTAGCCAGGAAGGCAGATTTAGCAAATAATTCCAGTGTTATCAGTGCTATGTGAAACTGAAGGTGCAATAGATGAGTGTTTCAGATGACCTGACCCCAAGCTCAGGGTCAATGAATGCTTCCTTGAGGAAATGGCATGTAAGAGTTAACGAGATAAAGGAGAAGTAGCAATAGGGAAATAGATCACTCCCAGACAGAGCCAAGGTTGTGTAAACAGCTCTGATCAAGCAAGATGTATATGTTGGAAGAACTGAGAAAATTGACAAAAGTACAGAGGGTAAGGGGTAAGAATAGGGAAATGAAATTAGAAAAAAGGCAGGAATAGAATCATGCCAAACCTTAGAGTCCAGGGTAAAGTCTGGATTTTATCCCAAGGGTGGATAGGGAGCCATGGATGATGATCAGATCATCTTTGAGTTCTAAGATGCCTGAGGAAGTTGGAGAGGAACATGTGGAGGGTGGAGATTATGATGACTCAGACCGTTGAAGTTGTAGGTAAAACATCTCCACGTAAGAGTGAGGCTCCCATCCAGCTAACAGAATGCACCGTCTCCTATTCATTCATGCTTTAGGGGAACTTTCCACTCTCCAAACCTCAAAACCACTGCCTCCACAGAGTCACATGAGGCCAATGTGGAAGTTGATGAGCAAATAGCAGCCAGAAGTTATGGAAAAGATAAAATATAAAGAGCCAGTCCTGAACCCAATTCTGAGCCTGGGTCTACTGGGTCCTACCTCCTTCCTAGTGCCTGGAAAAGAAAGGATACCCTTTCTTTTCAGCAGAGCAAATAAATCCCAGAAAGGCAGAGTTTGCCTAGAAACTGTTCATTGGCCATAAAAGTATTGCCACAGGATAAGGTGAGGAAATAGACTCCAGGAAAAGAGTCTTTTCATATACAAGACAAAAGTATATTATTTAATGATCCTATGTTCCTTGACCTTAAAGAAAAGGCTTAATGGCAATGCTTAAGTGGTAGGCCAAGCTGTTAGCACTTTTTGTACTAAATGAATGAAAAAGCCATCATCTCCCTGTGTTCAAAGAATAGCTATGAATTAATCCATTATCAAGCATTCCATTGATCGATTACTTGATGGAAGCCATTGGGAATACCATGGTGAGTTAAACTAGACAAGATTCTTGTTTACAGAGTTCCAGCCCAGTGAAGAAGTTAAGAATCTAGGCATTACTGAAATGTTAACACAACTACACTTAGAACTGCATCTTTATGTATAATATGAAGACTTGTTAATCTCTATGAAAATGTGGTCATTAGCTACCCAAATCTCAGTGTCTTAATCTGTAAAATAAGAAAATAACATCTATTCCATGATTATTGTGAGGATTATAAAGGTTTGAAACCCTTAACTCTGGCACATAACTAGCAGATTTTGCAAAGATCAGACCCAGGGAGTGAGTATGCCATATGTCAGAAGCAGTGTTTTACAGGGGTCAAAGCTGAATTCTTCCATCAGACTGTCCGGGTTCAAATCCCAGGTGCTGCTTTTACTAGCTCTGTGACCTTGGACAAATGTCAAACTTTCTAATGTTCAGTTTCTTCATCTGTGAGAGGAATATAGTGAAAATACCTAGGTCACAGGTTTCTCAGGTGGATCAGAAGAAATGATTCATGGAAATGTAAAGGTTTGTTTAAATAAACAGCTAGAATACATAGTTTGTAAGTACATAGTTTGCTGTGTTGGTATAGATAAATAAGCAATTAATCACTTTTATTGTTATCACTTTGGGTAGTACGGTGAAACTATATAAGACCAAAGACTTCGCACAGAAGATCTTGATGTAGGCTTTAAAAAAAATGAATAGGTGTTGTACAGAGAAAATGCTGATGAATTTGCTTTTCTGCATCCATAGGACAGCAATTTGCTATTGTGAGAATTGCCAGGGGGTTGAAGTCTCAATGAGAATATTAAGAAAAGGCTGATGAGTTCCCTCTAATAATCATCATCACTCCAGTTACTGCTATGAATTGGAAGACAGGATGATGGGGTGGATAACAACCAGAGCTTTGAAATCAGACAGATTCTGGTTCTGATCCAATCCCTACTACTTCCAGCTGCATGATCCTACACCAATTACTTCACTTCTCTGAGTTGCGGTATACTGCTCTTCAAAAGAAAGTAGTAATAGTGTCCTCCGGTGAAGCCATCATGAGGATTAAACCAGATAATGCACATGAAGTGCTGAGTACCATGTTTGGCACATGATAAGTACTCAGTAAATGTTAACGGTTGTTATTGTTTATGCCTCATTAAGGTTGCACTGACATAAAATGTTAGAATTTGTTTGAAGTAATTACATTTAACAAAGGGCCTAATACCATATTACCTACTCCACAGTGGGGTATCCAAAGAAATATCATGAACAACCATGATATTCCTTTCCTATATGGCAGTGACTGCAAGAAGTTTTTTCTACTTATAAACATTATATATGTTTCTGAAGACAACCCATAACTTAAAAATAAACTTATTATTATTTCATCACTAGTCATACAGCCATTGCTAATATCTTTATATATTTTCTTCCAAGGGGTGTGTGTGTGTGTGTGTGCCTGTTCACATGTGATACTTATGGGAATTATGGTATTTAAATAAATATGAACATATTTAATTTTGGTCATGATATAAAAACTTTTTCCATTTTTTCATAGGAGCAGCTGCCAAATTTTATAAGCATATTTTACAAACTTGTTTTATAGATTTCATGACATCTTATAAGGACATGCTATATAGTTTATTTAATTATGGTCATATTGTCTTTCGTGTGTGTCAGAATTACTTCAACTTTGATTATAAGATATTTGTTACCATATCCAGTGAGTTCTCTATCTTTTTCATTGGGGGTTGTAAACAACTTGAAAGCTTAATTAATTTTTAAAGAGTGCTGTATTTTCTCCTTCCATAGGAAAAAAATTACAAATATGTATTTACATAAACTATTGCCTAAAATTTCAGATTTTTGAAGTTCATGAAGCCCATTTATGGACCCATGGTCCCCACAACTTATAGTCAGAACCAGTGTTATAAAATACATCAATATGAAACAGAATAAAAAAGTTCAAAAACTTTACTGTAACATTGGTGGAGAAGTGTAGCCTTAAAACTTCAGGTTATTGGGTTGGGATTGTGGCTTAGTGGTAGAGTACTTGCCTAACATATGTGAGGCACTGGGTTCAATTCTCAGCACCACATATAAATAAATAAAATAAAAGGTCCATCAACAACTTAAAAAAAAAACTTCAGGATATTTCATCACTTTCATAATATGGCCCAATTTCAGCTTGTTCTTAAATTTGAAATTGTCCAAGTTTTGGATCCCATATTAAGGCTTCTCCCAGATTTCACTGAGTAACACTTCATGGATGTATCTTTTCTATCCTTAGTGACGGAAAGGTCTCAGCAGGACTCCCAGTGCACTGCCCATCCTCCCCATGCAGTCTTGCATCCTGGAGAACTATGACATTACTGAGTCTACTCCTGCTACCCCTCACCTCCACTGATCTCAACTTTCTTACACACTATTCCTTCCAAGGAAATATACAGCATGACTCAGCATTGGATAATACAGTTTCATAAGGGAACAAGAGCATTTCATAATAATACCAAAAATAAAATCAACACACCTAACATGTAATATAACTGATACTTAAGAAAGTAATAAGAATTATAGTGCATTCCGCTATTATATATAAATAAAAATAAAATTAAAATTAAAAATTAAATAAAAATAAAAAAGAGAGGGATAAGTTCACAATGTTGAGTCAGGTATATTTTAATCTGAGGATGCAAGGTTTTTAATTAGGCCTCTGTGTAGGTCTAACTAAGGGGATCATAATCTTCAGTTTATTATCTTAATTACGTATTTCAAAATACAATTTAGAATATAAAGCTGATTCTCCATGCCAAGTTATACAGCTTTTAAGCATTATCATAGGTTGTCAATATAAAGAAAAAAAATGTTGTGTAGTTTGGATTTCTTGTTCCCATCTGTTTGCTTCTGAAGATAGAACAATTTCTGATGTGAAAACTGGGATATGGAAGAGGATGTACCTGTGTCTGCACATCTTTATTATATGTTTGTGCCTCTGTGTGTTTTAAAAGTCCTAAAAATTGTCCCTGGGTTCCAAATAATAATGAAAAAGGAAAAATTTGGAAACAATTCTAATAGTAACTTATATTAAAACCATTTCTTTTCTCCTTCAGCTGCACCATCCGTCCCAAGGCTTCCGGTTTGGAACTGTCCGGGAGAGCAGTGCTGAAGATTATGTGAGGCAAAGCTTCCCAGAGATGCATGAGTATATGAGGAGGTACAATGTTCCAGCCACGCCTGATGGAGTGCAGTACCTCAAGTGAGTGTCAACCTCTTGGATCCTAAAAGTTCTCACTGAAAGAGATGCCATTTTGCTACTGGTGCGATTTATTGTTGTTGTTATTTTTTTTTTTTTAGTGACAAGTATTTCCACTGTGTTCAGTAGTATCACACTGTGTGGGACCCAGAGGGTAGTAAGGCAGTATGGAATATGTGCATTTAATTATGTGGCCTCTATTACTAGTTACCTGCCTAGTCTCAAGTTGGCAGTAGCTTTGCTCCAAGAGCCAGTGGAGTCATTAGTGCAGCAGATGGTGGGGGAAATAAAAGCTGGCTTGGCATCACTTGAGAAAACAATGGTGCTGAAATGATCAAACACACAGGGAATATGGCCAGGGGATAAAGTGTCCCAAAGCAATCCTTTCTTTCACAGTGAATCTCTAAGCCCATAGAATGCCTACTCTTGCCATGAGGAAATGGAATTTATCTTAGGGATTTCCTGTAGAAAAGAGAAAAGATAGAAGGCAGTGCTTCCCATGTCTGTATCCTTCTCATCAGAATTTATGAAAAGCCATCAAAGGCAATCACATTGCCAGGGCAGATCATCAGAGCCTGTGATTCAGTGAACTGAATGCAGAGGAGGACCATGAAGTTATGGGTCTGCTTGTCTAGTCTGCCTGGGAAAGTGAATGCATGGATCCCAATAAGCATCACTGCCTGAGGGTGAGCAGTTCTCTCCCTCCCACTTGGCATTAGGGCAATAACAGGCATCCAGCCCTCCAATCCTTATAATTGTGCAGCTTTGGGAAGCTGGTCTCTCTATGGTCAGCTACAATGATCTCCCCCATGGACAACAGGGCCTGCCACCTCAAGTTCTTAAAAGAGAGGAAATAAAAGATTTTATGGAACATAAGGGCTTTGTGTTTCTTAAGAGTTCTAGTAATAGGCCCCTTAAACAATTTTATGGACTTTTAATGAGAGCTTGGAGAGGAAGCCACACATTCTTAGATTTGCAAAGTATACATGATGCTTAAGTACTATGAAATGGCACTTTTAATTTTGCAAAAACATCAGAACATTAGAGTCCCTCTCTGGCACAGAGTTTAGAGCTCCATTGCCTCCCAGATCCTCTTCTGTATGTATTCTTTCCTTCAGGCAAATACACAGCAGAGAGAGAGAATGAGATGTCAGGGAAATAGCATTGGGCTCCCAGCTAGATAATGGCTGACAAACTGAGTTCTGCTGGCAGTGTGACAAGCATGAGATGAACCACTGCTGGGGTTCCTGGCATTTCCTCTTCACTCCGTGCATTCATTTATTCCAGTGACTTTACGTGAGAAGGTTCCCATACCCAGCATTGGCCCCACCTTAGACTGGAGAGAAGCAATCATTTGAAAAGTAGTCACAGATGAAGAAGGCCTGGTAGAAGTAAGCTTTCCCTGGTAATGCAGCTAACAAGTGGCAGAATCAGGACTAGAGCCAGTTCTTTGTAATTCAATCGCTACTTCAAGCTGGTTTGGAAATCATAATGAAAGGTCCTTGATGATCAAAGAATAATCCATGGTACAGAAACATCTGTGTTCCAGTTAGTATCTGGGAACTAGTTAGACATGCAAGATGCCAGGCTCCATCCCAAACCAACTGCATCCAAATCTGCATTGCAACAAGTTCCCCAGATGAGTCACTGATTGATGTGGAAGAGAAATACTGGCAGAGCTTATCATTACTACCACTTCACTGCTCTCTCATCCTTCTTTCTCTACTTTTGACCTAGTCACTACTGGTGCTCTTAGACATTACTCAAAGCAATTGCAGTCTTCATGTTATCCTGCCCCTCTAGCATCCCAAAGCTCTTACTTACAGGGAACAACACCCAAAGTCACTGTACTTGAAAGTCACCTGTGTCCTTTGCCTCTCCCATCAAAATTCTCCCAGCCTTATACCAACTCTCTCAGGGCCCTGCTCCCTAAGGTGACAATTTAACAATAAATTAATCCTATTAAAATTTACACTTCTTTCAGTATATTAATATATGACTTTGTAGCATGTAATATGTATTTTTAAATAAATGCTCAAAAAAAGGAGCATGATTCCATAATGGGAGAATCAACTTGAGGCCCTATCAACTACAATGGTGACTCAGTCCAGAAGCTATAATACCTGAATCACACTTGGCCACTTCTTCACCAGTGACTCATGCTCCCAGGGGAGTCTGTGTGAGATGATTGCTTCTAGTTCCTACGCAATAGAAATCTGATATAACCAACTGCACTTTTTCATTCCAAAATTAAGAATAGTTGTATAAATATATGGATGGAACTGAGAGGTGATTTCATGTTGGTTAAAGCCAAGCATGAACTTTGTTATAACTTAAATTCAATACCTCTGGAAAAGAGAATACTTTTTTAAATTTTTTATTTCACTTACTGGAAGAGAATGAAAAGTAAGCAATGGTAATTGGCACCAAAAAGAAAAGTTAAACTACTTACTATGTGTCCATGTGTGATCCAAACAAATCCGTCCATGGAAAGATATGTTTCCTGCCAAGTGATGAACTTTATACCTGTCTAGGGATGTCTTTCTCTTTTAAATTTTTGATGAGCCCTAGCCTTGTTCTTCTCTGAGTTTAGAAACCACTTCTCTGCGTTGAATTTGAACAGCCTTATTCCTTGTTCTAAAATACCACATTGAGGCCAAATTGAATAGAGAAGAGTTGTTTTCTTTGCAAAGCTGTTTAGATAACCCTGAGTATAGAATAGCCTTTCTTCAATATATGTATGTCCTACTGGCTGAAGACAAAAAAAAAAAAAAAAAGTGACCTAAACAGCTCATTTTCAAACTTCTCCGCCCTTGCCCTTTTTGTAAGTTGGAGCTCGGCCTATGCTGAGACATAGTCTTCCCCTGAACCTCTTCTGCATTAATGTTCAGGAAAACGGGAAGACTAGCCGAGCATGCACCTATAATCCCAGTGACTCAGGAGGCTGAGGCAGGAGAATCACAATTTCAGAGCCAGCCTCAACAATTCAGCAAGGGCATAAGATATTTAGCCAGACCCTATCTCAAAATAAAAAATAAAAAGGTTACTGGAGATATAGCTCAGTGATTAAGCTCCCTGAGTTCAATCCCCAGTATGAAAAAAAGAGAAGACTTTCATAAAGGATGCCCAAGTGCCCCAAAACTTCTAATAGCAATTTGAGTCCATTGCCAATTCACTAATACAGCTCAGGGACAACTACTGTAAATTATCATTGCCAGAACCACCTACTGGGATGTAACATGAATTTCTGTAGATATGTTAATAAATTGGACCACTAAGATCTATTACATCAGCTTCCCCTTCCATTTATTGAATGCTAGCCCATGGACTTAGACTATAACTTCCTTTTCTCAAGAATACTAGATCTCTTCTAAATATTTCCTTAATAGCTACTCATAAATATGAAATAATACTTGAAATCTCTGAAAAATATAATATTGATCTTCATGGAAAAAAAAGATTAAACTTTCAACATGAAATTAATGAGACCAACTGGCTGCAACTCTACCAGCTATGTCCCCTGGATCAAGTTCCTTCGACTCTCTGAGCCTCAATTTCCTCATTGATTATGTCACAGCCTTTATGAGTGATAAACTGTATGGAAAACAATGAATACAATACCTAACACGAGTTTCTCTGATAACCTACAGGAAGTAACTTTCCCTGTACACCTTCCTGTTCAATTCAGTCACACTGGCTTTGTTGTTGGGTTGAGAAGTCGTGAAAGAGACTGGTAGATAAATACAGAGGTTTATCATGTTTTCTTGTAAGAATATCTGTTTCCCCTGATCTGTACTCTCCAGGTCAGTGAGATGTCAACAAATCTGTCAGCAGCAAGCAAGCTTGCGCTGCCCTTAGTGTTCAGGTGTCTGTCCCCTAAACAGAAGCCAACTGTCAAGCTTAATGCTTCATGCCCATTAATGAATCATGTTCACTTTTTCTCTTTTGGTCTTAAATATAGGAATGATCCAGAGAAACTAGACGCCTTCATCATGGACAAAGCCCTTCTGGATTATGAAGTGTCAATAGATGCTGACTGTAAACTTCTAACCGTGGGGAAGCCGTTTGCCATAGAAGGTATTAATCAGTCATTCTTGATTTGCTTTTACTCAGGATGTGCTCAGTTTGCTAACCTAGCAAGTCACAAATGCCAAAGTCGGAGGCAAGGAGCTATTCATCTTCCCTTGTTTTCATTTTCAACTCATAAGCACTTAGCTATTAAGTTGCTGAAGTTAGAAATTATTTTTCTCCAACTCAACAAATATTTATTTATGCAATTGTTAGTGAAAAAAATAATTGTTTCTCAAATGTGTTGGTTCAGATATCTGGGAGTGGTGGCAAAATGAGGGAGTCCAGTTTTAATTTGATCTGTCTTTTTTATTTGTTTGAATTTTGTTTTTCCCTGTTTTATTGTTGTTAGTGTTGTTGTTTTTCGGTGCTTGATATGGAACCCAGGGCCTTGCACAGAGTAGGCAAGCATTCTACCACTGAGCTACACCGTTAGCCCCTCATCTTTATTTTTGAATGGCCAAACACTGTAATAAATCTGATACAAAAATGAGACTAAGCTGGGTGTGGTGGTCATGCCTGAAATCCCAGTGGCTTGGGAGGCTGAGACAGGAGGATTGCAAGTTTGAGGTTAGCCTCAGCTACTTAGCAAAGCCCTAAGTAATCTAATAAGTCTCAAAATAAAAATTGGGGGAGGGCCTGGGGATATAGCTCAGTAGTAAAGTGCCCCTGGGTTAAATCCCCAATACCAAAAATAATAAAATAAAAAGAAAGAGAGAATGATTATATTTTACAACAGAGCCCCAACATTGATCTAATCCAATCTATTTTAGACATAAGAAAATCCAAGAATATTGTATCATATTTTTATAATTATATAATTAGATGATAATAGTGGGATTAAAATCCAAATCTCAGTTTCCAATATAAGTGTTTTTCACTAGTTGGAAGGTAAGTAGGGGGGAAAAAAATCTCATTTTAAAGTTTACTACCCTTTAGGGTACTAAACATAAACCTTGTTTGGAACCCCGGGCTTGCCTTTCTCCCCACTGGCAGCAATTTTTGCTTCCAACTAGATCAACCAATCAATCAAACTTCAGAACCAAAGAAGGACTGCTTTGTCAGTAGCTTCTTTCATTCTGAGTGACAGTTGATATATGGAGCTGATAGTTTGAACCAGCAAATTTCACATCTCCCAATTCCCAGGTTTCCCTCCCTGACAGTGCGTGCTAGCTCTCAAGACAGCCATGCTCACTTGTCAGAAAGCACTTTGGCTTGAAACAATCCCAAGGGGGTGCACAAGTCCTATTTCCAGAAATCTGTGCTTTGCTGTATGTTAACTAGGGTATCAAGACTATTTGATTCCAATTTCCCAATTTCCCAATCATACTTGGTCTCTGTCTCTCCTAAACGCATCAGCAGATATTTTTGCTTCACTCTGTTTTTTGTGATGAATGAGAATATAACAGCTGATGCTATTTCTTTAGACTTGTCCAAGGAGAAACCAGTCTTCAGTCTAGACAAAATGACCCCCACCTGGGTCAGGGATGGACTTCAGGAAGAGAGTGGAATTGGTCTTTTATTAAGACTGCAGTCTTTGATAGCAAAACCACAAAGAGAAAGAGAGAGAAAGAGCAAACACAAGAAAACCAAAAGAACATTCAGTATATGCTCAGTAAACCCCATTTTAATGTAACAATGGAAAATTTCCTTTTTGTGTGTGTGTGTGGCAGTAAGGGATATGGAAAGGATACTACATTTTATTTACATCCTAAATGTGTGGGGTAATGGAAGTCCTTCCTACCATAGTGCTACTAATAATAAATAATTTATGGACATAAAAATGAGGGGTTTCATTTTCCACCTTTGTCTTCGGGGGGCCACCTGATCTTGTCAAAAGGCAGAAGACGATGGTTTGTTTGCCTCTTCTGGACCACAGTGCCAGATGCTACACAATTAACTTCCCACTGTTTTCCTGTTTCCATTTCCATCTGTGCTCATGAGACTTGGTGTCTTGCAGTTCCTATCATCTCTAGACACCACATTGTTCTCAAAGAGAATAAACAAAGTGGCACAAATAAGAGCTCTCCCTGTAAGACAGCAGAAGGATGGCAGATTCCAAAAGAGAGAGCATCGTCATCCTTATTGATACATACTCATAATGGATGAAATACAAATCAGAACACTTAATTCAATATTGCCCCTGCCAATAAGTTCACAACCTAAAAACAGACCCTGGAAAAACTCAAAGGGAGGATTCTTATAAGTTACGTGCAACAACAACAACAACAAAAAGCTCAGTCTTGGTTGCTGATTTTTTTTTTTTAATGTTTAACTCAAGAATTTGGGGAAAAGTATCTCCCAATGAAATTTTCTCTTATATATATTTTTAAATATTTCTTTCTAGTTGTAGATGCACACAAGACCTTTATTTTATTTACTCATCTTTATGTGGTGCTGGGAATTGAACCTTGTGCTTTACACGTGCCAGGCAAGGGCTCTACCACTGAGCCACAAGCCCAGCCCTCTCTTATTTTTTTTAATGAAATTTTTGCGAATATGAGATGTTTTTCTTTAAAAACATTTAGGTTTTTTGAACTTATTCAAATGTAGGCTTTGTTATTAATTAGATTGCGTAAATATAAAAACATCATCATAGCAGTTTATGATGAGTGCTTCCCCAGTAAACTCAGAAATGTTGCAGATGCCGATCTGTATCCCTCCACAGAGCCTACTGCAATCCTGGTCATACAGCAATCATATAATAATTGATGTATTACCAATTATATAGTTGATTAATTTAAAATAAAAATAAGTACCTAATTCCCTTACAAATATTGTTAATCAAAAGTATCCTGGTGGTTTGCACATAGTTTTCCAAGTGCTTAAATATTTTCAGGAACTGAAGAGGGACAATAGAGTCTATTGACTCCTACGTGACTTCTATATTCACTCTATATAGTATTTATACACTGCTATTGTCTGAATTTTTGCCTATTTTCCAAAATTCATATGTCAAAACATAATTCCCAACTAGAAGATGCGGTTCTTGGGGAAGGTCATTAGATCATAAAAGCTCTGCCCTTATAAAATAGGATTAGTATTCTTATCAAATGGGCCACTGGGAGGGAGTTCATTCACTCATCTATCATGTGAGGACACGACTAGAAGTCATCTATGAGCCGTAAAGCTGGTGGTCCTCACCAGACATTGAATCTGCTGCCACCTTGATCCTGGACTTTCCAGTTTTCAAAATTGTGAGAAATAAATGTCTGTTATTTATAAGCTACCAAGACTTTGGTATTTTGCTCTAGTAACTCAAGCAGACTAAAATACCTACAAATTCACCCTTCTGTGCATATTTAGTTTCAAAAGGGAAAAGTAAGGCCAGTGAGAGACAGTAGCTCCATGTTGAGCTTAAAACCCTTCATGATGGGTATTCTTTGCTACTAAATAGTACACAATGGAACAAATCCAACCTACAATTTGGTTCTATTCAAGAGCATGTGGAAAGTCTTTGGTCAAAATGCTACTTAAATGCTAGGGACATAAAGACATATTGTGTTCTTGGGGGGAAAAAAGAGAGAGATTTGAGATAAATGAATACATGTCCCAAATTCATGAATCAGGACAATAAAGGTCAAACAAGGAAAAAGACCAATGTAACTGCAAAATAATGATCTGTGACCTTTCTGCCAAAGACTTGCCTGTTTTTCAGCTTGTTCTTTTTCTTGCTTTGCCAATAATTATTTAATACAGTGCTTGAAGCACTGGTTCTGGGGTCTGGGAGCTTGGATTAGAAACTCTCAATAACTGACAAATTTCTTAATCATTTCTCCTGGTTCCTCACCTGCATAATGAGGATGTGAATAATACACCTATAACAGTGATGTTGTAAGTATTAAGTAACACAATAAACAGAATGCATGTAGAATCATGCCTGGTACATAGGAAGTCATCAATAAATTATTACCCAATATGTCAAATTGATAAATTGAGACCAATACCCTACAAAATTTCCCAGGATAGTCTTCATTGATCTCAGCTTTTCCCAGACTCTTCTCTCCCCAGTTTGATGTGCTAAGGGTAAGGGAGGGTAAGGGAAATCCATTTATAAAGTTCCCTTTGCCATTGGGACTTTCACAATATATTCTCAACCATTGTCCCAAAGTGGTTAAACTTGGTATTCCAAGGACAGAGTACAAAACTGAATGACTCTTCCTTCCCGAAGTCTCTTTAACCCTATCTAAGGTCTTATTTTCAAAATATCTCTTTTCCAACCACCTTTCAGGAAGATTCTTTTAGTCTATGAATTTCTAACTACACATTTGCTAGTCAAAATATATTCCCTCTGCTCTTAGCTGAGTAAAGCTGATTTATCCATGGGGAAAAGATCAGGATTCTATTCTGAAAATTGTTCTCTGGGGCTATTAAGCTGTATCCAATTTCCAGGGTGCCTGACGCCTTCATCTTTAGGGTTGAAGGATTTCATTTTGCTTCATCCATCAACCACAAAATAGTCAACCCTGTCTTTATTTCAAAGCCACGTTTCTAATGATAATGAAAGCAACTAAGGCTGACTCAGCATTTTAAAAATAACAATTCTTTGACCAATGAACACAATCAAATTTGAGAAGCAACTGAGAAAACAGAAGTATGGAAATGGAACTTTCAAGATTTTATTTTTTATGTTTCTGAACAAAATGGATTTTTATATCTCTTAACAAAGACCGCTTCTCGTTGCCACATAATTTTTTTCCTATTTCTTTCCTCATTCCATATCAAAATTCATTTTAATTAGCTAATAATAATTAGCAATAGAGCTATTAAAGTGTCAATATCCAATATATGTATTAAAATAGAAAATTTTAAAAAGGATAACAATCTATTTTTATCAGCCGATTGCAAATTAAACTAAGCATGATGGAGTGGAGTGATTTAATATTTATTATTTCCTGCATAGCAATTTTTTACAACTGTCTTGCAACTTTAATATTGCTTTTTTCTTAAGAGTATTTTAACATTTTTCTTGTAGTACCAAGATTCTGTTCTTAGATTATGTAGATTTATTGTATTAATTTCAAATTTTTTAACTTCCCTATGTATTTTTTTAATATTTATTTTTTATTTTTAGGTGAACACAATATCTTTTTTTTATTTTTATGTGGTGCTGGGATAGAACCCAGTGCCTCATGCGTGCCAGGCGAGCACACTTGAGCCACATCCCCAGCCCTTCCCTATGTATTTTTGCCTTACATCAAAAATGTCATTATCGAGAATCAGTTTAATATGCCTCTCTCTTTCTTTCACTTGGTAGCAATCTCTCCTTCTGAACCTGAGGTATGCAATAAATGCCTATCAAATGAAAACTATTTTACCATTATAACTCCAATGCAGGTTGGAATTATTAGCTGTAAGAGGATTTTTAGGAGAAACATTTTAATTAGTAAGCTTCCTTGCTTAGGGAATTTCCTAGCATATATAATCATATGCAAACTTACTACATTGACACCACTTGCTGAAAAGTTTATAAATAAAATCTACCTGTGAACAATAAATATTTGTGTTTGCTCAGAACAAACCACCAGTTTTGAGGGTTGTGGTTTTTAAATGAATTACCTTATTTGGGGGGTATTGCATCAATGTGGCTACAGTGATAGGAAGTACTGAAAGGGAAGAAATAGGTCAAGTATTTCCCTGACTCGACTTGTCGAGATGGACATGGTAGAAAGAGCACTGATTTTAGAATAAAACAGATCTCTTTGCAAATACTGACTTTGCCAGCTAAACTAGCTATGTGATGTTATCAGTCACTTATTCAATCTTTGAATCTCTAAGTAGTATGTACTCTGGCATGGGTGCACATAGGGATACATTGGGGAAATGTCTGGCACAAAGAAAGGCTCAGAATGTCCTAATTTTTACTATTGAGATACCAGAGTGATTTAACTGAACACAGTGCCACAATCTAGCAGTACATGGGCCAGTACATGATTCACAAAGTAGGGTAGAGAATGCAAAACGTTTGTCCAAGAATTTTACTTGGGATATAGTGAGCCCTCAGTAAATATGAGAAATTGTTGTTGCTGAAACCTATTGCTTTAAAGGGAAACACAATAATATTCATCAAATTTGACCCAAACTAATTATCCTGACCACCAACCCACTCCCATTAGATAGCTCTTACATGCCCCAGTTCTTCTCCTTAATGGCATCTGTCTCAATTGAAATAAAATAATCACTATGTGATGCACTGTTTAATGTCTCCCCAAAGACAGTCTGTGACAACAGAGACCATGTCTGCTTTTCTCTCTGCTAAATTCTGAACACTTATCATAGCCTATTTACTTAATAAGATATCTGATGAATGGACGAATGTGTGTCAGTCAATTGTTGAATCTTATTGCCTATGTATCTAATGTTGTAACTGACATATAAACAAGTACTGAATACATGTGTGGGCAACTGAGATTCCTAAAGAAAACTGGTAACTTCCTTATAAAAAGTTGCCCATTATATTTTTTAAAATGTTATTTAATGATAACATCAGCAGAAGAAAATGCTGCCCATCCAAAGTCTTTTATCATCAGTCTTTCCTTTCAAACCAAACTAATAGGCACAAGACAGACACTCAAAATAGCTCTTTGAATGGAAAATTCTAATCATGTTTTTGACATTATCATCATTTCCTTGACTCCCTATTGTTAAGGAACAAACAAAATTATCAGGGGAAAAAATGTGCAATTTTTTAACACTCAAAAATTGTTTGGCATTATTTATTTCAACTCTTTCATTGGTTATACACACATCTCAAGCCTCATGTTCTTAAAAAATGAATGCCTGCATTGAAACAGGAACAAAAGCTAATATTTTTGGCATTGAGTTTTAAGATAGAATAATTATAGCAAATATTTGTTTCCATTAAGTATCTTTGGATTCTTGACAGGCTTTTAGTCTTTATCTGTGAAAAAGGAACTAACTGCATTTTTAATTTATCTTCCTCAATTATCTTGAGGGCAAAAATAATCTTTTTTTTGACCATGCTATCTAACAGCTAAAAAAAAAATATGTAGATAATTAGTCTCTTTCACGTGGCTCATCAAAGATATTAACAGTGTAGGAACAGTTTGGAAAGGAAGTAAAGCTACATGGAATGAGAATATAGAGGCTAAGATGATTAATAAAACCATATCCATCTTGGTGCTCTCTCTCTGCATCCCTTCCCCTTTCTCCTATGCTCCTGTGCCTTATATAATTTCAACCTTGGATCTTTAATTTATCATATTCTTATTTTTTTTTCAAAATATGGCTTCAGCCAGACAAAGTGGCACATGCCTGTAATCCCAGTAGCTCCGGAGGCTAAGGCAGGAGGATTGCTAGTTCAAAACCAGCCTCAACAACTTAGCAAGGCCCTAAGCAACTCAGTGAGACCCTGTCTCTAAATAAAATACAAAATAGGGCAGAGTGTGGGTCAGTGGTTAAGTGCCCCTAAGTTCAATCCCAGGTACCATAAATTAATAAATACATAAATAAAACTTCATCACATACATATGTACTCCTAATAACACACTGTCTTGTTTTGAGTGTTTTTACATCTACACCTTGCATTCATACTCCAAGTAATCTTTTGGGATTGTCACATTTCACCTAACAACAAAGTGCTGAGGCATCCATATCATTGTGTCTAGTTCTAGTTCAAATATTTTACATTGTATAAAAATATTCAAATCCGTTTGTTATAATATTTATTTAATTATTCTCTTGCCAAAGAACATTTGGACATTTGTGTTGGTTTCAATTTTTGCTATTATAAATAGTGCTTCTAACAACATTCTTGATCACATCTGGTATGCTTGTAGAGGTTTTTGAAAGTATACATAGGAGCAGAATTGCTGATCTTGAAGTATATAAATGATCAACCACAAAAGAATAATAACTAACTGTTCTTCAAAATGATCATACCACTTTGTGTTTCAACAAGCAATGTATAAGTGATCTGACTGGTCCACGTCTTCTCCAACACTTGGTGTTACCAGACTTTTTAATAATTAAAGTCATTATAATTTCTTGTTGGATATTTTACTTTACATACTGTGTTAAATGTCCACATGATCTTATTATATTATCCACAAACAGAATAAAATGAATCATAAAAGTAAAAAAATGTGTTAACAATAATAAGATAATGTCATAAACCAAAGATTATGATGAATCCAATTTTGTTACTTAAAATCCAGAGGCTGGATTCTGGAGAGGTGAATAGGGAACCCTAGTCTTGGTAATGACTTCAAAGATTGCATCTAAGGACTATTTTGAAGTGTTCTCCTAGAAAACTGTGCACAGCCCATCCCTATCCTTTTCAAACTCATCTACTCAGAGATTTGGCTGTTCTAAAAGTAATCAAAATTAAGAATGTCTTAGGGTCCTTTGGAGGAAAGATCATGCAAACCCACCATTCCTTTATTGTCAGATCTGATAGCAATATCTATACAGTTATGGTGGCAACCTCTCAAGAACAATGTGAAAAACTTATGTGAGATTATTTTCTCCTAGGATATGGCATTGGTCTTCCACCCAACTCTCCACTGACCTCCAATATATCTGAGCTAATCAGCCAATATAAGTCACATGGGTTTATGGACGTGCTGCATGACAAGTGGTACAAGATGGTTCCCTGTGGCAAGAGAACTTTCGCTGTCACTGAGGTATGGAAAAACTGCTGATAATGTTGACACTTCGCCTAGCTTTAATTTGAATAATATAAGGAAACACTGTTACCTATGCCTTGTGGTCAATAATTCAAGCTATTTAATTTACTAGGACTCTCCATGATATTTGGATTATTCCTAACTTTGCTTAAAGAGTGACCATACCTATAAGAATTTGCAGTGAAACATGCTTGTCTTAGATTTCAAGGTGATGCTATTTTGATGAGTAAATGTCAAATTTTCTAGTTTATCCTATAATCTGTATTCACAAGTGCAGAAGAAATACTGCTCTAAATTACAGCAATAGACTCTGGGAATTACATCAATAGTGTTTAATTTAACCATTAGTTGCTGGTCGTTATGTGAACTTCAGAATATCCTGCAATAGCTAATCTAAGCCTTTGTTAACTTCCAAATGATAATTATCTAGACATCCCTTATGGATTTAAAAATCTAGACATAACTTAGCCAATAATTCTTGTATTACAGAATCATTGATTTTTAAAACTAACACAACCAATTCCCTTCTTTACTATTAGGAAATTAATACACAGAGAACTAAGTGATTTGCCCAAGGCATACAAAAAGTCAAAATCTGCTTCTTTCTATTGAAATACTCTGTCATTACAGTGTAATTAGAAACCTACAAAATAAGGTGGAATTGGGATGACCAAAATAGAATATTGAAAGGTGTAACCAAAGTAACAGGCCCAAATATTAAAAAAAGAGAGAGAGAGAAGTCAAATTAAAAAGTACAAGGTTGGCCCTATGTTAAAAAAAAATGAAGACTATAATAATGGTTCTAAGTAGTCTCTGTGTGCAGGAACTCTCAAGTTTCTGCTTGAACACAGACTCTTCTTTTGAACTTCAGAACACATACTCACCCTCCTATTTTGATGTCTCTATTTGAATATCCTACAGACATCTCAAATTTCACTCCTCAAAACCTGAATCCTCCATCCTCCCTCCCAAACCTGCTTTTCCTCCTGCATTTCACATTTTGGTCGTGGTAACTTTACATCAAGTTACTCATCCTAAAGACTGGCAGGGATCGTTAATGCCTTTCATCACTCACTTTCTGCATCCATCAACAAGCTATATCATTTCCTTCTGTAAAGTATGTCTCAAACATGCCATTTATTGTCATCTCCACCGTCGTCACTCTAGTCGGAGCTGTCATCTCTCCCCTGGACTACTCCAAAAGCCCTCCTGACTGGTTTCTTTGTTTTCACTCCTGCCTCCCTCCAATTTGCTTTCCACATGGCAGATAGCTTTTTTCTGCTAGAAGCCTGCAATGGCTTCCCATGCTCATGAGGACAAATCTGAAGTTCTGGCACGGCCTACAATACTGCCTGGTACCTGCCTGCCCAATTCTCAGCCCCATTTGTGGACACTTTCTTCCTGGCTCATTCACGCTGCACTACAGTGGATTTTTTTTTTTTTTTTTTTTTTTGCAATGATCATTTTACATGATGATACACTAGTAGCTTCCCTGCCTCGGGGTCCCTGAACCTGCTGTTACCTCCTCCCCCTCAAATGCTCTTACCCCTGATGTTTGGTCAGCTAACATCTTCACGTACAAACTCCCAGCTAAAATCTCATTTTTTAAGACCCTGATAGAAGCTGACCAATCTGAATCATATGTCTCTTCATGATTTCATATATCTCACATTATTTCATAGTACTTGGACATAATTTATAAATTTCACTATTTTAAACATATGTTTAATCCAATAATTGTTTTTAGTATCTCTTTTTCATTAGATGATAAGAGTTCTAGGGGAAAAAAAAAAACCTTCACTTACTATTATATTGTCAGTGAGTCCTACATAGCAGGCACTCAATAAGTAATTATTGAATAGTTAAATCAGATAAACTGAACAACACAGCTGAAAAGAAGTCAGGGGTCTGGAAGGTAAGAACATAAAGAAGGAGTGATATGTCCCAGCATGGGAGAGAGACCAAGTACTTCCAAGCAGGTTTAGTAAAAGTGAGAAAGCAGTGCTAGCTTAAAAAGCCTCATTGTTTAAACTTTCCATGCTTTATTTCTTACTGGATTTGTCATGAGTCAATCTGGGCACAAGAGTGAGATTATCACATGGACTTTTGGGGAGCTCTGGGCAGCAACAGGAGCTGCAGCTGCTAGTCTGCAGGCCTGCAGAGCAGAGAAAAGTGAAGGGCGTTTTCCTTTGAAATTGGTGGTTCAAACTGTGATAAGGAGCAAGGTTGACAGCGAGTAGAAGCCGGTGGGCTCTGGGTCAGGTGGAAAGCTGCTGCCCACAGAATTCCTTTGCAGGCCCTGTCACCTCTCTCATACCCAAACTGTCTCAAGGATTTTCAGACATGACCTGGACACTTCCCACATACTTCCCATGGCACATGGATTGAGGCTTTCAAAAGGAGAGGTGTGGTGTAATCTAGATCAGTCAACAAGCTATCTGGGCCAGACAGATGGACGGCAGCTCCCACCAGAATAACACTCCCACCCCAGATCTAAAAAGCACAGTGATACTGAGGATGAATTCTGCTCTGAAACAAACAAAGCTCCCCCAAGACTTGCAGGCAAGAAGGGGCAGAGCTCAGCATACCGATTCCCCCAGTAAGTTTGCCTGTTTTGGGGTCAGAGCTGAAAAAAGACAAACAATACAATAATTGTGTCCCACAAACCTCTTCAAAGCCAGGGGATCCTAAAATTGAAGCCCAGGGGAAAAAAAAAAAAAGGGTTGCTATTTGAAATGCCTTGGCAAAAAGAAAACTGAATCTTTTTATGATGGTTGTTGCATTAGCTGTTTTACATAAAGTATTTTGTTGTGTTTTCCCTCATTATTTATTTTTCCATAGTTCTTTCTAATCTTGTGCATTTTAATTAATTATGTTTCATTAATTAGTTATCACTGTTACTGGCAGTTATTCTCTCCTCTCAAAGCAGAGCTGATGATTGAACTTAATATTTTGATTATGCTACCTGGATGTTTTGATGCTAAGATATGCCAGTGCAGGACGTATATTAAAGAGATAGCTACTATCTAAAAGACCTCACATAATAGAAGAAAAGAAACTCATCACAACAGATGCAGAAAAACATAGACACTCTGAAAATATGAGGAAGCGAGGCAAAAAGATGCTCCAAAAATTTATAATCCCTCAACAATTCTATCTATAGGTATTCAAGTGAATGAAATGCTGGGCAAAATTTTAAAAAATTTAGCTGTTAAGATAATCAATAAATTTTAAAAAGATATAAGGAATGAACTAAGGGGAAAATATATGATATGAAAGAGCATTTTAATAAAGAGATCAAGATTCTGGAAAAAAAACAAACAGAAATCTTAGAAGGTAAAGGCACAAAAAGTCAAATTAAAAAAACTCTATTGAAGCTGGGTTTAGTGGCACTTGCCTGTAATCCAATTAACTTGATAGGCTGAGGCAAGAAGATCACAAGTTCAAGGGCAGACTCAGCAACTTAGTGAGACCCTATCTCAAAATAAAAAATAAAAAGGGTTGATGATGTTACTCAGTGATAAATCACCCCTGGATTCAGTTCCTAGTAGTGGGGGGGGGGGCGGGAAACTTGGCTGAAAATCTCTCAAAAGAGATTAAACCAAGTATAAGACGACGGAATCTCAGAGCTTGAAAACAAAGTGGATGGACATTCATATTGTAGTTAAAGGAAAAATAAGATACTATGATCAGAATGGAAAAGAACTCTTGGACATTAAGACACCAAACTTAAGTCTCATAGCATCAAAGAAGGAGCGGAGACACAAGCTAATGGTATGGATAGCCTATCAGTGAAATAATAGCAGAAAATGTTTTAAACCTTGGGAACAGGAAGTACACCCATATGCTAGAGACATTTAGAACCCCAAATAGACAAGACCAGAAAAGAACCCCTCCACGACATATTAAAATGCAAAAAAAAATCCAGATCAAAGAAAAAAATTAAGAGATAAGAGAGAGAGACCAGGTCATCTTTAATGGAAAACCAATCATCAGAAATCCTAAAGTCCAGGAGTGCTTGAAATGACACATTTTAAGCCTTGAAAGAAAATAGCTGCCAATTGATATTGCTATATTCAGAGAAGCTATACTTACTTCCACATTGAGGAAGAAATAAAAACCTTTCAGGATAAGCATAAACTAAAGGAATTCATGCCTACTAATCCAGCATTGCAGAAGATATTTAAAGGGATCCTATACAGAGAAGAGGATAAAACAACTAAGAGAGCTCTGGAAAGAATAAATCTCATTAGATGAGTAGACAAGCAAATGAGAATCAGTATTGAGGCAAACATTAGAAATAAATCAAAATGACAGGAAGTAATATATGCCTCTCTATAATAACACTGAATATAAATGGTTCCAGTTCTCCAGTTAAAAGAGGGAAATTAGATTTTTTTAAAAAAAGACCCCAAGTATATAAGAAAGAAATATATAAAATTCTGAAATATATAAAATTCTACCCGAAAGAGACAACTCATATGTAAAAACATCCACAGGCTGAAAATAAAAAGATGGAAAAATGATATTCCATGCAAGCAGAATTCAAAAGCAAGCAGAGTAGCTCCTCTCATAGCCAACAAAGCAGACTCCAAGCCAAAATTAGTTAGAAGAGACAAAGAAGGTCACTACATAATGGTAAAGGAAAAAATCCAACAAGAAGAAACAACAATATTAAATATTTATGCCCCAAATCTCAGTGCACCTAACTACATAACACAAACACTACTCAACTTAAAGGCTCAAATAGACCCTAATAAAATTATACTAGGTGATTCCAATATACTTCTCTCACTGATAGGTCATCCAGACATAAAATCAACAAAAATACTACAGAGTTATTCACACTATAAGTCAAGTGCACTTAACAGATATCTACAGAATATTTTATACAACAATAGCTGAATATGCTTTCTTTTCAGCTGCTCATGGAACTTCCTCCAAAAGATCATATTTTAGGCCACAAAGTAAATCATAGTAAATACCAAAATGTTGAACTAATTCTTTGCATTTCATCAGATTGGAATATAAATAAATCATAAACCAATAGCAAGAGAAACTATACAGACACATAGTGATTAAACAATACTTTTGAATGATGAGGAGGCCACTGAAGAATTTAAAGGAGAAATTTAAAAATTCTTAAATTAAATGATATTAAAAATGCAACATACCAAAATCTCTAGGACACAGCAAAAGCAGTTCTAAGAGAAAATTTTATATCTGTGAGTGCCTACATTAAAAAGAAAGAAAGAAAGAAAGAAAGAAAGAAAGAAAGAAAGAAAAGAAAAGAAAAGAAAAGATAGGAAAAGAAAGAAAGAAAAGAAAAATCCCCAATAAATAACTCTAGATTTGGGTAAGTTGCTTCCTTTCTCATTCCACACCTCCAGATATCTGTACAGGAATCTGAATTTAATCATCTGCAAGGGTCCTCCCATAGTGATTCTGGCTTTCCTCAATATCAATATCAACCTCAAATACAAATATTTAGTAAAGTTTAGATTACAGTATAGTGGTTAAAAGTATTATCTTTGGAGACAGTTCTACATTTGAATCCCAGATCTACAAGTTATCTGATACAAGTCATGTTAATTTACCATTATGAGCCTCAGCATCTAAAAAAGTGGTGGGGAAATGTAATACCTACTTAATAGGATTACGGTAAAAATGAAATCAACTAAGGCTTTTAAAATATTGAACATACAGTCAAATATGATAACCATGAAGTTACTTATGTCAAGGATTATGAAGTTTCACTATAAATGTCCAGGGCAATACAAATTTATCAGCATTTCAAACAAAAACAAATTAAGAGTATACCAAAAAAGAGACAGATTTTGGGAAAGAAACAAACATCAAAACCATTACTTGTTTAGATGCTGGTTTAGATGTTGCATACAAAATACACTTACACTTTTTCAACCACTATTTTATTTTAAGGAAAGCAGTTGGAGAATTCTTGATGTAGTCAGCTGGAAGCACTCGATTAGAGGCCATTTTCAGAACAAATTCTGGTTGTTAAGACATCCTGGGTCCACTTCCCAGGTCAGCTGAATTTGGAAAGGAGAAAGTAGTAGCAATGAAGAGAATGGAAGCATATAATTAGAACTTCAGAGACCCAAGTAAAAGAGGGCTTGGTAACATCAATGTGTAATGTAGAGATGGGAGAGGAGCCCCAGATTCAGAGAATGTAATTAAAACACATGGAAGTATTCTTTTCCAGATATGGCAGTCTGCATTATGGAATATCCTGTTCTATGCAATGATAGTTTCCTAATGATGTTCACATGCTCACCTGTGTGCATTTAAGCAGTAACACATATCCTTTTGCACTGCCTGGCGTATTTGTCTTGAACAACCTAAGACACAACCTCAGACTTATCCTCTCAGGACCTAAAGATAGAATGCAATTAAATGAAACCAGTCTTCTGCTCAGTGGCTGAGCTGGGTCTCCTCTGTGAAGGGCCTCTGCCTGCTGGATTTTCCTTTGCTCAACACACCAATACATGGAGTCTCCACCTGCTATTTTTGTTTGTTTGTTGTTTGTTTTTTCTGCTTTCTCCTAGAAAAGGTTACAAGAAGAAAGCATGCCTATTAGTACTTTGCCTGCCTTCTTTTTGTCTCAAATGGCATGTACTACTAGGCTGGGTTAGTGCAAAGAAATTGACTGACTTCAAAATCGGACAATTCATGTTTGAAGCCTACCCCTAGCACCAGCTTACCTTAGGAAAATCAAGTTATCCAGCTCTGTTTCAAATTCTTCATCTCTCAGTGGCTCTTGTGAGATGAAAATAAGATCACAGTTTAACAAACATGGCCCTCCCCCCTCCTCCCCCAATCCACTCTTCTGCCTCTGTCCAGGAGAAGGGGTACCGAGCACAGTGCAGCAGAAGGAGGGATGCTCTGGACAGTACCTCTCCCAACAGGTGCTCTAAATAAATGAAGATATTTCTTCATTTATTTCTGACCTCACACTCCATTTTGCCAAGTACTGCCACATCTGTTGCCACAGAGCAATTCAACACCTTCTTTTAATTAAAAAAAAAAAATCCTAGTTCGAATAAACGTATTATATGATCACCTAGTACTAAAACGTGAAAGATGCTTTTCCACCATTTCCAGCAGACATTAATACTTGGCCTCATGTGCAGACCTTGATCTATGCACCACCTCCCCCATCTCTTTCCAACACCAGAGCACTCTAGCTGCAGTTTCTCTGGAGGATAAACTCATTTTTTAAAAAATTCCAGGGCTTTGTCTGCTCCCCAGAGTCACCCAGGAAATAGCACGTCCAATTCTGCAGACCAAACCTAGGCAATTTTCAGAGAGGAATTTTAAATTGACCTCAATGCTTCCCCAATAGTCCTTCCAGCACAACTGTGACACTGCCACAGTGGGCTCACTGTCGATCAATTCTACTGGGAAAAATGTATGGCAGGGTGTAAATTCCCTTCATCTCCCTTTGACTCAGCAAAAAAAAAAAAAAAAACGTAATTCTTTTCCAAAATTTAAGAGCTCCAAGGCAAAAGTTTTATATAATCTGTTATTCTCAAACAGGCAAGGAAGACAGAGAATCACAGCTGAGCAAGCTCCTAAATTTCTTCAAGGTATTATTAAGACATACAATGAGTTCTCTTTTTGCAAATGTCCCTTAAATAATGGGTTGAATAATTGCATCTTTTAGCTAAATGGGTCTAGTTAAGAAGGAAGGAGAAAAAGTGGTCTTGGCAAGGAACAGAGAGCATATTCCAAGAGACAGAGGAGAGTTTTTTAAAAACTATTTGCAAACCCGTGATTTAAGAAAGTCAACAGAAACAATGCAGTCTCCCCGAGTGGGTAAGTTAAGAAAGACATTACCACACCTATGCCGGAGAGGGAAAATGGAGAGATAGGTTCCTAGAACCTGGGAGACACAGGAAAGGGCTTTCTAAGAGCTGTGGCCATTTGATAATGTGCACAGCCCTCCCGTGGCGACCTCACTGGGAGAGAACCAGGGAATAAATATCCTACCTCCCATCTTCCACCTCTACCTTTGATCAAGGGAGGCTGTCTACGTGGTCCATCAAGTCACTTCCCAGGGTATGAGGAAGGACGAAGAAAAATGGAGAATGGATCTGGAAGGCAAAAGAATATCCAGCACAGCCCTTGTGGCAAATGAAAGGGGAATGAGCCAGCTTCAGGGAAGTGTCCACAGCCTGACCATCTGAGAATGGGCAGCTCCTTCACCTTCAGACACGAGTCCATTCTGCAGAGAGAGAGACTGCCTTGCCCTGTTCAGAAAGAAGAGATAAATACAACCAAGTTCACTGGGATGACCTTGGTCTTGGGAGTCACACCCACTCTGGCTTTACCAATACTGTGAGGAGGCAGCTCTAAGTCCTTGGGAAAATTACTTAACCTTCCCGAGCCTCAAGTTAATGTTTATCTTGTTGCATCCTTACAAGGTTTCTGATTGAATCCAGGAGCCTCTTTGGGTTGTTTCAATACTGAGGGAAACAAAAGGTGCCAAGCAAGAGGCTGAACATGGGAATGAAGTTCTTTTGTAGGAACTGGAGGCCTTAATTGCAAGGGGTGGGGAAAAGGAGTTTATTTTGAAATTGTATAAAAGCAAATCACCGCACTTCGGTTTCTTTTATCAAGGAAAGTGCACCACATAGGCCCATTCCTGAACTTATCTCATCCTTCATTTCACCCTGTTCCTGACCAACCTGAGCTTTCATCCATTCTCGCCCCTTCCTATCTTCAGCCTCCTGGACCTCCAGCTTTGAACTTTACCCCCTAGGGGATGCCAGGCAGGGATGAAGTGACAATATCTGTTAAAATTATTATGAGGCAATTTTAAAAGATGAAGTCTAAATGGCTTGTTACCTAGGATCACTGCATAGATGCAAAAGTAAAAATAACCATGGTATCAAAATAACCACATCAAAATGTCATGAGCTCAAATTACTTAGCCTCTCTGTGTTCCTTACTTTGCAAAATGGAGATGATATTCTGTGTTTCTGGCTTAGAATAAGGAATACAGATAATGTCCATAAGCATCTGACACATAGTAGGTGCTGAATGGATGGTAGTTAGCAAATGTGTCTCCATTCTACCATGATCCAGTTGCATGACCTGTGGCAGATCACTTAATGTCTCTAAACTTGTTTCCTTGCCTTAATTAAAAAGGCCACAGCCAACAAAGGGATGTGGTTATTCTCAAGTAGGTTTCTTTAAAGGAATCCTATCCTATCTAACTAAAGATAGGGACTTAGTAAAGGAGGTCAGGGACAGTGGACTGACTGGCTTCCAATCTGGCCTCTCCACCCCTCACCATTGCCCCAGATTTTACCACCCAAAATGCATACCTGATGGATCAATACTCATTTGCCAAGAAAAACTGTAGTTTTCTCATAGCATGTCCATTTCCCCTCTGCTAATCTTTTAGGGAGACATAAGAGGAGGGTTAATCAACTGTACATCGAAAGACAAAGGGGATCACACAAGTTCCATCAAGGAGCGTTAGTGCCCGTCTTCCATCTAGTTTATCTTTAATTCATATTTAAAACCCAAAGGGAATGATTAGGGCACTGGGAGAGGGGCGAGTTTCAACAGTCTCTTCTGCTCTTGACAACTAGGTCACATCTCAACACCCTGCTGCCCCTCTCATCTCTACCCCTTCCCTATCCAATTTAAAATGTCACTGTCTGCTGTTCAACCTGATGAAAGTTATGGCGAGGCAAGGAGAGTTAATGACTGTGGATTGCTTTAAATTGAAAACCCGTGTATGTCGGGAGCCACCTTGACAGCCGAGTGCTTCCCTTGGAATAGCCTAAGTAATTAAGTTTAATATTTAAGCCAAGCATAAGGTCAGCTGGAACCTGTCCAGGTAGTACTTTCTGGAAACCCAAAGGAGCACAAAGTTGTACGTGTATCCTTTTATGATGTAGACTAGAATTGGGATGAATAAAGGAAAGCAGTCTCGGGAGGCCTCACCTTCCTCTACTCTGCCACCAGAGCAAATGCATGCGTTCATCTGTTCTTCCATCCATCTATCCATCCACCCGCAAACACGTGTTGAACTCCTGTGTACCGGGTCCTGTGCCAGGTGCAGACAATGCAGAGGTTCATAAGAGGTCACAGGCAGGGAGAGACAGACTGGTGCGCAGACCCTATTCCACACCACCACAGGGGCAGCAATAGGGGAAGACACAAGATACAAAGTAGACCAATGACACAAACCAGGTCACGATTCACTCATGGAAGAGCAAGAAGGAAACAGTGGGCTTCCTGGAGGAGGCAACCCCTGTAGGGAGAAGAACCCTCCAGGCAAAGTATGAGCAAGCCAAAGAAGGAGACATGAAATGATAAGCAATGCAATTTAACCCTGCCCTTCAAAGACACCGCACCGGATCATGAGAGCCTCAGGGATTCTAAAATCATAGGTGGTCACCACCCTTGGTCCATTTGTTATTCAGCCATAGCTAGACCCACAAGTGAATTATAGGCTTTTAACCTCCCTACAACCTTCTCAAGGGCTGGAGCATCTTTTCTAGTCTCCATGTGGAAGGCAACCTGGAATAACAAAGAACTTCAGCTCAGGAAGCAGACATAGCAAGGTCAACTCCAGCGCTCCACTGTGTCTCTGCAAGCCATGCGACTTCCCACATTTCATACCTTCCCCTTAGAAACCAGAGATAATAGGGTCTGCTCACAAGTGTGCAATTGATTTAATGAAATAGTTTATGAAAAACACCTGGCATAATAAATGTTCTTCCCTCCTTCCCTGAATACAGAACAATAGACAAAGAAGAAAAACATATTTGGTGAATAATAACAATCCATGAGATATTATGGTTGCTGCATCTTCAAATTTTCCTCTTGGATCCATCTCCAAAAATGTAGGAGCACCTCTTCATTACAAGCATCTTATCATGTGAACACAAATTTTTGCTTATTTCTTATATATGTTACAGAACCAAAGACTTTTTGATGAGTAGTTGAGAAATGCATGATTCTGGAATTTTCTACTTTGCAAAGTGCTAGATTGACTAGATTTATAGTACGTTTTTTTTTCTTTCTTCTAATGCAGCATCTAGGTTTGAGTGGGAAAACCTGTTTATACAAACTATTAGGCAGCACCTTAAGCTGATCTTTAAAGAAACAACAGTAGCTATTGTCTATAAGTGTTGCCAGTGTATTCCATGGTTGTGTTGCTAAGTGGGAAGGCTGGAAACCTACAATTCTCCAGTCTTTCTTCCCCTCACCCCATACTACAAAATTAGGGCTACTTCTCTGTTGCTCTCTGATTATTATAAATGACAGAAGTTTGAATTCTGATACAAGGTAAGATTAATCCAGTCAGTATCCCCTTTATCTTTGCTAATGAGCAAGTAAACAGATTTCATGGAATAAGGGTCTCCTCTTTTACATACAAGAGATGCTTGGGCATAAATTACATCCAAGACCACATACTGTTAGTAGTTCTTACTTTTCTCTTAGTTAAATCCAATGAACTCATGAATATTTAAAAAACCAGAATATTTACTATGCAACTAGAAGGTATAACAGTTCTCAAACTGATTAGAACTATTGTGAGAGAGTCTTCCATTTTTTCAGACTTCCAAACACTGTGGGGGGTCTCATGAAAAGGAATTCTTCCCTGATCTCCATTCCCTGTGCAAAGCAGTTGCCTCCAGGCTCTTAAGAGTCCTGCTTGAAATAAACAGAGAAGGCAAGGAAATGGGTGAAGACTGCCATCTAGTGGCTCTAAAGAGAGGTGTTGCAGAATATCACAAAAGCTGTCTTTCGTTTCTCACAAATGGCATTAACCAAATACAAGAATGTGAGAAATTGCCCCAACTTTTTCTCCAAGGCTTCTATGGAGACTTCCTCCCCATGCAGCGATGGTAGGAGTTGCTGGAATTTCAGCAGGTGCTGGATGAAAAGGCAGCATCCTGGAGGAGCCTGGAGCCCTTACAGTAGAGGGGACTTCCCTTTGGAGACTCAAGTTTACCTCCTCTCCCTATCCTAGCTTATAAAAATACAAGACTACTGCTATGGATTGTATTATGTTCCTACAAAACATATGCTGAGATCCTAAGATCCTAACCCCCAGCACCTAATGGCCTGGTTTCGGACGTTGAGTCATTGCAGATGTGATTAGTTGAGATTCACATATTTTACGGTAGGGTGGTGCCTACTGTAAAATCCACTCTGACTGGTGTTCTGATAAGAAAACAACTACAGAGCAAAACTAGAGACACACAGGGAGAATGCTGTGTGATGACAAAAGCAGAGAATGGATTTCGGCAGCTGCAGGCCAAGTGTATCAGTCAGCTTTCTGTTACTGTAAGAAAATACCTAAGATAATCAACTTATTAAGAGGAAACAATTTATTTTAGCTCACAGTTTTGGAGGTTTCAGGCCATGGTCAGTGGTCCCTGCTGCTGTGCTCATGGCAAGGCAGCCCATCATGGCAGGGAGCACACGTGGTAGAGGCCAAACTACTCTACACCACAGCAGAGATGCAAAGGAGAGGAAGGAGTTCTGATTCCACCGTCCCCTTCAAGAGCACACCTTCACTAACAATAAAAATTTTTTAAAAAAAAGAGCACACCTTCAATGTTCTGAAGACCTCCCACTAAGTCTTCTAAAAGTTCCACCTCCTCGCAATAGCTCTGAGCTGAGGACCAAGCCCTTAACACTTAGGCATTTGGGAAACATTCAAGACCCAAACTACAGCACCATAGAATGCCAAAGATTCCCAGCAACCCCCTGAGAACTAGGAGGATGTAAAGAAGGACTGCCTTACAGGTTGCGGAAGGAGCATGTTCCTAGATTTGAGGCTTCAGGGCTCCCACATAATGTTAGAGAACCTGGTACACCAGCCTGCCCCCTCCAGGGCCTCCCTCCCCTCGAAGAGGCCCTAGGTTTCCAGACACACGTGTGGTTGTCATTTTGCTCCTCTGTTCTCACAGCTGCCAGTCCCTCACCCTGCTCCATCCACCCTTCACAGTGCCAGGTGGATTTTCCAGAATATTATTCTGTTTAGAACCTGTGCTTTCCCTGCCAAATAGAAAACAGATGTCTTAGCCCAATAGTCAACACCCTCCATAATCTGGTTTGTTCCAGCACACCTGATACTTGGCTCATTAAAACACTTGGCCCACATCCATTTTTTCACTTCTGCGATTGTAGTGCTAGTCCACCTCGTCTCCATCTGGATCAAACACTTACTGAAAATTAAAACTTAGGAAAAATAATAAAAACTTCCTCCAAGTATTCCCCACAAAACTGATTTCTAAATTCTCTGAGTTCTGGAAGCTCTTTGCCCTGACCTCTTGGAGGACATCTTTCATTTTTTTATCTTGTGTTGTAATTCTCTTCTGCTTTAATTCACTCGGGAGTCAGTCAGCTTTCTGAGCAGGGATCATCTCTGAATACCCTCAGTGCTTTACATGGTTGCCTAAATGATGTCCTATAAGAAATAATTCATTCTGTCCTTTCTGCAGTTCAAGACAATGTCTAACCATCCACTCCCTTGACCTTCCTGCCCATACTGGCCACCTTGAAGTCCCTGTTTCGCTCTTCCTGCCCCAGTGCCTTTGCATATGGAGTTTCTTCTGTCTGGAATACTCATCCCTTCCCAGAAAACCTGGTTGACTTTGTCTACTCCTTGAGATTTTAGCTTGATCATCACTTCGCCAATAAAGGTTTCCTGCTGTGCAAGTTCTCCTAGCACCACATCCCTGTCATCTGTAGCACTCAACACAGATAGTGCGTCTTGATGTCTATGGGTATGATAATTTGGTTAATGTCTTCTTTCTGAAACTCTAAGTTCCATAAAACAGAGACAGCAAAGGCGACTGTTGTATCCCTCTCACCTAGGAGATGCTCAATAAATATTTGTTGAGAAAGCAAATGAAGAAAAAAAGAGGAAGAGAGAAAAGAAGAAACAAAGAAGTAGAAAAGAGAAAAGGAGACATGATGTAAACATATTGAGTACCTAGTGTGTGCTAGCACTGTTTTAAGAGGCATCTTAAATAAATAAATGTTTTTTCTTAGATACTATCTCACATACACCTACAGTAACACTGTGAACGTGATCTCATTCCTGCCTTGAAGATGGGAAACCTCATGTTTGGAAACAGTTTACACTCGTGGTTGTGGCAGATGTCAGTACCTTGAGATGTTAAATATGGTGACAGGAACTACCGTAAGGAGGGGAGAGCCTCCAGCTGAGTCTCCAGATCTCCTGTAAAGCTTCTAGAATGAACGTGTGACTCAGAAACTCATTCTCCTGTCGGACATGGAAGAGGAAGCTGGACACGAGCCTCAGGTCTCATCATTTCCATTTCTGTCAGTTGTGTTTTCCAATATCAGTTATTTTTGCATGTGACCATGTCATAGTTCTTAATCTCAAAACCCTTGAGGCAAAGAAATGAAAACTTGCTGAAATCGAATTGCCATCAGGCTTCTGGTTTCTTCCAAATCATCGGCCTACCCTTTTAAATTACTTACCACAGTGAATGCCCTGTGATTCACGTCACTCCACAGTGATAAACAGAAAGAGTAACAAATAGTGTTTTCCATGGAAATGGAAATGCTTAAGAATAATGCCTAGAGGAAACTTTAAACCACGGCATTGGGTGCCATAATAATGCAGAATCGTGAAGTTTATGAAATGCAGAACAATGGGGAACTCAACTTCATGTGAACTAAATCTCCAGCTCCCACATAATGTTCCATGCTCTACTCCTGCACATTGGAGTCATTGAAGTGGCACCACCTTGCCAGTATTGCCTGTTCATTCATTAAATTAGTTAATACTTATGACAAGTTTCTACGCCTATAAAACACCTATCTACATTACCCACAATAATCTTGTGCAGTAGACAAAGCAGGTATAGTTATTATCACCATTTTACAAATGAGGACATTGGGGTTGGCATAGTGATGGCTACTCTGGCCTCACAGCTAATAAGAGGCAGAAGTGAGACTGGAGCTATACCATTTAACTCCTGAACTCTCTCTGCCACCCCATTGTTGCCTCCAAATTGGGGACTCACACAGAGGAATAGAGCTTAGGAAGAGTGTCCATATTTGTGGTTCCTTTCTCAAAAAAGACCATCAGGGAATTCCTCAGGGCAAAGAGAGAAAGAAATCTGTAAGTGTCTGATGGGTCAGGGATGGTCATTCTGTGGTCCTCAATCCTGCAATGGGAAGTCTGTGATCAGTCCTGGAAGAGTTCTGAATGGAGGAGCCAAAATTGATGCTGGTAAAGCACTTAAGAGTCATATGCAGCAGACTGTAACTGATATCTAAGGAGCGTTTGTTAAAATGACAGACCTATACTTACGTGCCTGGAACTGCCAGGTACTCTTGCTTTAAGACCTCATCTTTGCTAGCATGGCAAATTATAATAAAGTTAGCAATGTGAACAATGACCATTGGGGTTTGGATCCAAAAAGATGTCTCCTGAAAAGCTCACATGTTAAGCAATGCAGCAATGTTGAGAGGTGAAATGATTATGAGAGCTATAACCTTGTTAGTGGATTAATCCCATTTGATAGATTAATAATTTGAATGGACTATGGGTGGTAAATATGGGTGGTAAATATGGGTAGGTAGAGCATGGCTTCAGGAAATAGGTCATTGGGGTCACTATATTATATATATAGTGATATTTTTATATTTATATATCTGTCTCCCTGGGTCCTCTCTCCCTCTGCTTCCTGGCTGTCATGAGCTGGGTAATGCTCCTCTGCCACACCTCAGTTTCGCTCCTCTGTTTTGCCTCGCCTCAGGCCTAGAGCAATAGAGTTGGCCAACCGTGGACTGAACCCATAAACCCAGTAAACTTTTCCTTAAGTTTTGTCAGGTATTTTGGTCATGGTCACCAAAAGCTTGTGCAGTAGATAGAGCAGGTATAGTTATTATCACCATTTTACAAATGGTGACTAACGCAATGACAATAATACATCATATTGGTTAATCTCTGTTTACATCCTTGTAAGACTATACTATGCAGTAGCCCCATTTTTTTCGTATGGGAAAACCAGTGTCAAGCAACTAGTTCAACATCTTACTATTAGGGGGACAGTTAAAATTTGATGTTGAGTTATCCTTTTCACTTTTCACCCTATAATGCTTCTTTCAGATCTTATTAATTCAGTTAGCTGGAATTTAATCATCAAATATTTTCACTTCCCAATCTTTCTTTTTCCCTTAACTGCCTCAGTCTGTCCTATTCAATATGAGAGCTAATGAGCACTCAAAATGCTAGAAGTATAAAATCAACATTTAGCAAAACAAAAATTGGGTAAAATAATTCATTAATAAATCATAATATTGATTACATGTTGAAAAATGTAAAACATTAATATAATTTAAATGTTATTAAATAAAAGATGTTATTAAATATATCAATTAATATATTTATATTAATATAAATTAATTTTATTTTTTTAAAGAGAGAGAGAATTTTTTTTTAATATTTATTTTTTAGTTTTTGGTGGACACAACATCTTTTATTTTATTTTTATGTGGTGCTGAGGATCGAACCCAGCACCCCGCACATGCCAGGCGAGTGCGCTACTGCCTGAGCCACATCCCCAGTCCTCATTTTTTGCTTTTTAATGTAGTTACTAAAAACATTTAAATTATATAGATGACTAACATTATGCTTCTATTGGACAGTATTGTTTCAAATTTCATCAACTTTATTCCCCACAGGCTGACATCAGAATAAAATAGGAATAAATGTTCTTCAGTTTGAATTATTCTCACAGCATAAGCCTATAACAAAGATGTTCAGACTCTGAGTTCTGTGGTATCTGACAGACTGCTTTTATCATTTACCATAATCTATGTCAAAAATAATCATATATATATATATATATATCTCCCCATCCTGTTGCAAAACCAGAATAACCTGGTATGTTTATGTCATATATACATATATTCTATTTATATAATATATATTCTATTTAGCTTTGTTTTATAATGTATTTTATAAATATATTCTATTTAGATTTATATAATTACATATCAGTATAACTAAATGAACAGTTTTGTTAAGTAATGTTTACTCAGAGAAATGAATTTCCCCTTACTAATATTTTCTCAATTATCTCCCTTTCTATTTTTTTAACATTGGTTGCAACCCACAAAATTAACTTCCCAACCTTCTAATGTGTTTCAACCCGGTGTATAAAACTAGGCGCAGCGTCTGCAAGTGAGATACTGATTTAACCTACACAAAGGTGAAAGGATTTGGGGGATAAATAACAAGTTTACTTAGTTGAACCTGGCAGAAATTCATTAGCAAGTGGAGGCCTGTAGCTACAGCAAATCCTGTGGCCCTATCAATTGGTCAAATTGAGGGAGTTCTTCACACAAAATGTCTCCTCCCTCCTATGGAGTCAGCACTAGTGGTCATATCTAATGTCCAGCTATTGTACCGTCTGCTCACCATCACCTCTTTTTATAAGGAAGAACAAATACCTCTTTGGCATTTGCTCTTCTTACCGGATCCCCACTCAAGATCCCAGGTCCAACCAGGAGGTTCAAGTTTCCGTCTACTATAGGCCATGTCTGATGACTGGGGAGTGGGAATCCAATCCAATTGAGACCAATCCAAGCCTGTTTCTGGGATTTGTAGGCATCTAACCAGAACAAGGGAAAGTCAGTCTTCTAATGATAAAACCCCCAGGGTCTTAACTTGGAATCTGTCAGTGGTCAGGTTCTCTGCCATGTGGTAGAAGCTCCTTCAGCATAGAAGAGAGTGAAGCAAAGAGAAGCAGAGATGAGAGACACAGAGATAAATGGACCCAAGTCTCTACAGGACTAGTTTTATGAGCACACGGCCCTTGTGGTCTCACAGGGTCCCCTATCTGGTTTGATGCTCTTCTGTGGATGAGTTGAAATGTATAATAAATTTCAAACAAAAAGTTCTTACATTTTCATTTTATTCTGTGCTTACAAACTATATTACTAACCCTGTGGCCTGGGTTCCAATTGTTCTTTAAATCCAACTGGATCTTCACCCTTCCTAATACTGCATCATTTATCTCTTTTTTTAATTATGTGAAACTCTTACCAAAAATGTTTTTGCTAAGCTCCTTAGAAGTTGGTTCTCTTTAAACCAAGGATCTTTAATGACACTGTGATTCAAAACAGAAGATCGGGCCAATAACACAATTGTAGAAACCCTAAACTGCCTTGACCCAAAGATAGAGTTCTGTTGCTGCCCCTGAAGCTTGTGACTTCTCAGAACCGTAGCTGTAGAACCTGTGTATCTCCCTGCAGAGTCCAGAAAAATCTTCATGCCCTAGAAATAAACCAGTTGGTCTCTAAATGTTGGTAGCATTTAGAGACAACACTGATTTTAGTCATCTTAAAATAAAATCTAAAGTGATCCCTTTAACATTGCAAATTCAATAGATTTATACTCAAACTGTACCCTGTTCATTTCTCTGGGCAACTGGAAAGCAAGCCAGTAAGTAGGGCAAAACATGTTCCCAGTATGATATCACTGTTTAGTTGTTATACATGTTAGTTAATACTCATGATGATTTTTTTTAAAAAATCAATGGCTTATCATTCTTTTTTTACAAAGGAAAATAAAAAGTACCATACTTAATGGTAAGGTATCCAGTGGCCTAGTTGTGCCAGTTTCAGCCTGGTTACCTTTAGACTGATCTTTCAGTTGAACTATAGAACATATAACATGCTCATATTTTTTAAAGTAAGGGAGAATTTGCCCCTTCAGTTTGATTTAGTGGCTTGAGGTTCCCCCAGGTCCCTTTGAACTGTATTGCTCTTGGACCACATTTATTTCTTGTGTATTTAGAGTAACTGATGTGCTTGCTGCTCCTAACGGACGAAGGAATATGAGGGAACCCATAAGATTAATCTTCAACGAAAAGAACAAATCTAGTGGAAGCAAAGAGAGGGAAGTGAGATAGTTTAGAGACCACTATCACTCTCAACACACATATAGGGCCCATGGCAGCTGGTCACCAGTGCTGCAACCCGGCTGGGCACAGAAACACAAGTCACTCAAGCAGGAACAAAGCTTTATTTTTAAAAAGGCCGCCAGTGCCCCGTGTGCGCCCAGCTAGCAACCCGGTCCACACACGTGTGTGCTTCTACCAGAACTGGAAGCCCGGACCTCCCCCGGAAATTCCCTCCTACTATCCTTCCCCAACCAATGGGAACTCTCCGGGAGTCCCGTAACATGAATCCTGTAACATGAGTCCTGTAGCAGGCCCAGGTGAACAGCAGGAGTCCAATTTCCATATGAATGTAAATCTTAACATAATCATATCATCTCAATGGCTAGCTGGCAGTCACCTAAACCAAAGGTGCCATGTATCATAATACTTTTGCTGTGGCTCCTAGCACCCCAGTGTCTTTGTGCAGCAGCTGCTAGGCACCAGACAGCATGGATTGAAGTAATAGAGAAACAGAGGCTGTGTTCTTGGGACCTGTGTCTTCTTGAAAAATGCCCCTTTGCAGCATTGTGTGTATTTCCCCAAGAATGTGTTAGTGCCTATAGATGATCCATATAAGAAAACTGTGTGACAGCTGGGTGGGGTCTCTTAGAGAAATTCTGAACCCCATGTCCTGACAAAGGTCCAGAAGAATGCCCACCCTGGAAATTATGGGAAATTTATATAATAGCAACACTTAGACATGTCATTTAATTTAATGCCTATACTAGGCCTCCCAAGAAATCCTACGGAGTCCTGGGTGACATGCTGTTCACTGAAAGTCATTCAAGATAAATTTATTAAGCACACATTGTATATTAGGCACTGTGCTGGGGATACTGCAGTGAAATAATCTAGACATGGCCTCTGCTCACTTTGGGTTTATCTTCCCAGAGTGGAAAAAAAAAAAGAGAGAGGAAATGAGTAGATGATTTTAAGAGAAATAGGGCTGACAATGGAAACCTACAAGAGGTTTGATAGAAGAGAGGGGTAGGGTAGCCCAGCCCTCCACGCATCTATCTGCCTGCTGGGCATCACCTAGCTGCGCCCTCCTCTCCCCCTCCAAAGTCCCTCTTCTCCTTCTTCCTCTCCTCACCGACCCCCACTCTTCTCTGCCCTGCTCCTATCGCTGCCCATTTTCTGGTTTCCACGGGGCAGTCACGAGCCCCGACCCTGCCGGTCCTGAGACTCAACGGTCCCAGCGCGCCCACAGCACCAGCTCCTTCCTCCGACCCTGCGAGCCGCCACTCCGCGTCCGCAATGGGAAACGAGGCCAGTTACCCAAAGGAGATGTGCGGCCACTTCGAACCCGAAGAAATTAAAAGGCTGGGCAGGAGTTTCAAGAAGCTGGACTTTGACAAGTCGGGCGCTCTGAGTGTGAATGAGTTCATGTCGCTGCCCGAGCTGCAGCAGAACCCATTGGTGAAGCGAGTGATCGACATCTTCGACACCGACGGCAATGGAGAAGTGGACTTCACGGAATTCATCCGGGGGACCTCCCAGTTCAGCGTCAAAGGGGACGAGGAGCAGAAGTTGATGTTCGCGTTCAGGATCTACGACGTAGATAAAGATGGTTACATCTCCAACGGGGAGCTCTTCCAGGTGCTGAAGATGATGGTGGGCAACAACCTCAAGGACTGGCAGCTACAGCAGCTCGTGGACAAAACCATCATCATCATGGATAAGGACGGCGATGGGAAGTTATCCTTTGAGGAATTCAGTGCTGTGGTCAGAGACCTGGAAGTCCACAAGAAGTTGATAGTGACTGTGTGAGCCTGTTTTCAAAGAACATTGCCCAAACAACTTTGCCCAAAGCTTTCTTCTTTCTTACAAGTTCTGTTCCAGGCATCCATCAACTGTCTCTCTGACTTAACCCAGAAGTATTTCTCTTTGTGGAAGCTACATTTTCTAACATGTGCTTCATCACCAATTCAGTGTTATTCTTATCTCAGTGGTTCAGGGTATCACCCCAAATGGGGGAAGAGCAAGATGAAGCATCAAAGTGGGAAAAGGAAAAAAAAAAAAAAGAGTCTTTTATAAATGTCTTTTTCTTTGTTTTGATTCAGATCCCCAACTGTAGTCAAAAACTTTAAAATAAGAAAATAAATACCTTAGCCTGCCTTTTTCATGATTTTGTATGCAGGAGGAAATTGTACAATTTGTTATCGGGTGTTAGGTGAACCATTCATTCCCTTGTGGTGTTCAGATGCCTTTGACAGATGGTTAACTTCTTGTTGTAGCCACAAGGACTCCCTACTGAGCGTCTTTCAATTACTCTCCATGCAACAAAAATTCATCACTTCTCATAGTAGGCTGCAGCTCCATTCCTCATGATGCATCTACTCAGGGGAAAGTGTCCAGTAGGGATCCTCCAGGGCTCATGTAAAAAATGTGAATCCTGCACCAAGTGCCCAGCCCAACTATAACCGGCAGTGGCAGTGGATATTCCATGTTGGCTACCAGCTCCAGTATTAAGTTCAGAAGAGGGATCTTCTAGTCAAACAAGGCAGGGACCTTCCAAGAAAGCACTCTCACTTTCAACTCTGTCAGCTCACCTTAGTTGGAGTAAATGGGAGAGATATAGAGTCAGCCTTCCCACAGGACAGAGTCAGTAAAGATTCTGGCTGCGGTGACTCTCCTGGGAATGCCAAAGGAGTGTTGCTTCTGGTACTCAGAGATGCAGAGATTTGCAAATAAGTCTCTAAGCAGAGGTGAATGGTGGCAGCACTGGCTGATTTTAAAAATTAGATCTGAGGCAGAGCAGAGAAACTGAAAACTCTCAAGAAACTCTTGTCCTTCTGTAACATTGCTATTTCACTATAATTTTCTTTCTCACAAAGGACCACTCCCCATAAAGATGTCTAAGGCTCCCAAAATGCTAGAAAAAAATGAAATGTGCTCTTCTTACACTTACCTAGCCAAGGGAAACCATTCAGGTGATTTCTCTCAGGAGGAGGAAAATCCATTTCAGATAAGTTTATTATTGTTTCATTTTGAAGAAGCTGGCAACTAGACTGGCAGGACAACTATCTACAAGGCATTCTGACATACTTTTTATACTTTAAAGAACCACAAATAGGAGTCCCTGTCACTTTAATTCATGTGCAGTCCTAAAGAAATGTATTAACGATCATAAATACTCCCAATCCTATAGTCATATGAGTCATGACCCTATTGCAGGGTAATATAGATCAAAGATGCAAACACACTGGATTTGAATTCAGTTGCAACTGGGTTATCATAGTCTCTTAGCTATGTGAACATGAGCAAGTTAGCTTGTGTCTTTCCACCTAATTAAAATGAGGATCTATACCATTTAAAATGTGTAAAGCACCTAGAATACAATATGTTCGTGCTACTGATTCCCTTCTCCCTACTTTCCCTTATCAGTATGTAAAGGAGACATGAGGTGGCTGTTGTTTCTTAATAAGCAAAGTTCACTTTAGGCCTCAGTTTCCTGTTTTATGAAAATTGATACTTGATTTGATTCTAGTAATAACACTATTTGAGACAGGTAAATACAGGGACCATAAAAACAGTGAGGTAGAAACATTTACTACCTAGCCAAACCCACTCTAAAGTTAACTGAATATCTTTGTGATTCTGGCCCAGAAAGGAAACAATGGGGACAATGTCAATGTCCTCCCTCCCACCTCCCATTTTCAGAGGGAATAATAGACTCCTTGAAAACTGGGGAAACTTTAAAAGAGGGCAGTGCCCAACTGTTTGACTTTGTGGAGGGAATTTTACATGGGGAAAGTGAGCACATGTCATGCTGGCCAAGAAGACCTCTAAAAGAGGGACATTATTTTTAGTGGCAATGTGTACATCAAAATATGGAGATTTTGAAATTATGAACATGGGTTTGAAACGTGGATTGTGTATGCAAATGTAACAAGGAAAAGAAAAATATTTTAGTTTCTGGAGTGACTAGAATTAAATGATTGCTTCATCAATCTACCTAACATAGCTGCCCAAAACTTTGTGGCAATGACTGAATCAAGAACTTGTTTCTGTTTTCAGCTTTGGAAAGATCTGATGGGAAAATGGATCATACTTACTTCCAAGTTAGAATTCTTTGTTTTGTTTTGTTTTTTTTCTCTCAGTTGATTGCCAGTTGTCAACAATTTTAGTTTTATACAACTCCTTGGAGTGACAATAATAGTTACCATTTATAGAGCTACAGTAATTCTTGGTACAACCTTTATTATATCATTTAATCAACACTGTGATGTGGGCACCATCATCTCAGCTTTACAGATGAGGCATAGAAAGATTGGAAGTTCCCCAAGGCCATCCATTCAGTAAGTAACAAAGCAAGGATTTATACCAGGTTTTCTGACCCCAAACCCTGAGCTTCATTTATATTTCAACGGCATTCCTCTTACTTTTGTGGCTCCATATGTACCTGTCTCAAATTATTTCTGTTAGTCTTATCAATATAATCAAATCAAGTCTTAATGTTCACAAAAGAGGAAACTGAGGCCCAAAGAAGTAAATTACTTGTCAAGAAGCAAGCAGCCAGCCCCCATAACTTTGGTTTCACTTTTAGCAAAGAAACAAATATATTAGACAAGACAGTTTAAAACCGTTTTCCTCCTTCATCTCATCTTTTGAGAAATAGGTGACAGTATTTAGATTAAATTGAAAACAGCAACCAATATGCTCTGAGACTGCACAGATTAGTAACAATATGTCGTTATGAATCTATGCTAATGAGTTGTGTCTGCTTGCTACCATATGTCGCAGTCTCCAAGCCATGAAACACTCTTTTGAAACAGAGGGGAAAATATGGCCTCAGCACAATTGGTTTATATTCCAAGTCTATCATGCTTTAGAAACATTCTCAAGGGAAGATCTTTCAAAAATTTAAAAATTACAAATTCGTCCTTCACTTATGCTACTGATTCTGTTAGGATATAGAGTAGGTAGGTAGTCTGGCTGTAGTGTTTTATCTATTTTCCATGCTTTGAAAAGGGAGAGCTCAGAGGCTTTTTAAGATAGGTGTTCATGGTAGAGAACTGAAGCCACTAGTCTGAGAATCAGACTTTAGATTAGACTCTGGACCCCTCTTTTTCCTTTTATATTTCCTCTTTTTGGGGAGCAGGGCACAGGGGGGTTGTGTATGTGTACTGAGGTTAGAACCTAGGATCTCACACATGCTGGCCAAGTGCTGTACCACTGAGCTAACCCCAAGCTCTGAACTCTTCTTCTATTAGCTACTATGCCTATGTTAGTAGCCAGTGACTGTGACTTATAAAATGTGGTAACTTTTCATCACTGTGACTGAAAAAACTGATAAGAACGACTTATTATTTTGGCTCACAGTTTCAAAGGTTCAGTCCATGATCATCTGATTCCATTGCTCTGGGCCTAAGGTGAGGCAGAACCTCCTGGCAGAAAGGTAAGGCAGATGAAAGCTGCTCAGCTCATGGCAGCCAGGAAGCAGAAAGAGAATAAGGGCCAGGGAGAAAATATAATCCCCAAGACCATGCCATCAGCCATGCCCCACCTGCCCACAGTTACCACCTATTAATCAAAATTATTAATCCATTAAGTGGATTAATCCACTGATGAGGCTACAGCTCTCATAATCTAATCACTTCACCTCTGAACATTCCATTACTGCCTTACACATGAGAAAATAATAGAAAATAATACTTTTAAAATTAATATTAAAAGTTTATTATTTTACAAAATAGCAAGTTTTTAAACAGCATAATGCGTAATTACTACTCTGGAAAATATGTATGCAAATGATCATAGTTCAGAAAAGAACAGGGAGAATCCAAAGTAATCATTTTATAGCAAAAGGATTATGAATAATCTCAAATTTATTTTTAGAAAACAATTTTTGGGGTTCTTTTAAGAATGAGTCAAATTTTTCAAAAGACTGAACCATGGAATTAATGTAGCAAATTAAATAGAGTTTCAAGCATAAAAGATGTTTGCCCAAGCTTAGAAAGCATGGGGGCTTGAGGAGCCTGAGGAATTTGGTGGGGGTAACATCTCCTCCATCTCCTGGGCAACAAGGGCAATCCCTGGGGGATGAGCTGCTAAGCAATTTCCAGGATAGGGAAGACAAAGAGTTCCCAGCCCCCAAACTCCAGGACCTGCTGGGAAATTTTGGCCGACCTGATTGCTTAGGAATCCTTCTGCTTATCCAAATGCCTGAGCACTGCTGATGTGGATTCATACAGTGCTTCCCTGGATTTGCTAAATCATCTTCTCCTGTTTCTTTTGTTAAGTATGATCCTTTTTTTTTTTCTTTCTTTCTTTCTTTCTTTTTTTTTTTTTTCTGGTGCCAAGGATTGAACCCAAGGGTGCTCAACCACTGAGTCCCAACCCCAACCCTTTTTAATTTTTATTTTGAGACAAGATCTCTCTAAATTGCTTAGAGTCCCGCTAAGTTGCTGAGGTTGTCCTCCAACCTGCAATCCTCCTGCCTCAGCCTCCCAAACAACTGGGGTTACAGGCGCACACCACCACACCCAGCTAAGTATGATCTTTTACTCTGTCTTGGTTGATGAGAAAATTCCAGATTCTCTGAGTGAACTTCTTCCTCTCTCTCCTGGTTGTTTTAAAGTGATTCTTTTTTAATTCCAAAATACGACAGCACACAATCTTACCCCATTTTCTCCAATGGAGAAAACTTATCTCCCCGGGACACTCTGTCTTGATACCCATATGGAGCCACAAAGGCCATTTGTATAAGCACAACAGAGAATCTGCCAATAATTTTTTTTTTTTAGCTACTATTATGCTGGGGAAAATAGGAGGAAAAAAATTTCAATTTTAGAAAATGGTATTCAGTTCTTCCTTTTCTGTTCTATTAAGAGTCAGTGATATTTGGGGAGTACTATTGCCTTCATTTTCTTTACCTCTCAATAAAGTTGTTATTCCTCCTTTACCCCCAGCCCTCTTATTAAAGAAAAAAAATTTTTTTTTCAATATCAGGATTTGGATTTACAAACTCAGAGAGGAGATAATCCCTGCAAAGTTTAATACACTTAGATGCTAAAAATAAAAATGACTTCCCCAGGCTCTTGTAGTCATCAGACCCTGGGGAAAAGTGTTAATAGAAAATCTTGAGAGTAATTGCAACTGAGTTCCTTTCCAGATATGTATTTCATTCAACAAGCATTTATTGAGCACCTGCTTCTGGAGACACACAAAAAGGCATAGCCCCACACAGTCAGAGAAATCCTCCTCAAATAGGCTCCACCCATTCCTCTCAGTAAGCTCCATGAGAAATAGAGGTTGCCTCAAAAGAGGTTGGAGTCACACCTAATTCTTCTAATAGTCTATCAGCTCAGATTTTTTTGTTTTAAGCAACAGATTAATTTAAGAAAACTATCAAAAGAATAATGGGGAAGCTCAATTCTTTGAAGGAAGAAAGCAAGCAATAGATGAGGCTTCAGGAACCACAGGACTCCTAGGTCATTAGGCAGCAACTAGAGGAATATGTCTTGGGAGCACTAACTTTGGCAGTCATTCAGCTCCAACCACCTAGATTCTAAATGTCTCTGCCTACTTGGGTCACATGGTTGGCCCAGGACCAGGGACTGGTGAGAACAATGAGTATATGATTGATAGGTAAACACACCAAAACCACATGAGGTAAGAGGAGAGCACTTTCCCAGGGAAAGGATCTTAAAAATCAATACAGTGTGGGCTGGGATTGTGGCTCAGCAGTAGAGCGCTCGATTAGCATGGGCGGGACCCAGGTTCGAGTCTCAGCACCACATAAAGAAAAATAATAATAAAAGCATTGTGTTGTGTCCATCTACAAGATATAAAAAAAAGATTCGTTCTCTCTCTCTCTCTCTCTCTCTCTCTCTCTCTCTCTCTCTCACCACAAAACACCTGAAATTATTGCATCCAGTACCCAGTGTTTGTCTGTATTTTAAAATATAGTTTTCCTCCCAGTTCCCACATTAGCTCCTTGGATTGATGAATTCCAACTTCCAGCATAATCAGGTCAAGGAGGCAAGTTTTTCCAGCTCTTTGGGCTTTAGTTTTCTCACCTATCAGTTGGAAATCTCTACCTCTCATTTTCTTCCTCACAAAACTATTCTATGAACTCCTGAGGTTTATGAAAGTGTTTGAAGAAAATATACAAATGTATGTTACACAAATAAGATTCTTTTAGATGTTCTCGTTCATTTAAGAAATATTTATTGAACACCTGATGTGTGCTAGACCCTGTTCTAGATAATCAGGTTAGGTACTGAGCAAAATAGGCAAAATCCCTGCCTTCCTGCAGCTTATGTTCTACTTGAGAAGGGAAATATGAATAAATAAATATATGTCAAGAGGAAAATAAGTCAGATTTAGGAGGACAGATTGTCTGAGAGAGGAGGAAGTAAAGCCACTGTAGTTAGGGTAGACTTCACCCAATAGGTGAATTTGAGCAGAGACTTGATGAAAAGTTGGCAAGAAGCAATATTGACTCCTGGCAGAAGAATTTACAGGCAGAAAACAGAAAATAAAAATCCCTCGAGCAACTATTTGCTGAATGGATTTAAGGAACACCGGGGCATCCCACAGGCTGAGCAGAGTAACAAATGAGAAAGAAGATGTGCAATTAGGAAGTGTGAGACAAGATCACATAAGGCTTGAGGCCCATTATAAAACTCTGTAATTTACTCTGCATGAGATGGAAAACATTGGTGTTGAACACAGGAGGGACATGATGTTTTGAGAGGGTCATTCTAGCTGCCATGTAAAAGACAAGCTGAAGGGATCAGGGAAAATAATTGCAAAGCTATTTCAATAATTTAGGTAAGATGTGATGGTAATTTGGACCAGGGTGTATGGTCCAAGTGGTGGGAGGTCATCAGATTCTGGATCTACTCTGAACATCAGGTCCACCATTAATTTAGAGGCATATGAGATACAGAATGCAAAAGAAAGAGAGGAGTCAAAGATGACTCTACAGCTTTTGTCCTAAGCAATTGCAAGAATGGAGTTTCACTGAGATGAGAAGGACAATGTAAGAAGCAGCTTTCAAGGAGAAAATTAGGAGTTCATTTTTGATGTTTTAAATTTCAGATATCCATTAGATAATCAAGTAAAGAAGTTGAATAGGGAGTTGAGGAATAAAAGTCCCAAATTCTTAGGAATCATTATGTATAGGTGGTATTTAAAGCCATATTGTGAATGAGAAAGTGAGAGCAAAGGATTGAAGGCATGTCAGAAAGATGAGGAGGAACAGTGCAAGAGATTGAGATGGAACAAAGAGATAGGGGTATGCCAAAAACAAATTGAAGAAAAGATATCAAAGAGGAAGGAGCAATCAACAATGCCCCGGATACATGAGTTAGGTGACAACTGATCACTGGATTTGATAATGTGGAGGTAATTGATGACTGATAGGAGTTGCTTGACAGGTAATTAGGGCAGAGGACAACAAAAGCCTGAGTTAAGTGGGTCCAGGAGACAATGAGAGGAGAATCAAAACCAATAAATATAGAAACTGTAGAGAACCCAAGAAATTGAACGGTTGATATATATTGGGAGATGTGAATTGGAGGCAGAGAAGATTAGTTGCATAGGATTTGATCAGTAACATCTCAGGCAAATGATGAGTGAAATACTTTAATTGCATTTCTTGCTGGAGGCTTGAAAACTTGTCACTTATCCAGCCAGCTGTCAGATGTTTCAAGTGCCCACATCTGAGCAAGATGCAAAACAAGGTTTGGGCAGCAGCAAAATTGCTGCTTCTTCCCCCGACCAATGATGACCCCTACATTTTACTGGAAGCATTGATGATCTGGGCAAAAAGCACACTTTTAATAGCAAAGGCATCTCCCTCTTTATCCGAATCTAGTCGGCTCCTAGAACTGTGTTCACTGGTGAATTTCCAGATGGAAAAAATTATAAAAAATGATTCTCACCATATCCATGAATCCCAACCAGTTTCCTGAAGTATCACTAAAATACTCTTAGACACCTATCATTGTCAAATACCTGATGCACAATGCATAGATTGTTTTATATGACAATCCACCAAGAATTTCTGCATAATATAGAGTATTTACAATTCCAATTTTTTAGTGCTTATTTAGTGGATATCCCTGGATGCAATATGCAAAGTATGATATCAGATACAAACTATGCTTTCCCTCCACAGTGCAATAAATGGTTTACTAATATAAATAGAATGCAAAACATAATATATATGTTGATATATGTTGGGAGATGTGGATTGGAGGTAGAGAAGATTAGTTGCATAGGATTTGATCAGTAAGATCTCAGGCAAATGATGAGTGAAATACTTTATATTATAAATAAAATAAAATTTTGAAAAATAAGCAAGGCAGTTTCTTGAATGGTTACTTACTGATGAAAGATTTGCCTAAAAGGGGGTAGGACTAAGTGAAGAACTAAGTGAAGCCATTAACTATATAAGATTTGCCCATGGCTAAACCCTGGGACAATCTTCTCTTGAAGCTGGAGGCTCTGGAAGAAGGTGGCTGTAAGCCATCAAACGAAACTGCAGATGAAGCAATGGGATTAAAAGGGAGTAAAAAAAAAAAAAAAAAAAAAAACTAAAAAGTTTAGTTTGCTTGCATTCTTTTAGCTTTCACTTACACAGCTCTCAGCAACATGAGAACAGGCTCATGATTGCATTTTTAAATATACTTCTGCTCATGTCATTTGAAACTGCAATGATCTTTTTGTCTGCATCAGCTAAATTTATTTTAAATATTTGACAATGAATATTCATTGCTCCTCTTTTTTTTTCCCCCTATCCAAGGATGAGTGTCGAGTTGAGCAAGTTCCACCTTATTAGAAAAAAACGTTTTCACTTGATAACGTGGGGTGGATGTGAATATCCAATGCATAGCACATTTAAAGATCCATGATCCTAGGGGAAGAAAGGCCAAATTACAACCACAGCTGCACATCAACTGCAGCTGCACATCTTATCACTCAGACTCAGACACAACTTAAACATTTTGGTTGGTGCTTACAGGCAGATTATAATGGATTTTCAATTTAGATGCTGAGTTTTTTAATAAAATTCTTTTGCAAGTTTTTACAGTGAGTAGACAGTGAGAATTCAGAGAGTAAAGGATACCTATAAGTGGCATTTGCTCAAGAGATAATGCAGGCTTATGCATAACACTGCCCAGATTCACTACCTGGTCTGACTCCCCCACATATTTGCTTGTATGATCTTGGATAATGTAATTAATTTCCAGGATTCTCCATTTGCTCAAATGTGAAATGGAGGTAATACTACTTAACTTATGGGGTTATTGCAAGATCATAATGTGCATATGTGGCTCCTGGCACACATATTAAATGCCTAATAAAAACACAACTACTTCTATAATCTGTTAGAATGAGGGTATAAACATCAGAAGTTTAAAGAAAGAAATATGCAATATAAATTGAATATAGCCTACTTATTACTGAGGTCACCAGAGGAAAATGAGACTAATTACTGTTACGCACAGGAAAACAGAGAGAGAACCCTGTGTTCAAAGGCAAGATGTCTTGTTATAAGTTGCATTCATTTCTCTTCCTTATCTTGACAATGTCTTAGCTTCCTAAGGAGGCAGTGCTCATCTGTCTATTCAGAGTTTTACTGAATGTCTGATGATGTTAGTGTTAAAGTCCAAAATGAATTTCCCCAGTTTTTTCTTTATCCATAGCAATAACTCCTCTTTGGATATTTCTAATAGCCAATCCTGTTCACCTTACAATAGACATAGGATAAGGTCTACTTTCAATACATTTGTATGTACTTTCTAGAGGTTAATTTTATGTAATTTGTCACTTCTAGTACAGAGATTTCCCAGGGAAAAGGCCCAGTACCTATGTAGTCCTGAGGGCCCAGTGTACCTCCTCTCCAAACCCTCTCCTAGACCAGCAGGGTCTAGGCATCTGCCTTTATTCTGAAGTCCTCTGCCTCATTTTCCTGCCTATATCTCAGTCTCCTAAACCTCTGAGCCCCTGAGCAGCTCTTGTCTTTCCTTCTTTGGGGATTCTAATGCTGATCTTTGATCTACAGTCTTTGCCCAAAGTCCTATCATGGAGGAAAAGAGAATCAATGAACTAGGCTCCATCTCCCAGTCTTGATCCCAAGATGGACTTCCCAGTGCACCTAGTGCCTGAACCATGCCTGGCTGGCTTTTTCTCCAGGACTGGGTGGGGAGAGTCAGGGAGAATGAAATAAAGGAAATCCTTTAAAGAGAATAGGAGGATCTCTCACATCAGACAGATGAGGAAGTCAAGAGTGTGGCTCTCCTGGAGATAAACTGCATGTCTTGACCCAGCACTAACTTTCTAGCTATGTGACCTTGGACAAGTTACTGAACTTCTCTGTTGCAGTTTCTTCACCTATAAAATAGGGATATAAACAGTACCTTCCTCACAGGTTGTTATGAAGATTAGGCAAGTTGCTACATTGATGAAGTACTCAGAACTGTGTCTTATGCATAGTAAGTGCTAAATAATTATCAGTGGTAATGATGACAAATAACACCCATATTCCTTAGCATGGCATCCAAGGACTTGCATAGTATGTTTCCTTAACTATAAAATGGGTATTATAATACCTATCTAAATACAAAATACTTGGCAAAAAGTTTGCAACCAATAAATATTAAGTTCTTTCTCTTTCTCCTCCTCAGCTACCTCATTTCATGGGCTGGTTCAACTTACTACACTTCTTTGATCTGTTTCCTTATCTGTAAAATGAAGGCATTGAACTAGATGATTTCCATTTTCCCTGTCAGATATAAATTCCACAACTACTAAAGGCATCTCTTTTCTCCTTAAATCTATTTATTCTCTGTCCCTGAGAGAGTCTCTTTCCTTCACAGCTATTCAGCATTTGAACATATTAAATTGTTTGAGCTCCATCTCTACTTTCTCCATCTCTAAGGGGCATGGGGTGTTGTTAACACCCAGGGCCTTGGCACAACACCAGGTGTAATTCATACAATGAGATTAATATGAGAGTAGTACCCCAGGGCTTGTGCTCTGCTCCACCCTCAGTCCAGTACTGGCTGACGTTCACTAAACACACAGAGGAATAGTCTCCAGCTTTCCTTGGGTCCAGAAAAGCAGGATGCTGAGTCTAGAAAAGAAAAAAAATGAATTGGCATTGGATCACATGGAGCATCACATTCATGGCCTTTCCTGTTTTGTCACAGACTTTGCAAATGGGCATCAAACATTTCTCTGGACTCTTCGTGCTGCTGTGCATTGGATTTGGTCTGTCCATCTTGACAACCATTGGAGAGCACATAGTGTACAGGCTGCTGTTACCACGAATCAAAAACAAATCCAAACTGCAATATTGGCTGCACACCAGTCAGGTGAGTGCTATAGGTCTCTCGCTTCAATGATCCCATACTCAGTGATGGGAGGATCTAGAGCCCTATGTCAGACTGACAAATGGCAAACCCCCAAAAGAACAAGAGTAGTGTAGGCACTCAATTAGAAGATGGATTTTCTTCTGTCCCATTGATTTGCCTTCCCCCTAAATTAAGCAATCCCAGTGTCCCTTCCTTTCCTGTAACTCTCCACTGCTACTCATAATAGAATAAATAGAACTATTTTTAATGAGATTCCACTTAATGGTGACCATGTTAAGAGATGGTGTGAAAAATGTATTACCTACAGATTCTTTTCTTGCCAAAATTGAACCCTATTAAATGAATTCAAGATCCCTATTTCCCTTTGAGTGACTATTTGCCCTGTTCTCTGTTTTCTCTAGTCCAGAGGTTTGAGGGTCCTCTTAGCCTGCTGGTGCTCAGGCCAAGGTTAATAGTGCCACAGTTCTTGCATGCAACCCAGACACCATCACATGGATGTACAGGGAGGACAGAAACCATTAGCAGACCAACCATTCTGACACCCCCTTACGTATTCCTCCCATACTTACCTGCAGGATATTGGCATGGAAAACCAAAATGTGGTCAGAGGGTGTCTTATAAAGGAGAGGCTCTCACAAATAGAGTGTTTTCATCCACCAAGGTGAGGAGGGTGAGTGGTCCTGGTTTCCCCAGTTGCGGGATCCCTCTACCTGCACACCCTGGGTCACTTCTCACCAGTGAGTCTGTGCATTTTGCCTCTCTTGCCCCCATTTGTCTATTCTCTTGCTGACCTTCTGGCTCTCTTAATGCTGTACCTTTTTGTTTCTATATGGAATACTATCATTGGTTTGGTTTCAGTCGAACCCTATTCATACTGCTTCCTTCCCGGGAGAACTTGGTCTCCTAGGAGAGTTCCACAAAGTGATCTCCATTGTATGCTAATATGTTAATATAATTAGTTTAACTCTCAGGATTTATGTTTCTCTTGCCAAAATGTAGGAACAAGGTTTTGATCATTTTAGCAAATGTACAAGGCTTTACTTCACATGGGCTATGTTCACACTTCTTTATATCACTCACCATTTTACAATCCAAAACATTTCCAAACTTCCTAATAGATCTCTTTTTTCCCCCTCCAAGTAGAATAATAACATGTAATTAGAATTCTTATTATCCTGAGGTTTGAGGCTGAATGTTGATATACTTTCAGGCATCCTTGAAATTTGGTTAAAGAGGCCAAGTTTTATAGAGACTAGATACTCCATTAAATCCCAAGCGGTACTTTGTCTCCTGACCCATGTGTTTCTAATGATCTCTACCTCTAAATCTGTTCTTTCCACCAGAGATTTCATCGAGCATTAAACACATCATTTGTAGAAGAAAAGCAACAGCGCTTCAAGACCAAACGCGTGGAAAAGAGGTAAGAGGAGGCCAATGCCAGCTGTCTTTGTACTTGCTAAAGTAAGTTTAGAGACATAACTGAGAACCCATGCCCAAAAGGGAAGTTATGACTAAATAATTTTTCAGATCAAATCAGGACAATTTGTTGATAAACAAAATCAATATAAGTACATATAGTTTTGGATAAACTAAAACACACACACGTGCAGAATAGGCACAATACTGTCATGGTTGAAAGTGCAGGTGTGGACACTGGAGTCAAGTGTCTGGATCCATCCTATCTCTACCACTTACAATATGTGTGGCCTTGGACAAGTTCTTGAACTTCCCTGTGCTTCAGGTTCATCTGTAAAACTGAGAAAAGCAATATTTATTTCCTAGAGTTGCTGTAAAGATTAAAGAGATAATATTTGCCAAACCTTGAAATCAAAACAAATGCCTAATAAATATTAACTATTATTAGGTACAGAATACAGTTGAAACTGAATTCATGAGTGCTACAGGCAGTTAATTTCATGTGCTATTGTCTTTGGGGCATGTTTCTACTTCCAGCCTCTTTCCAGCACTCCTAGGAATATTTGAAATACACAACAGACATGTCCTTCCTTATTGATTTCCTTAGATTTCACTCTTAGAACTCCCTAGAAAACAGCATTTCATTGGCAGAAAGTAGCAAACATTAAATGCATCAATGACATTTGAAACTTCAAACTCCACATCCTCACCATGGCCACCTGTGCACGACTGTCACCTCATTCATGGTGACTGAAGATTTCAGAAGCATTTCTGGTGGCCTCTTTGCCTATGCCCTGCTGGTTCTTCCGTGTGCCCAGAGGCCTCAGATGGGGGCATCTACTCTGAGCAACTCTGCAATCCAGCTTCAAAGTGTAGTTTTCTGGGTAGGTTTGAAATCTGATTTTCATACCGCTCACTTATACAGAAGAAAAAGGGGTGAACAGCATGGTTCTCTGTCATGGCTGTATCTCCTATGGGGCTGTTGCAGTCCCTTCATTCCAGGGCACATCTAGCTAGTCAGAATCATTTCCATTGTCTCTTAGAGCCTCTCTTTCCAGTCAGAGAGCACTCTCTGCTCCCTCTCAAGTCTGTGGCATGCCTCTATCACAGTGAAAGTCTCTTAGTGACAAGCTGTAGCCTAATCAGGTCACAGCTGTTCCATGTCACGTTACATAGATTTTTCTATAATTATTTTTAACATAAAATTTTAATGAGAGGAACACAAGAAGACACAGCAGCAGCAAAGATGCAGTCTTACAATGACAAAACATTTGTTTTCCAGCAATAAACAGGAAGCCCAGTGATCTCGTCTCCAACTGTGATGCCATTCTTATTCACATCTATCTCACCTCAATTGGGAGCCAAGTGTGTCTGCTCACTCAATGTACCCAATTTCTTGGCAGATTTCCTTTCTGAATCTCTTACTTTGAGGCAAAGCTAAGACAGAATAAGTCCTGTGACCTGAGTAACCAACAGTTTGTCACTAACAGACTTGTACTGTGATACAGGAATGTCACAGACTGAAAGGGGTCAGGAAGCACTCTCTGACTGGAAAGAGAAGCTGTAAGGAAAAGTGGAAACCTTCCTGATTAGTTAGATGTGACCTGGAGGGAAGGGACTGCAGCAGGCCCATAGGAGATACAGCTATGAAAAACAATCATGCTGTCTACCCCTTTGTTTTCTGTTATGAATGAGAGGTGGTCTTGGGCCCACATTTCCTTTGCCCACGAATTATGAATTATTAAAATGATCTTGAGGAAAGTCTTGCAAAAATTTTGAGCCCTAGTATGGAGACAGATGTTGTTCCTTTTTGATTTAATGCAGAGAAACAAATGGATATTGCAAGAGATTATATATACATAGTCAACATGTGAAAAATTAAGGGGACCATAAGACCAGAAGAAAAATTATTATTTGTCTTCTCTCTGATTCTAATCTAAAGTTAGGGGAGCTCTAAGTGGGTTCGTTATAGAACTTTTACCCAGTCTAGGACATAGGAAAACTGAGCTCTGGTACATTCTGCTCATTAATATGAAACAAACTAAGAGAAACATTAAAGAACTAAAGGGTAGTTTGGTATGTCTGTGTGCTTTAATGGCTTGGGGAATATAGCAGTTGGTTTTCACTGTGTGAGAAATTGTTCTAATACTTAATGTTTTCAACAACAGGGAGTTGTTTACTAATCTATGGATTAGCTGAGCAGTTTGCTGATCTGAGCCAGACTTGGCTAAATTGGACCAGGCTTCCTTATGTTTGCAGCCAGCTTGGGGAGGGGAGAGTAACTAAAAGCTGCCTGGCCTATGATTGGTCTCATTTGGTCTACTAGGGCGATGGAGGACTCTCTCCGCATGGTCTGTCATCACCCAGCAGGCTAATGTGGACTTGTTCACATTGTAGCAACAGGGGACTAGAAGAGAAATGCTTCTTGAAAGCTTAGGCTGGAACTGCCACCTTTTCTATTGGTCAAAACAAGTTATAAGACCAGTCCTCATTCAAAGAGAAGGGAAGCATCCTGATAGGGATGTACAGCCAAGTCCCATGACAGAGGAGCATGGCCGAAAGGAGGAATGAAGGACCAGACCACATTTCCAATCTACCTCAGGGCAAGCAAAAGAGAATCATTCTATTAAGTCCTTGTGTTTTTGTTCTCAATCATGTAAATGCATCAAGACTTTATCACCCTTGCCCTTACTCCTCCTTCCCTTTCTCCCTAGCAGGTAAAAAGGAATAGTCAGTTTAGTAATGTGGGTGGGAGCAAAAATACAAGGATTTAATAGGGTGTTTCTACTGCATTTTACCCAGACAGCAAAAGCAGTCATAAAGTCATAATCTTCCTCCTTGGTCTTCTCCTAGGATAGAAGTCAGCAGTTTTACTGCTTAGGGCTCTTAACTGTTCTTGTAGTGAGAAACTCTTCGCATTGCATACAACTATCAAAGTGCATTTCAGAAACAAGATCACCTCCCTCCTGTACCTATCTAGCAATAACTTTCTTACTGTCTATAGCCACTTCTCCAAAATGATGATAGGAGCCACAATGCAAGCCTGAAAGAGGAGCACAAACCTCAAATCCATTTCAACTTGACGTTCATTATCCCAGCAAGAACCTGAGTCTTTCTTGGGACTTTTTTTTTTTTTTAAGCATCAGATCTGACCTGTTATTCTCAAACTACATAAAAACATCCCTGTAATAAAAAGCATTTTGCTGAAACCTGTGGCTTATATACTTTTATTCTCCCCTTAATCAAGTAGTAAACATCAGCATGGCCCTGTGAGATTGAGATAAGCCATATAATCATATCTGTCAGCAGACTGATGCTTGCAGGCCAACATCTGAATAAAGAGACTTTCACTCTTACTAAATCATCATCTTTACAGTCATAGACTATTCAAGGCAGAGTTGCTTACTGTGCTTCCCCTTCAGGAAGGCACCTAAGGTTCTTTACAAAAGAATGTGCCACGCCACATACCATCAAATGATACCCTGTTCCATTTCTAAAGCACAAAAGACAAGATAAGGGGGCTGGGGATGTGGCTCAAGTGGTAATGCGCTTGCCTGGCATGCGCAGGGCGCTGGGTTCGATCCTCAGCACCACATAAAAAAAATAAAGATGTTGTGTCCACCGAAAACTGAAAATTTAATATTAAAAAAAATTCTCTCTCTCTCTTCAAAAAAAAAAAAAAAAAAAGATAAGACCTTGAACTTCAGTTGAAAGTTCATGGCTCCTATAGTCCCCCACCACCCACCTAGCAAGCAAGTTTATCAATGGCTTTGTAACCTCATCTTGAAAGGCATACCCAGCTCTATATTGTTCATGCAGGACACGGCCAGCAGGGGAAGAGCACTGGAAGGCTGCATAACAGAAGTTGAATTTGAACTGTCTTTGCTTCCTAGGTCCAACATAGGACCCCATCAACTCATGGTGTGGAATACTTCCAATATGAGTCATGACAACCAACGAAAATACATCTTTAGTGATGAGGGAGGACAAAACCAGCTGGGCATTCGGACCCACCAAGACATCCCTCTCCCTCCAAGGAGAAGAGAGCTCCCTGCCTCACTGACCACCAATGGGAAAGCCGACAACCTCAACGTAGCTCGGAATTCAGTGATGCAGGAACTCTCAGAGCTGGAGAAGCAGATTCAGGTGATCCGCCAGGAGCTACAGTTGGCTGTGAGCAGAAAAACGGAGCTGGAAGAGTATCAAAGGACAAATCGGACTTGTGAGTCCTAGGCAATCAGGCTGCCCTCCTCCCCCAACTCCTGGCTTTCCTGAGCCCTTGAGATACTTTGTAATGCTCTTTTGTAAGGATTGACAAAGGTGAGGGAAACCAAGATCTAGGTCTTCTAGGGGTCAAGTCAGCTCTCCCCAGATTAACATGCAGCAGTGATTCTTTTTCCAAACTCACCCCCTAGGTCTCCAGGGTAAAAAGCTTTTTCCTAGCAGGAGTCCAAAGTTAGGAGTAACCTCTGTATAAGGGACCTGTGAACAATCAGACAACCCCTAGCTCCTATTAACATTTCACCAGGTGCCACAATAATATTCCCAGGTTTTAGCCCTTTCTCTGCACTATCAACCAGAGATAAAAATGTTACTCAAACCTGTGTCTTACTGGGTTGTTGATTTTAATCTTAACATAAAACAGAATTATCCAGGGCTATAGCTTTTGGTACAACTCCCCAATCTAGATTTGTACCCACATTCTGAATGGGGAGCAGTTTAAGTGCTAGAGTAACTCGAGGAAGAGGGCATACTTAAAAATAAAGCAAACTCAATATCATTGCAGGCAAGGTTTGACTGGATCAGGCAAAGAGCCAAGTTCTTAAGAAGGTTTTGGATCTCTAACACCATCCTAACATTTAATAGGAACATGTTTACATGCCACTATGAAAAGGAATGGGAATGCGGTGAGGGGGGGGACAGAGGTCAGGCAAAAGGGACCTGAAAAATGCACACCATGCTTTTACAACAAAATCTCTGGACCAGATAGGCCATTTGGCTAAAGAATGAATATGATTATACTTCTAACCTAACTAAGCATTTCCACTATAGTGCGTGCCTTTTATAAAGGAAATGAAAGAGAAAAGCAAAGCAAGGTTAGGATGAACTTGGAATATCCCTATTTTTTTGCTTGTAATAGGGCATGTGAATTGGACTGCAGGTTAAGGGAAATACTCTGTACATCATTTTCAGATCAGCAGTCACTTATCAGCCATAAGAATCCAAAAAGTGAACCTTCAGCCCAAGAACATCAGAAGGTTCAGCATTCAGTAGTCTGTGCTCTGCATATCTATAGGGATATTACCAAGTCAATCTCCCATCCTCAAATCCACTCACTTCTGAGGAGCTAAGAACAGGTTTGGATCCCTTTGATTATCTTCCAGGACCCATCAAACACTAATATAAGTAACCTAGCTTCCCCCTTGCCTAGGGATTTTTTTCCCCAGTAACAATAGCTTGGGCATGCAAAAAGAAATAAATATATGAACTCCAGAACTTCAGTTCCCAGGTGTTAGCACAGATGAGAATCAGCTAAGGAACTCCTCAGAATGCTGATGGCCAGGACTTTTCCCCAGAGATTATGGGAGTTGGGGTTTGGAGGTGGACTCAGAAACAGCGTTAACTAACACCCCTAGGAACACATGCAGGGGTCCTAAAATTACTCATGAAGAAACACTACTTTGGAAGTTCAGTTTGGCTGCCATCATGCATGGGGAGAAGTGAGGAGACACTTTTTGAGGATTTTTTCCTTTAACTTCAGCACAATCTGCTGATTCACCTTTCACAGTGCACCCTGACCCTAGGGCACCATTGAGGACTAGGTTTTCTTATCACTTGTTGCTTTATCCACTCAGTATTCATTTCCCCACCCTGATCAGTTTGAATATCTACAGTAAGTTCACAGCAGTGGGCCAAGAAGTATGAAAGTTCACAGTTTCTTTTTTTTTTTTTTTTAGTACTATGTCTTTTTTTAGTACTATGTCTTTTTTTTTTTTTTTTTTAGTACTATGTCTGCAATTCCACCAAGAGCTATCCAGTGCTCTAGGGGAAATATAATACTTTAACCTGTAATTAGCTAACACCTTAGCAATTAGTTAACTGAGAAAACTCAGGAGTGGAGATAAATTCAGAGATGCTTATAAGGGAGGTAAGAGGACTCCAAAATTAGACTTGCGGTCAACTTCAGATGAAACAGTTCAACAGTGAGGGATCAGGTGAGCTCCCAAACCAGAAAGGACAATTTGCTTTAAAGTATCTTCCCTTTCCCCACAACCCCACCCTATGCTCAAAAGTAGGTTTATAGCTGCCTTTGGAAGATCATGCCCCTTAGCCATCCCCACCCATTTCTGACAAACAAGGATACCTAAAGATTCTGCCGCCATACTCCGAGCACCCCTGGATATCTGTGCAGCATGGAAGGCTGATGTACAGGTGTACCTCAATTCGTGTTAACAGCCATGCTCCTAATGTATGTGGACATTTTTGTAACTCAACTCATATGGTGACTGTACTTGAGAAGCTATTTAAGGGAACCCAGAGGTGAATTCTTTTGTAAAGAATCCTTTTGTAATGCAATTAATTATCCCTTAATGTATCTGTTTTGTAAGTTTGGATTTTTGTATATCAGGTTTACCTTAAGTTTCTCTACTGAGGCATTCTGAGCGGTGGCAATCATACCACCCTATCCACAGAGTAGAGGACCAGTGCATACTTCTCAAGTACCTTCTGAGGAAGTACCTGGCCAAAATTGTGGCCAAAATGCAGTGAGAAGCAGCAGGCGGCAAAGGCAGGCTTACTGCTGTCAATATTGCTTAAAATATTCCCAAGTCTTGGGTAAAGAAAAACCATAATTGCTTGTGTTGAAATGAAGCAGTCTTCATGTTCAGTAGCAATGGTTTTTTAAATGGTAGTAATTGAAAAGTGTTTTGCAATTTGTGAAACAGTGTATTGTGTTTTGTAAAAAGACTTCATGAAATGGTGGGTCCTTGAAACTCTTCTGTTCTATTCCACCTCTCTTCTCTCAAATTCCCTCCTCAGGCTCAGAAAAAAAAAAAAAAAGAAAAAAAAAAGACCCAACAACAAAGATCAGAAGACTTTAAGTACTTCAGGTGGAGGGTTGCATTTTGGTAAATTAGAAAGAGCTAAGAGATGCTAGCTACCTTGCCTCCTCTCATTGGCTTCCATTTCATGAGATCAGGAAGACTTCTATTCTCTTCCAAGCTCTGGTGCTGGGAAACCTGGTACATGTCCCATCCTCCAAAGGGGAAATCCTGGCACAGGAAGCACATACAGCATACTGGGCAAGCTGAAATGGATGTCTTCTTGGTTCATATAAGTAATAAGGGCCCCAAAGCGTTTATGCCACAAAGTAAAGGAGAAAGGCGATTTCTCCAATAAATAAAAATAGATTGGAAGAAAGATTGGGACAGCCAAGTGAGGCAGCTAGCCACAGAACCAAATCAGTTGAGGTCTTTAATGTGCGTGGAGGAGACTCCTAATTATTCATGAATCTTGCTGATGCACAAACCCTATAAGGAGCTGCTGTTTCCCTGTCAGCCCAAGAAGTGCTAAGTGGAACAAGAGTCCAGTGCAACAGTGCTATGATCTGTCTCAGTGTTGGTGCTGGGTCTGTCTGAGCCCTGGAGCAAGTTAAGCACTTCCTTGGTGTGGACAAAGAATAAAGGGAAAAGAAACTACTTTAAAACCTCTTTTCCTCCCAATTTATGTTTTGATACGCAAACCAGAAAATCCCAAGGAAATTGCATTCTAGTCATTAAAACCACTATCTGCATTGTTCAGTTACTCTTTCTTCACCCACCTCAAACGCCCATCTAACCCAGGATTCCCTCACTCTTCTTAATTACTGATCATTTTATGAAAATAATGTAATTATAAGTATTTTCTGAAGGTTTGTGAAGAGTATTTGCATTGTGTCTTCATTTTAATGTGTGCAATCCCTATGCTCCAAGAACCAAAAGCTGTCTTGTGAGCATCAAGTGAACAGGCTGTTTTGCTCCAGCCGCTTTCTTGTACAACAACACGGATGGACAAGATGTCCTCAGGTCTTCTCCATCTTCAGTTTCTATGACTGTGGAATAAATGTTCAGATAGAAACCTCATTGCTGCCATTCTTGGGGGATTTAAGTGTTGATAAGACACCAGTTCTTCCTAATAGGAATGAGTTATATTTGTTTTCTTGGTATAGTCCAAAGTTAACACAAGAAGTATTAAGAAAACTCAAAAATCCAAGTACTGTGCAGTAGAAGTGAAGTGCTTCATGAGCCAGAGATAGGCTAGGAAAGAACACAATACTCACAGATCTCTAAAAACTCTGCCATAATTGTCTTTATGTAGTAATTTAACAAACATTTGCTAAATAGCCTCCATATGCAGGCCAAGTGCTGGAGCTGCAGTAGTGACTGAGGCAGGTATGATCTCTTAATGTCAGAGGCCTTCTCACAATTGATCCTCTCACCATTTTTAAACAGAAAAAACTATAAAGCTAACATTTACTGGGCACTTATAATAATGATCTCATTTAATCTTAAAGATTACAATCCCAGGGGCTGGGGTTGTGGCTCAGTGGTGGAGAGTGCTCGCCTAACATGCATGAGGCACTGGGTTCCAACCTCAGTACCACATTAATGTAAAATAAAGATACTGTGTCCACCCAAAACTAAAAAATAAATATTAAAAAAAATTATAATCCCATGAGATAGGTACTTCAGATGTAGATAAGAGAGACCTCTAGTTTACAGGTGAAAAAATGAGTCAGAGAAATTACTTAACTTGCCCAAGGTCACAGAGTGGTGATAGTAGCATAGAGACTTTTAGGTAGACAGTGCAGACATACCATTTTGTCAGAATTCTGATCATTGCCTTACTCTTCCTCTTCCCAATGCCCCCTTAGTCTGTTTTACTGTCCTCAACTCCACAGAACAGAGAGGGGAACTGGTGAGTGTACCTACATTGATCCATTTAACTCAAGACTGTAGCCCCTATAGTTTTACAAAAGTAATGTTTTAGCACCTGTAATTTCAGTTTTCTACTCTAACTGAAAACTGGTATAAAGATGGTTGCAAATCGCTCAGCAGTCCTGCAGTTTCAGGCATGTTTGTAGCTTCTGACAATCATTTTAGCTACTGACAGACTTACTGTTATGAATATGCTAGACTGATACAGTCTTCACACATATTGTTACAACCAAATCAAATCTCATAAAAATTTGAACCCACTATAACCTAATTTGAGATTTGATTTGGTTATAACAATTTACTCAAGAATGTTTTACATTATTAAGTTACCCATTTTTTAGATGCCTATTATGAGCCAGGAATTGGGTTAGCTGTAATAAAAAGACAAAAGTAGATTCTGATCCCATGGACTCATGGAGCTCAGCCTAGTGTGGATGACACAAACTGGTAGCATAATGTGGTATGTACTCTGATAAAGAAACGAACGTAAAGAACCAGATATAATGGTACATGCCTGTAATCCCAATAGCTCTAGAGAATAAGGCAGGAGGATCACAAGTCAAAGCCAGCCTAGGTAACTTAATGAGAGCCCCAATCTCATAATAAAAAGGGCCCCTGGATTCAATCCCCAATAACACCAAAAAAGAAAAGAAATGCTACGGGAATAAAGACAGCACTTAACGTGTAGAAGGTGGAGAAGAAGAGTGGAGAGACTGGGTAGAGTTAAGAGGCATTTCAAGTAAAAGAAACAGCATATGAAAAGTTCTAGAGTTGGGAAACCATGGCAAACAAGGAACTGGGGAACTTTACTCAGGAGGGACACATTAGAAGATAGGATCATCATCACTAGGTGGAGCTGGTTGTCACTCACATGTGAGCAAAGTTAGCTTTTTGATGTTTTGGAATTACTTAGCCATGACATCATTTAAACAGAACAGAGAGACTAGAGATACAGGCACAGATAAATCCATGTGGATTTCAGAGAGGATGTCAGTCTTATTTTTTTTCCCAGAAACAGAATGAAAATGACGATAGAAAGAAAAATTAACTTCTCAGAGGATGCCAAGCATTGTACTGAATGAATATCTCCCACATATGATTCATTTCATCCTCAATACAATCCTATGATGTAGTCAATAGTTAAAAGATGAAGAAACTGAAGCAAGGAGGCAAAATAACTTGATAACAAGAGGCAGAGCCATTTGCAAGAAAGTTTGACTTCATAAGAAATACATTTAACATAGTGCTGAATCACAATAAACATTCAACAAAGGCACAATATGAGAGAGCAGGAAGAAATCTAAAATCGCTATGGTTCAATTTTGCTCTACAAGATGTGCTACTGGAACTCTATGTCTAAACAGAAACAAAAAGTAGTCCCAATCTGAGGTCTGCCTTAGATAAACACGCTGGGATAAATATGCTGGGTTTATGAAAGTCTTCAGAAAAACTTCAGAATTACTCAGAAAAACCTTCATTTCTTATCTTCCTGATGACAAGTAATATACTAGTATGGGTTTCCACTTAGTATAAAAGAAAGAAAAGTAAAGGTCTGATAATCGCATTTCAATTTTGTGACTCAGCAGAGTGACCCTGAAGCCTATTTTCCTGTCTCTAAAATAAAGACAAGGCCCAAGATCCCTTTCTGCTTTCACATCCTAACTTTCAAATCTTTTCACTCCATAGATTTCAATAATCTGAAATCCTGAGTTTAGCATTATTATATTAATGGGGATATACTGTTGTTCCAATTTTTGTCCACAACTTTCCTTATAAAAGAAGAAGGAGAAAAAAAAAAAGGCTAACCTAGAATAAGAGAAGCTTCAGCTATGGTGGGCTGCCTCTAGAGAAGGTTCAGTCTCAGAATTCATACTAATTCCTTTTTTTACCACCATAAAATAAATTTTAAATGCAGTCATAAATATCAGGATAAATCAATTTTGAAGACTTATTTCAATATATAAGGAAAGGATGTTTCCACTAGAGAGATTGAAAAAAATAAATAATAAAATCTGAATACACAAAACAGCCCAACAAAGCCGACTTCTCAAGATCTAGGAGCAGAAGCACAGAGCCAAATTAACTCAGATCATGGAAACCTTTACTGAGTACTATGTGCCTCTGCTAGATGTTGGGGACTAGATTAAGACACTGTCCTTTTCAAATAAATTTCAGTAATTGTGAGGCCTTCTATAAATAAGAATTTAATAGCTAGTATTAGGAAGAAACCAAACTTGCACAGAAATCCGTAGAAGAGAAAGCTTAATTTTCCTTTGTAATGGGACAACTACTATCCCAAGCCTTAATATCTAGGATATTTTCAAGTATTTCCATGCAAAGAATGTCCTGCTGGGTAAGTCCAATGCAACTGACACAAAACCTACCAATGTTCTATTATTTACTCTCATGTAACTGTTTTATCATAAGTCAATCAGGAATACTTTTGTGATAGTAAGGAGTCAAAATGTTACTGCAGACCCATTGGGACTTGAGTTTACCATCAATCAACTAAGAGTCCTCAGGAAAAAAAAAAAAAAAAACTTAAGAAATTAAAGTTAAAGGCATTCCACAATAGCAAATGATAATGAGAATAGAGTCAAGCTTATAGCTTCCTAAAAAAAAAAAGTGTTTCCATCCCCGTGGGTTTAGAAGACACATGATGGTTTCTTTATTTTCTTCACAATATCAAATTATACTCATCACTGGAATGGCAGAAACATTATTCCATAAGCAAAACTCTTGCCCTTAAAGAACCTATGTATCTGGATGCCTATGTATCTGGACAGAGAATAAGAAAAAACAAGAAATCCAATGGTGATTCATGAAGAATGCTATAGTTAGTAGACTCAGCTCAACATCTTTGAAAAAGATCTCTACAGTAAAGAAGAACTAAATCACGTTGTTAACTGACATGCCTTAGAGTGCACCTAATTTTGGTCAAAATTGCTAAGATGTTTCCAAGGTAACAAAAAAGGAAAGCAAAAAAGATAATTCATACAAGATCTGAAATGTTTTTTTTATTTTAAATTGAGAAGTTTCAGTGCTTCTATAATAATCTTTGAAATTGGCATTTATAGGCATTAAAGAAATTATTCTTATAATGTTCTTATGGATCTAGAGCTAAATTTCTAATTTTGGGGAGCCTATGAATTTTCCAAGTTCCTTTAACAATCAGAAAAAAAAAAACACTAAAGATATTGTACATATAACTCAAAACAATTTAATGTGCAATTTGGGGGGGGGGGGTTCCCAAAGCCCATTCAGTACTCTCTTCTGGAGTGAGATAAACTGGACTGCCAGAAAAATCACCACCATTTTTGGTCAGTATCTGAAAGTGACTGAGAGCTCACTTTATGTTGATTGGACCTCAACTTCTCAACCAGAGGAACTGTCTCTAAATCAAGCCTCCCATGGAATCAGTGCTTCCCTCTACAACATCTCACAAGCCCCACAATCCCTCAGTGATGGGCAGCTGATTTTCTCAGCCAGTTGTCATAAATAGCTAATATCCAACTCTAAACAACCTGCTGCCCTAGTAGTCCATTTGTGCCAAGGCACAGTATGTACAGGAGCAGAGCCTCACCTCATCAATCATGGCCCTGTACATGTGTTGGGTGGGATGATCAACAGATTTGTGACCTATTTTGAAGACCATGTAAGATTCCCCAATTAGGTTCATTTCTTAGCCCATATATCACATGCCTTTATGGAATCCATCACAAGTCCTGCTGATGGCAGCTAGTAACTACAAAGAGACATAGAATTTGTCCTTAATCATCATCTAGGACAGGTAATGCTCAAAAGGGATACATTTTATACAACTCCTTACAGAAGAGAGAAACCATGTAGCTTATTATTACTATAAAACAAGAACCCTCAACCTAAAGGGCCAGGCAGTGTGACATTCCCTGAGAAATAAACCTCAATCTCTTACCCCACAGTGAATGATGGAAAAAAAATTTAGCCAAATTGACATCTTTTAGGCATGATGTCTCCTCAGAAGAGACTCAATAAAACTGGGAGAAAACTTTTTGAATAATCAAAGAAATAAATACTTAAAACTCAGGCAGCTTCTAAATCTCATTTCTGTTAAGAAAACTCATTTCTAAAACAGCATGTGTAAAATCTACTAGTAATAACAAAGAATAAAATTTCAAAGAAAAACCACTAACACAAAAACAAACTGAATCCTGCTTTAATTGAAGCTTGTAGAGTACAAAGTCCTACAGAAAGATTATACAGAATCTTCTGGAAAACAGGGCTCACAAAACTCCTATTGAGAGGAGGTTGAGAGTAAATTCATAGCTCACCAAAGCCTCTCTGTATCAATTTCCCAGAATACCCAGAAGGTCTCTTTACCACTTCAGTTCTATTCCTCATCTCCAATTTTTATTTCATTAGAAGGCAAAAGTGTCTATATTACTTGAAATTATTCTGGCCTTAAGAAATTTAAAGACTTTTAGATGTTGAACATTTGAAACTTAAATAACTTAGTAAGAAAGCCAGCTGACCTTAAAAGTTATTTTGCAAGTAAATGGGAAATGGACTAAATTATCCTGGATATAATTTCATTAAGGTTTCAAACCATCCAGGAAAGAATAGCGCAATTATATCATTTTATAATTCAAGTTTAGAAAAAGTTAACTACCCAAATTAAGAAAAGTATGTGCCCACAGATAGCTTATTTCTTAAAGGCCACTCCCTCAAAATAACACATTTCCAGTCTTTGTTCCCTTCTCCTTGTCAAAAATACCAACTTGATTTCTTTTGGAGGAATGCATAATCCAAGATGATACAATGGGCCCACCTCTGCCCAAAAATGTTGAAAAGTCTAAAAGCTGGAAATAAAGCTGATAGGCAAGACAAATATGGGTCAAATATGAGTCAACTGTTTCTTCATTTGTTTCTAATTCATTCTATAACCCAAGGCTTGCATTTACCAATCCTTTCCCCTAAAGTCATCTAGCTATTTGAGCAGAGAGCCTGGACGTAAAGTCTATGGAGGAATGGGAGTTGACAGATAAACTGTCAAGGTGAGAAGAGGTAGAGGTTTGGTGGTTAATGAATAAGTGCCTGTCTAGCCAGCTCCTCTTCTTCTCTTGACTTGAATCAACCAATGTAGATTCGATGAAAATCATTGGCACCAAAAGCAGCATTACACTTGGGACATTTGCGCTGGCGGGTGTCATAGCGTGTTTTCACACACTCAAAACAGAAAACATGAAAACACTTGGTAAGTACAGCATCCTTTTTGCGCATATTGCAGCATGGACAGGTCAGACGAGCCTAAAACAGAAGGAAATCAGAGTCTGAATAACCATAAAGGTTTAAGAACCAAATGACTATCATATATAAACAAACCAACCACAAAGAACTAGAACAAGAGTACCACTCCCACACCTCCACTTAAAATAAACCACTGTCTGGTTACCTTCATGTAAAGAATTTCAGTGTTTATTCCCCCAATATATCAGTAGACCAATTCAGATTTTAACCAAAATCAAAGAAATCACTGAGGCAGTATTTCTAACCTTATAATCCTTAATTTCCTCCATCAGAATCTCATCACACTTGGGCACATTATCTGGTTTCTTTGTGGTCTCCAGCTTCCTTCGAAGTCTCGAGATGTCCTCCTATGGCAAGATAGCAGACCCATTAGACCCATTTCCTCAGACATACCTGCTGTTTTTGAGAAAATATTTCCTACAACTTGAACTTGCTAACATGGAAAGAAAGAACCTTTTGTTCTTTCATGTCCAATTTATATTTAGGAATACAGAGAACTACAAAGGGTAAGATATTTTCTTTTGTTTCAGAAAAGACAACCATAACCATATCCCCAAATTAGTTATTTCAATTACTGTCAATTCAGTCCTGTGAAAACATAATCTAACAATTTAGAAAATAGGCCATCTTATTTTGTGGCAACTAGTTTTAAGATAAGGGTAGAATGGAATTAAAATAATTTACAGCTTGTGGATAAGGACAGAAAAAATCATGAAAAATAGATGACATGACAAAAAATAGAAAAATTAGAGAACTTTAAAATTTCGTGTTGATATGCTACTTTAAAAATTCACTAGTTCACACAGCTAATATTTATTTCATGCTGATTAGCTGATGGACATAACAGGCTTTGGGAATATGACACTGAAGAAAACAAACTCAGTCTTCTCCCACAAGGAACTTACAGTCTAGTTGGAAATAATATACATTAGACTAATGGCTCATTTCATGGTCACTTCAGACCTCAGAAAACACCTAAAAGTTGAAATGTAAGGAAAAGAGAATTGCTCTTACCTGGGCTCGTTTGAAATTGAACATGTCCTTTTCTTTGGTGACACTGTTCTCCACAATCTCATCCTGAAAATCATGGAGCTTCTTCTGCGCCAACTCAAGTTGTGCTTTGAGTTCATCTGCAAGTTGGGCTGCCTCCATTGCCTGTGTGAGATGTACAAATAACATCATCCTATCACCCCTGATTTCAAGCAAGGCAAAATGTTAACCTAAGTTCAAGGAATGAAGTGGAAACTTAAAATTTCACTTAAAAATGAAGTGAAACTTAAAATTTCATCCAGGTTATACACACTTGCTTCTCAAGATGGACCCTGACTTGAGATTACAAAATAATCCATCATACCTTACGTTTATTCATCTCCAAGGCTTGGGTCCTAAGACCCAGCTCCTTCTCCCCTGTGCCAATGTTGCTTTGCAATAAGTGCTCCTTCTCTTCCAGTTTCCTTACTACCTGTAACTGGGCATCAACCTTTGGAGGAGAAAATCAGACATTAACATAAACAGGAAGAAAAATAAAACTGGCTATGCTTTCTTTAACTCATAGTCCATGAAATATATAGAATGTTAGAAACAAACTATTACTCATTATATCCATGAACCCTTCAAAATATATCCAAGAGGGCCGGGGAGGTAAACTGGTATGCAGGAGTGCTGACATAGCATGCTCAAAGCTCTGGTTCAATCCCTACTATCGGGGTTTAAAAAAAAAAAAAATCAAGACTTATTATTAGTAAAGACTTCTCTTTGATATAAAATACTGATGAGATTTAAATAAGAGTCTCTGAAACCACTAAAAGTCTTTTAAAGAATCTTAGCAATTCTTTTCCAAATTGCCAAGAATAGATAAAATTACACTTACAGATATTGATCTTCTGCAGCCATACTAGTCCTCAAAACCTGACAATTCCTACTAGAACATATAAATTTTAGCTCAAATAAAAGTTCAACCATTCCTCTCCCTCAGAATAACTAGAGATTCTAATGTAGTCTTTTTCTTGAAATTAATGCATAAAGTAGAATTAAATAATATTAAAGGATAAAATGTAAAATCACACATCCACTTCAGAACCTTTCACCCACAAACTCAAAATCCAGAGGTAGCTAGGTAAGCACTGACAGCTTCCCTGTAGGCTTCCAGAAATTTTAAAAGTACACACTCATACACACATTTTAATACAAAAGAGAAAATAAATCACTTGATATATTTTAAAAATTTATCCACATCAGCAAATTCATGTGCTTTAACAGTTATATTGTACTCCTTTGTAGACACGTATAATTTATTTACCTGTGCCCTAATAATAGACACTTGGTTTGCAGGGGATTTTTTAACATCATACAAAATGCCACAATGACCATTTGACAGATATCTTCATACTGAAAGCATCTTACATCAACAGAATGGAAAACTCCACTCATCCTAATTACCTGAGTCTTTAGAGTCAAAACCTGGTCTGCCAGTTCCTCCTTCTCTTCTTTGAGTAATTTATGGATCTGATTAGACTTGATACGCTCTGACATGAGTTTAAAATTTGCATCATCCTTTTCTCGCAACTGCTGCATCAAACGGATATTTTGTTCCTGCATGTCTTCAAAGGCTTGGCCTGTGACATCCATCTCAGAGAGCAGAGCTTCTTCTTCCTAAAATGAGAAATCTTATAAGGAGAATGTTCTAACTCCAAAGAATGAACATAGGAAATTAAACTTTCCCACTGTTAACTTAGTGACAGAGACAGACTTAGCTTAAGACTAAACTTAAGCTTTGTGTTGTAACTAAGTTCCCTGAAGATACAGAAGAAGCCCTATTACTTGAAATCACTGGCACCAACTTTTGGTCTGATATTCATTAGTTGGTCTGTACTTAAGCCAGGAAAGCAAATAATAACTACACATACCTTAATCTAGCAAACTTATCAAGTAGCACTTGGGTTAAAAAAAAAAAAAAACTTCTATCATAAAGCCTCACATTTTCTCATAATTTTCCACAACTTATAATACTGAATTTAATCTATAGAATTTTCAGCTAGGTGATATATGGTACCTAACAATAGCTTTAATTTACATTTGTCTCATTTTAATTAAGACTAAAGCAATCTGAGTTTCTTTCTGTGAACCATTAATATCTTTTGCCTATTCTTTTACTGGGTTGTTGGTTTTTTTCCCTATTATTTTTCAGAATTTTTTTAAATATGTATTAGAAAGACAAGTCCTTTTTTGATAAGAGATAAAAGTATTTTTTTTTCCTTTTTCTCACTTGATCTGTTGGCTTTAGTAACAATGTTTTTGCCATTTACAATTTTTGTGTCTTCTTTTTTGTCATTACTCAAAATTATCAATTTTCCTTTCACGTGTTCTGGACTTTCCTTAATAGTTACAAAATTTACATGTTTTCCTCTTATTCTTTGGTAGATTTATCTCTCTTTTTTTTTAAAATACTTTTTTTTAGTTGTAGATGGACAACAACTTCTTCACTTTATTTTTTTATGTGGTGCTGAGGACGGAACCTAGTGCCTCACGTATGCCAGACAAGCATTCAACCACTGAGCTACAATCGGAGCCCCGGATTTATCTTTTTAATATGATATCTTGGATCCATTTGGAAATCATCTTAGCATAGTGTTCAAGTATGTATACAACTTTTTTCCAATATTATTTCATTTTTGTCCCACCACATTTAACATTCTTTCCTTTCCCTAATGATTTAAAACTATATTGTTAGTGTATATTAAATACCCACATGGACTTCTGTTTATTTCTGGATTTTTATTCAGTTCTTTCTCTGATATCCCAAGCTATTTTACCTATTGAAACTTGATGTTAATAATCCAGTTATCCTTAAAACTACTGTCATTTTGCTATTTCTTGGAAACAGTGGGGGAGTACTTAACAGTGATATATGGTTTTTCCCATCATTTGTGTATCTTTATTATCAAATGCTAATAAAAATTTCCTGGGACTTTAAAAATAAATAAATGCATTCTTTATGAGAAAAACAGATTCCACAACCACAATCAACATATTAGTTAGTCTTTTGTAACCTAATTGGGAAGCATATTTTTGTTAGTTTTATATATTTACTATCATAATATATAAAAAAAATTATATCTCGTTTTCATTTTATATTCACTATATCTCCTAACTCCACAACAGCAGAAAAAGAATAGACCCTTTATAAATGAAGTTAAAACAACTGACAATCCTTCTGAAAATAAATTTTTCTGCCTCTCAAACACAGAAAATACTACAGGAATGAAAGTCTTCAATGTAAAAACAAATAAACAAAACAAAACAAAACAAAAATGACTAGAATAAAAGCAAATGTCATTGGCAGTAACTTCCCTGTCAAGTAACATTTACTAAAAAGTCAATTAAATAAAGAAAGTGTGCCCACCTGCTTGGCCATGGCCAGTTTTTTCTGCAGGTATTCAATCTGCTCTTCTACTGCCCGAATCTTCCTCAAGGCATCCTCATCAGCCATTTTCTTGTTTTCTTTCTTCTCCTTATCTTCTAGATCCTTGAGTCTTTGCCTTAGATCTTCCAACTATAGAAGAAAAATTACATAAAAATAAAGTTATAATTCTTTTTAAAAAAAATCAATTAACACTTTGCAAGATGGAAAGCCCAATATACCACAAGACCATTTTTGCAGAATTCTGGAACAAAATAAATAATAATGAAAAATGATCCAGTACGGCACATCACAACACTGTTTTAACAACATGCCATTCCTCAATTTCATGAGCAACGTTTTTGAGAACTACAAATATTATAACAGAGTTTATCAACCTCCCCCCCCCCTTAGTCCTCAACAAATAAAAGTATAAAAAATTTCCTCCCAAAAAGTAGTCAGAAAAAAGAGAATAACTACAGTATGATTCATTCAGCGGAGAATAAAAAATTTTTGAAACTTCTTATTATTAAATTATTACTATGCCAGTAATTCTGAAATCTTACTATCTTTCAGAGAACCTTAAAATCTCTAGTTTAGATGGTCTTTGATAAGAAAATGTTGCTAAATTAGTCACTTACCTCTAAGACAAAGAAACTATATCTTTCAATAGTATGAACCCTAGAAATTAAAATTTTAACAGGAAGACTAGATTACCTCTGCCTTAGACTTCTTCTCTGCTGCCATTAGTTGAACTTTGTCTCTCTGTTCCTTCGGGGCAGAGCGGTACATATCTAGCAACAATTTCATCTCCTTTTGGCTCTCTTGTGCCTTCCTATGATAGAGGTGGCAGAGGGAGGGGAACAGGAATGAAAAAACAAAGGCCATATCAGAGCAAGGGAATTTGGAATTGAGCAGAATATTTTAAGGTTTTGTTTCTTTTTTTTTTTTTTTTTAATATTCTAGGTCGTAACTAAAAAAAATAATATTATACAGAATATCAGTAGACTTCTGAATATAGTTGAGAAGTACAGAAAAGTTGTATAAATGAACCATTTCTCCCTTAAATTCTCTACAAAGTTTTAAAATAAAGATTTGTTACATTTATTACATTAGACAAACTTCTGTGTTCCCACTCTTAAAAACTGAGACTCAATGGGATTGAAATGGGATCCACGGATGTATTCAAATAAGTCACTAAGATGATTCTAATATGACACTTATTAAAAAAAAGTCTACGTTAAAGTGGATCAATAGGAAGAAAAAGGGACAAAAATTGAAAGTTTAAAATAAACTAATTCTAGACTTCACAGCTGATTAGCCACCAACTAAACACTAACATTTCACTTCTTACTAAATTATTAAACCTTTTAACTACTCTTGAGTCCAAGTATTTTGAGTACAGTGGTCCCTCAAACATTAACAAAGACTGTACCACAGAAACTGGAGAGCTAAATGTACTGCCAGATAAATTATTAGTTAGGTGGCAGAAACACCAATATATGAAAATGATCTATCTCACTATTTCAATTGCTGTAGGAATAAATCTTCTAAGAAATCTCTTACTATGATCTGGCATACCAACAAACTAGTTTGTCAAGAAATCAGATACTGTTTAAGTTACAGCAATGTATACTCCATTTAGTATAATTTAAACTACAATTAATTCCAGCAATCACTTAAATCTAATTATTTAGAACGATTCTCAAGTGTTGCTGCATTATGATATCCCTTCTCTTCACATTAATGAAGGACCAAACCACAGGGTTTATTGTTATTTAACCACTCAACTAGACTGCACAATAGCCAGGGAGGCCACTCTTGATCGAATTGAGACCACATTAATTGGTGCATTTAGTTACATCTAAAATATTAGAATGATCAGACAGGTTCTACCATCAACCAAACATTTCATTTCATTCTTGATGTCTGAACCTTAAGGTTCTGAGTCAGAAATAGTCACTCTACATATTGGTCTCACTTGAGTTCAATCTTCAATTGTTTGATAATTTCTGCTTCCTTTTTCCTTCCATCATCATGTTTTCCTTTTTCCTTATCCTTAGCAGAATCTCTTTCTTTTTCTGATTCTTTCAGTTTCTGCTTCTCTCGTTCTCTCTCCTTTTCCTTCTCTCGTTCTCTTTCTCGCTCCCTTTCTTTCTCCCTCCTTTCTCGTTCTCGCTCTTCCTCATCCCGTTTGGATTTAATTTCATTGACATCCTCCTGAGAGGTTTTCAGTGCTGAGGACTGGGTTGGTAAGTCCTCAGAATCTTGTTTTAACTCTGCAGGTTCATCCTTGGCATCCTCTGTACTAGACTGAGACTGCAGGAGGGCACTGCCACTGCGCAGACGTGTCTGGATAAACAGAAAAAAAGAAAAAACACATATCACTTATGATAGCCACATTTCTCACCTCACTCAAAAAGCTTCACAAACTTAATAGCTAGTGATACTTATTCTATTCCTCCTTACCTTGTTCAGATCAGACTGGGCTTCTCTCAACTTCCGTTTATACCTTAGGACCTCCCCTTTCAGCTGGTGATTGTGATTCTGGAGGCTACTGATAAGGTGGCGCATTTCCCGGTTTATAGGGCCTTAAACACAGCAATAGCAATGTTAAGAGAAACTGTAATGAGGGTAAAGGCAAAAGGAGAAAAAATGCAGAACACATGAGGATGCTCTGAAAAACAGAGAGAATTACCATAAAAAATATTCTTTCTCAGAAAGTGAAAATGAAACTGGTCAATTAGAGTTTAAAAAAAAAAAATACTTGGGCTGTGTGTCAAAAGGAATCACAGGATTTATTTAAGGTACTTTAGGACTTCTGAGTTGAAATTAGTATTAACAAATCCTGGAACCAAGTTGTGTCTTTCAAGAAAGGCCTTTATATATTTACAGACAAAACTGCAGGGTGGAGCAAGAGTAATTATATACCTGCTTGTTCATTGGCAGCAAGGGTCTGCTCAAATTCAATCCTCAGCATTTCATATTCCTTGCGGACCTGAGCCAGTGTATCTTCTAGCTGGATCACTTCAGTTCTCAGCTTCTTATGAAGACTAACCTCATCTCGCTACACACAGAAAAAGGAAACAGTCAAAAATTCTTATCAAAATGTGGAAAGCTGGATGTGGTGGTGCACACCTATAATTCCAGCGGGAGGGAGGCTGAGGCAGGAGGATCATGAGTTCAAAGTCAGCCTCAGCAAAAGTGAGGCACTAAGCAACTCAGTGAGACCCTGTCTCTAAATAAAAAAAATACAATTTTTTTTTTTTGCTTTCTGCATGCTGTTCTTAATGGCTCTGTCTACATGGTCCAGCTGCCGCACCTAGAGACTGGAACTGGGCTGCGTGCCGAGTCCTATCCTCCGAAGGCGGGACCACGACCCCGAGCACCGCGGTCGCTTGTTCCCTGCTACACCTTTGGGCAGAGCCTGTTCTGGGGTCATTCGGCATTCCCCTGCGAGGGGACCCGTGCTCTGGAGGTGGGGGCCGGAGAGCCGCGGCGGCAGCCGCTTGGACCCCGGGAGCCAGGCACCTAGCCGAGGAGAGACGGAGGTCCCGGCGGCGCTGCTAAGGCCGCAGACAAGCGCGGCGCCCAAGCACGGCCCAGAGGTGGAGGCGACGGCCGCAGGGTTTCAGTTCTAGAAAACTGGACTGGAAACAGAAGCAGCAGTTTGTATAATCCCAAGATATTGCTTATGCCAGGAAACTGTAAGGGTAACATGAATATCATTGAGATGGTCTAACATGGCGGCAGGCGCGGAAAGAGCAAGTCTCTGACCTCTTCAATTGCGCGGACATAGGGAGCTGTAAATTATCTAAAGCCTGCTTGCTCAGGATCACTAGGCAAAGCTGAGCTGACGTGGAGCTAGGGCGTACAGCCTGGGCCCCTCAGAAAACACACACTGAACACGAATCAGCTGCATTCAAGCTCTGGTTCGCCTGCTTCTCATGTCTCAGCACTAACGATCCCACTGAAATAACTAGTCGGCTCACCTGAACTCACAGAGGTAAAAGCCAACTGAGCACCATAGCCGGACCCAGGGAATCAGGAGGGATGTGGGACCTGCAGCACAGAACTCCTGGCTATTGCTTCTACCAGTGCTGACAACAGAGGTCCCTTGCACCAGCTACCAGGGGAGTTGCTACCTGAGGGCAAACAAGTTCGCTGGGGGCCCTCAGCCCCAAGCCATACAAACTTAGGGTCTGAGGGAGGCAAACAGAAAGGGTGTGGCCAGGCATCCATGAAAACAGAGCTCCCAGGAGCAGCAGACCCAGCGTAGAGCCAGTATTGTGGTAAGCGTCACAGGTGAGCGGGGCCTGGATTAAGGAACCACAAGAGAAGGCCCTAGGCACTCAGGATTGGAGACCCGCACAGTCTGGGAAGAAGAGCTGAGACACAGTGATTGGTTCCCACCTATCAAGAAGAGAAGCCTGGCCCAGTGGGCATAGCTCCACCTACTGGAAGAGAAGTTAATCGAGCTCTATGACTGCATTTATTATTATTATTTTTTTAATGATTATTATTAGTACTTTTTTATTTTATTTTTACTTTTTGTTGTTGATGTAGTTGTTGTTCTTTAACTTTCTTATTAATGGTTTCAATTTTTTTAATTCTTTTTATTCTATTATGGTTACTATTATTTTTTAAACTTTAATTTCTATTTTTTATTATCACTATAATTTTTTTGTTGTTGTTGTTTTTGTTTTAAATTTTTATTTTTTCGTTTTTTCTTTTTTCTTTTCACTTTTTTTCTTCTGTCTTTTCATTTCTTTTCAATTTTCTTACTTCCCCTTTCCTGAATTCTACATGCCTACACTTATTCTCTTTAGTGACTTCTTCCCTTCCCTTCTAATATCTCTCCTCCCAAGCATCAAATAAATCTATAAGAGTAAACACTAACTCAACAGTCAAACAGAACAAGAAGTAACATGAGCATAAAAAAGCAAGGAAGAAAAGGAGTACAGACAATGAAGGACAGCCTAAATATTCAGGAGGACCTAGAGTCATCAGAAAAATGGCCATATAAAGAACTCAAGGAACACCTTAGACAGATGGAAAAGAACCTCAAAGATCACATTGAAAATGAATTACATAAACATATAAAAGAAGAAGTTAAGCATCTTTATCAGGAGATAGAGATTATTAAAAAAAATCAAACAATAATTCTAGAAATGAAGGAAACGATAAACCAAATTAAAAACTCAATCGAGAGTATCACCAACAGAGTGGAGCAAGTAGAAGCCAGAACGTCAGATAATGAAGACAAAATATATCATCTTGAAAGGAGTCTAGCCAACTCAATTAGGCTGGTAAAAAATCACAAGAAAAACATCCAAGAGATTTGGGATAACATAAAAAAACCAAACTTACGAGTCATCGGGATAGAAGAAGGCACAGAGATTAATACCAAGGGAATGAGTAACCTGCTGAATGAAATAATTACAGAAAACTTTCCAGAAATAAAAAAGGAAACAGATATACAAATTGTAGATGCATACAGGACACCGAGCACACAAAATCACAGTAGACCAACGCCAAGACACATTGTTATGAAGATATCCAACATACAGAACAAAGAGAAAATATTAAAAGCTACAAGAGAAAAGAGGCAGATTACATTTAGGGGTAAACCAATAAGGTTAACAACGGATTTTTCATCACAGACGCTGAAAGCGAGAAGATCCTGGAACAACGTATTTCAAACACTGAAAGACAATGGATGCCAACCAAGAATTTTGTATCCACCAAAATTAAGCTTCAGGTACGACAACGAAATAAAAATCTTCCAGGATAAACAAAAGCTAAAAGAATTTGTAGCCAAAAAAACAGCATTGCAAAGTGTCTTGAGCAAAACATTACATGAGGAAGAAATGAAAAACAATAACCAAAACCATCAGTGGGAAGTGCCTCTATAAAGTCAGAGGGCGGGGGGAAAGCTAATCTTGGAGAAACAAACTAAAGGAAGATAAATAATCAAACATGGCTGGAAGTACAAACCATACATCAATAGTAACTCTAAACGTTAATGGCTTAAACGCTCCAATAAAGCGACATAGGCTGGTAACATGGATGAAAAAAACAAACCCAACAATATGCTGCCTCCAGGAGACACATCTGATTGGAAAAGACATACACAGGATGAAGGTGAAAGGTTGGGAAAAAATATACCACGCACACGGTCCTCGTAAGCAGGCAGGAGTGGCCATCCTCATATCGAATAAAATCGACTTCAAGACTAAATTAATCAAAAGGGATAAGGAAGGTCATTATATACTGTTAAAAGGAACCATTCACCAACAAGACATAACAATTATCAATATTTATGTACCAAATAATGGTGCTGCGACGTTCATGAAAGAAATTCTCCTCAAGTTCAAGAATCAAATAGACCACAATATGATAATTATGGGTGACTTCAACACACCTCTCTCACCATTAGACAGATCTTCCAAACAAAAGTTAAATAAAGAAACTATAGAACTCAATATCACAATCAACAACCTAGACTTAACTGACATATATAGAATGTATCATCCAACATCAAGTGGCTATACTTTTTTTTCAACAGCACATGGATCCTTCTCAAAAATAGACCATATATTATGCCATAGGGCATCTCTCAGTAAATATACAGGGGTGGAGATAATACCATGCATTTTATCTGACCATAATGCAATGAAAATGGAAATCAATGATAAAAGAAGGAAGGAAAAATCCTACATCACATGGAAAATGAACAATATGTTACTGAATGATCAATGGGTTACAGAAGACATAAAGGAGGAAATCAAAAAATTCTTAGAGATAAATGAAAATACAGACACAACATATCGGAATCTATGGGACACAATGAAAGCAGTTTTAAGAGGGAAATTCATCGCCTGGAGGTCATACCTCAAAAAAAGAAAAAACCAACAAATAAATGAGCTCACACTCCATCTCAAAGACCTAGAAAAGGAAGAGCAAAACAACAGCAAATGTAGCAGAAGGCAAGAAATAATTAAAATCAGAGCGGAAATCAACAAAATTGAAACAAAAGAAACTATTGAAAAAATTAACAAAACTAAAAGTTGGTTCTTTGAAAAAATAAATAAGATCGACAGACCCCTAGCCATGCTAACAAAGAGAAGAAGAGAGAGATCTCAAATTACTAACATACGGGATGAAAAAGGCAATATTACAACAGACACTACAGAAATACAGAAGACAATTAGAAATTATTTTGAAAACCTATATTCCAATAAAATAGAGGATAGTGAAGACATCGATAAATTCCTTGAGTCATATGATTTGCCCAGACTGAGTCAGGAGGATACCCACAACTTAAACAGACCAATATCAATAGATGAAATAGAAGAAGCAATCAAAAGACTTCCAACCAAGAGAAGCCCAGGACCGGATGGGTATACAGCGGAGTTTTACAAAACCTTTAAAGAAGAATACCAATACTTTTCAAGTTATTTCAGGAAATAGAAAAAGAGGGAGCTCTGCCAAATTCATTCTATGAGGCCAACATCACCCTGATTCCGAAACCAGACAAAGACACCTCAAAGAAAGAAAACTACAGACCAATATCTCTGATGAACCTAGATGCAAAAACCCTCAATAAAATTCTGGCGAATCGGATACAAAGGCACATCAAAAAAATTGTACACCATGATCAAGTAGGATTCATCCCTGGGATGCAAGGATGGTTCAATATACGGAAATCAATAAATGTTATTCACCACATCAATAGACTTAAAGATAAGAACCATATGATCATCTCAATAGACACAGAAAAAGCATTCGACAAAGTACAGCATCCCTTTATGTTCAAAACACTAGGAAAACTAGGGATAACAGGAACTTACCTCGACATTGTAAAAGCTACTTATGCTAAGCCTCAGGCTAGCATCATTCTCAATGGAGAAAAATTGAAGGCATTCCCCCTAAAATCTGGAACAAGACAGGGATGCCCTCTATCACCACTTCTATTCAATATAGTTCTCGAAACACTGGCCAGAGCAATTAGACAGACGAAAGAAATTAAAGGCATAAAAATAGGAAGAACTTAAATTATCACTATTTGCGGATGACATGATTCTATACCTAGAAGAACCAAAAGGGTCTAAAAAAAACTATTAGAACTAATAAATGAATTCAGCAAAGTGGCAGGATATAAAATTAACACGCAAAAATCAAAGGCATTTCTGTATATCAGCGACAAAACTTCTGAAATGGAAATGAGGAAAAACACTCCATTCACAATATCCTCAAAAAAAATAAAATACTTGGGAATCAACCTAACAAAAGAGGTGAAAGATCTATACAATGAAAACTACAAAACCCTAAAGAGAGAAGTAGAAGAAGATCTTAGAAGATGGAAAAATATACCCTGTTCATGGATAGGCAGAACTAACATCATCAAAATGGCGATATTACCAAAAGTTCTCTATAGGTTTAATGCAATGCCAATCAAAATCCCAACGGCATTTCTTGTAGAAATAGATAAAGCAATCATGAAATTCATATGGAAAAATAAAAGACCCAGAATAGCAAAAGCAATTCTAAGCAGGAAACGTGAATCAGGCGGTATAGCGATACCAGATTTCAAACTATATTACAGAGCAATAGTAACAAAGACAGCATGGTACTGGTACCAAAACAGGCGGGTGGACCAATGGTACAGAATAGAGGACACAGAGACTAATCCACAAAGCTACAACTATCTTATATTTGATAAAGGAGCTAAAAGCATGCAATGGAGGAAGGATAGCATCTTCAACAAATGGTGCTGGGAAAACTGGAAATCCATTTGCAACAAAATGAATCTGAATCCCCTCCTCTCGCCATGCACAAAAGTTAACTCAAAGTGGATCAAGGAGCTAGATATCAAATCAGAGACTCTGCGTCTGATAGAAGAAAAAGTTGGCTCCGATCTACATATTGTGGGGTCGGGTTCCAAATTCCTTAACAGGACACCCATAGCACAAGAGTTAATAACAAGAATCAATAAATGGGACTTACTTAAACTGAAAAGTTTTTTCTCAGCAAGAGAAACAATAAGAGAGGTAAATAGGGAGCCTACATCATGGGAACAAATTTTTACTCCTCACACTTCAGATAGAGCCCTAATATCCAGAGTATACAAAGAACTCAAAAAATTAAACAATAAGAAAACAAATATCCCAATCAACAAATGGGCCAAAGACCTGAACAGACACTTCTCAGAGGAGGACATACAATCAATCAACAAGTACATGAAAAAATGCTCACCATCTCTAGCAGTCAGAGAAATGCAAATCAAAACCACCCTAAGATACCATCTCACTCCAGTAAGATTGGCAGCCATTATGAAGTCAAACAACAACAAGTGCTGGCAAGGATGTGGGGAAAAGTGTACTCTTGTACATTGCTGGTGGGACTGCAAACTAGTGCGGCCAATTTGGAAAGCAGTATGGAGATTCCTGGGAAAGCTGGGAATGGAACCACCATTTGACCCAGCTATTGCCCTTCTCGGACTATTCCCTGAAGACCTTAAAAGAGCTTACTACAGGGATACTGCCACATCGATGTTCATAGCGGCACAATTCACAATTGCTAGACTGTGGAAGCAACCCAGATGCCCTTCAATAGATGAATGGATAAAAAAAATATGGCATTTATACACAATGGAATATTATGCAGCACTAAAAAATGACAAAATCATGGCTTTTGCAGGGAAATGGATGGCACTAGAGCAGATTATGCTTAGTGAAGCCAGCCAATCCCTAAAAAACAAATACCAAATGTCTTCTTTGATATAATGAGAACAACCAAGAACAGAGCAGGGAGAAAGAGCAGGAAGAAAAGATCAACATTAAACAGATACACTAGGTGGGAGGGAAAGGGAGAGAAAAGGGAAATTGCATGGTAATGGAGGGAGACCCTCATTGTTATACAAAATCACACATAAGAAGTTGTGAGGGGAACGGGTAAATAAACAAGGAGAGAAATGAAATACAGTAGATGGGGTAGAGAGAGAAGATGGGAGGGGAGGGGGGATAGTAGAGGATAGGAAAGGTAGCAGAATACAACAGTTACTAATAGGGCATTATGTAAAAATGTGGATGTGTAACAGATGTGATTCTGCAATCTGTATTTGGGGTAAAAATGGGAGTTCATAACCAATTTGAATCTAATGTATGAAACATGATATGTCAAGAGCTTTGTAATGTTTTGAACAACCAATAAAAAAAAAAAAAAAGAGGAGTGCTATGTAAAAAAAAAAAAAAAAAATACAAAATAAGGCTGGGGATGTGGCTCAGCAGTCTAGTGCCTGAGTTCAATCCCTGGTACCAAAAAAAAAAAGTGGAAATATGGCTGGGGTTGTAGCTCAGTGGTAGAGCATTTGCCTAGCACACAAGGCACTGGGTTTGATCACAAGCACCCCATTAAAAAAAAAAAAAAAAAAAAAAAAAAAAAACACTACATAAACAAAATAAAAGTATTGTGCCCATCTACAACTAAATATATATGTATGTATGTATATATATATATATATATATATATATATATATAAATAAAGTGGAAATATCACATCCTATTATTTTGTCTCCTAAATTTGACCTACAAGATTTAAAAAGAAAAAAGAATATGATATGGAAAAAATAGGTTACTCAGAATATTTCCACTTCCAATAACGTTAGATAGCTTCAAAACATTAATTTAGAAACTGGCAGGATAGTGAAGAAAGAAAGGAAATGGGCTTCATCTATGAAAATATTACAATTTAGTTAGAGACCTCAACCATAAAACAATATATAAAAATCTATACAGTAGTAGTAATTAATTTGGCTGACATATATAATAAAACCAACTATTTAAAACATTATTTTAAGGACTATGGTAAAAAAAAAAAGAACATATAAACAAAAGTTTCCACCCATGGCTTCCTCATACACATAAGCTCCAGCCATTTGAAACTACTTGTCATGCTCTTTCACATTCTCAAACATGCTGATCTCACTGCTGGGAATATTCTCCTACTTTTAACTACTAGTAAAGTTATATATCTTTAAGATTTGCATTTCACCTTCTCAAGTAGAATCAAGAAGGTTCCACAGTCAAATCATATGCTCTGTCTCCTCCATTACTGTACCTTTTAGATATGCTGCTATTGTACACATTGCAAATGAATGGATACTATTCTCCCAGGGGACTATAAGATCTTTAAAGACAGGAATTCTGTTACCTCATCTTTATATGCCCACCATCTAACGGAGATCAATAGGCATTCTATACATGTTTGCTGAATGGATGAGAGATTAACAGCATGAGAGAGAGCAAACCTATGACACTTTATGAGGTAGAAAAACATATATTACAGAAAACAAAGCAGTGCTGTTACCTCAATGAGTTCAACCTGGCGCTGGTGGGTTCCCCTGGTGCCATGAAGCAGGGTCCGAGCCTCATCCAAGTGAGCTTTCAACTGTAGGCTCTCATTGTACAGAACAGAGAACTGTGACTGCATGCAACGATATTCTGGAGTTTCCTTAACCACCTCCTCCACTGCACTCCGCAATTCCACCTTAGAAGGACCCAAAGGAAAGTCAAGTCAGAAGCACAATCTAGCAGATGTGAGCAAGATGCTAGATATATAGAAAATAAATCACCAAACTCACTGAAGGTCCTGCAAAAGTGAAACAATTATTATGAAGATTATGAAGTCTATCTCTCCTTTCTTTTTGTAAAATCTATCCCAAATTATAGATCACTCAGGACTGTTTGATATGTGTCTTACATTGTTTCAATCTAGATCCAAAGATAGAAGAAGAGCTACCAGAAGGGTCCTATGAAATCTGCCAGGATGGTTCCTTTAAAAACATAGTTAAGTATCCCAGTCACTAACTTCTTCTCTTTATAGTCACAGAGAAATATTTCTGACATGGTAACAAAAATAAGGGATAGGGATATAGCTCAGTGATAGAGTACTTCTCTAGTATGCATGAGGTCCTGGATTCAATCCCCAGTGATAGGAAAAAATTTTTTTTTAATTCCATGGTAGCAAAAACAATTATTCATTTAAGCAACTATGTGCTTTAATTAGCCACTTTCATTAATTTAACTTGTTTTGTTTCTTCAGTTCAAACATCTTTATTCTTAACCCTGAAACAAATTAAATTATAAAAAAAACAGATGGCTATGGTTGAAAGAGGTATAAGAAAAACTTCCAGAATCTTCTTTCTTCCCCTAAGAGGGTGAAGAGGGAAAATTCTAATGGGCAGGTCTGAAAACCAACAGGATCACTGACCATGTTTCTGCCTTTGTTTTGGCAGCAAGAAACTACAGAGCCAAGTCTGTGGCCTGCCTTTGGCAAAAAATGACACGTGAATGCCTATCCTCCACAGTCTAAACATGTTTCTTTTATACACCTTATAAAGGCTCAATTTAACATCTATTTTAAATTCTCACTCTATTTTACCCTATTCTTCATTTTCCTCAATAATTCCTAAATTAGAACACGCTGATTACTCTTTAGATCTTTATAAGTTGCTTTAAATTCTTTTCAAAACAAGGCAAGTTGCAGATAATAGGTAAATATGTAAATTAGGTTTTTTTCTCCCAGTTTTACTAAAGTATAATCAACAAATAGATTGTATATATTTAGAGTGTATGTTTTGATAAATGTATTCACTATGAAGTGATTGCTACAGATAAGCTAATAAATATATCCATCATCTCAGTTACCTTTTTTGTAGTAAGAGCATTTAAGATCCACTCTCAGTACATTTCAAATACAAAATACAAAATTATCAACTATAATCACCAAGCTATACATTTAATCTCCAGAATTTACCTTGCACAACTGAAACTTTCTACCTTTAAACCAACATCTTCCCATTGTCCCCAGTTCCCAGCCCCTGGTAACCACCATTCTACTTAGTTTGTGTAAGTAAGTTCCACTTCTTTAATCCCACACATAAGGGAGATCATGCAATATTTGTTTTGTGTGGCTGGCCTGTTTTCATTTAGTATAATGTCCTCCAGGTTCACAGATGTCACAAATGACATGGTTTCCTTTTTTAACTCTGAATAATACTTCATGATGTATCTATACCACATTTTCTTTATCCATTCAATGTACACATACATCTCCTACCTCTTTGGTCAGAGTTATTCCTAAGTACTTTTTTTTTATGCTATTATAAAATGAAATTGTTTCCATAGTCTTTCTTTTCATTGAAATACAACTTGTTATGGTTTAGATATTGGGTGTCCCCCAAAGTCTCTCATGAGAAAATGCAAAAAAGTTTAGAAGTGAAATGATTAGGTTCTGAAAGGTTTAACATAATCACTGCATTAATCCCCTAATAGGGATTAAGTGGGTGTCAACTGTAGGCAGGCAGGGTATGGCTTGAGAAGATGGGTCACTGAAGGGCATACCATTGGGGCAAATATTTTGTCTCTGGCGAGCAAACACTTGGTTTGCTTCCTGGTGCCATGTCCCCAGTTGTTATCTTCCACCACACACTTCTGTCATGATGTTCTGCCTTACCGGAGGACCTGAGGAATGGAGTCAGCCATCTATGGACTGAGACCTCTGAAACATGAGCTCCAAAATAAACTTTTCTTCCTCTAATTGTTCTTATCAGATCTTTCTGGTTATACCAGCTAAAAAGCTGACTAAAACAATGGATTTTTATATATTGAGTTTGTATCCTGCAACTTTACTGAACTTGTTTATAGCTCTTACAGTTTTCTTGATGAAGTCTTCAGGGTTTTCTATTTAAAAGATGATATCATCTAGAAGCAGACATTAATTCTTCCTTTCCAATCTGAAGGCCTTTTACTACACCTCATGGGACTAGAAATTGAAGATTGAATCCAAGGTCACTGTACCACTGATCTACAATCCCTGCACTCTCCTGGCCCACACATACACACTGGCTTTAAGACAGGGTCTCACTAAGTCGCTGAGGCTGGCCTCACACTTGGAATCCTCCTGCCTCAGTCTCCCAATCCTCCCATGGGATTATAGGTATGTACCACCACAACCAGAAAAGGCCTTTTATTTCTTTTTGCCTAACTGCTCTTGCTAGGACTTCCAGTACCATGTTGAGAAAAATGGTGAACCTGGCCACCTTTAATTTTGTTCCAAATCTTATATGAAAAACTTTCAACTTTTGTCCATTGAGTATGAAGCTAGTTATGGACTTATAATATCTGGCCTTTACTATGTTGAGGTATGTTTCTTCTATACTTAATTTGTTTAGAGTTTTTATCATGAAGAAATGTTGAATTTTGTGAAATACATTCCTCTTTTCACTAGTAAATTATGCAGGTTCACAAGTGTAAGTGTGTATACTCATATATATGTGTGTGTGTGTGTGTGTGTACTGGTTTTACTGCTTTTCAGAGATATGCCTCCTACCTTCAACTTTTCATTCTGGGTAGTGACCTCCTCAAAGTCTTGTCGAAGTTTCTCCAGCTCACAGTGACGGTTCTGGGCCAACTCTTTGTTCTCTTCAAGCTCTGCATTCATTTCCTCAAACTGGAGAAGCAGAGAAATAGCAAATGAGAATAAGACATAACACCAGGTCAAACACTGCTCCCTAAGTGGGTCACTGACTTTACCTTCCGGGCATTGATAGTGATTGTGCCACCATAGAGACTGCTTCCTGCTCCATATACCTTATAGCCTTTTGAATTCACCTATAGAGAAGATAAAGATTCTTTAGTAAGTGACCTTAAATTTTGGCCTGATAAGCAATGTACTTTTCAAGGATCAGTTATTTCCCCCAAGCATCATTATCCAACTTGATCCTTTCTGAAAAGACTCCTTAAAAATGATTCTAGTATCCAAACCATAAAAGCCCAGCACTGACCCGTTCTAGGACTTCTGCCAAGTGTCGGTTGAGTCGCTGTTCCCTCTTACGAATTTTGTCAATATCCCACTGCAGATCATCAATCATAGACTCCAGGACAGATACCCGTGACTCCGCTGTCTCCACTTTACTCTGCAACTTAGAGAACTACATCCCAAAGATGGGCATTCAGAAAAACAGCAAAAAGAGACCAAATTAGAAAAGAAATACCTTACATCAGTAGCTTAAGTTCTAAATCCCACAAAATTAACCAATGCTTGTATAATTACGAAAAGATGTTTCAATGCATGAGTGTACAAATGAAGCTGCAGATTCATTTTAACAGTTATGAGCCAATTACAATTATGAAAACTATAGAAATCTGTAAGAACTCTCACATAAAAGACCACTTAAGATTCAATAATCAAAAATAAATAAATTCAATACTTTCTCTACATCTGAAAAGCACCATTCCCCTTAACAGACCACAAATCCATTAGAAAATATGTATTTTTTAGAAACAAAAGATAATATTCTTCATTTTTATCAGACAATTTAGAAAATGAAAATTCAAAAAAGACAACTATATTTACTCCCAACTTTCTCTCCCTACTTTTCCACAAATGATAATCCATATAAAAACAAAATCAAGAGGTGGGATCTTTGATCCTTCACCTTAAATCTGTTGATATACAAATTAGTATCAACTTAAGTGACTCAGTGGAAATAACTCTACAAAGTGTCAAGGCTATGTCAGAAAGAACATGAAGGTTTTGCTTGTTTTTCTTAGAACGTTCACTGGAAGAAGTCAGCTGCCATTAAGAGTTTCGACTACCCTGAGACTGCCATGCAAGAGAGGTGATCTGAAGGCATTCCAGTGGGAAACTAAGGTAAGCCTGCAGCTGACAGGTAGCATCAGTAGCCAGCCATGAGATCCATCTTGCACATCAACTGGGTTGATCAAAACTACATGCCCTCCAATTTAGTAATCTGAGATTTGGGAAAGGGAAGAACTATCCCTCTTGGTGGCATAGATATGTATTTCATTTTCTTACTATATTCCAATTTATTTGTAAGTGCTTCTATACTTTAACCCCTTAGAAGCTCTATGAGAACCATATGTATTAATAAACTCACCAGATGGTTCTCATGTAACCAGTCCTGTATGGACTTTAGCACAGAGTTTAGGAAACATGAAAAATGTGGCTTTGAAATAAAACAAATTTACATTCAAACCACAGCTCAATCACATTCTATCTACTCTCATACCAGTCACTAATCTTCTGAATTTGTTTCCTTAGCAGCAAAATGGAAGCTATTTTACTATTAGAGATGATATTCATAAAATGTTTAAATACTACATACTAAGTAAATGGTAACTATGAAATTACTAATCATCATGAGAATTCAGTGGCCAAACCAAGGGAGGCCACATATCAGTAGAACATCATCTGAACTAAAACAAAATGATAATCAGGAATATCAGAAGAGACTTTTAAGTGCTCAGTTTTGGCATGGTTTGATCATGGCACAAGTTTGGACTAAAAAGACTAAAAACTCACATTCCCCAAGTTCTCAGGACACCATCAATGCACTAGATCCTACTGTCCAATTCTCTGTTGAATTTTATCAAGCCATTCCTTAATAACATTGTTCACAGTCTTTTGTATTTGGAGTAATCCATTATTTGGGGTCTGGGACTTTTCCTGCATTTTGCAAAACCCTATAGGACAGCATTTCTTCCCAAAGACTGAAGCTCCTATGTCTATTTAAATAGTAACAGTCAAGGAGAAATATTCACTTATTTTCTTCTTCCCTTAACCTGTCCTCAGATTGTTATTTCTCAGAGCTGAATGCCTGCCCTGCATGCTCTTCAATATTAAAATAGGTTTTAAGTGTAAAGTAACTTGAAGTGCTCAGAATTCTGAGTCAATATTTGCCAGTGCCAACAGAGACAGGTGTCTCTTTTTTCTAATCAAATACCTCCTGAGACATGGTGCAATGCTTCTCCTGAAGGAGGTCTGTCAGTTCCTGTAGCCTCATATTCTCTTGCACGAGGAAGGAATTCAGTTCCTGTACTGCTTCATCTACTATCAGATTATCTGAGGAAGAAGGACTATACTTTAGTTTAGCATCTATAGTGCCAAATTTTAAAAATCACGTATCCCACCAAAGCATTAATCTCACTTCATTTTCTTTGAACTTCAAGAAGCATGCTAGTTTTTAATTATCTTGTGTGACACATGAGGTACCCAGAGGTTAGGTGACTTCATTTAAAAAAACCATCAAATTATAGTCAAGGTCACCTAACCTCATCCCTTGCTATAAAGTCAAAATGCCTTAAGAAATGGAAGTTATGTAGCTTTATTCAGATAAGGTACAATCCCCCAAGAAAGTACATTTTAGAATTGAAGACAAGATCTCTACTCAGTATCAGAATTAATAGCAATATAATTCTATTTTATAAAGCTATCACAAATTCCTATTATTAACTAACACTAACAAGAAAAATTTGTTTGGAGAGATAAGGGGGTTGGGAGCAGAATTTCCATCTTCAAACAAGCATCTATAAAATCATAGACTCACTCATCATATTCTGAAATACTATGCTAGAGGCACTCTTCAAGTTCAAAAACCAAAATGTACACCATCATTTACAAAGCAGGTAGGTAAGTCTTTAAAGCTTATTATACCAGTTCATATGTTCAGATGTCACAACTATAGCTCAAATCCAAACTTTATTCAATGGAATCAGATATTCTCAAGATACACATCATTTTTTACATAGAGATAACAGAGAAAAAAAATATGTGCTCTCTCATGCCACCTATTGCCATTACTCTTAGAAACAATTTGGAACAAGTTAGTCACATGGTATGTTTCCATGGTTTTCAATCTAGGATCCCTGTGGGAAGCCGTTCTCGCATGTGATTGGGCACCTCCCTGATTGGGTGTGAGGCGTTCAGGCTGGACTGTGTCAGAACTAATCCCCACCCTTTCCAGGTGCGAGAGCCCATCCGTGTGGGGGTGTGACTGACCATTGACCCTGAGACCAATCACTGACCCTGACCTTGGAATGCTGTCCCCCTCGACCTTCATTGGATGGAATTTTCCCCTAAATTTCTTGTTCCCCAATAAAAGACCACTCTCTGGTGTGCCCTGCCTCTCTCTCTCCTGCTAGTCTGTGTAAACCTCGCTGCCCCACCAGGTGGCTCAAAGCAGGAGCCAGAGGGGAGAGCCGTCTCAGACCTGGCCAAAGAAAAAGGTAAATTGAGTTTGTGTGTTTATTTTGATCTCACTAGTTAAATTCTATGCTACGAACCTCTAGTATGAAGCTAGTGTGCTGGTCATGCGGTTGAGATAGCCCATCAAAATCACTGGCAGAACTTTTAAAATAACATTTCCCTAGGAGGCATCCCATACCTACTAAATAAGAATCTCTGTGGGCAGAGCCAAAAAAAAAAAAGAGTGGGATCAGAAAACTAATGCAGTGAATTAATAAATGTAATCCTTTTGAATCAAGGACTAAACAAACATGAGGGGAAAATGAATTTCCAAAATTCATTTTGATACTACAATACAGTTTATATATTTTTGTCTCTTAGAAAGTTCAGCTTTTCAATAGTGATTTCCTTTAGTGTTACAAATAGTTCAGCTATTTGTAATTTGTAATGCATATTTTAATTTTAAACTTAAACTCAATCTTAAACCACATGCCATTAACAAAATATTTTAAAGTACTGTTTGATACAGTATTCATTTTAGTTCCTTTACAAATCAGCAGTTAATTTACTTGATATTCATTTCTAAAATCAAATCCAACATTAATATAACCTCTGTAAATTACCCACATTATTAAGATTTAACAATACCTTCTAATTTTTCAACTAGAACCAAGGGAGAAAGAAGTAACACACAGCTTGTTTTATAGTAGGTAACAGGGAGGATTCATATCTATTCATTCCCCACTATGTTTCCTTAATAAAAAACCAGAAATACGCATACTAACAAAAACACTAAAGAAACCTTTGCCGACCAAATTTTCACAAGTCATCTACATGCTTCTTAATTCTGTTGATTATTTAGCCATAGTATCCTTACAATTTACAGAAAATGTACTTCTTACTTGCCCACCCAAAGGTTCAACTCCACTACATTCAGTTTATTTCGCTCAGAAATAAAAGTTTAAATATCTTAATGATAATCAGGATAGTTATTACAACTATACAATGATTGTTACTAAAAACATAAAATCAAGGCATTTTATTTGCATTTGAGCAAGTTATTTGTCACAAAGGACTACAGATGTAAACTACCTACACAAACACTTAACTGTAGTATGCAAATATAAATTCCTATATTAGCACTGAATAACATGAGCATTCCAAATAGTGATTTAAGTACACACTTCATCATCCATATCCTTTCTTTTTTTTTAAAGAGAGAGTGAGAGAGGAGGGAGAGGGAGAGGGAGAGGGAGAGGGAGGGAGAGGGAGGGAGGGAGGGAGGGAGGGAGAGAGAGAGAGAGAGAGAGAGAGAATTTTTTTTTTTTAATATTTATTTTTTAGTTCTCGGCGGACACAACATCTTTGTTGGTATGTGGTGCTGGGGATCGAACCCGGGCCGCACGCATGCCAGGCGAGCGCACTACCGCTTGAGCCACATTCCCAGCCCAATATCCTTTCTATTTTACCTTTTTAAACATAGAAATCATCTCACAACCAACTCAGCCAACTCTTTTTAAAAACATTAAAAACAAAAACAACATTAAAACTGACTCTTAAATCAAAATTAATTTTGCAACTTATAAAACTATCTAATATAAAGTATCAGAATGAGATTTTTCCTCAGTTTGTTGAAGGACTGTGGCTCAAAATGTGAAGCATTCTTAAAATACTAGTATAACATGGTAATGGCATCACCAGTAATGAAGACTAGTATTCCAAAAAATTTAATAAAAAGTAAATATGTAATTTTGCAAACTATAAATCACCATGCAAAGGAAAGTTCTTTTTCTTATCTTTTTTTTTTTTTCCTTCCCTTTACTGTTTTGGTGCTCAGGATTGAACCCAAAGCCATGCACATGCTAGGCAACTGCTCTACCATCAAGCTATACTGCAGTTCCACAAAGGTGACTTAATTCACCTCCCACTACCTCTGGTCTCCAGGATCTTGCCTCACCTCCACTGTTTAGTTTCCGGGATAAGAGCTCCACTTTTTCTTGCAATTTATCATAAACAGTCACAATCTGGGACACAGCTCGCCGGGAGGACTCCACACGCTCCTGCAGCTGAGACTCCATCTCTTCACTGGAACTGCTGGCCAAAGTAGCAAGGAAAGAGAAAGCTGGCTCTTGCCCTTCCCCTGAGGACACAGGGGGAAAATATCAAAATCCATTTTTCCCCTCAAAAGGAGAGCTTCAAAGTAAAGCTCAAATTTGAAAACCAAGATAACATGCAATGATAGAATCAATCACAAATACTCACCTCTCTCTCGGTCATCTTTGCGTTCCTGATTGCTATCAGAGTCAGGTTCTGGTTCCGGCACAACAAGGGCTTTCCTTTCTGTGAGTAGATCTCCTAAACCCTGCTCCAGATCATAACGTTTAAGGATGATACGGATGTTTTCATCGAACTGGAGAAGCATAGGTACAATTATGAAAATAGAAAAAGGTACAACTTTTGAAACGAAGAGTACTAAGAGCTAAAATGCTCAAACAAATCTGAACAAATAAACAAGTTAGCTACCTGACTCCAGTACCGGTTGACAATCAACAGTGAAGCATCATCAGTGGCCTGTCGTCGTTCTAGTTTTTCAATGTGCTCCCGAAGTTCATCTTCGATGGCCTGACGCTGATCGAGCATTTCTGCTAGCTTGCGATTTTTTGTTTGTAGTGTTCGAATGTCTAACTCCTCCTACCCCAGGAAACCAGTATTATTAGTTACCACAAAGAAATCAAATGAGATGTTAAACTCATCAAGTTCACATTAGTTCATTAGTTATTTCTTAGGAATAAAGCTATTCATTATAAAGATATCTTACAATAAATAGATAAGAAAAAGCAGAAAAGATAAAGGTATAGGTGTGTGATGACATGAGGAAAGAACAAACAAATACACTAGAATCTCAACTTTACACTTTTTTATTATTCCATTCACATCTACCTCCACAAAGTGATGCTACTGTGAGGCTCCACCATCCAGTTAGATCATTCTCTACTTCAATGAACACTGTCTTCTATCCCTTAAGAACCACTCTTCATTCATTCAAGACTTTAGCACCTGCATCCTTCTCTATTCCAGTCCCTGCCAATGTATCTGAGGACTTCAACATACATGTGGACAGACCATCTGATTCTCTAGCATCTAGGCTGTCAGTAGTTTGAACTCCTTCACTTAGTGATTATACCCTCACCTGTGCTTCAGTTATGAATTCCCAAAACAATCTCACAGACATTATCTGGAACTCTGCTACATCTGAAATCTTAAAATTCCAACTTCCCATTCCCTGAATAAAACCATATTTCTCCATGTATCTCATGTCCTTACACTATTATTCGAGTTCTTTTACCTCATTTAGACCTCCAGAATTTGAATTCTCTTTCTCCTTCTCAATCCCTTTTTATTTCCACTACCTTCCATATTCTAAGTATACTCTGTAGAACATTCCTTCAAACACCTGGCTACTCTTCTCCTCCATTCTCTGCCTTTCTTTTATTCTACCTCTGTGAACAAACCCCAATCAGAATTAATTCAGACTATTCCATTCAAATAGACAGTTTCCTAAGACTTCAGGATGAAGTCATTAAACCAGGGAGACTGGTGACTTTATAAAATGAATTCCTAACCTGAACAGATCTTATAATTTGTGAAGAAAAATTTCTTTAACAGATGAGCTCCCATTCTACAATCAAAGCAACAGAAAACTCTTTATCAAATGCTACCCTCTTTCATATCACACTAAACACATGGCTTTATCTCCTTTTTCTAATAAAAAAAATATATCAGACATCAGCTCTGAAACTCTTGAATTCTTCACTTCTATAACTCATCACACAACTCACTAACCAAAGCACACATTCTTAAAACCTCTATTTGTGCTCAGGACCCCTTCTTCTTCTGTTGGCACAAAAATCTCACCCCATTTGTAATTCCACACCCCTCTCAATACTTTTAACCTCTCTAGTTCCTGCCCTAAGTCAGGTTGGGGAGGGGACACAAAGTTTGGAATATCACAGTCCAAGAAATAGTATGTGGAAATGCTTACATTCTTTCTTTCAACTAGGAATAACTAAGATGAATATTTTAAATTAAGAATTGCTTATTAGAGCACCAATTTCTTGTTCTACTTTTCTCTTTTCATTTAGTTAAAACATTCTTGACATGTCAAAGCAGACAATAGTTTCCACTATTTATTAATACTATTAATAGTATTAATAAACTGTATCTTTAGCCTCTTCTCTGAACATCATCTTCCCCCTCTTGTCACTGAAACCTAGATGAGAACACCATTTCCCTGAAGGCTTCTCCAGTTGTGGCTGTTTCCCTCCGGAGGCCTGGAGGCAGGTGATACCTTGTTTTCCATTGCCATTCCCAAGCCATTAACCCATCTGCCTCCATAAAACATCCTAACTGTGCAGCTTATGCCACTGTTCTTTACCACTTGCCACTGGCTATGGTTGAACTGATCTATAAATGCCCAAGTCATGTCCCCATATTTCTCGAAGATTTAGCATCTAGCTTATTATCTCTCACTTTCTACACAACTACTCCTGACATAATTCCTAATCAGTTCAATTCCCATATAGATGATCTTTCTGGATATCAAGTCACTGGTCTCTCTGTGATCAGCTCCCCTAGTTATTCTCTTTTTTAGCTGTACCTGCAGGTTCTCAATGAGCTCACTCTTCAGAAATAGTACCTATTTTTCCAGCTCACTCATTCCAATTTCGTAACTCCAACAATTCTTCAACCTCTCTAGAATCTACAATCCATATGCCTTTCCCAATCCTTTGTTACTCTCACTTCCTCCTTTTTTTTTTTTTAATCAGACTTAAATCTCATGATCAGTCATTTTGCCTTTTAGAAACCTTCTATCTTTCCTTGCTACTTCATCACATTTCTCTGGTAAAAACTCCAATCCTGGTAACAACCTATTTTCCACATACACTAAGCCTAGCCATGCAGCTGAAAGTGACTAGGAAAAATAAAATAACGAATACCATGCTGATGACTGGTTTCACTCTAAGCTCATGTTCACAAATTCAAGTGGGCCCCAGTGCTGCCCAACAACTCAACTACACCTCCCTGGTCCATTCTCTTTTCAAGATGACTACTTCATACCTTCTCCTGTCTCTTCCTCCCCCATCCTCACTCTCAGATGAGTCTTGCTTTTGATTTCACTGAAAAAAAATAGAAGCAATCAGAAGAGGACACCCATACCTCCCTCCCACAACCACAGCTGCCAACCTATCTATATCCAAACCCATATCCCCTGCCTTCTTTCTTGCCATCCCTGTTCCTAGTCAAGGCCATTTCCTCCACATGTATATTCCATTCCATTCCCTCTCACCTTCTCAAGGACCATCATACCTGTAACTTGTCTCCTCTTTCTGCTATATCATCAATTTCATCCTTTCTATCAAATAATTTTGTCTATAGATAAACATACTACAGTATAACAAATCTTAAAAAACAAACAAAATCTTTTCCTTGATCCCATTTCCCATTTCTCTCTGGCTACTACCCTCATTTTATTTGTCCTATTTTACAATAATGCTCCTTCAAAACACTGTCTCCCCCTCATTTCCCTAGTGCCTCTCCTCTATATTTTCTTAATCACACTGCAATCCATCCCCACTACTGCACCTACATAGGTCTTTTGAGTCTCCAATGAACGATTACTACATATAATACCACAATCCTTCACCTTACTCAACCTATCAGCAGCACCTGATCAACTCCTTCAAACCTAGGACCCCACTCTTTGTTTCCTTTACACCTCATTTTATTGGTTCCCTTTTTTCTTTTTTTGTCTCTTTAATTAATTCCTTTCATCTCCTTGAAGCAAACATGTTGCAGTACACCAAGATTCTGACCTTAGACCTGTTCAATATGTAAGCTTATTGCTTGAGAGTCTCTAATCTCATTTAAGTACCATTTCCAAAATGGTGATTCCCAAATATACAGCCTTAACCCAGTTAGCCCATACCTCTCTCCAGAATCCAGGTTACTATATCCAACTACCAATCTACTTAGTGATCTAATTGCCTCTACTAAATGTTTAAAACTAAACCAAACTCATGATTCCCAAAATCCTATTCTTCTCATATCCCTACTTAGCTAAATAAGAGAAATCTTCATTACTTCCAAAAGCCTATGGGATATTCCCTTCTACCTCTCATATGCCTCATCCACTCCACTAGCATATCTTGTCAATGCTACTTCCATGGTGGTCCACACCATATTCCCTTGTTAGAATTCCAGCAAAGGCTTCCTGTAGCAAGTACTTCTGTTCCATGTTTTGTCAGCATGCCAGATTTCAGCACAGATATGGTGGAAAAGTCAACTCATACTGCCAGTAGTCCCACTTTAAGCATACTTTGCAGTCACATAGTTTTTTCTATTCCACAATCTCAGCTGGCTCACTATAGCAACTTTGAAATACACACAAGAAGAGCCATTGCTTTCAACAGGAACCTTCAACTAATGGGCAGGAGCCAATGGATACATGCCTCAGATCCCCACCTTTGGAGAGGTTTAGCTATCAGGTGTGGCAGATGGAGGATGAGAAGGAGAAAGGGAATAATTCTACTAAATGAATTCTTGTTGTAACCCTTGTTCCCCTCCAAACATAGGTCAGAGCATGTTACTTCCCTATTTAAGACCTTCCAGGAGGGCATGGTATTGCATGCCTATAATCCCAGTGACTTGGGAGGCCAAGGCAGGAGTATCACAAATTTAAGATCAGACTCAACAACTTTAGCAAGGCCCTAAGCAATTTAACAAGACCCTGTCTCAAAATAAAAAGGACTGGGGACTTACCTCTGTGGTAAAACACCCCTGTGTTCAATCCCCAGAAAGGAAAAAAAAAAAAAAAAAAAGACCTTCCAATGGCTCCTAACTGCCCTCTGGATAAACTCCAAGCTGGATATGTGCTGGGCTTCCCTTAGAGCATGTGCTTATTTCTATCAATGGCATACATCACATTCCATTTTAACAGTTTATTCCCATGTGAATAACTTCAGTCTAGGGGCTATCCTCAATGTAAAGCACACTATCTAGCCAATAAGATGCTCAATGGATACTTACATTTGAATATTTCAATACATGCCTTTGAGTAAATATGTTTGGAGTGCATGGTGTGAGGCATTGTTTGAAAGAACCATCTCCTGACAGCAGTATGCGCTACTTTAACCCCAGAGAGCTCCAGAGCTGACACCTCATCAACAATTTACTACAAATGTTCCTTTTTTTTTGGGGGGGGGGGGACTCTGTAAAGAATCAACCTCTCAGGACCTCAGCCTTAAAAATAAATAATGGAGGGCACCTTAACATCATATCTCCTGGCTGAGTTCCAAAATACAGAATCTTGATCTAGTTCAAAACTTATAAGTTCTTATCTGTTAAGATATATAATATTGCTGAGTTTTTGGTGTACACACTCCAATGAAAGTGTCATTGCCACAAGAGCAAGAAAAGTACCAATTTTACTCCCCATTATATTAATCTAGTACAACAATAGTAGTAAATAGCTCACTTTCAGGTATACTTACTATGTTGAAGGCAATGTTGTAACACTTAACAAAGACTCTCATTACAACCTAACATGACAAGTACTGTAAATTCATTTCACAAGAAACAGAGGCAAAGGAAGGATAACATAAGGCCATCCAGCTAGAAAGTAGTGCAGCTGAGAATAAACCTCAGTTAACTTGGCTTCAGACTCTCACTTTTCACCACACTCACTTGTTTTACTATACTATCTTTTAGAACTTGGCACGAAATTTTCCTGTGCTTAAAAAATGAATGTTTATATTCCCACTGCTAAATAACTTTAACCAATGCTATGTCAAACATCAGAGTCTCAAAAGAACATAAACACATCTTGAAAACAAACACAAATGTCAGTGTACCTCTCTTCTAGAACTAACCACCATATCATTTCACCCACTTCACCTCTTTTATTTCCCTCTTCTTTTCAAATGTCTTTTCCTTTTTCCAAAAGGCTTCCATAAATTTTTTGTTCCAGGTTGCAAACAACATTAGAAAAGCATAGCATTGTTTTGCCATACCGTTGAAGAGACACCCCCTAGCTTAATTGTTTCCACTGTGGTCCCTGAATCTTCAACAGCTGCCTTCTTCTCTGGAGGCATGGATGTGCCTGGCTCACCAGCTGCTCTTTTATTTCCGATTCCTGACATCTTGGCATAAGATGATAGCCGTTTTCCTGGAAGGGAAAAAAAGAGCAGAAACTGAAATAAGATAATGCAAGGAGAATAACAATAAAGAAAGACCATGCATGATGTAAAAACTTACATGTCACCCTAGATCTATTAATTAATTACACACAAAGCAACACCACCTCCAAATTCCTTTTAAGAAATAAAAAAATAACACATCGAGGAAGAATTGACATTACAGGTTTCTAAATAAGATGTTAATAAGATATAAGACAACGGGCAAAGAGTGAAGAGACTACAAATAAATTTCAACAATCACACTTCCTGAAATGCCAGAACCAGAAATGTAGAGTTTGATGATGACAGAAGTTAGTTCCATAGTGTTTAGAATCAGAGAGCTGAAAGAGATCTGGGAAATGGCTACTAAGTCATTAATAATGGACAAGTCAGTAATCATCTCTGAACCTCAGTTTCCTAAGCCAGAAATAACCACACGTACTGCCCACGCCTATTATAAGGAACAAGTGATGCGATTTCAATGAGAAATAATGCCGAACACAAACCTCTCACTCAAAAACTCCAGCTCTCCCTGTAATATTTGCAGTTTTCCCCCTATTTCCAAATAAGGAAATCAGACCCGGTACGAATCCCAGTTCTTCCTCTTGGGGAACCGTGTTTTGCCTTAAAAAGCTTGAGTTCACCAAAAGGTGCCGGTTGGTTTCCTCACCTGTACAACCAACACACACATTTTTCATCTGCCCTACCTTATTTCCAGAGTTTCGGAGCTCAAAGGAGGCGGAAGGGACGCTAAGGCACTTTCGCTACTTCAGGAAGCAACTCTGCCATCACCGAGACCACAGCCTGCTTTCCTTCCAGGTAAGGAGAGGGGTATCGGTGGGAGAAAACTGAGTCTGGCCTCGCCTGGAAAGAGGAGAGACGGGAGCAGGGCAAGGACGGCTACTGAAGGGGGCCAAGGACCCAGCTAACTGTAGGCCCGAAGACCAAGAGGGCGGAGTTTCGCCAAGGCACACAGCAGAGACCTAAGCCGGCTTCTTAAACTCGCGCCACAGGGAACACACCTCGGGGCAGTTATTCACCTAGGCCCGCGCAGGCTGCCCATCCCTCACCTCTGACCCGCGCCGAAGAAGAAACCAGCTTCCGGCAGGCGGGGTCAGGAAGAGGAAGAAGGGAAAAAAAAGAGGAAGTTGCTTCAACCGGGTGAGCTCCAGCGGGAGGAAGTGACGCGTGAGGGTGCCTGGCAACCTGCGTAAGCACCGCCTCCTAGGAACAAGAGCCCCTAGGAGCTAAGACCTCCCGAGATACCCAGGCCTCCTTAACGCGCCGGGAGCCCTTGACTTTTGTTGTCTTGTTGGCCTTGCTTTTCTGCTGAGATAAAGTATCTTGTTCTATTGCCAATTTCCCCCCACCCCCGAAACTCGTTCCGCCTGCCGATTGGCTAATGGTCCTGTCAATCTCCGGGCAGAGGAGCAGTAGCCTGAGACACCTTTGGAAAACGTGTGGCAGAAGCTTTTGACATTGCTGAAATTAAGCCTTCTGGGGAAAATCTAAAGGATTTGATGGATTAGGGTCTTGTAGATTTTTATTACGGGAAACTATTCAGTGTTGCCTACACATAAGAATCACCTGGGGAATTTTGGCTGTCATCCCATCCCATCATACCCTCTAGATTCTAGCGGGTTGACAGCTCTTGTACTTTTGAGGGACAAGAAATTGACCAGGAGAAGGATAAGCGCATCTCAATGAATAGTCTCTGACCTCAATATTAGTCTCTTAAGCTAATTACATTAATTTTTTTTTTCTTTTTTAGTTAATGATACACTGCTATTTTCCATTCAGTTAAACTAAATGTCTTAATGATAGGAAGGTAATCAATCTAACCTAACAATAAAACGTTGTATGTCTCCAAAAACTGTGAAAAAGTACCCAGTGACATCAAATAAGTGTCCAGAAATGGAAGAATGATTGCTGTACCTTTTTAAAAAATATAAATGTAGTCATGTTTGGAGAGAAGCAAACCTATTTCACACTGGATTTCTGTGTAAGTACTGCGAGCTAAAGGACTGCTGCACTGGAGTATCCACGCTTCCACGCTGAATTTCTGGTAGTTTGAAGACATTTTGGTAAGATACGGCATCTGAGAGGTCTTACCTGTGCATGAAGTGAAAAAGCAGAAAACAAGTTTTTGTGGTGTTTGATACCAGAATACCTTGCCTAGCCTAGAAAAACTTAATTGTAGCTATAAATGGAGTTACATTTCCTTTGGTGAAGCAGAAGCCTGAGAATTGTATTTGAGCCATCTATTGAAAAGTACTATATAAGATAATGACACTCATTCTGATCACTCTCCTTTGGCTCTTCTACTCTTTGCAAATCCACAGGACTACTAAATGGCTATCAATGGTGCTTCTAACCTGGAGTTTACAAACTGGAAGTTCACAGAGTATATTTGGCCAACAGATATACTTTAAACAGTATTAACTGTTCCTATGATTAAAAACAAGAACAAAAACTGACGTAGTTGCTGACATTTAAAATACAGATATTTTACATAAAAATCCAGATTATCAACTTCTCTTGCAGCTGCTGAAAATCTACCAACACAAAGGTTATGTTTTTGCATGGTCACATTACTTACAGCAAAATAGAAGCTCCCTTTATTAACTGGTTCTGATTTCTGTTTACCATAATCTCTACTATTCCTAACCAGTTCCCTGGTACTAGTTGTGTTTCATTTGCATATCATCACCTCTGTGTTGTGATAAATCCATCACTGATAATAGGTAAGTGTTCAGTAGGCATTATTGGTTGCCTACCCAGCATCCATTTCCCATCTCTCACCTTCTGGTTCAGAACAGAACCAGGATTTTACTCAACTATCTGCCTATCTTTCTTGATTCTGTATGACTCAGAGGAAGTTCCAAAGATTGTTTTAATATAAATAGTATGTTTATATATTATATAGCATATATGTGTTACATATTTTGTATTTAATGTATAATAAATTTATGTAATGTATAAACATATTACACTTATGCAATATATGATATATATCATATAAAACATGATAATATGTTTATCAATAAGGTTTCATCCCCAAGCCCTAGTCTCAGTAGTAGGCTGATTTGTAGTAAAAATTCTTTAGAATACTATAACTAAACTGTTTTGTTTTCTTCGGTTTTTGTGTAAATCCTGAAACTTTGGAGGTTTCTTGCTATGATTCTTAAGAATGAAGTCAACACAAAAAAGTAGGCAGAACCAAGAAAATGGAACAAGATCTACAAATTAAGTCACCCCTAACTTGAACTCAAAATATAAAGAGAGTACTATAGAAGATACTGAGAACAGACCAAATCTTTGTAGAAACATTCAATTCTTGAGCTACTAGTGAGATTATCATTTCCAAAAGTCCCAGTCATTCATCTGACATCTTGATAGGCCTCAGGATTCTCTAGAGAACAAAACTGATGGTGTGTGTGTGATTGGCTTAAGAGACTGTGGTGGTTTCATAAATCCAAATTTTGCAGGGTAGGTTGGCAGACTGAAGACTTGGGTAACAGTTGCAGTTGGAATCTAAAGACAGTCTGCTAACAGAATTACTTCTTGTTTTTGGAGGAAAGGATGTCAGTCCTTGTTCTATTAAATCCTTCAAGTGATTCAATAAGGCCTATCCACATTATAGAGGGTTATCTTCTTTAGAAAACCAATTTAAATGTTAATTTTATCCAAAGAACACCTTCACAGAAACATCCAGAATAATGTTTAATCTTAGCCTAGCCTAGTAAAATTAACTATAGAGTTAGGTAGGTAACTAACTATTCTCCAGCTACTGATGAGATTTATCTCTTTTGAAAGCTTCACTCACCTATATAATAGCCTTGCAGTAGCTTAAGTTTACCTGACCCTAAAAAATTGAGAAAATAGAATAGATAAAGGGGAGAATAGCAGAGACCTCTCTCATTGACTACATTCCCCATTTCTGGCCAGCAACTACCTGTACATAAACTTAATCAAGAGAATGATGAATAACCCTAGAAAAATAAGTTTCACCCTCACTCATAAATGGGAGAACAGCACTAGCAATGGTAATATAATGTTTGACTTTACTTTTATTTTAAAGCTTTCATTGTTAATCTGAAAATTTAAGTAAAATTGTAATAATCTTTTTTCTTTCTTTCTTTTCTTTCTTCTTTTTTTTTTTTTTTTTTGTTGTTGTTGTTTTGAGAAAGTAGACTGCAGTTTCAAGCCACTTAACGATTATTTGTTGAAGGACTCAAGTTGTTCAACTTCCAGCCTATCTTTATTAACTGCATGATTCTGCCACAAGGTGGCAGGAGGCAACATGTCTCCTTCCCCAGTTCCTCTTTTAAAGCTTTGTTGCATGGTACTGTCTTACTCATCAGTTGTGCCTTAACTCTTAGAAACCTAGTCAACTACTTAGGGTAACATTAATGCTCTCATAAATTAAGATGATTTGGGAATTTTGTTTGCCTCTATGCTTCATGCAAATGTTTTGCCATAAGATTATTGTTCTGTCTCCATACATTCTGCATATTCCATGAATTCTGGTCTGGGTTATTTGTTTGCTAAATATAGTTCCAGAAGTCCCTTATTTTTATTTTTAGGCATGATGTATTTTGCCTACCATGACATCACTTGTTACACAGAAATATACAGATTCTGTAGCCCTGCTCCAGACTCCGTGAATTAGAATCTTCAAGGGCAAGCTCTCCAGAAATACAGGTTCTTACTTTTATGTTTCCTGTCTGGGCACATTTAAGCAACACTGTTGTAGGTGATGGTATCAACATCTACCTAAAAGCGTTCTATATACATCATCCCCTTCTTTTTGTCCTCAGACCTCTCCTATCTTGTAGCCATAAACCACTACTACACCTTTTTCTTTCATCTCCATCCTTCTGCCTCCCTCTTCACAGATCTTCTGGTCCACTATGCTACACCATGCTCAGCCCTCTTCCTGTGTGATTTCTGGAGCAGAGACTAGAGAGCTAGAGCCATGCCTCCTATTCTGAGCAAATGAGAAATTGAAGTCCTTTCAGGATCTATGGAAGTTGGTAGTCACAAATTGTCAAAGGATCCCACTTCATTTAATGTTCACCTAAAAAGCTGAGGGGTGTCTATATTATACTCATAGACTTGGTCCCTTATGGTCTTATGCCATGTGACATTCTATATTTGGGTTTCTATCATCTTTATCATTTTGATTTTCATTATGAATTTGTTCTGGCTATGACTTCTTCATTAAAGAATGAGAATTTTGGAAAATAGAAGCCATGTTGTCTTTGCAAATTCTGACTGGTAGATCCACTCTTCAATATGGCTACTACTGGGAAGTTGGCAATCCATCTGGCCTTGGAGGAGAAAGACCAGCATCATGAAATGCTTACATGTACAGCCTTGGGGTGGTGAGCATGGAGCATAATTACAAAGGTAATATTTTAAATTTCCATTTCCAACAGTGTGGTATGACCATCTTTCAGAAAAGAAACTAAATCTTTTGAAAATTCAGATTGGACTTCAGCATAAGGGCATTTTTCAAACTACATAAAAGAGATCTAGGTTTTTCAAGACCTTAAAGGGTGAGGGAAGATGTAGACAAATCCCAGGGGCTAACAAAGTTGAATACATATTGGAGACCCCTTCCCATACAAGTAAAGTAGAAATAACTACTCACAACGTTAAGGGAACTGAAAGCAAATTATCTCAAATTTTGATATACAGATTTTGGCTGACTGATCTGGAACTCCAGAAGGCACTTAGAACAGGTTTCCGGGACTTTGGAGAGTAACAGGTCTACAGAGGCTATAGGAAGAGCCCGTGGTCTCATTTTTATTTTTTAAAAATTAAACAATGCAATAATTATTATCCCAACTTTGGCTAATTGTGCTTATTTAGCTCAACTCATCTGAGTCCATATTTGAGACAATAGTAACTGATTAGGTTCCCAGGTACCCTCTCACTTATTCTTAGCGTTTATAGTAATCCTAAGAGAATTCACATAGAGATCTAGGATGTTAGAAATAGACCATTGAACTACAAAGAATACATGTGTACTCATGGGTCTTAATAGCAAATAGGGTCTTAATTTCACTAAAGCAATATCACATATCGCATTAAAGAAGTATCATCAATTTTAAGCCGATTTAGCTTTGTTTTTATATTTCTTTTGTATGCTTGTTTCAGTTTGGATAGCTATATAAGCATAGAGCATTTATATCAACTTTAAACATTTTTAACTAACACTAATAAAAATAACTTAAATATGTACCCAGTGATTTTATTAGACAATTTTTTGTCACTGTGACCTAGTTCATGGTTTCAGTCCATGCTCATTGGCTGATCCATTGCTTCCAGCCTGACATGAGGCAGAACATCATAGCAGAATGATGGGGGGAGAGTGGGATTGAGATTGGGACAAAATATACCATTCCAGGGCAAGTCCCCTGTGACCTACTTTGTCAAGTAGGCCTCACTTCTTACAGTTTCCACCACCTCCAACTAATCCTTCAAATTATTAATCCATCCAATGGATTAATTACTGTGAGGTTAGAGATCCATGATCTGATCATTTCCTAAAAGCCCCACACTGCTGCATTAGGGATTAAGCAGATTCAAACCATAATAATAACCAATGAGATATTTGATTTTCTTTAAAAAGGGGACTGTACATAATTTAAGTTTGTAAACACTTATTACTTAATTGTATATATACTGTCTTGTGTGGTTCATGACAACATATTTTAGATTAAATTGCACTAGGAGCAAAAAGCCACCTTTGGTTGAAATTGAACATTTACTTCTCTTTTAAAGACTGAAAAAAATTCCTATCATTTCGATAGGCATTTAGACCAAAATGTTGTAATTAGTTGCCACACGGAAAACAAATGGTAACACAAGTTGAAGATGACTCTTTAACTGCAAAAAGACTGGTTTTACCGTATCAGAAATAAGCATGAATTGATTAGTCTTAAACTGTCACCAGATGGGAGTCCCAAGGAGGTCCCCCAGAAAGGAGAAATAGATCATAACTCAGCCCTGACAGGTTCTTGATTTACATCATAGGTAGAAATTTCAGGGCATGTCAAAAGTTAGACTTCTAAAGAAGGTCTAAATTGTAATTTGAAGTGATGGTAATGATTCTCCTTTCTGTTCTCATCAAGGTAAGCATGTAACAAGGCAAATACCTTGAACACTTTTCCAAATGTTGTGCCAAAAGTGGTTTAGATGAGACAAGATTTCTATCTGAGATCAGGATGGATGTGGTGGCAATGGCAACCGAAGAGGGTCTGAAAAGATCACACATGTAGACAAATTATATAGTACAAAAATGCACAAAGACATTCATGAAAATAGAAAATTATGATTTTCATTTTGCCAGTAGTGGAAAGTTAAACTATTGATCTAATTACTTCCTCTAAAGCCCTAAGCAACTCTTAATTCTACATTTTCACTTCCAAAGGTATGACTTAGTTGAAACCAGTTAGAAAACACACATCTCAAAGACATATAATTTCTTAAATTTTTTATTGATTTTTTTAAAATAAATGATAGAGGAATGCATTACAATTCATATTAAACATATAGAACACAATTTTTTCATATCTCTGGTTGTATATAAAGTACATTCACACCAATTTGTGTCTTTATACATGTACTTTGGATAATGATGTACATCACATTCCACCATCATTACTAACCCCCGCCCCCTCCTTTCCCCTCCCACCCCTCTGCCCTATCTAGAGTTATCTATTCCTCCCATTCTCCCCCTCCCTACCCCACTATGAGTCAGCCTCCATATATCAGAGAAAACGTTCGGCATTTGTTTTTTGGGGATTGGCTAACATCACTTAGCATTATCTTCTCCAACTTCATCCATTTACCTGCAAATGCCATGATTTTATTCTTTTTCATTGCTGAGTAATATTCTATTGTGTATATATGACACATTTTTTAATCCATTCATCTACTGAAGGGCATCTAGGTTGGTTCCACAGTTTGGCTATTGTGAATTGTGCTGCTATAAATAAATTGATGTGGCTGTGTCCCTGTAGTATGCTGTTTTTAAGTCCTTTGGGTATAGATGGAGGAGAGGGATAGCTGGGTCAAATGGTGTTTCCATTCCCACTTTTCCAAAAAATCTCCATACTGCTTTCCATATCGGCTGTACCAATTTACAGTCACACCAGCAATTGTTGAGCAGACTTTTTCCCCACATCCTCGCCAACACTTATTGTTATTTGTCTTCATACTAGCTGCCATTCTGACTGGAGTGAGATGAAATCTTAGTTTTGATTTGCATTTCTCTAATTGCTAGACATGATGAACATTTTTTATATATTTGATGTTTAATTGTATATCCTCTTCTGAGAAGTGTCTGTTCAGGTCCTTGGCCCATTTATTGATTGGGTTATTTGGGTGTTTTGGGTTTTGTTGTTGTTGTTGTTGTTGTTGTTTTGTTTTGTTTTTGGTGTTTAGCTTTTTTTTGTATGTGGTGCTGAGGATCGAACCTGGGCTGAACGCACGCTAGGGGAGCGCGCTACTGCTTGAGCCACATCCCCAGCCCATGGTGTTTAGCTTTTTGAGTTCTTTATATACCCTAGAGATTAGTGTTCTATCTGATGTATGAAGGATAAGAATTTACTCCCAAGATGTAGGCTCTCTATTCACCTCACAGATTGTTTCTTTTGCTGAGAAGAAACTTTTTAGTTTGAATCCATCCCATTTATTGATTCTTGCTTTTAATTCTTGTGCTATAGGAATCTTATTAAGGAAGTTAGGGCCTAATTCGACATGATGAAGATTAGGACCAACTTTTTCTTTTATTAGATGCAGAGTCTCTGTTTAATTCCTAGGTCCTTGATCCACTTTGAGTTGAGTTTTGTGCATGGTGAGAAATAGGGATTTAATTTCATTTTATTGCATATGGATTTCCAGTTTTCCCAGCACCATTTGTTGAAGAGGCTATCTTTTCTCCAATGTATGCTTTTGACACCTTTGTCTAAGATAAGATAATTGTTATTTTGTGGGTTAGTCTCTGTGTTCTTATTCTGTACCATTGATCAAAGACATATAATTTAAACATCATTGAGAAAGGCATAAGAAAAGGCCCAGTAAAAGGAAGGAAGTTCAAATGATGAAACTTGTTAGGCAGACTTATTTTAATATCTTTCCCTATTTTTTATTTTTTGAAAGTTTTATGTAAGAATTTTTAAAAAAAAACTACTTGTGTTTAAAAAGACTTTTCAGGGGTGGTTTACCAAATGAGTTCATAAGTTAACCCTTGAATGATTGGGTGAGATAACAATCCTAGAATAACCAGGTTTTTTAGAAAAGGCAGAAAGGAATAAATACAATACTTAGAGGACCCAAATCCTCCAATTAGACTTAACAAAATAGAACAAAAATATATTAATAAAAGTACACAGAACTGTGAGTTACCAGGAAAATAAATAAATAAAAGCTTAGAAAGACAATGTTGCCAAAAATGAGAGGCATGAAGCTATTCTGGTAAAAGAAGACATGAGGCATGTCCATTAAAGGAGAGCGCACTTCCAGATCAGATGAGAATCAAGCCAGATGTCCCAAGGAGTATGAGAGTTAATAATGTGGAGAAGGGCTGGCAAGTCCAAGAGACCTCTGGCCCTATGACACACAAAGACTTCTTCCTTTAGCCTGAATATCGGCTATGGGCTTGTACCCCATAGATACCTACTGGAGGACACTCTTTTGTCCCTCCTTCTTTTGTTAGGTGTTAAGATGAAGGACCTTAGAATCTGAACAGTGGCTCCCCAGAGTGGGAGGGAGTAAACAACAGGAACAAATGTTTTTAGAAGGACTTCACCAGGGTGAGAAGGAGAGAAATCATTTTTTATAATAAAATTAAGATGAGTGGTTTAAGTCTTATTGGTGCCTTAGATTTTAAAGAGGCACTTTTAAAATCTGCTCATATTCTCAAATGAATCTAAGAGTTAATTCACTGATGTTTACATTCCAGTATGGATTGACTAAAATAAAATAAAATAAAACTTCCAGGTAACCTTGAATAACAAAATTATCTTAGTAAGCAGGACAGTAGAAGAGAGAAAAAGTAGATAGAGGCAAAAATCTTCATCTTAACTCTCTAATGAATATAGAGGAGCTTACATAATATAACAAATCATAGCCAAAGCACCAAACAGAAAGAAGCAATCAGATAAACTTACCAAGTCAGTACTTCAGTTTACCTCCTGTCTGGATTGCCACGCAAAATGTCCCTCAATAGGGGTCTAAGGAGATCCCTCAGAAGGGAGAAAAGGACCTCAATTCACCCCACTCCCAACTTCTGGTAAATATTTTTTTATTTTTCGTTTTACAAACAAATAAAATACTTTAATTCTCAATGTCTCTAAGATTTAAATCATAGTGTACTAAATAAATACTTGTTTTACACTTATTTCTCCATGCAGTCATTGGTAACCAAAAGCTAAGATAGTTTTTAATGCTTTGATCAACACTTTTAAAAAGCATGGAATAATCTTCAGTTTTCTAATTAATTATTACGATGGCTTTGCATGGTTTCAATCCTGCGCTACCATGTAAAGTGAGGAATGCTCTACTTAACATTTTCACCATGACCACACATCTAAATGACACTTTACTGGATACAAAATTCTATATTCCAAGTTTTCTTCCTTTAATAATTTGAAAACATTGGTCCATTGTCTTATTACATCCACAATTGTTGGAATAACTGATGGCAATCTGCTATCTATTCTTTTGTAGTCATGATCTGCTTTCAAGTACTTAAATTTCACTGAAACACAACTTCTTATTTTTTTACTAAAAAAAAGAATACCTCTTATTTAGCAACTAATTTATCCTCTATTTTGTTTTTTGGTTTGGAGATTTGTTTTGTTTTCTCTCTTAGGAATTCCTGTTAACTAGATGATAAAAATTCCATTTCTATCTTTCATAACAGCTTTTTAAAATGCTTTGTATTTTGTTTGTTTGTTTGTTTTCCACTTACTTTTGGGAGAATTCCTCAGTTTAGTTCTTTTCATTACTAATCTGCCCCTCAACTTTCTCATTTGCTCTTTCACATATTCTTCATAACTATATCCTTAATTTTTTTAGTTTTCTTTTTTTAAAACTTTTTATTTTTTATTTATATATGATGGTAGAATGCATTACAATTCTTATTACATATATAGGGCACAATTTTTCATCTCTCTGATTGAATACATAGTATACTCGCACCAATTCATGTCTTCATACATGTACTTTGTATGATAATGATCATCACAATCCACCATCCTTAATAACCCCATGCCTCCTCCCTTCCCCTTCTTGTTCTCATTTGTTGTTATTAATATCTTTCTTTACCTCTTTCAGTATGTTTATTATAGCTATTTTAAATAACTTGTCTATTAGTTCTAATATTACCTCTTTCAGTGGAATTTGTAATTTGGCATATTTGGGTCAGTGGACTTATTTTCCCCTGGGTGCATATGAGGCCACATACTGGGGGGAAGACCAGTCCTCATAGCATTTCCTGTTTATGATAGATGAGACCTTAAATGTAAAACCCCAGTCATCAAAAATGTCTAAGTCAATCACACTCACCTTTCTAAACAATTTCTCAGATCAGGGCTTGCTTTATTTACATTTGCCTCCCAGAGAGAAATAGCATTAGGGAAAGAGCCTTCCAAATTTTTGCTCTATAAGTCCTGGGATTTGGGAGGGGGAGCATGAAAAAGTAAAACTGATCAAAATCAGTCAAGCACATCAATGTTCTCATTTCCTTTTAAACATGAAACGCTAGTCTTACTCTGATTGTACTATGGAGGATACCTAGGTCAGAGTGCTGAATCTCCTCTGGCACAGGCCAGCTTTGTTCCAAAAGAATGAGTGAAGCAAGAACAGAATTGTCATCGTTCCTTTCCTCCCACAATGATGCCCAGCTACTTCCTGCCACAAGTCAAAGAAAGACTTCACACAAGGGCTCTTCTCTTTCTTGACTCCTCCAAGGAGTCAAGGGTTTGCTCAGTAAAGGGGTCAGCAGTGGAGCTACTCTAGCATCTTGGTAGAAACATAAGCAGAACCTGCCACCATATCATCTCCATGCTTCTCCAGTTGCTTTCCATCATCCTCCAAAGTTTGGGAGCTCTTATCTCCTCATCCACTCATCCCTTTAGCAACAACACCTTTACACTCATTTTCTGTTTGCCTCCCGTCTGGTTCTATGCTCAGAGTCTACTGAGAAAATGTTATTATCAGTATCACAAGACTCCAGCCATATTGCCAAATTCATTTGGTGTCTTTCACAAAGAATGAATGGGGCCTTTATATTCCATTTACTTCAGGCAACCAGAATGATCTTTCAAAAACACAAATTGAATACTATCACTTCCTATTTCAATTTCTGCAGAGTTTACCTTTGCACTTGGGATAACATCTAACCTAGTTGGCTTACAAAATCTCCAAGGTCTTGCCAGGCACAGTGGCACATACCTGTAATCCCAGCAGCTTGGGAGGCTGAGACAAAAGGATTGTGAGTTCAAAGCCAGCCTCAGCAATGGGGGAGGCACTAAGCAACTCAGTGACAGGTCCCTAAATAAAATACAAAATAGGGCTGGCGATGTGGCTCAGTGGTTGAGTGCCCCTGAGTTCAATCCCCAGTACCCCCGCAAAAAATTCTTCAAAGGTCTGATCACTCTCCCAACCTGTTCACTAAGCTCTAGCTCTTCCTCACTCCAGGGCTGAATGGTTCTTTCTTTCTTTCTTTCTTTCTTTCTTTCTTTCTTTCTTTCTTTCTTTCTTTCTTTCTTTTCTTCTCTTTTTCTTTTTTTTATATTTAAACAAAAATTATAGATAGACATAATGCCTTTATTTTATTCATTTATTTTTATTTGGTGCTGAGGACCAAACCCAGTGTCTCACACATGCTGGCAAGTGCTCTATGACTGAGCCACAACCCTAGCCCTCCACACTGATATAATACCCAAAATTTGTGGGAGTGGCTGGCAAATAATGGACACTTATGGGAAACTGAATAATGGCTCCCAAAGATATTCATGTCCTAATCCCTGAAACATGGGAACAATAGGTTATATGTCACAAGAGGCTGGCAGTTATGATTAAGATAAGGTCCAGAGATGAGACAATCATCCTGCCTAATGTAATCAAAGGATCCTTATAAGAGAGAGACAAAAAGGTCAAAGAAAGACTGTGATGTGAAAACGGAAGAAGGAAAAGAAAAGGTGAGGATATATGGGACCAGACAAAGGAATATGAGAAACCTCTAGAATCTGGAAGAGACAAGGAAATAGTCTCCCCATAGACTCCAAAAGGAACCAGCTCTGCCAATACCTCTAAAACCTCATTTTGGACCTCTGACCCCTAGAATTATAAAAGAATAAATTTTCATTGATTTTAATTTGTGGTAATTTGTTGCAATAATTGAAATTAACACAACACTCAACAAAGATTGATTGGAATTGAGTAAATGTGAAGTAGCATCACATTTACAGATTCTCCTTGATTTATGATGGGGTTACATCCTAATACACTCATCATAAATTGAAAATATTATAAGTCAAAAGACATCTTATTAACCTAACATATCAAGCATCATGTCTTAGCCAAGCTACCTTAAATGTGCTGAGAAAACTAATATAAGATGATGGGCAAAATAATCTAACATAAAGCCTATTTTATAATACAAGTGTTAAATAACTCCAGTTCACACACTGATGGGAATTTTATAGACATGATGTGTTTGGATGAACTGTCCCCCAAAGCTCTCCAATGCAACAAGATTCAAAAGTGAGCTTTTAGGAAGTGAAAGGATCTTGAAGGCTCTGGCCTCATCAGTGGATTAATTCATCCATGGATTGGTAAGTCAATGACATTAGTGGTGGTTTGGAAACTCGAGGTGGTAGAGCCTAGTTGGAGGAAGTAGGTCACTGGGGATGTTTTCTGGAATGTATTTCTTATACCCAGCTCCTTTCTTCTCTCTCCCTGCTTCTTGACTGCCATAAGATTAGCAATGAGCCAATCAACCGTGGACTGAAATCTTTGAAACTATAAGCCAAAATAAATCCTTCCTCTTTTAAGATTTTCTTTCTTAGGTATTTGTCACAACAACAAAAAGCTAACACATGATGGAATGCAAAAAATTATAAAACACAATAGCCAAAAAGCTTTGGCAACAAAATATGCTATACAATATTGGTTATTCACCCTCGTTATTGCATTGCTGACTTGATGCTGCTCTCCAACATCACAAGAAAATATCTTACCAAATATCCCTATGTGGGAAAAGATCAAGATTCAAAATTTGAAGTATAACATGATTTTCACATCTTCACACCATCATTGTAAAATTCCAAATCAAACCATTGTAACATGGGAATCCTCTATGTATATACCTCTGAGTCATCCCTCCCCAAAGAAGACCTTTAGTCCTTTTAGAAGTGTCCTGTAGTTATTCAGGGAATTCCTAACAGACGTTATATTAGTATAAAGTCACAATGAGGGCAATAGCATAGACCCGATCAAGCATAGTTCAGGTTGTTCCATTTCCACCTCTGATCTGTGTTTTTAAACCCAGTTCAGATGACAGGATGAGACAAATGCTCTCCTATTCTTATTGGTTCCTCCTTTCTCTTTTTAAGCCCTGATCTCAACCCAGACTCCCCTGTTCTTCTTCAGTTACAAAACAAAAGCTCCACCATTTCAACAGATGCAAATAAACACTGGTGTAAAATTTTGATGAAGTCATTGCCAGCCTTAAGTAGCCACAAATACTTTTATACACACACACACACACACACACACACACACACACACACGGAGGGATAAGGAAGCATACAAAGATGTTTGCTATGATTGGATATAATCTGTCCCCAAAGTCTCATGTTCTGAAAGCTTGGTCCCCAATTAAACAGAACTGAGAGGTGGTAGGACCTTGTCCTAGTGAGGGAAGATTAAGTCACGAGGCCATGCATCCCTAAAACACTAATGCCTTTTAAATTTTAAGATTGAATTTGTTACCTCGGAAGCCTGTTGGCATACAGTAAGTAGGTCAGACTCCCCTGAACATGTTCCTTCCTCAGTCCCTGGTTCCCCTTTCTCTTTTAATGCCACATATGGAAAAGTGTGAGACCTTCACCACAAGTTGAGCAGATGCTGGCACCATGTTCTTGGACTATCAGAACTGTGTACAAACTAACCTGCTTTCTTTAGGAAGTACCCAACCTTGGGTATTTTGTTACAGAAACACAAAATGGACTAAGATAATGTCAGTACTCACTTAACCTGACTCATGAAGTTTGATTTTCTTTTTGCTTGACTACTTTTAATATTTTTTTCACAATGAATATAAATTATTTGTAAAATAAGTAAACAGAATTCTAAAATGAAATATTTAAATCATTTAGCTTGTTTTTAAGAATGACTATGTAGTTGTTGCCAAGAATTGGACAAAAACATGAGAGGAAGGAATGTAAATTCCAATCACTGGAGCAAAGAGGCTGAACATAGGGTAATGAAAGTTGCCTACCAATTCGAATCAAGCAACTAAAGTTGTTGCTAAGGGGAAGAGACCTTCTGGTCAAATCAAAATAATCCAAATGACATTGTGACTATAATAGTCACTTAGCATTATCTGCCAGGCTTGGAGAGGATTATTCTGGTCCTCAATCTCTAAGATGAATCCAATTCCTTTTCCTAAAATTTTTTTAGGTACTGGAGATTGAACACAGGGGCTCACACATGCTCTGAAAACACTATCACTGAGTTACTTCTCCAGTCCTTTTTATTTATTTATTTTTCTATTTATTTATTTATTTGTTTGTTTTTGAGATAGGTTCTCAGTAAGTTATCCAGGCTGGTCTCCAGCTTGTAATTCTTCTGCCTCGGCCTTTCAAGTAGCTGGATTTATAGGCATTCCTAAAATTTTTGACTCAGTATTTTCTGTTTCCATAAAAAAGCAAACTAGTTCCCCTTCATTTGGTAGATGACTTTTCAATCTTGGGGAGATTTATAATTAACCATAGAGAAAAAGAATTAAATTAAGCCAGAATATAAATATTTTCATTTAACTTGGGAAGATATGTATGTCTTCAAAATGTTTGAGAGAATCTGGTGCTTAGTCTTATGATTTTAAGTTGAAAGATAAAGGAGAATGTGACCAAGTGTGGAAACTACATAAGTTTTATGGAATTTTGAGAGAGAATCTACAGTTGATCTTTGAACAACATAGGTTTGACCTGTGCGGGTCTATTTAAACTCATTTTGTTGTTGTTGTTTTTTATTTAGTTTGCAACATTTTGAAAAACACAGAAAAACCACATAACCTAAAAATATTAGAAAATTTAAAAATTATGCATCTCATGAATGCATAAAATGTATGTAGATGATAGTATGTTTTGTCATTTACCAATAAGATTTGTTTAGAAGCCAAAGACCAAAGAACATGAGATTGAAATGGAGAGAATTATGAGGTGAACAATGATGTCATTTGCTCTTCTGTCAAAATGCCAGATCAGTGGGATGAAGGGTCTGGTTATTTTTAGATTCAAAAATGTTAGTTCTGGCTAATAGAAGTTTTGCCATAATAAAAATGGATTGGAATGTCTACTTTTGGGCTTACCCAAGATGATCACTGATTTTTTATTTTCTTCTTTTGTAAGTGGGCAGAATCACAAGATTAGGTGATGGCTAGAGTGTTGAGAGCCACAGCCGAAGGGGCCCCAGCAAACTTCCAGCTGCCAGCTGATGATTGGCTCACAGCGGCCCCAGCAAACTTCTAGCTGACAACTGATTGGCTCCTCTTCAGTGATGCTCATTGGGCTGTTTCCCCGCCCTTTCAGACCACGGAGCTGCTCATTGGGGGACTTTTTTGGCTCCGCCCATGCGACTCAACCAATCGGCCTCAAGAGCAGGAGGAGTGGGGGAGGTTGAGAGGCTTGTGGGAAGCCGGTGGTGGCAGTTGGGCTCTGAGGGAATTCCTGAAGAGCTCGTGTGGTGTGGCGTGTGTGTTCTAAAAATAAAGTTTGTTTCTGCTTGACAAGTGGCTCGTGAATTGTGCCCAGCCAGACTGTGGCATTTGGTGGCCCTTACAGGGAACGAACCCGAGACCTTGGCGTTATCAGCAATGGCTAGAGAACAGCAAGGACCAGAATACTAGTGCCCTTTCAGCTTTAGGGAGATGAGCACTTCTTACTGTGGACAAATGAAATCAAGGCAAGTAATGGCCGCTTTTCAGAACACAGTCTGTACTGTTTGATGAAATGTTTCTGGAATTTTGATAAAGTAATAATTTTAATAATAAGGGCTAATTTTTTTTCTGTACTGATGAATAGTTATTTTTGCCTTTTTCTAGTCAAATGCAACAATATTTGTTCAATGAGACTAAAGTTTGCAGGAAATTTGCTGGTTAATTGGCTGATGCTTCTACAAATTTGTTTCAGTTCCCTACATGTCAAAGAGTCAGCTTTGCAAAGAGGTGGGTCAACTTGTCCTTACCTTAGAGAGCACTGAAATACTCTTAGTCACTAAACATGGAAAACCCACTGAGCTGTTTTTACTTTCTTTTTCCTCTACATTAAAGGAATGGAAAACAAATATTCCCCTTGACATCCAAAGGATAGAATGAGTGAGGACCAGAGAGATAGATGGAAGCTATGGTCAGGGTTCTAGTTGCAATTTGGGCAGTAGTTCTAACAGTTTCTACTATATTACTATTGCTGTTATGTTAACAGATAATTTATTATTAGTAGTAGCAGGTAGAAGTGCTTGTGTAGATACTTGCCAAAAGCATATCATGAATCAAAAATTAAGATTAATCTTTTTCTGTGTCCTGTTAAATAATAAATTTTTAAAAATTTAAAGAAATTAGCTTTATTATTAATTCATGAGTCAGGAGGTAACTCAAGAAATTGACGGGAGCTCTGTTAAACATGGCAAAACAGTTGGTTTTTGTAAAGTAACTTAAGCAGGAACAAGAAAATAGAATAATACCCAAAAGAAAAAGATTGGTTAATACCAGGTTACTTTCCCATGAGGGCTAGAACAGAGGGGACTTCTTTATTAAAATTTGGTACTTTTTAATTCATTGCTGATAATTTCTTACTTTTAGGAAAAACTGGTTTGTTTGGGGATTTTCTTGCTTCTTTAAAGTTTGAGTTTGATTACATGGTACTTGGTATGTGTGACTCTAACATAGGAATCTGGGGATACAGAAAAAGCACCTATAAACCATTGAGTCTCTAAAGAGAAGCACCTATGAACCACTGAAATACAAGAATCACCCATGAACTTTTAAAATTGTGTTAGTTAACTCTGCTATGACCAAAATACCTGAAGAGAAAAACTTAGAGGATGAAGAGTTTATTTTGGCTCATGGTTTCAGAAGTTCAGACCAACTCTATTTATTGCTCTGGTCCCAAGATGGGGCAGAACATCATGGCAGAAATTATTGGTGGAGGAGCACTGTTCTGCTCATGGCAGCCAGAAAGGGGAGAGAGAGGAGAGAAGAGAGAGGAGGGGACCACAGGAAAGATGCAGCCTTCTACACCACTAGTGACACACCTCTTCTAGCCATGCCCTGCCTGCCTACAATTACCACCAAGGGAGCTCATTTAAACTAGAATGGACTAATTAGGTTACCACTTTCATAATCTAATCATTGCCAGCATTAACACGTGAGCTTTGCGGAATACCTCATATCCAAATCATAACCAGAAATGCAAACAAGCATTCCATGAGCAACCAGTCCATGTTCTTGGCCCACACCCTTGGCCCATGTCCTTGCTTGCAAAAGTAACAATGCAAGCATAGAGAAAACTGGTATATAACTCCACCTTGACTCATCCTCTAGTTCAGCTCCTAGTTACTTTTAAAAAAATTTTTTTAATTTTAATATTTATTTTTTAGTTTTCGGCAGATACAACATCTTTGTTTGTATGTGGTGCTGAGGATCGAACCCAGGCCGCATGCATGCCAGGCGAGCGCGCTACTGCTTGAGCCACATCCCCAGCCCTCAGCTCCTAATTACTATCTTTCATAAATATTAATGCCCCAGAAAAAAATAGGTCACTGTAACTCCTTCTGGAGATGGCTTACATTCTCCCTTGAGTGTCTGTTCCTTGCTTTATCCCCAAGTTTCATAACCTCATAATGGCTGGCATTCTCCCTTGAATGTGTATTTCTTAGTTTACCCCAGAAAACATCTCTCCCTTGAGAAAGTTAACATTCTCCCTTTAATGCATACCTGTTTTCCTAATAAATCTGTCTGTATCTCTAACTGGTACTAGTTGAAATTCTTTTCTGTCATGTATAGCAAGTCCTATACATGTCATGTCCTAAGTCAAGTTTCCTTTCTGGGAACCCTAGTGACAACTCCATTTTGGTTTAGGTGATGGAGCCTGGTGCAGGAGTGCAGTCCAAAACAGTGACCTCCTATACATTTTATTTAACACTCCAAAAGCCCAATTTTAAAAACAATTTTAAAAAGTAAGAAAAAGAAAAAAATGCCTATCATAAGTGGTAACTTAGAGGATGCTCTGGGAAGGGGAAGTCATTAGGAAGTCATTCTCATTGCATGAGAACCAAGATCCTATAAACTTTCTTCTCAGGCATTTTCCCAGGCACAGCCTTCTCTCCCCTATCCTCAGAACTTTCCAATTAATTTTCTTTTAGAAAAGACTGATCATAGGGCTGGAGTTTAGCTCATTGGGAGAGCAACTTGCCTCACAAATGTGAGGCAATGGGTTCAATCCTACACCACATAAAAACAAATTAAGGCATTGAGTCCATATATAACTAAAAAAATTTTTAAAAAAAGAAAAAGAAAAAAAAAGACTGATTACAACTGTAAATTTTCATCTGGAGGGAAAAAAAACTGGCTCCCTGGTTATTCCTGTGATAGAGAATGTAGTTATTATTATCTATACATAATAATAACCATATAATATAATAAGAACGCTTGAAACTATCAACCAACATGGAAATTAGAATCTTATCATATGACTTTTTAAAAGTCATCTATCTAGAATTCTCACAGTTCTTTCTCATTCAGAAATAAAACTGTGAAGCAACTTCAAATAACTGTATATTCTCCTAACCTATGTTGGATTAAGTTTAATAGCATATAATTTTAAAAACATTATCTTAAGAAATGATTTTAAACTTCCCACATGAAAGGAGATCTAGCATTGGTAAGGTGGATCTGTGGGAACCAAAGATCTCTTGCTTTGCTACCTTAAACCATGGCCTTTCACTTTCAAAATCTCATTTTAATCTATGATTTCTCTAGTATTTCCAGCCTTTAATGCTGTATTCTAGGTCAGAGACAAATGTTGAGAGCCACAGCAGAGTCAGAATGACGCCTGGCATTTTGCCAGAGATGATGATTTGAGTTAAGTTGTATATAATTGCTGTGATGCTTGATTGATTGAGTTGTATATGGACCCTGCTCCGGGGAATAGGGAGGCTTCGGGGAATCTGCCTGGGCCCCCCCTTTTGGAGTTCCTGCGGGGGATTCGAATGGAGCCGGGTGGAAGGAGTGTGTTCCCTAGTAGTGTGTGTGCAGTACCAGTGAGAGTTGGGGAATAAAGAGTTGCTGTTTGAACCTACAAGGCTTTGTGGCGCTCGGTTATTTGTGCCCAGCCAGACTGTGGCAGACAAACTCTTCTGAAAGTAACTACTGGGAAATTTAGTTTTTCATCTGAACATATTTCTCAGAAGTGTAGTATTAGTTGTTGAATTCATGCCTAGCATTCTTATGCCATATGCTTAATGCAGAAATGCCAGATAACATTGAAAAAAATTATCCACCCATACTATCATTCTTATTCCACTCACATGAGGGAAAGGAACTTTTAGCCCCAAATAAATCAAAGTTAAGCTTTTGAGAAGTGATCAATAGAGGAGAGATGGATCTCTTTCTTTCTTGGAGAATCTGAAAGAGCCAGGATGGATAGTTGTCTAGTCTCTGATCTGCAGGCTGCTTGCTGGCAGGTGTGACCAGGACACTGGGAAATGGCAGAGAGATTAGAGAAAGGGATATACAATGCTTACTCTGGGATTGGAAGGATGCCCTGAAAGGAAATGTTAAAACACACAATTTATTTTTCTCTGTTTTCCTAATCCTCTACGGTAAGAATGGTATTAGAATGGCGGGATGATTTTTTCTTTTTCCAGTATGGGGAATTGAGCCCATGGCCTTGCACATACTAGGTAAGCTAGATTCCACAGCCCTTTTTAAAATGTTATTTTGAGACAGGGTCTCACTAGACAGTCTGGGATGGCCTTGAATTTATAATCCTCCTGCCCCAAGTCCCAGGTAGCCAGAATAACAGGCATGCATGCCATACCCATTGTTTTATAGTTTAATTCATAAAGTGCAATTCCATTCCCTATTTTGCAAGCTATTGGAGGTATTTGGCTGAAGGGAGGCATCTCCTCACTGGAATCACAAAGGCATATCTTCAGTTTCAGATGTTTCATTTTTAGATGCTTAATATTGTTTCTACTAGAACTAGTCATTTGCCATTTTCATAATTTGATGCTTCTAGGATACTATGTTAAACTTTTTTTTTAAAAAAAGTACTGCATTCCACTGAGAATAGGAAGGAGTTCAAATTTAAGACTGGGATGAAATTTTAGATATTGTGCCCCACCATGGGAAAATTTTTAGATTAAGAGTAGCAATGTGGGGGGGCGCTAGGGGTGTGGCTCAGTGGTAGAGTGCTTGCCTAGAATGTGTGAGGCACTGGGTTTGATTCTCAGCACCACATTAAAAAAAATGAGTAAATAAAATAAAGGTATTGTGTCCACCTACAACTAAAAAAAAAAAAAAAAAAAAATTAAAGGGTAACAACAGAAGGATTTAGCAAGGAGAATGCCCCAAACCCACCTGCATTGGTTTGAATGTATCCCCAAAGTTTATTTGCTAGGTACTTAATCCCCAGTGCAAGCATGTTAAGAGGCAGAACCTTTAAGAGATTAGGTTATACAGGAAAGGGGTCCTGATAAAAGGATAAGTCTGCCTCCCCTTCCATTGTCTTTCTGCCTTCCATCATGAGATGACACAGCAAGAAGGTACTTGCCAGATGCAGAGTCCTCAATCTTGGACTTCCCAGTACCCAGGACTGTGAGAAATAAATCTCTGTTCTTTATAAATTGCCCAGTCTCCTGCTTTATCATGATTATGTTCACTGGCTGGCTATACTATTTTCTTCCATATACAAACATACTTTATATTTAAATTCAATGAATATACTGTTTAGTTTTTGTATAACATCACTCCTTATTAGACTAATTTAATTGGTAATTATTAAACCAATTTATTTCCCAAAGAAATACTTGAGAGAGAAGACTAAGAACAGTTATAATAACTTTGTTTAAAATTACACTTAGTGATAAGAAACAAATCATAGACTCAAATCCTAGACTCTCTGCAGTCTAACCTGTAAATAAAAACTAAATAACAAGAAAATTAGAATCTACCTATACTAAAATGAGATTATCCAGCTTTTCTATGCTTCTGGGCATACTGGTTCCATTTTTCAATGTATCCACCGTTTAGTAATATGTGTCAGATCATAATGATTATTGAATATCAGAATATTCTTAATAATTCCCAAAATAGTAAGAAAACATGTATTCATTTTTATCAAGGATAAGCCCTTTTAAATCATTTTAATTCATCATATGCTTTTATTCATTCACCAAAACTTTATTATACTCATTGAATGACAGTTTAGGTGTTGGGGCAGTGGTCACAGAATATTTCTGGCCCTTAGAAGCTTACAGTTTAATTCTATTCAGTCAAGTTGAGCCTTTGAGGGGAAGTATTCTTCAGCATAAACCATCTTCTGGCTCTGTTGCCTCTGCTCTTCACATTAGTTAATAATTTAAGATTGAAATTAGGGGGACTATCCTATGGTAGTTAGAGAAAACTTAGTGAAATGACTTTTGTTTGTTTTTTGCAGCACAGCAGTATTTATTAAATCACAAGTTGGGAAACCATTGAAATAGTTAATACAGGGAATGACTAAGTAAATTATAAAATGCTAATGGAATATAATAGAACCAATTAAAATTACAGTGAAAGGACTTTTGAAACATGTCCTAATAATAACCACTGACCACCAGTGTGACAGTGTTCCAGATAAAAGAGGTAAAAATGTAATCTATTAAATATGTATATTTTGACAATTTCAGAACAAGTAAAAAAAAAAATCCCAGTCTCTAGCATTCTGTTATAACAGCACAAAATAGTCTAAGACACAACCCATCTGGAAATTAACTGAAGAATTGAGGATTTTACCTATACAAGGGACCACAGGAAACGAAATGCTTTGAGATGTGTTTGATATTTTTAAAAGAAAACAATTCTGAGCTGGACAGATGGGGATGAGTAAGGAAGGAGAAAGGAGAATTTTGTTTTTATCTGTATGTGTGTGTTGCTATGTGATCTAAGATTAAATGCCATTATCCATCTTGATGCTCAAAAAACCTGAGTCTGGAAATCTGATAGATCACTTTCCTCTTTTCACGTGGCCCTTATTCCGGTCAAAAATAGATTGCAGTTCCCATGGTACTGTCCCTTTCAAGCCATCAGGTTCAGCTCAGCTCAGATTCTGAAGCTTTGCTAATTTTAAGAGTATATATTTTTGTTGCTGCTGTAGCATCACTATGGTAACAGTTATGGCACAGATTGGGAAGTCCTAAGAAGAATCAAACTGTGTCCTGTGGCCAAGGAAAACATCAGATGTGTATATATGAAACAAGGAAGGATGGTTGTGTTGCTTCAGGCTGGATTTCCTATAGGGAGAAAGGTTTTTTTTTGTTTTTGTTTTTGTTTTTGTTTTTTTAAGCTTCAGTTTCTACTTCAAATAAAGCAAATAAATTACTTCTCTGTACAATGAGTTGTGAAGAGAGTTATGGGGTTTATTCACTTGCAGTAAAAAAAAAAATACATAGGGATATAGCTGGGTATATTCTTTGAGAGGAATTACTCAATACATTAGGGTAGAATTTAAGCAGAATTCACTTTTTCTCATGACAACCTCCCACTAAAGGCATCAAACATTTTTTGCTAAATTTAAACACTTAAAAAGGAGGTCCAGAAAAGGACAGCTCTCCTTTTTGTTTACCTCCACCAAGAAAGGGACCTAGATCTTAAAAAATTTGCTTAACAGGAAATCCAGACTAATAGGTGTCCCTTCCAATCTTTCAAATTTCCTATTCATTGTCTTCATCTTCCTGTCTCTCTTCATTTCCTGCCACCTTCTTCTCAAAAGAATTTGAAAAGACTTTTAAAACATACTGTATCATGCACACTGTGGTAGGTTGACTAATCCACCCTCATTCATTTCCTAATCCCTACTCTGTGAAAGTTTGCAAATGTGATTAGATTAAGGATCTCTAGAAAGGAGATTATCCTGTATTACCCAAGTAGGCTCAAAATAGTAACAAGTGTCCTTGTGATGATAGAAGTAAGAAGTTGAAGTAATGTGAGCAAGGTTCAGTGAGCCAAAGAATGTGTGTGGGCGCAGGAACTGGACAAAACAGGAAAATGAATTCTCAAAGAATCCAGACCAAGAAAAACAAACAAAACAAAACAAAAAAACAAACTCTATGACTCAACTTTGGTTTTGTGAGACTAATTTTGACTTTTGACCTCCTTAAGGTAGTAAATTTATTTTTTTAAACACTAAAATTGTGTAATTTGTTATAGTTAAAGTAGGAAACTAATACAAAGATAGGTCCTAAATATTAAATAGAGGAGATTTAAGAGACAAGACAAATAAATGCAACACATGAGTCCAAATTTGATCCTGAACTAGATTTTTTTTCCCTTATACTGAAAAGGATATTAGAGAGACAATTGATGAATTTTAAATAAGGGCCATAAACTAAATTAATAGTATTATATCAGTGTTCATTTTCTAATTTTGAGAATTGCATTGATATCGGAAAGAATATCTTTGTGTTTAGAATGTAGACAAAGAAGTACTTAGGGATAAAGGGACCTAATGTCTGTAACATACTCGTCTTACAGGGCTAGGGCCTTCTGAAAAACTGAGGCAGCAAGAAGGCCTCCCTTCAAATCACGATTCTTCTGATCAAGTCAGATCTCAGACATGTTGCACAGAGTAACAGGCATGAGTTTATTGAAGGGAAAGGGAAAGGGGACCCTCTCAAAGGAGAGAGTGGGTCCTCTCAGAAAGGAGAGGGCAACGTGCCTCTCCGGCACTCCAGTTTTGTTGGGGATCCCAGAGAAGTTTCCAGAGAGTCCTGCCCAGATCCACCTCTTTACTTTTGACTGACAGCAAGATGTCATCAGACTTTCAATCCCCTGCTGCCATGACAACTCTAGGTTACTTTGGCCCCTGCTGACCAGTACTAATTGGATTCTTAACCATAAATTCTTACAGATTTTCTGGTTAGGAGGAATTATCCTTATCTGCCTGATTTTGTGATCTGGTCTGTGAAAAGGGTCACGAAAGTTCATGGTAACTTGTGTTCCCCTTATTAACATTGTGTCAGGCCTGCATTTATCCTAAGATAAGAGTTTGCTGAGGAATGTGACATATCCTAGTCATTAAGTGTTAGGGTCTGTAAACAAGTCAAGATGGCGCCTGGCATTTTGCCAGAGGGAGTGGTTTGTGAAGTAACCCAGCGAGCCATTAAGTGTGGAGATTCCTTATTGATTGACTGCTGTATCTAGTTTATGTTAATTAAGATAAGCTGTGTGGAATGTATATATACCCCTCCTGTCCTACAATAAATGGCTCCCACTCCTGCTGTATCAACATACACAAGTTGCTCTTGTCAACACCTCCCCCCACCCTCCACTTCGGCAATTAAGCCAGGCAGGGCTGCAACTAAATTGCTTCTTGGAAAGAAAGCACATGGGGGTCAGCACAGTGGGCCCTTTTAAAAAGTTATTCCCTTAACCTTGTGTTCTGTTCCCACCACTCACATCTGTCTAACCCCTATTACTTTCAAGCATTCATATTCCCTACAAATATTAATAAAATGTATATGTAAAGATAAAGAGAACAATGAAGCAAACAGGGTAAAGTGTTACCATTTGGGATATCATTACACTGATTTTACAATTTTTCTTTAAGTCTTTAATTTAAAAATTTTAATTAAAAAAATATATAGGTTGTTGTGAGTGAACTATGCCCTTAATTAACATAGACCAGACACAATGTCAGAATTAATTAAATAACAATAAACTCACAAGGTATGTCATTTTCTTTTTCTTTTTTCTTTGTTACTGGAGATTGAGCCCAAGGGTGCTTTACCACTGAACAACATGTCTAGTCCTCTTTTATTTTTTGATGAGGGTGGCCTTGAATTTTCAATCTTCTTGCTTTAGCCTCCCAAGTCACTGGGTACTTCTATGCCTGGCAAGTACGTCATTTACATCTTTTTATATTTTTATTTTTTCAGTACTGGAGATTGAATGCAGAATCTTGCATATGCTAGGCAAGTACTCTACCACAGACTTATCTCCCCAGTCCTCATCTGCTTTAATTCAGTAAAAATTACTCACTGTTCACTTGATGTCATGACCAAGGCAATCACAAATTCTTTTATTCCGTTTCCATCTTAATTGGGTCTATAATACTTAAGCCACATGTCATATTTTATGCAATGATATACAGGTTACAGAAAGTCTAAGAAAGGATTAAGGTGGCCATAGGATTTCAAGAGACCTACCAAGAGCAAAGACAGAAAGCAGACACAAATACAAAAGAGTCACAGAATGCAGGCAGGTAAAATTACCAATTAGTCAAGAGACTTGTTCAGGGCACAGAGTTGTGAGGTTGCTAACCTACTCTAGGCCAGGGTCTGGATGGTAGGCAGTTTTAAAGTGGCTGTATCAAGCAAAGAGATCAAGCTATGGACAATTGGGAGTTTGTCAACAGTTAACCTCATGATAAGTTTACTGAATGGTCTGATGACAGGTTGGTATGTGCCACCATACCCAGTCTTATGGTGCTCCTCCATTCATGGATCTCAGGTGAGGGTTTATCTCATTCTGTGGGCTGATGTTTTTGCTAAGTTCACTGACCTAGTTTTTCTGATATGAGTTTGATATGTCCATGTATCTATATGCTTCTGATTTAATTCAGTTAAGTTCACAGATGGTAAATTTTTTATTACCACAATTATGTATCAGTTTGTATCTTAAAATTATGCTATACAGCTGGTGGTTATTCTTTTCAATAAGTTCTACGTGGCCAATATTTAGTGGTTATCTATTTGCCCAGAAAAATCATTCTACCTTCACACTTGGAGTACTGTCTTCACTACTTGGAGTAGCTCACAGCAAACTGCTGCTTTGTAAAATGGAGTAACTCAGAAATAGAGAACATGGAGTAGCTTAGGGCAGTGCCCAGCCTGCTCTTCACAAAGGTGCTATAATCCAGATATCATCCTAAGGTAGAAGACAAAAGGATAGGTAGAAAGAAGATATGTGGGACAAACAGGAATGGTCATGATTTAAAAACCCAGATTTAAATTCCACTCTCATGGGACTTAAAGTCCAGATTAAAATTCCACTAATATATTCTTAGATAACAAATATTACTAGATCAATTATTAGACCTTATCTATAGTTCCATAAACAATCTCTTTCCCGACCTGGGCCTAAAGAAAAAACAAGCCTGAGAATGCTTTTGCTCAACAAATAGTTTTCTAGGATTTTATATTTTTAGGATCTGATTATTTCACCCATATGTTACATTCCTGATGAAACCCTCAATGTTTCACAAATGAAGTACTATTTAAATTCACAAAAAGAATGATTAAATTCCTAGATGGGTAATAAATAGGTTTTTCACCAAAAATGAAGAAGAAAACACCCCCCAGTAGGTTATGATTGGAATTTCAAGAAACCAACACAAAGGGGAATGAAAACTACCCTCCTAAATCATGTCTTAATACTATAGATTTTTACATATGTAAACATGCCAAACCTATAAAGGCGAAGCCATAGCATATCTATCGACTGTATTCTAGTCTGTCTCTCAGAGTGTGTACTCAAACAACCCATGCCTCACTTTGACTCATCCGTAAATTCCTTTCTACAATGACATCAAAGACCCCTGTGGCCTGAGTTGAAGTCTACCTCCCTTTGGACACCTCCTCAGGACCCCCTTTCTATGACATCTCTTAGATGACCATGAAGAGGCACTTACTTTGGCAAGTTGAACTAAATGCTTTCTTTTTCTCTTACTTTTTGCCTTTTGATTGCATGGCATTCTCTGCATACATCTACACTTCTAATTTCTCTTTCCCTCTGCCAGAGGCTCCTCTACCCCTAGAAAATGTCTGCTTGCTTATAAAGTCATCAAAAATAGAAGGCACTTGCTTCCTTCGACCAAAAACAAATTGGACAAATGTGTTAGGGAGAATGCCTCAAGGTGTGTGGCAGCCTGGTTGGAAGTTCAGGACAACACACGACATCTCTGGGTCAGATGGAAGGAGGTTGTTGGAGGTGGGGACATCTACATCCACTCATATTCCTTGCCTCATTAGGCTGAAAGATGTTCCCTCAACCAGTTTTAGGGCACATTGACTCTGGACTAAGCTAGCTCCACAAAGTAACACATTTTGAATCCAAACACACAAAAAGTTTTCCTCTGACTCCTTTTCTTTGGTCCTATCTCTTACAATACATGAGAGAAACTGTCTCTAATCTGCTGTCTTTTTCTTCTCGCCTTACCTTTGTGCATAGCAAGAGCTCATGTTTCTGTTTAGTCCACCTTCTGGGCCTCTGCAAATAATCTCACTTTGTCAGTGCAGTTCTCTTCTTTGCTTTGCACTTTGATCACCCACCCAGAATTATTTTATTTTAGAACAGTATCTGGGGTATGGGCCTACAAAGATCTTGAGTTGTTTCTTTGACATACCTTATGGATACGGCCCTAAAGGGAAATACTCCCTGTGTCAAAAATCTGATTATTTCTGGAAAAGATATCCACCTTATGGAATTGTTTAATTGAGCCATGGGGGTTGATTATGACTCTTCTAAGACTTTTTTTTTTTTTTTTTTTTTTGCTTATTACCCCAACAAATAGAGGGCAGAGACTGATTCCCTTATTGTTGGAAATGGCATCAGATTTCTGTCCAGTATAAAATTTAATGTCTTAATTTTCTACTGTCTGGGGTAAGATTTTGATCTAGCATATCTCCACATCCTCTGAAAAAATATTTACAAGGATTTTATGTCATTTCTGTTCTTAAGGAAATGTACTTCAAAAGCCCACTTGGATGAGACTGCTTTTTGTACCCATCATAAGGAACACAACTTTCTCTGCATACTCAGAGTCATAGGAGATGCAGCTTTTCCTATATACTCAGAGGTCTTTAGGGACATCTGGAGAAAGGTCTCTGACTGGAAGATGGGGACACCCTGTAGTAGATGTAACAACAGATAGGGCAACATGATCTAATCTGGGAGCAGGAACTCAAAGGGGTCAAGTATTCTGGAGTCTTTACCTTTGATGTCTTTTATTTCTTTCTCTTTTCCTTTAGAGCCACACCAGTGAGTTCAGAAGTCTCTCACCTCATTAAAGCATAGGTAATTCAACAACTATCCCTGTAAATTTGCCTTCAGGTGGTACATTAAACAATTGGAATTAAGACAGAGAACATAAAGAAAAAGAAATTGATTTTTTTTTCTGTAACACAGTTTGGCTTAAAATGTAAACTTGAAAGTAGAGAAATATGGCCCCAAAATGGGACTTTACATTTCAATACTATTTATCAGTGAGATTTATTTTGTAGGTACAAAGGAAAATGATCCAAAATTAAGTGGAGATTAAAATTTGTTATGCTAATGTACCCCTAAAATTTCCTTCTGGTGAAGATGCTCCTATAGAGGATGTATTATTATTGAGTCCCCTGAACAGGACTCATGGTAATAACACTCCATTTGGGGAGCATTTTCCACAGACCCTCCTACAGCCCTCTCACCCCGTATATACTAGCATTTTATCCTCCTCTTCCTGAGGAACCCAACCCTCTGCAACAACCCAAAGTGGCACTCATATCATGCTGCTACCCCCAAATCTGGAAATATTATTCCTTTCAGAGAAGTGCCAGGAAAAAATCAGGGAATAATTGAAGTTCAAGTCTATTTTTGCATATCTGATATAGCACAGTGTAAATAAAATTTGGGATGATTACTGAGGGACCCAATATATTTATTAATGAATTTCAATCTTTGACTAATACTTCTGATTTAATCTGGACCAGTCTCCATGTTTTCCTTTTAATCTGTTTCACTCCTAAAGAAAAAAAAGTCACGTATGGGCAACTTCACAGACCTATGGAAAGGAAGTCCACACTAGTGATCAAATAAAGCCTATAGGAAAAACAGATGCCCCAAGTCCAATCCAAATTTGGATTATCAAGTAGAGAATAAGAACTTTGAAAAGTGAAATCATATGATTACTTGTTTGCTTGAAAGAATGCAACAATCTTATGAGTAAAACTATGAATTAGGAAAAAATTAGAGGAATAACGAAAATCCTGCCTTGTTCTAAAGCAGACTTCCTGAGACCCTAAAAAAGTACACTAAGATTGATCCAAATTCTTATGAGGGATGGGCTTTACTTGGTTACTTTGTCAGTCAAATGGCTCCAGAAATTAGAAGGAATCACAAAAACAAATCATGGGGCCACAGACTCCCATGAACAAGCTCTTAGATTTGTCCTTTGGAGCTTTCAACAACAGGGACAAACTAGAAGTGCACAAGATTCAGGAGAAAAGGTTGAGGGCCAGAGAACAAGCCAAATTAATAGTTTTTGGCTCTGGGAAGGGAATTACTTCCCAAGATAAACAGGAACCTGTTCCTTGGGGTAAGGAGGTCAGGTTCCTTTTAACAAAAAGGCTGACCATAAAAGGCCTAATGGCTGCCACCATTGTGGAGAGCCAGGGCTTTGGAATAAGGATTGCCCAAATAAAGTTTCTAAGCAACCAGGGTTTTGTTCCCTCTATATAGAAGGCAGTCTTTGGAAGCAAAAATGCTCCTATCTCTGATGGGAGGAGGGTTGGTCAGCTTCAGCATGGCTGCCTTTGAGAATTGAAGTTGCCCAAGGTCTCCCCACAAGGGCCACTGTAGCTAGCTGAAAATGTTATTTAAGGAGACTCATGTAACTCTTGAAGCAGCAGGTGAGATTACTAATTTTCTCTTGGACTGGGGCTATCTTCTCTGCTAGTTGGACCTCCAGGCCCCCTTTCTAATAAACTGGATGCCCCAGTCCTTTGTTGAAAAGAGGTTTCTTGGCTTCTCTGGGGGGACTTTTCATTTGATGCTAAGATATTCATCTATTTTAGAGGCATTAAAAATGGGATCCATAGAAAAGAAACTCAAAAATATATCTGAGGATGTTTTATCTCAGGTAGATCCTCAGGCTAGATTATTGAGATCCCGGGAATATGAAGCAATGTTCAACCTCTCTTTCTTTAATAGATCAAAAAGCTTACCTTGACAAACTGAAAAAGACTCCCTTTGAAATTAAGATTGACTTCTTCATACTGAGAATTAAAACTTCAAATTGTTTTAAGTTTTTTATTCTTTTGGTTTTTCTTTTTTTCTCTAGCACTGGGGACTAACTTCCCATCTTCCTCATATTGAGAGTGAAGGCTGAAGGGCTGACTGTCCTGGTTTGACAGATGCCAAGAAATTAATACTGATTGGTTCTCTTGCTATCTAAATCTGCATATGTATATTTCTTGCCTTTCTGCCCACTTTGCTTTCTCTTCTCTTATAAAAGCTTCCTGGCCCTTGAGTTCTCTGAAGATTGTAATTTGAAACAAAAGGTTTCTTCTACCTTCCTTTAAAACCAGCTTTGAATAAAACCTACTTCCCAGACAATTTGATTCCGGAGTGTTTTTGGAGCATGAGCAGTAGTAGACCCTAGTCTCTTCCCTCTGTGTATTTCTGCACATCCACAGAATAACAATATCCTATCAAGCCAGAGGCATGTGGGGGCCTCAAGTCTCTTATCTCTAAATTCCTTAGATATAGTTGTTTAGTCCCTGTCAGTCACCCTGTAATAGCCCTATTTGACAGTTCTAAAGCCTAATGGAGAAAATCAGTTACTCCAAGATTTGCAGATCATCAATAAAGGAGTAATTTCATTCCATTCTATGGTTCCTAACCCATATACTATCCTTACTCAAATACCAAGTGGATTCATGTGGTTTACTGTTCTTGACCTCAAGGATGCTTTCTTCTGCATTCTGTTACATCCTGACTCACAATATCTGTTTGCTTTTGAAGAGATTGATTCTGACACAAAGACAAACACCCAATATATTTGGACAGGGCTGCCTCTGGTATTTAGAGAAAGTCCTCACTTTTTTGAAAATGCTTAAGCTAAATAATTAAAATTGCTAACTCTGAAAAATAGATCTTTAATATGTGCATGATCACTTTATCTGCAGCCCCTTAAAGCTGGACACTAATAATAATGCTATTAAGGTTTTATTAAGGTTTACCACAGGGTACTGAGTGTCTCCACTAAAGGCTCAGATTTCTTAACAAAAAGTATAATATTTAGGCCATATTTTAATCTAGGGGAACAAGTTCTCAACCCAGAGAAAGAGGCCCTTTTAAAATTAAGATCCCTCAGGGCTGGGGATGTGGCTCAAGCCGTAGCGTGCTCACCTGGCATGCGCGCGGCCCTGGGTTCGATCCTCAGCATCATGTACAAATAAAGATGTTGTGTCCGCCGAAAAATAAAAAAGAAATATTAAAAAATTCGCTTGCTCTCTCTCTCTCTCCTCTCTCTCTCTTTAAAAAAAAATTAAGATCCCTCAGACCAAGAGACAACTCAGGACTTTCCTATGAATGGCTAGATTTTGCAGAATCTAAATCCCCATGTTTTTGCCAAAACACTGTATGAAGCCACACAGGTTCACAATTATGAGCCCTTGGATTAGATAGGAGAATAGTAGGAAGCTTTTCAAAAACATAAGGTCTTCTTTTGTCTTCCCCAGCCTTGGGAATTCTAAATTTAGACAAGCTGTTTACCTTACACCTACTTTTCTAAATAATTTGACTCCATATCACATGGATAGGTTGGGTACCTCTGCACTGTAGCTGCCATAGCACTTATGGTAGACATTCATTAGATTTCCTACCCTCCCACCAAGTTCCAGGTATTCTTGAAATTAAAGGATGACTATCTAAACACCAATCCCTCCTATTACAATCTCCAGAAATCACTCCCAAGTTCTGCCAAACTCTAAATTGCTTCCCACCCCAGGGAAAGAAAATTAATCTGCTTCATTACTGTGTGGAAACTATAGAACAGATTTATTCTAGCAGTCCTGATTTTAAAGATCACCTTTTAAAAACCCTGGTGTAGAATGGTTCACAGACAGAAGCAGCAAATGAAAGAGGAAACTCAGAAAGCAGGTTATGCAATGATCAGCCTCCAGAAGGTAATTAAAGCAAAGCCACTCTCTCCAAACATCTCAGCATAATAGGTCAAAATAATGGTTCTCACCCAGACGTACAACTGAAAAAAGAGAAATAAACTAACATACATAAGAACTCTAGATATGCTCTCTCAGTCCACCATGCCAGTGCTGCTATATGGAGAGAGGAACTCAACCCCCCAAAATTCCCTAAACGCCCGCTTGAGATTCTCTCTCTGAAGCAACTGGCTGCCTGCCCAGATATCAGTAATACATTGCAGGGGACATCAAAATATCAGTAATATATTGCAAGGGACATCAGTTCCCTTATAGTTCAGGGAAACAAACTGGCCAATCAAAGTGATAGACAAGTAGCACCTCAAAGGGTTTTAGAAATGGCCCTAATATACCTGACCCCAGATTTAGATATAAGTCCATCTTACTCAAAAATTGAGGGAGAATGGACAAGCCAAGGTGGCTATAAATCAATGGAAATGCCTGGTGGATAAAGGAGAGAGATCACAAAGTTTTACTACCACAGGTTGATCAATGAGAAATTATTAAAGGAATCTATGACTCATGTTATTTAGGGAAAAGTGAATTCGCCACTAGGTTACCCATGGCTTCTGAAGAAAAGGCCTCAAATCCACTATTTGAAAGGTCACTGAAGCTTACCCCCTCTGCTTCCACCATAATCAGGGAAAGAGGGGGCGGGGACCAGGCCACCACCTTTACTTAACCATGTGCTTAATGACAAGGCATATTCCTTGGAGATGACTGACAGCTGGACTTTACTCAGATGCCCCCATGTCAAGGATATAACTGTTTTCTAACTTTTTCTGACACTTTTTCTAGATGGATAGAAGTGTATCCTTCCCTTAATGACAAGGCCAAATAAGTTGCTAAAACTTTATCAAAAGAAATGATTCCAAGGTTTGGACTTCCTCTATTACTTCAAAGTGACAACGGACCTTCTTTTTTCTTCAAGGTATCACAGGAGGTCTCATGAACTTTGGGTATAACTCTATCTTCATACCTCTGGATGTTCCCAGTCATCAGAAAAAGCAGGATGGTCTAATATGTATATTAAAACTACTTTGGCAAAATTGTTCTGGGAAACTTTAGAGCCTTGGCTATGACTGTTACCTATTGCTTTGTTAAGAATTAGAACTGCTCCTATGACTTTTCTCCAACTAAGCCCTTATGAAATGCTGTGTGTCAGGCCTTTCTTGGTACAGATCCACTTATGGATCCTAAGACCCAAGAGGTGATCAGTATATAATCAATTTGGCCAAGTACAAAAAAATCTTCCAGTTTCTTGTAATATAACTCTTGTATAGAGTAAAACCTGGTGATCATATCTTACTTAAGACTTGGAAAAAATATTCCCTCAGATCAGCTTCTTCTAAGATGGAAGGATCCTTATCAAGTTTTTGTTTGTTTGTTTGTTTGTTTGTTTGTTTTGAACAAACAGGGGTGCTTTAGCACTGAGTTCCATCTCCATCCCTTTCTGTTTTTCATTTTGAGATTTGGGAGTCTGGCTAAATTGCTTAGGACCTTGCCGCATTGCTGAGGCTTATCTCAAACTTGAGATCCTCCTGCCTCAGCCTCCAGAGATACTGGTATTTCAGGTGTGCACTACCACAACTGGCTTCATTGAGTTCTTTTAAACACTCCTACAGCAGTTAAACTACAAAGATATGCTTCATGGATTCATGTGTAACGTATAAAATTCATTTCTTTTAAGCCTTCACAGTACCAGGAACCAATCAAAGACCTTGTCTCTTACCCTGTGAGCCTTTGGAAGACTTAAAGATTATTTTCTAGAAAAAAAGGACAAAGATTAATCACTGATCTTCAGTGATTAATCTAAGTCTTGACTCTTACTATGAGCATAAATACTCATATTTATATTTGTTCTTGTTTGAATTTTAGATATATATTAGACAAATAACACTTCGTTTAACTATTTTGATTTATATATCAGTGGGTTTTCAGTTGGAGAATATCCAGTATGTTCATTATTTATCTGATTAATACTCAATTGTATCTAACCCTGTGTATAATATTCCAGGCTTATTATTAGTTTCTACATTTGGGAATTCTTATCCTTCTTTTTGGGGGAGGAACTCTACCTATCTCAACCTGTACCATACGTAGGAACTTGCTTTGGCCTTACTGTTTTTATTATTCTATTGCTTATCTTAATGTGTATTCCCATAAGAACTATATATATTCATAAGGCCTATATATATAGTGCTCATCATCTTTTTCATTCCTTTTTTTCCTGTGAAGAATCAAACTCATTCGTTAACTGGGCCCAAAAAACATGATAAAGATATTAATAAGAACTCCGGTGCCTCATGTTTACCTTGGTAGGTGATTTATTTCAAGAAAATGATAAACTTCAAACACTTATAAAAGAACAGTAGGTGGGCTCCTCCATTTGATCAGTTTCCAAAAGAATTAATATATCTTGATGGCCTGTTAATACAACCTTTCACATAAAAGGACGTGAGAAAATTTTTTTCTCTCTCAGAGACAGAAACCCAAATGTGGAATTATGCTTAGCCCATTTAGATAAAGCGCCAGATAAAACCTTAATGAAATAATACAATCATAGACATTTAGAAGGCTACTTTCAGATATAAGATGATTACATCTGGCTTATTCATACTATATGACAACTTAGTCAAATGGCTCCTGTCTGTGGGAACAAAGAAAGCATTTGTTGGATCACTGGGGAATATAACTCGAAGTTTGGATTGAATACCTGTCAAAAATTATATCTCACCATACTTCTACAAAAAGTAAACTTTTTTTCTATTCTTATAGCAGATAAAGTGGACTTCAAACCAAACTTAATCAGAAGGGGAAAAGAAGGACATTTCATACTGCTTAAGAGAATTATACATCAATAAGACATAACAATCATAAATATTTATACCCCAAACAATGGAGCATCTATGTAGATCATACAAACCCTTCTTAATTTCAAGAATCAAATAAACTACAACATGATAAATACCTGGTGACTTTAACGCACCTCTCTCACCACTGGATAGTTCCTCCAAACAAAAACTAAATAAAGAAGCTATAGAACTAAAAAATACAATTAATAATTTAGATTTAACACACATATATAGAATATTTCATCCATCAATGACTGAATACACTTTCTTCTCTTCAGCACATGGATCCCTCTCTAAAATAGACCATATCTTAAGCCACAAAGCAACTCTTAGCAAATACAAAATAATAGAGATGATATCTTGCATTCTATCAGATCATAATGGAATGAAATTAGAAATCAATGATAAAATAAAAATAGAAGGTATTCTATCACTTGGAGACAAAATAATCTGTTATTGGATGACCAATGGATAGCAGAAGAAATCAGGGATGAAATTTTAAAAATACTCAGAAGTAAGTGAGAATAGTGTTACAACATATCAAAATCTCTGGGACACTATGAAGGTGGTTCTACAGGAAAGTCATTGCATTAAACTCATTCATTAAAAGAATAGAAAGTCAACAAATAAATAACCTAACAGTATACCTCAAAGCCTTAGGCAAAAAGAGAAAAAAGAAAAAATCAAAACAAAGGGAACAAATCAAGAACATAGCAGAAGAAGACAGGAAATAACTAAAATCAGAGCTGAAATCAATGAATTTGAAACACACAAACACACGCACACACACAACCAAAAATAGATGAAACAAAAGTTGTTTTTTTAAAAAAGTAAATAAAAATTGATAAATCCTTAGCCAAACTAATGAAGAGAAAGAGAGAGAAACTCAAATTACTAAAATTTTTGATGAAAAAGGAAACATCACAATGGACACTACTGAATGTTAAATCTTTTAAATATAGATTTACATAATTTATATATCATTGCATTTGATTACCTGATATTACGTTTAGGATTCTCAACCATGTTCATGAGGGAAATTGATTTCTAACCTTCCAATTTTTCTTTCTTACAAGGTTTTGAAACCATGATTATGTTACCCTCATAAATACAAATAGACAAATTTTTTTTTCTTGAAGACTTTGCATAAGACTTGTGCTCAATTCTTTATTAAATGCTTAGAAGATTTTGCTTTGAAATCCATGTAGTCCTAGAATTTTCTTTATAAGAAGTTTATGAATGACGGATTTGATTTCTTTACTAGAAATAGGAATAATATTTTTTATTTCTTTTAGTACCAATTTTAGTAACTTGTGCATTTCAAGAATTTTTCCTTTAGTGACAATTTTCAAATATACTGGCAGTTGTTCATAACACCTTCTTATTATATTTTTAGCATTTGTAGGATATGGTTTAAAATTCTTGATATTGAAATATGTGTTTTCTCTGTAATCAGTTTTGTTAAGTATTTATTAATTTGATTAGTCATACAAACAATTTGGCTTTGTTGACTTTCTCTGTTAATATGTGTTTTTTTTTAATTCATTTCAATGATTTTGGCTCTTATCCTTATTATACTATTTCTTGAAGTTTCTTTGGGCTCAACTTGCCTTCTTTGATAGGGTTCTTGGATGTTTGTATTGTTTTTCAGTCTTTATTTGTAACATATGTATTAAAGCCTAATTTCTAAAATATGAACATAAATTTTCTTCTGAACACTGAAAAAAAACCAAATAAATCCTTTAAACTCAATGAATAACTCTGAAATTAACATGCACTCACAATGTAAAGTTCACTGTGCTTTGTGGAAACCTTTACTCTGTTCTGGGAACATATACTGATTATCCTCTAGAGTGGACTCTGGGATTCCATTACTAGGTTCAATATTTGCATAAAAAATTTGAAAAGAGTGATAAACCCAACCTGATATTTTCTTAAAATTGGGAGCCATCTCAACACAAAGCCATGAAAAGATAATTTCGGCTTTACTATAAATTACTGTAAATTCTGAACCTGCTTGGAATGGCTGCCAGTGCCTTGAACTCACCCATGCCTGGCTCTCTGACCAGATAGCAGCCCTCTCTGAAACTTTAGTGATGTCTCACAAATCTTGGCCTTCCCTGGCCAGGTAACGACCCTCTCTGAGGCTCTAATGACCTTCATAAATTCTGATGTTGGGGCCAGCAAAAATGTAAACTACATTTGTGTTATGCTCGTCAGAGTTCTGTTATCTGTAACCCCCCTTTGTGTAACTTTCTGGGCTATAAAGCTGGGCTGCAGGAAAGATGCGGCTGCTGTCTTATTCTCCCGGTTTTGGGTGGGAGAGGCAGCCAGGCCGGTCGAAATAATAAGCTTGCTTTAATTTGATTTTAATTGGAGTCAGTGGTCTTTTCTTTCGTCCTGGTCTAACAAAAGCATCACACAAAGGAAGGGAGATGACCCAAAAGTTCACTCTAACTAGTAATAGGACAACGGAAGCAGATTATTTTAGTGCTTTGTTATGGATTACATAAAGGTTTCTTGAAGTTCTGTTTGCAATTATCTTGTCTTGCGGAGATGAAAAGTGTAAGCCTAGGTTTGGAACATTTTCTAAAAGGTGTTGTTAAGATTACCTCACCTTGGGAAAAAAAGAATGGGCTTGGGTTCAGGGGCTATGTTTTGGTTCAAGACACACAGTAAATGAGAGGTATCTTTGCAACGATTAGAAAGATTTCTAACATTAAAATTTTTTCATTAGTGTAAAAGAAATGGACTGTTTCACAACAGATTGCACCTGAAGACCAGGAAAAAGATGGTCAGCCCCAAACAGCATCCAGTGGCTTTTGGTTCTAATCCGTGGCCCTGGTTGCCACCCAGCTGGCTTGGAAGGTGTTCAATAGGATATCCTTGGGTATGAGGACAATGAATGAAGGCTTGACACCAGACAATCTCACAGTTTTACAAGATAGATAGATACATTCTGTTTTCCATTGGTATGATTATGTGGCCTCTTTCTCCCACAAGTAGCACTAGAGGATGTTATATAACATTAAATCTTTTACTAAATTTACCTAAAAGGCTTTAAATGACACCATCCAAGGTATTTTATTATTAAATTCACAGGTATCATTGATAAGAAAGGCCATCACTGGAATGACCCCTGACATCTTGACAGTGGCACAAGTTGGAACCTATGCAATTATTAAAGTAGAATGTTGTGTATGTGTTCATGGTAACTCCAGCAATGCTTCTCCAGCGCTCATAGATCAGTGCTATTTCTGATTCTACCTTAGTTTTAATGGTTTACTGTTTAATGGTTTATGGTTTTCTGGAGACTCATGATAGAAGAAAACCCTTTTCTTCTTAATGTCTTTTATTTGACTTTGGAATATTATTGGTTTACTGTTTCAGATATGATTGCTATGGAATGTCATCTAGACTACTGTCTCAAATGTCTGTTTCCCCCTTCTCAGATCATAAAAAAAGGAGGACTCTCTACACAACTCTCTACTTAACCTTCCCATGCCTCCTTTAGATCAGTTAGGTTGAGACTGTGGATCCCTGGCGGTGTACAACCTGTCAGATTGAAAAAATTTCAAAAGGCAGACCTTCAACCTTCATCTTCCCTTAAGAATAAGGATCAGAGGGAGGGAGGTGAGGAAGGGTAGGTAGAAAGGAGACATATGGGACAAATGAGACTGGCTGTGAGTTAAAAACCCCGATTTAAATTCCACTTCTTCATACTCTGATCACAAACAACACTACTTAATCAATTGTCAAACTTTATCCATAGGTCCAAAAATGACCTCTTTCTGGAGCTGGATCTAAAAGCAAAAGAAAACAAACAAACAACAAAAAGGCCTGAGAACATTTTTGTCCAACAAATAGGCTTTCTATAATTTATATTTTTAGAATCTGATCATTTCATTCATATATCATACTCCCTATAAAACCCTCAATGCAACACGAATGTGCTACTCTTCTTTGGTACTGAGGATCGAACTCAGGGATGCCTTACCACTGAGCCATATCCCCAGTTCTTTGCATTTTTTAATTTGAGACAGGGTCTTGCTAAATTGCTGAGGCTGGCCTCAAACTTGTGATCCTCCTGCCTCAGTCTCCCAAGTTGCTGTGATTACAGGTGTGAATGCTACTTCCTCCAGCTAGTACAGTTTAAAATTCACAAAGCAGAACAGTGAAATGTCCAGATGGGGAAATTAATAGATATTTTGCCAAAAATAAAAAGAAGACAATCCCTAGCAGGTAATGATTAACATGTCCAGTCACCGACACAAATAAGAACTAAAAATATCCTCCTACATCATGTCTTTATTCTATAGATTTTACATATATAAATGTGCCATGCTAAGACGAGGTCAACATTTTGCTCTATGACTCTTGCCCTCTAGCCTGTCTCTCAGTGTGTACTCCTTGCTTTCTCTTAATGAAATCCATCTGTGTCTCATTTGACCCATCCTAAATTCCTTTCAGTGACGACATCGAGAACACTCATGGCCTGAGTGTGAGGTCCACCCTGTCCCAGTGATCATCTTCAAGAGACATGCTGTTTGGAATCAATATCAAACTGAAACAGACCTTCTAGTGATTTCATTAGAATATGATTGCTACAAACATTTTTTTTTTTTTTTTTTTTGTGGTTTTGGTAGCCTTTACCAAAGACCGGTTGGACTACGGAAGCAACATTGGCCAATACTTGCATTCTGCTCTTAGGATTTCATGCAATACCCTTCTCCCCTGACAGCCTCCTCTCCTTCACCTCCATCAGCATGTAACATAGTTGCCCCCCCCCGACCTCTCTCTTCTGACCCAACCTGACCAACCTGTAAAAGTAGATTTTTTTCCCTCCTGCCTCTGCAAGTAAAGTGAACCCACACGATGAAGCCAACAAGAACCTAATCTTCCTCTATGGCAGTTTAAAGAGGAAGGCTCAGAGTAGTTGTATGACATTATCACTGCATAAGTCTCTTTTATTTTCAACAACAGCATCAGTGATACTTGTTGTCATTTTAGTGTCTCAAATTTGTAACTCTGGTACTCCAGAGATTGTGCCATTATTGCATTTTATGGGACAGTAGAATAATCTTTTAAAAATGGCTTTTTTCCAACCATTGTCTCCCTGCCCCTCTCCATTGGGGTTGTATTTAGTAGTTACTGTCTTTATTTCTAGAAAGAAGTATCAAAAGTATAAAATTAGGAGCCATAGTAGATTATAATCTAAGCGACAGCTACTTATTTATTTACTTGTTTGCCCTCTGGTCAACATGAAATTTTATGAACAGAAACTCTTCCCTATTCCTATCATCATTCTTAGAAAATTTTGCTTCCTGGTGGTTGATAGCTATACCTGTTTCAGTATGCCCACACTGCTTGTCATTAACTTCATCGATGTTCTAAAATTTTCAGCATGATGCTGTGAAAATTTGATATCTCCACTGTTACTGCAGAAAAATGTAAATTTTTTAAAACCTCCTTTATGATGTGAACATGGATAATCAAAAGTAAATCATTTATCTTTAAAATATCTCTAAATTTATAGAAGAATAAGGGAAGCAAGCAATGACAATTTCCAATGGTTAATTTTTATCAGCTACTAAATACAGTACTTGAGATCATTATCTGCATATCCTTCTACATACATGACATACAGAGTGAAACAGAGGTGGTTATTAAAAAAAACCTAAATAATTAAAGATCTGGTTTCAGGTTAATGGTAAGTGAATGGATGGATCAAACTCTTCTGCAAATGACTGATAAAATCTGAACAAAATGTAAACACACTGAAAAGAAATCTAAATGAGGCAGTCATTGGAGGGGAGCTTAGTTTTGATAAATAGTAAAATTTCTCCTTGGTATTATTCTTCAATTTCCATAGCTCCTTGAACAGAAAATCACAGCTTTATAAACCTGAGGTGGCAGAGGGATGGTTCAGGGCTAAAAATAGCTAGAAAATTAGGGAGGCATCCTAAAAGAGTAGCAGAATGAGACTCATGTTTTAAGTATAAACTCTGTCCAAATTCTTGGCTGACTGCTAAACTTCTCATTCTTGGTAATATTCCAAGAGGCCAACAAAAAAAAACAAGTCAGAAGATCAGAAGAGTCTTTTGGTACCAGGGATTGAGCCCAGGACTTAATTCCTGGGCCACATCCCCAGCCTCCTCTGATTTTTTTTTTTTTTTGAGACAAGTTCTCACTAAATTGTTTAGGGCCTTGTTAAATTACTGAGGCTGGCTTTGAACTTGTGATCCTCCTGTCTCCTTAGCTGCTGGGATTACAGGCATTCCCATGCCCAGAGAGAATCTATGTTTGAAAGACAAAATTACACTGGGTAACATTTATACATTGGCTTTTTTTTTTTGAGTATGCACAATTCAGGCAGCTCAAAGTAGAGGCTCACCTTTTTGAGGTATCAGAGGACAAAGTCTGGAACTCAAGAGTGGCTTAAAATTTAGAGCGGTTATTGGAGAAGCAAGGAAACAGAGGGATGAGTCCAAAAATCTAAGTATAGTTTCTGCTCAGAATCTCAGATGATCACTAATTTACTTAGACACAGGAAAGACATTCTGGGGGCCGGTCTAAAATAGCGAACACTGGGGAGTGAAAGTGAGGGGGTGGGAATCAAGATATATCAGCTGCTGTAGGAAACATACAGTTTGAAATTTGAAATATGAATTTAGAAAGTAAACTACCTATTTGAACAAAAACCCAACAATCCTCAGAAGAAAATAATAGAATACAGAGTTGCTACAATATAAAATCCCTAGTGCCCAGTTTTCTGCAAAATTTATTAGATATGCAAAGAAAAAAGGGTATAAGAAAGCTGTAATGCCTACTTTAGTATTAGACAAAGAAACTTTAAGACAAAAACTATTACTAGAGACAAAGACATTTCATAAAGAAAAAGGGTAGAATAATCAAAGTGTGTTTGCCTAGTAAAACCAACAAGATACCCAAACAACTAATCTATCCAAATTCACGTGGAACATTCCCCAAGACAGGCTATATTGTGGGCCATTAGAAAGTCTCACCAGATTTTTTTTTTCTTTTTGTGGTACTGAGGATTGAACCCAGGGGCACTCTACCACAGCTATGGCCCTTTTTATTTTTTTATTTCAAGAGAGGGTCTCACTAAATTGCCCAGGCTGCCTCTAGCTTATGATCCTCTTGCCTCAGTCTCCTGAGTTGCTGGGATTACAAGTATTTACCACTGCACCCAGCTTCAACAGATTTTTAAAGAACAAATGTTAAGGCTGAGCATATAGCTCAGTTGGTAGAGTGCTTGCCTCACATGCACAAGGCCCTGGGTTTGATACCTATCGAACTGCGGAAGTCAAGCCCTGGCAAGGGGGAATGGGGTTCCAGGGGTCCTAGCGGTCCTTGTCAGGACAACAGGTTGCAAATTACAAGCAGCCTCCAGAAGAAAAATCTGCTGCCCCTGGAGGGAACTTTATTCTTATAGTTTTTTTTACAGGTGTTTTTTCAGGTAGTTAATGGATAGCTTCAAAGCCCGAAACTTTTTTGATTTACATAATTTTCAAGAGTTACCATCTTTTCTGACATACATTGATTACCTAAGATATTGAGTACATTGTTCAATCATGATCAAGCTTTTAGGTTTTTACTTCAATCACTAGGTACTAGGAGACGCACCTGACTCCTGACTATATCACTTCTAACTTTAAAGCATACCTATAATTATTTCATTAACCTTTAACTTTAAGGCATACTTGTGATTATTGGTAAGCTTTCTTACTTCTAAACTAAAATCCCAGTAAAACACACTTAAAGTGGTGAAAGTCTATTATTTAAAAGTCTTCTACTCTGAAGTTCCTCTAAAATATATCTAGAACCATTTCATAAACAAAATACTTTACATTCCTAATGGTTCCGTTAATTTTACATTGTAAGAGTAAAAGAAATTGAAGTTAAAGTGTAAAAGACCGGGTATTGTAAAGTTTCTAAGCTGCAAAGCCTGAGTTAAAATGTAAAGGACCAGGTATTGTTAAGTTCCTGTGCTACACCCACAACCTGAAATTCCTGTAGCTGTTAGGACAATTCCCGGGACTGCCCAGTAGATATTCCCCCTGACCATTTAGTTGTTTAATAACCTAGGACTCTGTGCAGCTTGGCACATAGGCATTCAGGGCCCAAACCAATCAGTTTAAATGTATCCCCTCCTTAGGATTGACCTATCACTCCCGCCCAACCTGTTCCCGCCAATGAATGTACTAATCATGTTCAGGAATTGTTGTTTGATTTTCCCGCGGTGTATAATGATTTGTTAAAGGGGACCGTAATGTATGTAAAGTTCCTGCCCTCCCCAAAAAGGGTACTTAAGCACTGCTCAACCCCTGCTCGGGGCTCTGGGCCACTCTCCCTTGTTGAGTGAGCATGGAGCCCCAGCGCACTGGATTCTCAATAAACCCCCTTCTGCGGTTGCATGAGTTGGTCTCTTGGTGGTCTCTTCCTCCGACGTTCGCCAGACCCTTACAACCTTATTCTATTTTTAATTTCCCAGGTAATTTCCTTTTTTCATATGACCTGTTTAACTGCTTTCTTAAAGAACTTCCTTGACCCTTGGTCAAAGCATACCAATTCTTATGTCTTTGTAATCTTTAACTAAAAGGCAGGCTTTACACCTCAACCCATTTGTCATTTATATTAACTATGTGTTTTCCATTTTCATCATAGATTTCTGTGTAAGGCAAAGGAGGGTCTATTGGTTGGGGGAATGTATTTTTATTAGCCTTTTTTTTCTCAAGGGGGATATACGCTACATACGGTGGTCCTTGTACTGTTGGACCAGGAATTGTTTTTCTGTAGCTAGGCTGTTGTACAGGTTATGGCTTTAGGAAGGGATGGGGTGGGGGGGAAGCTAGTGTAAATTGTTAACCATGAGATAAATATTTCTTGTTGTTTAGGCTTGAGGAATAACACCACTGTTTGTATCCTGCGAGATATTGAAACGCACCTCATGGCATGTCTCAATTGTATCCTTAGCCTCATTCTGGGAATTCTCCTGCAATCTCAGGCAATACATACTTTTATTATTGATTGACGTATGCCCTGTTATCCATATCATGAGTTTCATAAACAAAATACTTAACATTCCTAACAGAAGCCCTATTCAGAAATTTTAAAATGTGTGTCTTACATAAGTTAAAGAAGTTACAAGAAAAAAATTGAAAATATTTTGGTCTTCAACATGAACTGTCTCATACTGTTAATTAATTTCAGGGACACAGACTCTGAGTGGTTTCAATAATAGGACTTGTCTACATAAGGCTGATCTAGCTATTGCCTATGCTAAGTACCCAACCTGTCAATAGCAAGAAACTGGTATCCTTAATATAGCATTATTTCCTAGAGGAATCAACAAGCTCCATGACAATGGGTTGATTATATTGCACATCTAATATCATGGTGGGAACAACAATTTGTCCTCACAAGATAGATACATATTCTGGGTTTGGACTTTCTTTTCTAGGCCACAGCTCTTCTGCTAGTTTCACTATTGATAGAATTGCAGAATAACTGTTCCATTGCTTTGCCCAGGGAGACTCATCTGCAATCCAAAGAAGAATGACAGTTGACTTATAATGGTAGGATTCAGGCCCAGAAGTAGCTAATATTACTGAATGGAGCAATGGTTTTCAGAAGGCTCAGTATGACACCATATGAGACAATTCCAATAGAGGTCAAGATGCTGTCCTACAGAATATAGATACTCTTAAATCAATAGCAATGGTACCATCTGCTTATGACAGAATTCAAAGGTCCAGGAGCAAGAAAATAGTCTTCTCATTATTATGCCAAGCAACTTATGTAAGGAATTTTCTCTTCCTATTCCTACAAACTTGTGCTTAGCGGATTTAAGGACCATACCCTCTACAAGAGGAATACTTCCACCAGGGAATTCACAGTCTATAAGTCTTAATTAGGAACTGGGAAACAAATAAAGGAATAACCATAGAGGCTCTTCATAATGTATTTCAATACCAATGGGTAATTGGGTTGCTGCTAACAATCAGTTCCAAGAAGACTATATCCAAATCCCAAGAGTTCATTGGCAAATCCATATGAGTACTTACATATTCAATGGTCCTAATGAGTGAGAACTACAACAACTAAATAAAAGAACATCGAGTAATCAAATCCTGTAGAATTAATAATCTGGGGTACTCTGTAAAGAACCTCATTACAGTGAAGTGCTATCTGAGAGAAAGGGAACATGCAATGAGTAGTGGAACAAGGATGCTAGGATTCTAAACCTAAAACTCATGACCAGCTATAGAAGCAGAGATTCTAAGAATGATGTTTTATATTAATTGATATTTATCCCCAACTCTCCTTCTTTTTTCCCTTGATCTTATAGGAAGAGTAACAGCAGTGGTTCACATTCTCTATTTCAGGTAGGAATATGTCCAAGTTAAATTACCCAATTATGATAGGATACCCAATTAAATTTTTCATGTGTCCCTACTGATTTTTCAATTTTCCTAAGAACAAAGAGCAAGAAAACATTCTGGGAGGCTGAAGAGGTAAGTGTTACTGGATATTTTCTGTCTGTGCCTTCTGATCATCTAACTTGATCTGTGACCGGGAAATTCTGCTCCAGGGGCTTCCTTGCCTCTGGTTTCTGGTTGGGTTCAGCCACTGGGAGAGCTGCTTTCTCTGGCTCACCATAGATTCACTGCCTCATTCTATTATAGGTGACAGGTCTCATAGTATGACCCCCTCTTTACAATTATTCTTCTGTTGTTCTAATAACTATTCCCTTATCTTACTTTCCGGGCCTAAGATTAGTAAAGATTTCCTGCTGTTATGATTCCTATGCTGTTATATACTGTATTGGGATGGTATAGCACCCATGCATTGGTGGTTTTCCTTAACTGCCCAACCTTTGGATGTAGAGATTTTTAATTAAACTGTTCTTAATTTTGCTATAACACTGTACTATTTCTGGCTGGAGCCTCACTGATAAAACACCTCATTTGCATGAATATTAAAGTGATTACTAAAATAACTACTACAGTCCCTAACCCCTTATTTTATTATCCTTTATTGTTCTTTCTATTTATATTTTGCTTTCAGAGGCAATGCAGTATGTTGATTCAGAGGATGGACTCTAGAACCCAACTTTGTGCATTTGAGTTGTGGTTCTACCTCTTTCTAGCAGTTTGATTTTAGATTAAGTTACTTAGCTTTTTTATTTTATGGGGTTACTGTAGTGATTAAAAGTTATTATGCTTAAAGCCAGGTGCAGTGTCATGTGCTTGTAACCCCAGCTCTAACAGGGTTCATTTTAAATTAGAATTGGTTTTTCTTTTCTATTTCCTGGTCGAGCTATTTCTCCATCTCAGTTTCCATCATGCCAGCAAACTGTCATCTTATGCAGAGTTTGAAAGATAAGACAGCTCTCCACCAAAGTCCTGGCACCAACAAAGGTTGAAAAAACTGAAATTGTAACATATCCCTTGGTCAGGACAGCCTAACTGAAGCCATACTGTATATTTTCTGGCTTTTTGTTCCTATAAATTGTAAAGGTTCTGTAGGATGATTAAGGCAGATTGATTGTCTTCCCAATTTTGACCAAACTGTGATTAAATTCATTTTTCTTTTTTATATCATTTTCTCTTACTTCTCATGTTCGCAGAGAATGAAATCCAGTTAGTTGGGACCTCAACACTCTCTGGCTCCAGGTTCCAGTAACACAGTCACTTGTAAGCTAAAACAGAAGGATCACAAGTTTGAAGTCTACCTAGTAAAGGTAGCACACTCCTGTTACCTCCCCCCCCAAAAAAAGTTCCTTCATAGAAAGCATTTAGAGTAACATTGGTCATCAAATTTATAGGTAAGTGATTTTATTATTCAAAAATTTATTAACAACTAATAAATATGTATTTATTTGTTTATCACCTATCATCCATTCAGAAAGCTCTCTAAAGGCAAAACTTGATTTTTTTTTTACCTATGAATCCCTGATGTCTATAACAGCACTTTTCAATAGAACTTTCTATGATGTTGGAAATGTTCTATATCTGCGCTATCTTATATAATAGTCATGAACCACAGTAGGTAATGAGCATTTACAATGTGGCTAGCACTACCGAGGGAGTGACTTTTAAATTTTATTTCATTTTAATTAATTTAAATCGCTATGTGTGGCTAGTGCTACCAGATAGGACAACACAGACATTGACTAGCTCATCATAATAGGTACTCGGTAAATTTTTGTTAAACACATGAATAACTATCTACTATGTATTGTTTGCTAGGGCATTTTGTCAGACCTGGAGATAAGTTTATATATTATTTCATGTACACCTCTCAAACTATAAAGGAAGGCTCCATTATCTAGATAATAATATCGAGGCTCAGCCATTAAATGTATTGAAGCGCAGTACTGGTCCATTGACAGTGACCTGAATTAGACTCAAGTTTATCACAATCCTTTGATTTCAGAGTTATCAGATTGCTAATCTCTCTTCCAGGAAATGGGAATATATTCTCAAGCTCCTTTCCTGTACTAGATACAGCTCTCATACTATACAGCCATGTATAGACTTTCCCACATTCCTAAAAATAAATTATTTGAGTGTAGGATTCATATTTCTTTCCTCATTCCCCATATAACACTGACACTGTTGGGATAATTCTTTTATTGGTACATAATAATTATATAGAATAGTGGGTTTCATTGTGGTATATTCATATATGCACATAACATACTTTGAGCAATTACATTCCTTAATACCAGTATAATTCTTCATATAATATAATCTCCATATAATTCTTGGTTGAAAGAATCTAGAGGTCAAGGGATGCTTGGGTCCATGGATATGAGATCAAAAGGAACTTAGTATCTAGTGTCAACTAACATGCATAAGAAGAAATCCTGTAAGCATTTGCTGGCATTAATGTTTTCACTTCCGACTACTGAACAGTTCATTTAGGGCAAGTGTTAGCAAACCCCATAATAAATCCTTTGGGTTTTGTGCCTTATAGGTCTGCATCAACTATATGTCATTTTGGTGTGATGGCATAGATAATTTGTAAATGATTAAACATGCTCCAGTACAACTTTATGATCACCCAAACTCGAATTTTATATAATTCTCACATCTCAAAAATATTCTTTTAATTTGCTAAGCTCTGGCCTAGACGGGCAAACTGACGTAAAATTAGGAGCAATGAGAAAGGTAACAGAATTGTGTTGAAAACTCTGGGAAGAAGGGAAAGGCAGGGTAATATATAGCTGGCTGTTTCTTTTCTTGCAACATATATATATTTTTCCCCCACTTTGGGTAATTCCACATCTTTTTCCTGTGTTTCGCTTTAGGGGCTGTTCTAACGCAATGTACATATTTTCTCATATCTCCACTGTTCTCTCAGGATCATATGTTTCAAATAGAAGGATTTTGGAAAATTGAAAACAATTCAGAATTCAAAGTAACCGCTTTCTAATGAAGTGTTTACAAGAACTGAGAGACGTTTCACTAATTTGAAGCAATCTCTGTCTCATTTGATAAAATAAAATGTTGATTTTTATTCCCATTCACAAAAGGGACACATGGCTTCCTGTTCGCCGGACTTGGAACGACCCCTGCTTTTCCCTCGCTGCCCATCAGTTGGCGCCTTTCGCAGTTCTTCTTTTTTTTTTTTCCCCAAGCCAGCTTTGGGGGCTGCAGTCGCTCCGCAGCTCGCAGGTCACATGGCCTGCCCGAGCGAGGGGAGCCCTGCGCCGGAGCTGCGCTGCGGGAGGAGGTGAGGCTTCCGCGGCGTATCCAACGCGCGTAGCGCCGGCTGCTCCGGCCTCGGGGTTTGGGGATGGCGCCTCCACCGGAATCTGCCAGCCACTCGGCCTGGGCGACATTACAGGCGGCCTCGTTGTGCCCCGGGAATGGAGCTGACTGCCTCTACCGGGTAGGTCAGCGCTGCGCACGGTCTGCCCAGCCCTTTTGGCACGGTGATGGGAGCACCCATCCCTGAGACACGCCACTGTAAGGGGACAGGATCCGGGATGGCCGCGGAGGGCACGCGGAGAGAAACTGTGGGGGATGGTGCTGTCTGGAAGAGCCTGTATTCCGGCCGTGCGCCCAGGGCACGCTGGCTTCGCTGCCGCCCTGCCCACGCTGCGGGCAGCTTGCTGCCAGTGGACCGCAGGGACCGATGAAGGGCGTCGCCGGGAGGCTCGGCGGTCGTCAGCGCAGGGAGGAACATACTTGTTCACCTCTCGCCCGCGCCCTCCTGGCTGCGGGGTAGATCGAAGGACCCGAGCAGGGCGCTTGCCACCCTGGGCAAGACCGCTACCGAGCCCAGCCAGGCGCAGCGCCTAAGGGCCGGTCGCCTAATGGCCGCCCCCGGGCAGGGGAGCCTAGTCGCGCGTCCGCCCCTCCGGCCACCGGATGCGCCGAGAGCGCTGCTGAAGCTAGGGGTTTTCTCGCACCTCCGGAACCTGGGGAAGGTGGTCTGACCGAGGAAGGGGCCCCTCCCAGCTCGCGGAAAACACTAGCAGAAGGAAACCAGCACAGCGATGGAAGTGGTCAGCCACAGCCTTTGGGAAGGGAAACTGAGGCCTGAGCGTAGGGGAACTGCCCAAGGTTAGCGGCAGACACTAGATCCTGGACCCAGGTCTCCCGCCCGCATTCTTTTCCCAAGAGCGATAATTAGGAAATTCTGGGCATTTCTTGCCCTCTGGCCGCTAAGCTCCGATGTCACTCGTGCCGCACTGCGCTCACGGTATCTCGGGGCACAAGCTCCTGCAGGGTCGGTGTGACCCAGGCATCTCCTGCTCGCCCCATGCTGTTCCCGCCCGCCCGCAGGGCGGCTCCAATGATGATCTCACTATGCGGACCATTAGCAGATCCTGCAGGTGTGTGTGTATGTGTTCATGCGTGTGTGTGTTCCTCAAGAAAACTAAACCTCGGCAGGGCAAATAGTTGTTTCAGGGGCAATTCTTTTTCTAGAGGGCATGCACCAGGTACTTTATGCGGTGAGAAGAGAAAACTGTTAGTGCCTAAGACCCAACTTGAGAATTATTAGAATTTCTTTAAAGGATAAACTTTTTTTTTTTTTTTTTTTACAGAACATTCAAGAAATAAGCATGTTAAAGAGACGATTAAAAACTGCACCCTCTAGTTTGTTGATATTTTATGGATATCTTCTTAAAATTTTCTCTACTTCATGCACTTGAAATGTTAAATCAGTAACGTGGACCAAAAAAGGTTACTTTAAATTTTTTAAATTTTTTAATTTGGATGTTGTTGATTACCCATAGGAATTAATTGTTCCTCTGCTCATTAGTCTTTTGTGTTTCTGTGGTTGAATTGACTGTTAATTCCATTGCCCATTTTTCAGTTGAATTCTTTCTCTTTTCTTCTTCTTTTTTTTTTTTTTTTTTCTTTTTTCAGTACTGGTGATTGAACCAAGGCCTCCTACATGTTAGGCAAGCAGTCTGCCACTGAGTTATATTTCCCATTCTCTTCCTGATTTTTAAGCATTTTTTATATATTACACATTAAAGTAGTAATTATCTGTCATATATGTTGCACCAAATTAAGCATTTCCTGTTAAATTTTAGGAGTTCTAATTCCAGATTATCTTTAAACTTCTTCCATCAATTTTTAAATTGTGATGGTGATTACATGGGTGTATAAATTTGATAAATGTCATTGGATTATATAATTAAATGGTATATTTTGGTGTATGTAAAGTGTATCTCAAAAAATATATATTTTTTAAGTCAGGAGAATGAATGCTAGGTCAGGAAAGTGAATCTGCTAATCAGGTATTAAAACCTATTTTAAAGCTTCAGTAATTAAAATAGCATGGCTCTGGCACCAAAATACACAGATAAATAGATGCAGATGTCTACGAACAAATGCAAACATCTATGAACAGATGCAAATATACAATCATTTAATATAACTGTACCAATTTCAATTGTGGCTAAAAATATGGATTTAGGCTCTCTGGCTTTCATGTTCACCATCCCAGTGTCTGACACAAGACTCAAATGTTAGTGAATTAAATGTCTAGTAATAATCATAAAAGTAATATATGCTCATTGCAGAAATGTGGAAAGCAAAACAGAAAATCTCCATCTCCCATACCCTTCATCTCTCCTTTACCAAATGGTACTCTACATTAAAAAAGTAAAGTGGTCCATAGTATATACATTTTTCTACAGTTGCCTTGACATAGTTTGCATTTTCTCTTAAAACTGTCCTAGTCTATTTGGGCTGCTCTAACAGAGTTCCACAGTCCAGATACCTTCAACAACAGACATATTTATTTCTCACAGTTCTGGAGGCTGGACATTTTCAGATCAGGGTGCCCTCTTCCTGGTTACAGACTTCAGGGCAGGATTCTTATTCTGTCCTTCTAACATGAGGTAGACCAGAGCAGGGAAGCAAGCCCTCTACTATCTCTTACTATAAGGGCATTAAACTCATCATGAGAGCTCAGGACCTAATTACCTTCCAAAGATCTGATCTGAATCTTGGTATACGTTCACATTGGAGATTATATAGGGTTTTAACATATGAATTTTGTAGAGACACAGAAATTCATTCCATAGTGGAGACCTAGTTAGCACTTCTCTTATTGTGGCATATTTAACCCCCCTCCCAGCCTTTTTAACATCTTCTTAGCTACTCTGTGTGATTATCTAAAAATCTATTTTCCCATTCTTAGACATTTTGTTTACCTGCAGTTAGTTCTTTTCTACCTTCCTTGCTATCTTCTTTCTCTTCTTTCTTTTTTCCTTTCATCTTTCCTTCCTTCCTCTCCTCCTTCTTTGTTAAACAAAACTTAAGTGAAAATTCTTTGTCCATTTTTTGGTACTATGTGTGGACATTTCTGTCAGGTATATCCTTAGAAGTAGAAATGCTATGAAAAATGATGCACATATAACACTTTTATAAATACTGCCCCAGGGCTGGGAATGTGGCTCAAGCGGTAGCCCTCTCGCCTGGCATGCGTGCGCCCGGGTTCGATCCTCAGCACCACATACCAACAAAGATGTTGTGTCCGCCGAGAACTAAAAAATAAATATTAAAAATTCTCTCTCTCTCTCTCTCTCTCTCTCTCTCTCTCTCTCTCTCTCTCTCTCTCCTCTCTCTCTCCTCTCTCACTCTCTCTTTAAAAAATAAATAAATAAATAAATACTGCCCCAATGTTACCTCTGAAGATTGTATCATTTTATAGGCAAATGCCCATTTATTGAACTGTACCATTCCCTCTTTAATTGAATTATAATTAGATTATGTTCAATACAGATATTAATTCAGACAAAGGTACCTCTTTCTATTACTAGTCTTTGGTAAAATATTATTTTTCTCCATTTACTAAAGGCATTTTAAATGTCTTTTAGTAGAATTTGTAGTATGTGTGTATATTCCTATATTTCTTAAATTTATTCCTAGGTATTGGGTTTTTATTTTTGATTGATACCTTATATTCCATTAATTAATTTTTATTGATGAGATGAAAGTATTTAAATATATTTACACATATACATGTGTATGATGTAAATATATAATCAGAGTGATAATATATATAAATGCATATATGTTGCATATTATTTGTATATGTTAATTCTATTACCTACCACATTCTAAAATTCTTTGCCATTTTTGTTTTTCAGCTGAATTTTTTGTGCTTCCAGTCTGTGCAGAGGCTGTAGTATATATTGGTTGAGTACATAGGTTTTAGAATCAGTCTGACTGGGTTCCAAACTTAAAAGCTTTGTTAACCTCGGGTACAAGTTAATTGTGTTTTATCTTTTTCAGCTATACAATGGGCTTGATGACTTCTCATAGTCTTTTTCTGAGGTCAGTGAGTTGCTAAGAGTAGCACCTGGCATGGAATTGCTCATCAGTGTTTACTAGTAAGTTGGTCTCTGCACTTTATGTGATCAGGCTTTTTCATACTCTCAGCTGAGAACCCGAGGCCTATAGAGGTAAAAATTTTCACATGGCCTTTTATTTACTCAACAGTCATTAATTTTTCTGTGTATAAACTACTACACTGGGTCTGTGAGGGATTTCAAAGATATATCAGACTGAATCCACTAAAAAGGGATTTAGAAGTCCAACTGGGGCATAAAAAATTCAAGGACCATAAATAAAGCATTGGAGGCAGTAGGCATCATGGATAACACACGAGCTTTAAATTAGTCCTGTATTTGAATTTCCTGCTTTTGATTTCCTAGCATCTATTTTTGTTCTCATCTAAATGGGATTAATTGCATTGCTAGTTGAAAGTTGATGTCTTAGAAAAAGTAGATTCAAGAGTCTAGCACAACCCTGGGATATGTTGTAGGGAATTAATAAGTGGTAGCTATAAATATGTGCAATCAGCCCTCTGTATCTCAGGGTCCACATCTGTGGATTCAATCAATTGTGAATCAGAAATAATTTTTAAAAAATGCATCTGTACTGAATATGTACAGATTTATTTTTCTTGTCATTCCCTAGATAATATAGTACAACTATGACTTATATACCATTTACATGGTATGTAAGGTATTATGTTGTATTAGGTATTATATAAGTATTTTTACTATTATTGGTACCAGGGATTGAACTCAGGAACACTCAACCACTGAGGCACATCCCCAGCCCTTTTTTATGTTTTATTTTGAGACAGGATCTTGCTGAGTTGCTTAGGGCCTCACTAAGTTTCTGAGGCTGGCTTTGAACTTGCCATCCTTTTGCCCCAGCCTCCCAAGGCACTGAGGTTACAGGTGTGTGCCACCATGCTCAGCTTATACAAATGATAAATGATTTGAAGTGTACAGGAGGATTATGCAATAGGTTAAATGCAAATACTATGTTTTTAAAGTAAGGACCCTGAGCACTTTCAGGTTTTGGTATTGGTGGGGAGTGTTCTTGGAATCTCAATATTTCAACAATAGTACATTCTAAAATAGGAAGTAACAATTGAATGCCATGGGGGAAGCATAGAAAGGTCCTCAGTATGTGTAAGAAAAAGAGCTTATTTCTGGCTAGGGGAAATTATCCTTGGCTTTTGGAAGAGTCACCTTTTGATCTGATTTTGACAATCGTGTTAGCATTTTCTGGAGAAGGAATGAAGCTGGAAAGATAGAACTGGCTTGTGAAGAATCTTGGCAAAGACTTCAGACTTTATTCCATAGTCATTGGAGAATCATGGATTAGTTTTCCAGAAAATAGTACCATGTCCTGACCTGTGCTTCAAAGGATGAGGTGGATGCTGGTAATGTAAAATATTACCATCATTTACACAGTGTTTCATGCCTGATAAAGAGCGTTTGTAGCCATTGTCTTTTCATCTAAACAAAGCCTAAATAAAATTAGATAATTTTCAATTTTTCTGTTTTGCAAAGAGACAAAACAGGACTAGGGAGAGGAATGACTTATTTCTATAAATGAATCTAATTAATGAGTGTTGGAGCCAGAATTGGACCCAGATCTTTTAATTTTGAATCTGTCATTCATGCTAGAGGTCAGGAGTCCACTCAGGAGTCTGTTGCAATCAGCTGGCCTAGAAGTGATGAGGATGACCAGGGGGTACCGTGAGGAAGGCATGATAATGGACCGGGGAGGAGAAAAGAGAGGCATATTAAGAGAGACCAGGGAGGTGGCACTGGGAAGTGACTGAATGGAAGGGAGAGGTCAGAACCTGGACACAGGTACCTGGGAGAGCAATGGTGTCATTCAGAAAGAAGAGTGGAGTTGGGAAATATGGGCAGTCCTCAAGTGCTTGTCTCCTGATGTCTAGCCTGTGTTCTGCTCCCATAGCTTGAGTTTAATGTTCAGAATCTGTGCCAAAACCTGTCATTGACATTCCATTTATTCATCAAACCCTAGTTCATATTTATTAGTGCCTTTCTCCTTTGCTGTCTTTCCTGAGTCTTATACCTAGACATGGTAACAGGCAGAATCCAGTTTGGGGAGTGGTTGGGTTTCAAGGTTCACTTGCAAAGCATAGATAAGAACTCAGTAAATATTGTTTCATTGAATTGAGGGTATAATGATTGTTACCAGGTCAACTCACAGGTATCAATCGATTCACATAGTTGCTGGAGTGTGGGCCTGAGCAGGTGACATTGTGGAGAATTGACTAGAATTCTAGGAAAAAGCATCAGATCTGCTCCTGTGGCCCAAGGTAGGTTTGCTAGTTTGCATTGCGCTTCAAAGGAGAAGTGTATTTCTTCAGTCTTTGTGACTTCAGGCTTTTGGTACCCTCTTCCTGCAGGAAAATTCCATATATTGCTCTGGTGAACTCAAGTTATTATGTAACTTAATCTGGTCAGTAAATATAGGTGGAAATGATGATGTCACTTTTGATCAGTAGCTTGAGAGCCAGGTTGTGGTTCACTATGCCTCTTTTCTCTCAGCCACAAAATAGTGTTCAAAAATGAGGCAGTGTCACCTGCCTGGGTGCTGGAGTGTGGACAACATGGAACAGAAGCACAATTGACCCATACAGACAAAGAATAAGATCAAGGAGTAAATCTTAGTTATAAAAAAGGGGGGAAGGGGTTAAAGAAAAGAAAAATCAATATATTAATTGGAGGTTGTAGAAATTGAAAAACAGAATATTTCCCCTTTGTTTTTATATCAATATGAATAGATAAATCTTGTTACACAGTTTGCTTCCAAAATGGGAGTTGTTCTCGTTTTTCATGGCTCATATATACACCTAAAAAAACTTACTGCGTAATTAAAAAGTACTCCAGGATTAGAATCTATTTATTTAAAACTTAGCAATAAGAGAAGAAATGCATATTATCATGGTTTCTTGATTTTTTTCCTGTAGCATATTTATAATATACTAAACTGTTTTTCCTTGTCACATTGAATACAAAATGAAAACCTTAGTTCTTATAAACCACTGGGATTTGGAAATCATTACAGAAGCCTGCCCCGACTCATAAAGTGTAGAATAATGGAAGACCTGGGTCTTACGCCTTGTCAGCATTTTAGAAATTTCTGTAGATAGATTGATTGATCCTTTATTTTCTCCTGGGGATCTAACAGTTGGCCTGCTGCTTTTCCTTTCTATTGAATATTCAGGACCTCCATCCCTAGCTCTGTGGGAGGAGTGAATTGTGTTGCCCCTTGGCTTTGGCCAGTGGGTGGTGAATGGGCTTGATCTGCAGCACACCTACACAGCATGTAACTGTACCTGCATGTTTTTGACTCAGCCTCTTGTGCAGCTTCTATCCAACATAAGATCACTTCCCAGGTAACTGTTGCTTCTGCAGCTTGATCTGAAAGGAGGTACAATAGATGATCTGCTTGCAACCTACATTCTGTACCTGAGTCCATCTGGGCCACAGCTATCCAAAGACTGTGTACAAGAAGTGCATGATGTTATTGTAAGTTATGAAGATCTGGGGCAATTCATCACCCCAGCAAGAGCTGATCACTGCAGGCAGGGACTCAACTGAATCCTTCAACCCCCTTGTTATTAATGGAACATTGATGACAATCTTGCAGTCTTGCAGCCTTATTTGTTAAGGAACTTTTTGAGATATTAATGATTTTATTGTCCTTAGGAAAGAAAATCACCTGGGTTTAAAAGGTTCTCTTTTTGTCTAATCTTAGTGCTCCCATTTCCATCCCATCTGCCATATCATAGTAAGTGATGCCACTTACTGTGTGCTTGTGTTATGGGGAGGACTGCTCAGAAAATGTACCAAGTCCATTTTGTCTGAATTGAAAAGTCTTTATTTAGCCAACCAGCTGGCAACTGCTCCCCACAGGACCCATAACTGTCTCTGCAAGGAACAGCCCCAAGCCTGAGCATTTCAGGGTCTTTAAAGGCAAAAACCACATCTAGGTTGACATACCTGCAAGCAAGGAGGGGTACAGAATCTGAAATGAGGAGTTAGCGAAACAATGCAATGAGTACATTGGCATTTCCCACAGTACTTTCCAGGTTGGCATAGCAGCAAGCAAGCAGAAGGGAAGTGGGTCAAAATGATACTAGTTGAGTACAAGTTAGAGAATGGTTACTAATGTCTAGACAATCAATCTCTGACAGGGTACATTGCCCAAGAAAAATGAGAATCAAAGAGAACAATTTTATACTGTGTAATAATTGCCTTTTGTGTTGCCAAACATGCTATGCTAAGCAACTATTGATAGGTAGAGAGGCGGAGTGTTGCCACTGGAGAAGCATTTCTTATGGAACATGGAGTCTCGGGGTAAAATGGAGTCTGTTTGGTCATGGCCCATAACGCCTGCCATTTTCCAAGCTTCCTGCCTTATCTTGTTGACTTTGTTTAGTTCCCTCTCCTTATGGGTCCAGCTCCCTTGAGTAATATAGCAAGGGCAAGGACAGAAGTTTGAGCAGGAAACTACCTGAATGCCCCTACTCCCAGGGCTATTATGCCAGGAGCATGAGCTTAGCCTATTCCAGTATTTGCATCCACTAAGTATGATATGGAACTGGTGAGGCCATGTGGATGTGGAATCCCATGCAAGAACAGAGAAAATCAGAGGCAGAAACAAATGGTTCGCACTATCTTAGAAGTTCACAAATGAGCCAATTTGGGATTACCTAATATTCTGCCCTCTTCTTGCTAATAATTTTGCTCTTTAGTACTATCTAGGTCTCTTATTAGTACTAGGATAGTCTGTCTCACCTCTGGGGTGACCCAGCATAATCTGCTTCTGTCACTGAAATTTCACTAGATTTATCTTTTTATTTCCTTGAATTATTATTTCATTAAACTGTACAGAGAGATTTGATATTCTACACAACTGTAGAGGGGTGGCCAGGCTAACTGCTATAATAAACAAATCCAAAAAGCATTTGTGGCTAGACACAATGGTTTAGGTGTTGCTCATAGCACAGACCACTCTAGGTTGGGAGGTGATCTTTGGGAGCTGTTTCATGCAATCATTCAAGGACAGGCTCTTGCTATTAGTGGCACCATCCTCCTCTATTTGTAGCTGGCAGAATGGAAAAGAGAAGTGGAGAGAGCACACATCTCTGTATCCCCTGTGCCAGAAGTCACAACTGTAAACTTGCTCACATTTACTGGCAAACCCTAGTCACATGACCCTCCCAGGGAGGAGACAGGCTAGGAAGTGAGGTTTGTACCCAAGAAGGAGAGAACATGGATGTGGAGCGGACTATCACCACATCCTTGTGTGGGGCCTGGACAATCTTTCCTTCACAAAAACTCAAGCTGACCATTTTCTTCCAAATGTGTACAAACGTTATCATGCTTCTGAGGCAAGAGGTTTACATTTGCTACTGTAGAAATCATTTAGATTTGCATTGACGTTACTGGTTTTCTACTAGCTTTGTCTTTCTGTTTCTATTGTTTGGTGCAAATATGTTTTCCATCAGAACATTAGGCCTGTTTTCTCCCAAAATATTACTTTAATTTGAAAACAGGCATATTTTAGTGGCATTTTCAATATGCCCACAATACATGCTCTCACTGGTTCCCATGATACTTCTATAAAAATATAATAAGAGAAAAATCAGGACTAAATGAATATGCAATTTGAAGTATGAGTACCTGAGGTTAGAGAAAAATGAATACAATATGATATTAAATTAACAGACAGTTCAGGGAATCCCAGAAGTATTATTTTTCTTGTTTGGAATATGCAGGAAAGACAAAAGAGTTTTCAGAAATTACTGTGCACAGGCAGTGAACAAGTATTTACTGCACACTTATGCTGAAACTTGTTCTAAATGTGTGTATTTCCTCTAGACCAAGTCTAGTTTTTGGCGTCTGTTTTAAGAACCCATGTCTATATAGTTGGAGAATCAATTGACACAATGATTTTATCAGTCTAACTGGTGATTTTTCTGGTACCGTAAACCTAACTAAGCCTCTTTGGGCATGAGGACTTGGTTGAACTTACTTGACTTTGATGCTTATAGAAATAAGATAGTATTTCAGAGATCACTAACAGGTACAACTAAAGATCAGTTCACTACAGAATTTAAAGTCTCTAGTAGTTATACAGCCTCCAGCTAGAACTTCTGACTTGATACGTGCTCATATCAAATTCAGTCCTCAGATTTTTTTTTGTTGTTGTTATTTTTACCACTTTCTGTTTTTTCTCCTTAGGTTTGACTTGCTTTGATTCTGGCCTGAGTTCCAGGATGCTTTGTTCTTGGGATCAGACATGACCAAAAGTTGACCTCATGAGCACATCAACCTCTTCAGCTGCCATGCTCCTCCGGAGGCTGCGGCGACTCTCCTGGGGCAGCACTGCTGTCCAGCTTTTCATCCTAACAGTGGTGACATTCGGCCTGCTGGCCCCCTTGGCCTGTCACCGACTTCTGCACTCTTACTTCTACCTACGCAATTGGCATCTGAACCAAATGAGCCAAGAGTTCCTGCAACAAAGTTTGAAGGAAGGGGAGGCTGCCCTTCATTACTTTGAGGAGCTGCCTTCTGCCAACGGCTCAGTGCCCATTGTCTGGCAGGCCACTCCTCGGCCCTGGCTGGTGATCACCATCATCACTGTGGACAGGCAGCCAGGCTTCCACTATGTCCTGCAGGTGGTATCCCAGTTCCACCGGCTGCTGCAGCAGTGTGGCCCGCAGTGCGAGGGGCACCAGCTCTTCCTGTGCAACGTGGAGCGTAGCGTGAGCCATTTTGATGCCAAGCTGCTCTCCAAGTATGTCCCTGTGGCCAACCGCTATGAGGGCACTGAGGATGATTACGGTGACGACCCTTCGACCAACTCCTTTGAGAAAGAGAAACAGGACTATGTCTATTGTCTGGAATCATCACTGCAGACCTACAACCCAGACTACGTCCTGATGGTAGAAGATGATGCTGTTCCGGAGGAGCAGATCTTCCCAGTCTTGGAGCATTTGCTACGGGCTCGCTTCTCCGAGCCACATCTCCAAGATGCCCTGTATCTAAAGCTGTATCATCCCGAGAGGCTTCAGAACTACATCAACCCAGAGCCCATGCGGATCCTGGAGTGGGTCGGCGTGGGCATGCTGCTAGGGCCTTTGCTCACCTGGATATACATGAGGTTTGCCAGCCGTCCGGGCTTTAGCTGGCCTGTCATGCTCTTCTTCTCCTTGTATAGCATGGGGCTGGTTGAACTCGTGGGCCGGCACTATTTCCTGGAACTGCGGCGCCTGAGTCCTTCCTTGTACAGTGTGGTTCCTGCCTCTCAGTGTTGCACCCCAGCCATGCTCTTCCCTGCCCCTGCAGCCCGCCGGACCCTCACCTACCTGTCCCAGGTATACTGCCACAAGGGCTTTGGCAAGGACATGGCACTGTACTCACTGTTGAGGGCCAAGGGAGAGCGGGCCTATGTGGTGGAGCCCAACCTGGTGAAACACATTGGGCTCTTCTCCAGCCTCCGGTACAACTTTCATCCCAGTCTGCTCTAGGGTGCCAAGAAACGCCTTTCTGAAATTGGCCACTTCCTGGAGATTTAAATATTGAGTTCTTTCTTGAAACACCGTTGCTTGCAAATATTTCATTGTTTAATGTTGCTAGGAGTAAAGGCACTGGGACAGCTGAGGGACGCATACAGGTCAAGAGCTTTGGCTTTGGTAGCCCCTGGCAGGAGCAGCAGTTTGCCACAGGTCTGGCCCTGTCTCCCTCCACACAGCCACACTGCCTCATGCAGTCGGTCCCACCCACTGAGGGTACATTTAAATACCAGTTATATTCTCCTGTTGTTTGTAAGCTCTTCTTTGTGATAGAGCTTGTGACTGCCAAAAATCTTGTGCACAACTGTTTTAGGATTTTAAGGATAGAATCTGGTGAAAGATGAGATCTTTCTGATGAATCTCTTTCTCATCGGTTACGAGAATGGATGTATGTTTAGAATGTAAGCCTAAAGAGGCAGGACCATGTTGATATATTCCATTTGTTTCCTTGACCTGGTGTAATAAAAACTGTTAAAAGATGGACAGTGCCTGGCATTTTGTAGGCAGATGATTTGGCATTTTCTATGGGTAGCACATTGATAATTGATATTATTAGTCACAGTCAGATCTGGAGGAGCTTTCTGAATCATCAAAGTCCACTTGCTTCTGTTCAGTAGTAACTTAATATTGATTTTTTGTCATATTCTTATTCTTTGGCAATTGGACATTTCAGTAGGGTGAACTCTGTCCAAGTAGCAATCCTTTTCCCTAACTTTGCTGCCTAACAGTTCAACCACAGTTCTTTTTCTTCTGGTATTTGGTGATGTAAAAGAGAAGGCATGGATCTTATCTCTTCCAAGCCCTTGGGCAAGTCATCTGGCCCCTCTGGGTCTCCTTTTCTTCACATGTAAAGTGAGGACAGTAGGACTTACCTTGTAAAGTATACTTGAAGATTAAATAGCAAAATGGATATGAAACATAAGCAAATGCTTAGCCCATGGAGGACACGTGGCAGCCATTTTTTCACTGTTGTAATAAGCTGTTTTAGTCAGCTTTTCATTGCTGTGACCAAATGGCCTGACAAGAAAAAAAAATGTAGAGGAAGAAAAATCTATTTGGGCTCATGGTTTCAGAGGTCTTAGTCCATAGACGCACTGACGTCATGGTTCTGGGCTCAATGTGAGGTGGAAGGGCATGGTGGAAGAAAGCAGTTCAGCACATGGTAACAGAAAGCAGAGAGTGAGCTTGGCTCACCAGGGACAAAATATATACCCAAAGGCATGCCCCTTCCCCTGGCCTGTAACATACCTCCTTTAGCCACAACCTTACTGGTTACAGTTAATGCTCAGTTAATCCATATCAGGATTAATCCACTGATTAGGTTACACCTTTCATAATCTAATCATTTCACCTCTGAACATTCTTGCATTATCTCACAAATTAGCTTTTAAAGGATACCAAAGCCTATGAAGTTTGGTAGTTTTACACAAGCACATAAAACTCAAGTGTGTTTTGGATGAAGGTGCTAGTGATGATATTTAAAGTGTGACATAGGGCATGGGGCTGAAACCTTCAGAGCATCTGGTTCATACCAAACATTTAGAAGAGAGGCTGACTTTTCACTGTGGCTTCTAAAGATTTATGCAGCTCAGCTTTCTAGCAGTCCCACCTCTGACTAAGCCAAAGTCAGAACTGTTCATTCAAACTGGAAATGCCCTGAGATTCCTGTTGAACCTATCCCCAGACTAGCATCTGAAAACTACTTTTCTCAAAAATTACAAATGTGGGTTGGGGTTGTGACTCAGTGGTAGAGCATTTGCCTAATATGTATGAGGCACTGGGTTCGATTCTCAGCACCGCATATAAATAAATAAAATCCATTGATGACTAAGAGAATACATTTTTTAAAGTTACAAATACATGTCCTTTGAAAATACTTAACTAGTGGCCAGCAAGTCCCTATTAAGAATGGAGGATTATATGAGGGAGTTCCAGCAATGTTTCAATGCCACATCTTCCACTTGTTTTTAAATTTCCATACTAAGCTTCTGTCTTGGTCTGCTTAAGAACACTGAAGGAAAATGTAGGGATTGACTTCCCACGCTCTACAGAGGAAAAAAATGAGATCCAGAGATGTTTAAAAGCTTCATACAAATAAACAGCAGCAGAGCCAGTAGAGAAACAGGACTTCTGACTTTAAGCCTGTGTACTTTATCTTTCTCTTCTTCTTCTCCTCCTCATCCCTCCCTCTTCCTTCTCTTCTTCTCCTTCTTATATATTTTTTTTAATATTAGAAACCTTTATTGAGAACATGGCAAACAGTGAGTTGAAAATAAGAGTCCAAGGAGGCTGAGGAAACCAAAGTGAAGAGCAGACGGATCAAATGATGAGCCAAAGACATTTCAAATTACTGTTGATACTTAAGGCAATTTTTAAAAATGAGGCCTGAAGAAAAAAATCTTTTCTGGAGCATGAAGAAAATATATTGAAATCTGGATAGACTAAAAGAGCTAAATTGGGGCTGGGGTTGTGGCTCAGTGGTAGAGCACTTGCCTAGCATGTGTGAAGCACTGGGTCCGATTCTCAGCACCACATATAAAAAAACAGATAAATAAAGGTCCATCAATAACAAATAAAATATTTTTTAAAAAGAGCTAAATTGTCTACCCAAAGTCTATATTAGCAGGGACCTGTTTTCAGCAGGTAAGTTTATTTATAAGTAAGAACCTCTTGTAACATTATCCTGTTTTGTTTTAAGAGAATATATAACTCCCATCCTTGCAGAGTTAGTCCATAAGGCCTTAGTGACCCCATGGAAATATGAACCTATCTCTGCAAGATAGGTGCACTGTGTTACAATGCACTGTGAACGCACATATAAACACCTGCCTCCCTTCCCCCCACTAATTGTGAATGCCTTGAGTGAAGGGGCTGTGGCTCATTCAATTTTATATATAGGATGACATTTATTAGGCACTCAATACTTTTCTTCACATGAATGTTTCAATGAAAATGATTTTATAATATCACTACTATTTAGATTTTAAACATCCCCATATGACCCATCTCCAAGTTAAAAACCCCAAACTGCTACCAAGTTTACTGTGCTTGTGACAGTATAGTGCTTCTGAATTTTTTTGTAAGCACACATTCTTGATTCGCTAATTTTCATAGTAATGACACAAACTGGGCATTCTCTTTAATGGAATACTTGCTTGGAAGTTACTTTATTATTTTCTTCTTTTTCAAAAGTTTGTCTCACAGCACAGCTGCTTTTTTTCTGACAGACATTCTGGCTGTACTGCCTCATTATAAAGTTCTTCTGCTTTTTATTTGTGGATTCATTTTGGTTTTCTCCCTCACAAATTCCTTTCGGTCTGTTTTTCCAGCCATAGCAGTTGCTAGTCTTGTCTCCTTGTCAGACTTTGGCTTTTTATAAAGATGTTCAATGTCCCAAAGAGAAAGTAATTCACCTCTGGGTTCCTCATCACTGTCTATTTCAATGTATTTTCTTTTGGGGGGCTTTCCCAGGGCAGCATCAAGTTTTTTTCCTTATTTGGGCCATGCAGATTTTCTGAAAGTTTTCCTGAGTTAAAACTCGACTAGCGCTGATGGCTGCAACTTTCTTGATGGGCATGCTGTTCAGCTTCTTGGAAATTTCTTGCTCTTCATCAGAAAAGTGGTGCACATCAACCCATTCACCATCGGCATCCTCCTCCTCACTGGTACTTTCCTATCCATCTTCATCATTTTCAGTTTTCTCTTCTTTCTCAATTTCTAGAAGCTCAGTTCCTGGAATGAAATCTTTAGCATCCAATTCACCATATTCTTGTACTCTTGCTTCAACAGAGGTTTCTCTAGGTTTACCCTGGGATTTCTTCTGCAACATCTGAGGGTTCCGTGTCTGAAAGAGCTGAATCAGAGTTCTAGCAGACATCATTACATTCTTATCTTTGTGTGTCTTATGTCCAGGTCTTGGAGAAGTTCTTCAGTCATGGCTACAGGACACCAGGCTGTTATCTCCTCCATAGCACTGATTCCTACTGTCATGACTTCCCCAGAGTTCTTGTCAGTAACAAAATTGTTGGCCATAGTCATGAGCAATGATTGAACAATCCCTGGGGGTACTAGGTGATGAGAGGCTTGGGTAGCAAACATAAGGATCTTTGTTACTTCGCTCTAGTGGGGCTGTTGAAACCTTTGCAAGAAGGGATGAAAGTTGAAGAGAAAAATCTCGTGAATTCCCACCAGTCTAGAGATGAGGAATCATGAGCATCATCTTCACTTCAAACCTTTCCTTAGAGCTCTCCAGATGCTTTGGTAGTTTTTCTGCAAAATCTTGGGGATCATGAATCAAGTGAACAGCTGAAAAGTTAAACACCTCTGGAGTTTTTTTCTTCCTCTTTTGTTTCTTGAGTATTTTCATTGTCTTTTCCAACCTTTTCTTGTTCTTGGAGTTCTTCTTCCCTGTGGCATACTGCACTAGCAGTTCTCTTGCTGTTTTAGGGCCTTCATCCTCAGATTCTGAGTCACTGTCCTATTTCTTGTCTTCATCTTTCCCAAGGAAGAATGTCAAAGCAGCAACTAGTATCTTGGTGACCTGAGAGAAGCATGTAGTTGTGATAACATTTAACAGTTTGGGCATCATTCCAGATGTTCCTTCTGTAGAGTTCTATCATCACACCCAAAGATATCTTGGCTGCAGTTGCATTGCTATCTCTTAAAATGGCATAAATAAAATTCTGCAAAACTATATTCATTTTATTGTTCTTGTGTTTTGCATTTGTATGCTTTTAATTTTTTTTAATTTTAGTTCTAGATGACACAATACATTTCTTTTATTAATTTACTTTTTTTATGTGGTGCTGAGGATTGAACCCAGTGCCTCACCTGCATGAGCCAAGTGCTTTGTCACTGAGCCACAATCCCAGTCCATGCATTTATATTCTTGATATCAGTTACAAATGTGTGTATAAAGCCTTTTGCAGAAGCTTATCATGGCAACGCAGAAGTTAAAAGAAGAGCTCTAGTAAACTTGATGGATTGATGAGATTCTTATTTCTCAGCCAGATCAAAGCTTTGCAAAATGTCATTCAAAAATCTGAATCCAAGACTGTAATGATTGTAAGAGAGAAGACCTTTCAGCTCTTGAGGAAAGTTACTTAGACGGTCCTGGGTAGCAGTGACCAGTCTGTGTCATAAATGTCACCAGCTCCAACTCTGCTGGGTTTATTTGGCTGTAAAATGAAAATCTCCACACTGGATTTGTAGTGATTATACTACTGGAGAAACTCCTCCATGTAGGCCAGCGGGTCCCGCCTCATCTGATTCTGTGACTGCGGCAGATCATTGGGCACCCTGTTGTTTTTGCTGGACACATTGGCTGTAGATTGGCTTCCCCGGCAGCAGTTTTAAAAAGGTTCACACAGCATCCAGCAGCCAGTCACTCCCAGCTCCTGCCTGGACTCCTGTGCATGTGCTTTTCTTTAACCACATTATTGTGCTCACAGTCTCTTATAAAATCTGATAATAACCCAGACTAAATAATGTCTGTTTGCTAAGATAGTAGAAACCCATTGTTAAGTTAGTCTCAGTCTGTGTGTTCTATTGTTATAGTGAGCTGTCATTTATCCCAGCAACGTCCCAAGTGATTGGAGTGACTAGAAGGCTTCTTACAATGTTCAGATTCCACTTCTTCATTCCTCCTCCTCCTCAAGTAATTGGTTCACCCCTGGATTTTACAATTGAACCATCTACAACATGCTCATTAGAGTTTGTTACATTAGTAATTGGGTCTTCTCATGAAAGGTTTTGACCCATGTCAAGAGAGGCACTCTAAGCCAGCCAGGCCCAACATGCTGGTTTACCTTTCTGCTCTAATTCAGTTGTTCATTGCATGTAAATATCCCCTGCCTAACGACTCCATTCTGGGTGATTCGGGTCATCCTTGTCTATTTTCTTCAGCTGTACGCCAATATGTTTTCTGCTGTTGATCTTAGCAAACCATTCTTGGACATTTCCCCCACCCATTTCTAGATCCTCCTCCATCTTGTCCCTTATTCCTAGAGTCAAATTTTTGCTTCAGGCATCTGAAAGCTTTATACCAAAGCTGAAGTCCATTTAGTCCCAAGAGGCAGAGGAAAGCTGAGTACCCTTCCCACACCAAGGGACAAAGGTAGAGGTCTTTGTTCAGGAGGGTAGAGACCTATAATAATCTCACCTGCCTTTCAGAATTTAAATTATAGTTAGGCCCAAGAAATTTCTTATCTTGATGGAGTGTATTTGCATAGACATGAAATTCAAAATAAAAGCATGCTATCTACTGAGGCTTTCTGAAAAGACTTTGGACATTCCCTTTTCTAGGGAAATTTTTCTGATATCGCAAATAGCATGCACCCCCCACCCACCCACCCACCTACACACAGTGGTAGGGTGCACAGGTAGCCATTGAAAAGTACAGGCTGCTGATTGTACAAGCAACCATGGTCATTGGCCACAGCAGTGTCAGGATTTGATTCTTTCTCTGGATAAAAACAAATTTGGGGCCACCCAGAGCGCCCTACCCCTCACCTATATAAATAGTGCAACAATGGTAGTCATTCCTTCATTCTTTCTAGCCTCTTGGCCTAAACTAAGTAAGTTGTGGAGCTGCCAGGGTTAGTATACATGTCTAGATGATTTCCACTGGCAATAGCAGGAAAAGGCAAGGGTACCACAGCCCCAAAGAGGAAACCCAGTGACAGAAACACACAGACAGGGACCTGCCCCCAACACACCCACTGAAAACAAAACCATAATAACAACAAGGTGAAAAGTAGCCATGTGTGGAGCTATGAAAGATCCTTTTTACATATCACATCCCTTCTCTCTTGAATACATGTAAAAAAAGAGTTCTAATTCAGTTGTACACAGGAACCAACTCTCACTTTCTAGACCTTACTCTTTGTTCTTCATTCTAGTTTTCTTTTCTAGGCCTATTTCTCTTTGTTCCAGTATTTCCTCCTTTATTTCTTTTTTAAGATTTTCACTGTGGGTCCCTTTACTCTTCCTCATTCATTCATTGCTTACTAGTCACGTACTCGAGTATTGTTCTATGAGTTGACAACAGAGCCATTAATGAAACAGAAGACCCCTGACCCTGTGGAGCTTCTGTTCTGTGGGGGGAAGTGGAGGGGGAAAATCAAAATAACAAATAAGAGAATTTCAGGTAATGTTCAGAGCTGTGAAGGAAGTGGCCAATGTGGTGGGAGTGGGGAAAGGTTGGGCCACTTTAGATAGTATGCAATGTCTTCTAGAGGAGATGAAAATTTACTCAGACCTGGATTATAGGGAAAGGTTTAGCTAAGGGGAAAACATTCCAGATCGTGCAAAGGCCTTGCTATAAGAACCAGTGTAGAAAGTCAAAGGAATGGAAAGAAAGACAGTGTGGCTAGAACTTGAAGTATGAGAATGGGTGGTAAGCCGTGAAGTCAGCTTGCAGGGCCAGATCACATCAGGCCTGGTATTGGAGGTGTCTGAATTTTATTCTAAATGCAATGGGAAGCCAGGTCCTAGCAAGTTAATGAATCACTTTTCCCAGAGCATTGACTACCCATAGTTTTGGTCCTTTGAATTCTCTGTAGGCTGGTCCTATAAAGATACATGGAAGACATATTACATAAGACAGTGTGAGATACCAAGAAAGGTGCAGACACTGCTTCACAAGACAGATGCAGAGACTGCTTCACCAGACATCTTTGTTCTCTTCCATCTTTCTGACACCTTAAAGCTACCCTGTGTGTCACATACTTAGGCCATCTGTTCTTTTTGATAAATTGGTTCTTTTTGATAAATATATCATTTGCTTCTGGATTTTTATCACTTTTTATTCCCAACTTGTTAATATAAGTGCTTTCTGGTGAATAAGTTCATTCTTTTGTATTTTTTCTGTAGGTTGCTAGGAAAAAGACCAGGAAAATCTGTCATTCCAAAACATAGATTCCCATCCATTGCAGAGTGATGATTCAGAACAACGAATCTGCAATTCAGTTACTGGAGTGACATGCAAGCAACACCACTTTACCACTACATCTGTAATACATGTACTTTATTCCCCTTTAGTTCTATTAAATTACTAACCATGATTGACATATCCCTAAAGGTTTTCCAATAATTTCCTACCCACCCACTTCCAAAAAGACTCCAATTAATAAGCAATTCTCAGCAAATTTCATTATAGTTGGGATAAAAAACATATATACAAATGATTCATATAGCTTTAAATTACCCAATTTTACATCATGTGTTGCTGTAACTCACAATGCGTCATAGTGCATGTAAAAATCCCACAGTAATCAATTTCAATTAAAATGCCTCTCCACCCAAATTAGGTTGCCAATTAAATAAATTCTCCTAAACAAGGACTGTACCTAAGGTAAATTAGATTGATCCTTTCACATTGGTATTCTCTAGTTGCACTGTAGTATTCTCACCACTTTCTTTTCAAACAGTAATAAAAAGAATCAGTCTACATGTTTCTGTTTAAAACACAGCAAAATCAGTTATAATTCCCTATTATGTGTGTGTTTGATGGTGTGTGTGTATGTGTGTGTGTGTGTGTGTGTGTGTGTGTGTGTGTATACTTCAGCTGGTATTTTAATATTTTAATTCCCCTGAAAAGAAATACATAGAAAGAATCATGGCTTTTCAAAGGATTTCCTTTTAGGCATGTTACTTACAGAAGTAGGATTCTCTTTTTCTGGTTTTACCCAAGCAGGCAAGACATTGCTGATATTCCAGTTTTCACACCATCCAGTCTATGTAGATTTCTTTTTAGGAACATGTTTGTGCAATTCCTTTTGTCCTTCTCAATAAAACTCCTCTCTCCAAAATCCATAGCCTACTGGGTTCTGAAAAATCTTGGCTTCTGTCTAGCTCCCATGGGATTTATCATCAGGGTGGAGGATTCCACCATCTTCTGTACTGTACATGTAGAGTACCTCCATCTTGAGTAAGAAAAGGAAAAAGCATCTGTGTTAGCTTTTCTGTCCCTGGGACAAGATAACTGAGATAATCAACTTAAAAGGAGGAAAGGTTTACTTTGGTTCCCATGAGTTTCAATCTCTGGTGATTTGACCATGTTGCTTTGGGTCTGTTAGGGCACAGTAAGTAATCATGGCGGGAGTACATGACAGAGGAGGATGATCACCTCATAGTGGCTGTAAGTAAAAGAGAAAATTGAGGAGGCTGAGGACCCAATACCACCTTCAAGGGCATACCCTCCGTGGCCTAATTTTCTTCCATTAGACCTCACTCCTGAAGGTCCCACCATCTCCCAATATTGCCACAGACTAGCAACTAAGCATTCAGCACATGGACTTTTAGGGGGCATTAAGATTCAAACCACAGCAGCATCTATATTTTAAAACTTATAAAAAAAATTGCATGTGCCCATGTCACGTTAAAGTTTATATAGTTTGTGTTTTATTCTGCAAGGAAATACATCAAACAAGTTAATCATAAATAAGTTTAGATTTAGCAGTTTATCTTCATCTTAATGAATGCCTAAATCCTGTTAGCCACATGCATTCAGATGACTCAAAGCTTTTTTTCTTCTCTAATTTAGCCGAACTGTTGGCTGAAATGCCCTAATCTGGAGAAATGACTACCATCTTTGAAACAGAAAAGGCTCTGAAGAGATTAGAATCACATTATCATTCATTTTACCAGATAACACTGCAGGAAGAAAAGAGCTATTTCAGTCAAACTAATTCCTCATTGTCACACTTGAAACATTAATCCTCAAGCTGAGGCAGACATATATTAAAATTCAGAATTGCACCTCAGGACTCCTTTAGGACAAATTAATTTTTGTTCCATTAAATGCAGCGGGTGTCACATCTCATATATCAATTTGTGTTTATTAAGTGCCTACGGGATGACAGGAGCTGTGCTGAGTGACAGAGACACAAAGGTGAGTGAATAAGACATGCTTACTTCCTTTCAGAACCTGGTGTCCAGTGGGGGAGTTAGGACAGTGAGGTGAATCGTGGGATGTCAGCGTCACAAGGTGCTGTTTGTAAGTTGCCCCAAAGCACTGAAACTTTAAGATACCCCAAATTTCCTCAACAACTCTGCAAATTCTTTGTGTGTGTGTGTGTGTGTGTGTGTGTGTGTGTGTGTGTGACAATCATACGTTTTAAAGAAGAGTTGACTCTCAAAGGACTTTACTAGTTCAGATATGACTTACCTTATTGGCACATAGCATGTGAACCCCCAAAGTCCCAGTTACTTACTTCTAGGAACCTGCAAAAAGGCACCTCATATCTTTGCACTCATAAAGAAGCTTACTAGCTACAACTGTTACACAAGAATCTATTTTATCTCCCCTCTCCTGTTCTGGCTCCACACTGCCTGCCAAGTAACTCTAAAGGGGCCCTCTCTCACCCCTGCTTAAAGAAGCTCTTTTGAGAACACTAGGACTGTGCCAAGGGGACTAGTTTTCAATGTTTCCCCAACGGCCACTTCCCCAGGCTAGGATAAACTGTGGCACAGCAAGGTCAGATGCCAACATCTTCTCACAACTAAGTTTATTTCTTGCTGTCACAAAATCTAATCAAGATCCTGGAAACTCTCTAGAGCAACTGTTTTCCATGTACCAACGCAGCAATTTAGGCTGAGGGAACTTCCACTGTCCTACAGCTATCTCATTAGAAGCAGAAACCCTCCCTGGTCAACCAAGCAGGGCTAAAAGAGATAGTTTAATGGTTACTCACCAACTCTTTTGCTTCAGAATACAATGGTCATAAATAAACACCATGGTTCTGCTTAACTGCAGAGAGTCAAAAATGCAGAGAGGTCTTATGTATGTTTGAAAGTGGAGGAGAGCAGATTTTGGTGAATACTGGTAATATCTACTTGACAAGTCATCACTGGGTTCTAGGAAAAAGCGAAAACCATTGCATTGTTTGGTGCCTGGTCCTCAAATCAATGCTACTTATATCCAGAATCTCAAAATGTTTTCTTGAGTAAGCTCTATTGTTTGGTTCTAATTTCTATTTCTATAGGGGTATTGACCTAGCCCAATGGTGAGGGAAAATGTTGAATGATCTCCACTCACAGATACTGCAACAAAGGTAGTCTATTCCATTTCTACCTATACTTTGAACTTCAGTCACTTTGACCCTAGTTGCCATCCTTCTGTTTTAGACACAATTTTTGACACTTTTAAAAATCCCTTTTTGAATAAAAAATCTTATTTAAGATTATTTATGGGAGTGTCAGGGTTTGTTTTTGTTGTGGTTTGTTTGTTTGTTGTTTTTTGCTATATTGAGGATTGAACCCAGGGCCTCACACTTGCTAGATAAGTGCTCTACCACTGAGCTCACATCTCTTCAGGGACTCTGAATTGAGGGATATGCAGATAAGAACAATGCTGTTTATCAAGTAGCTTTTTTTTTTCAGCAAAATTTTAGAACATACAGAGCCTACAATTCCTCAAAACATTCTCATTGCTGCAGAATCTCTACAAAGGGGAAAACTGAGGCAACTGAAAAACAGAAGTTGCAGTTACAGACACTTCACCACAGAAGATGGCAAGTAGGGACATGAAAAGATGTTCTACCGCATTAGTCCCGAGAGAAATGCAAATGAACCACAATGAGAGAGAGCCACACACCCACAGAATACCTCACATTTTAAAAACCATACTGGGTGCTGATGAGGCTTCAATTGCCTCTGTACACAGTGTGGAATTCTATACCACTGGTAGGAATATAAAGTCGTGCAGCCACTTTGCAAGACAATAGGCTATTTCTTGAAAAAGTGAACTATACATCTATCATTTGATCAGATCCAGCCATTGCACTCTTAGTTATATGCCCAAGAAAAATGAAAATATATGTTCACATGAAGACTTGTATGTGAACAGTCATAGAGCTTTAATTGTAATAGCTCCAGTCTGGAAATCACTCTAGTGTCCATCAGCAGCAAATGGACAGATTAAGGACTAGTTGTACAATGGGATACTACTTGGCAATGAAAAGGAATGAATTTCTGACGTGTGTAACAATATGGATAAACCTTAAAATAAGTATGCTCAATGAAAGAAGACAGATTTTTTTAAGATTATGTATTATATCATGTAATTTATGAAACATTCTAGAAAATGCCAACAAGCCACTACAAAGATAGGATGCCAGTGTTGCCTCAAGATGAGGATGGAGTGGGGCAAGGCAGGGAGAAAAGGTACGTTAGGAAACATTTAAAGATAATTAATACGTCCAGTACCTTGATTGCAGGGATGGTTTCGTAAGTGTATACATGTATCAAAACTTAGCAAGTTTTACACTTCACATACATATGCAGTTTATTAGGCCAATTATATCTCAATGTTGTTATTTAATAAGACTTTTATATAGTGGTTTTTGCACCAGCTAAAAATGAAAGACCTGGCTTGCAAATTTTCATTAAGTTTCAAATTACTTTTTGGAAATTATCCTAAAAGTACAGGTCAGCAGACAGGAGAGGTGAGTGCACTGGGTTACCTGTCACTCCACTGTGCTATTATCTGTTGGTTTGTTCACAGTTTCTCTAATGAATTCCTTCAAAAAAGTCCAGGTTTAGAAAAAAGAAAAAGAAAACAGTGGGAAAAGCTTTTAAAATCCATTGCATCATCTGATCTTAAATGCCCACTAGCTATTCCATTTTTTGAACCTAAGATTATATTAATGAGGAATTTTTCAAATATACTACTTTTTTGAATTGAAATTTCCCTCAGTTATCAAAGACCCACCATATTCCTAACTTTCTTGACAGTCTTTTCTTCTTCTTCTTCTTCTTCTTCTTTTTTTTTTTTTTAGGGGTTGTGGTGCAAATGAAGTATATTGATGGCACACTAATCATCAGATGCATTCCAGTTTCTAACATATTCAGAAGGAAGGTTTGGCATACTCATTGTCACATGTAGTCCTAGGGTTGAGGAAAAGTGTGCATAGGGCCACTCTTTATAAATTCAAGTTGCCTGGGCTGTGGTGGTTTCAGCACGAGGGCTAGACTCAAGCATCAATCATCTTAAGGTAGAAGCAGGACACTAAAACCCCGATTTCATACTGAACACTGGCATTTTTTCCTATTTCCAGATTCCACAGAATCCCTGATGCTGAGATTGTAGCCAGAATCCAGCTTATTTCTTAAAAATGTAAATTGATATTCACTTGTTTATTCATTCACTCAACAAAAATTCACTGTGCACCTGACACTGTTCTAAAGATAGAGCAAGGAATAAGACAGATGAGGGTTCCAGATATCATACAGCTAATATTCTAGCAAAAAAAAAACAAGTTTAAAAAATATGTACAGATGGAAAATGGTTTGGATTAACTGTAAGAACAAGCAACACTGTTTTAAGGGTATAGAAGGTGTGTGGGCTGTTTCTACTAAGATATGGTAGAGGCTTCTCTGAAGGAACAGTGAGTGATACCAATGAGCAGGCTGTGTGAACATCTGGAGTGTAGGATCCCAGACAGAGGCACAGCAAGTGGCATAAGTTCCTGAGGTGGACCCAAGCTTGGTCTGTTGAAGGAACATTGTCAGTATGGAGTCAACAAGAAAGGGGAAGAGACCAGCGATGAGGTGGAGAAGCAAGGTCTTATAGGCCACAGAAAGAAGCTGGCATTTTATTCTAAGTGTGATGGGAAGCTGTGAGGGAGGTGGAAGGTTTCTGTATCCTCCACTGGAAGTGCTGAAAAAAAAAAAATCTGGGCACAGGTTGACATCAGCATTCTTATCTAATCGCTACTTCAAACACCCAGATTGCTTCTGTTCAACCACAGAATAGAAAAGTAGAGAGAAAACTGCATTTATGCTAGCAACCAAGAAAAGAAAATAGTCACTTGCTAGAGACTTAGGCAGATTTCTACATGACAGAAAGGGAAAAAAAATGGTATTGCTACCTATTGCAACTCGGCTACAAGAAGGAACAACTTGGAAGAGGCCTGGAGCCCAGCACCATCCACCCATTTATTTTGGAGCTAGAACTGGAGGTAAGAGGGGAGCAAGAGATGGGCTAGGGGCATGTCTACACCTCCCTACAACCACTCCAGGACAGACTACCCAATATTAGGGGTTGTACCAAACAGGTTCTTCCAGTGTCACTTACTGTCACCGTGCCTTTGGTAAGGCTAAATATGCTTGGCAAATATCTGAGGTATTTGCTTTGGCTGGTTGTATAGATCCAGCCTGCCACGACTGCAGCTAACTTGAGTCACAATCACCACGATGACTCCAGAGTAACACCCGTTAGCTCTCCCCATGTATTTTCATAGCAAATTATAAATAGACAAATCCATTAGAGTGTCATCAGAAGTGTGTGTGACTCTTTGATATTACCTAAGATACACCAGGTACTTTTTGGCTAGAATGTATAGAATATAGAATATTCTAGAATGGCTAGAATAGAGGTCCTTCTGACCCAAATTGCAGGGATCCACCAGGTCTTGCTGCTGCTCAGGACCACACTTCTGTCACTTAAGTCTTGAATTAATCCTGGATCTATCTGCCTCTTTTCTTCAGTCTCATGGCAACTTCAAGTCAGTTCTCATGTACTGGGATTAGGATGTTTCAGAACACTAGTACCCAACAGGTCCAATCTTGTCAGGCAAAGAATAAAGACACGGGCCAAGCTACTTCTAATTACATAGCAGACAAGAAATTGAAGTTCTATTATGTGTGAATGAAGTTCCCAGCCACACCCACTTTTGGACCTGGCTCCTTCCACCCTATATCTAAATAGTTTGATGCCTAAACTGTCAAAGGAAGTCTCAAATAAAAATTTGGTTATATGTTCCTTCATTTGGATATCACACAAACTCTGCAGGACTTCATCTTAACTTTCCATGCAAGACAATCAGAAACTAACCTGGGCCTCCTTTTATAAGACTGTGCAAATGGAAACATTTATAGATGATAAAAAAAGATAAAAGAGAAGAAAAAGAAGGGACTCAATCTAGGAACCAGAAAAACATCTTTCAATGAAATATAGCTCCTATGACAAATAAGACATTTTAGAAAATTTCTAAACTGAGTTTTTGCAAGATTCAAAAGAACCTTGAAACTTCAAATCTAGAGCACAAAGTCATGGAAAAAGGATCTATATGGGCCAGTGAGCTGTGGAGAGTTTGAAAAATATGTCTGGATGACCGGTTTCTGAACTCTGTCTTGCCAACTTTTTTTTTTTTTTATCACAGTAAGTACATATAACTTTAACCATTAATTAATTTATTTTTATTTATTGTTTATTGTGGTGCTGAGGATTAAACCCAGAGCCTTGTACATGCTAAGCATTCTACCACTGAACTATAACTCCAGCCCTTAACCTTTAATTTAAAAAATAAGTAAATAAAATATACAAAAGTGTTAACCACATGGAATTTCCAAGTCACACAAACACAGTTTTTCCCTCTTTGGTCATACTTGATTTGGAGATGAGGGTTTGATAAAAGATGGACATCACAAAGCCAAACTTTTACTCATATATTTACCAGTTGACAAGAATGGACCCCATTTGTGGTGGGAATTTGTGACTTCCCAACTACTATCACAAATTTTAAGAATTGTGAAGTAGGCTGGCTTCTATTAATAAAACTGTAATAAAAATATAATCTATTGTGAGGATTCAGTTGAGATAATGTACAGATACACACTTAATATCTTGCATATAATGACATTCACGTCATCATATCTATCATATATCTCCATTCCACTCAGCCAAGAGAATCACATGCAGAGCCCTACTTATTATTGTTATCTCCACCTTATTCATTAGAATGGCCTTCTTTTCATGTACTAAAGAAAGCACTTGGGTTCAGTCCCTAATACCAAACACACACACACACACACACACACACATTTTGTATGTGTGCTCTTAGCTGCAATTCTATTTTTATTGGTGCAAATTAATTACACAGAATGTTGGGCTTCATTATGGCATACTGGTACAAGTATATAACACAATTTGATCAGTTTCAATCTCCAATGCCTCCTCTTCCCCCTCCCCTCCACTGTCCCCCCTTTTCCCTTCTTCTCTACTGTTGGTCTCCCTTATACTTTCATAATGTCCTTTTGTTTCCCCTACTAGATTCCATGTATGAGAGAAAAAACAGGACACTTCTCTTTCTGAATCTGGCTTACTTCACTTAACATGATGCTCTCCAATTCCATTCATTTTTCTATAAATGACACAGTATTCTTCTTCATGGCTGAACCCAACTCCATTGTGTATACAAACCACATTTTCTTTATCCAGTCATCTGTTGACAGACACCTAGGCTGATGCATAACCTGCCTATTATAAATTGTGCTGTGATAAATATGGGTATGCTTATATCTCTAAAGTGCTGACTTGGAGATATATATATATATATATATATAAGAGAGAGAGAGAGAGAGGAGTAGTGTAGCTGGTATTTCTGGTTTTGGTTTTTAGTAGAACCTCCGTACTGATTTTCGTTGTCTACCACCTTCTTTCAATACCTTGGGAAACGCCACCACTCAGATGACAAATTATGGCAAAAACACCCCAAATCATTATGTCATCTATCCTCCTGAGGCAAGCTAGAATAACTACACTAGGTGCATCCTTTTTCTGCCTATGGGACTTCACTCTGGTTTTTGCCTAGTCTTTTAAGTGGAGAGAGCAATTTTTTTTAAGTGGGAGGGAGATCCCACAACTTTCCTCCAGTGCCAGCTGTGTGGAAGAAAAGAGGGAAACAGTTCAAGGGAAAATGCCTACAAGAAGACATCTCCAAGTGTGTGAAGCATCAAAGCAATTATCCTAAGCTAGTTCTGTTTATGTTACCTTTACCCTTTGGAAATGGAGTCTTTCCAGGGGTCAGAGGAGAAAGCCTTGAGCTCCCTCTAGAGGATAAAGTGTGAGGCGCATGCTTCCCCAGACTTCAGCCCCTATATTTAACAGAGATGTCAGCCCTTCCCCAGAAGAGGCACCAGATCCAGCCTCCTTGATGCCTTGGGCACCTCTTTCTTACAGCACTCACCCCATCCTTCACTTACATCAAGTGCTGTCCTTGAGGGTAACAAGACTGTCCTTAAGTCTTCTCCATCCATTGTAATGGCTCCTGGTAGATAATAGACCCTCAGCAACTGTGTTTGTTAGAGGAATGAAAGCATCCACAGAAAACAAAAAACACTAAACTGCTGGAAGGCCATGCTTTATATTGCAATGCTTGTTTATTTTACCTATCTTCTTTTCTATTCTGTCCTCTATCTTTATTATAACTAATAACTTAAGCAAATACAATACGTAATTCTTATCCTTCAGGAGAGATTAGAATAATGAAACAAAGCCAGGTTTTCCTGACTTCAGATTCCACAATCAGTTAGCAGTCAGGCCACTTTACTGTTTCCTTTGGATGTTTTACTGGCTTCAGCTTAATGTCTGCAACTGCCTATATGCACACATGCACATTGCATACAAATTGGTAAAATCGAGATAACTTTGTCTGGTTTCCTGACTTATAAAAATGAACACTGATTGTAAAACCAAACAAAATAACACTGGTTCTCAAGCCTGATTGCACATTACAATCATCAGGCGGAATTTTTACCAGCACCCAAGCCTTACCCTGAACATTCTGACTTAATTGGTCTAGCATTCAGATGCATAACAGACTTTTTTTTTTTTTAGAGAGAGAGAGAAGAGAGAGAATTTTTTAATATTTATTTTTCAGTTTTCGGTGGACACAACATTTTATTTTATGTGGTGCTGAGGATGGAACCCAACACCTCGCACATGCCAGGTGAGCGCGTTACTACTTGAGCCACATCCCCAGCCTCAGACTTTTAATACACTGAGAACCATTGCAATATATAAAAAATGTAGAGAACAAATGTTGAATCTTTTATATCACCACTCAGAGATAACTACCACTGTTGAAATTTTGGTGAATTTCTTTTCTGTTTGCATGGAAACTCACTCCAACATTATAAAAAATATATCATAAAAATATTTTGTAATGTGGCTTCTTTTACTTGTTTGGTTTTTGCTTATGTTGTGGTGCTGGGAATGAAACCCAGGGCTTCACAAATGAAGGCAAATGCTCTACCTTTGAGTTACACCAGGCAAATGTTCTACTTTTGAGTTACACCCAGGCAAATATGCCAGGCAAATGCTCTACCTTTGAGTTACACCCCCAGATAGTTTGTTTTTTTACCCCAACTCCTCTGCCTCCATTATATATAAGTTTTATACCTTTATAGAATTACACTGTGTACATATTAATGTTAATACCATCACTTGAAAGCTCCTACTGATATTCGTATTTTAAAAATTTATTCTGTTAAAATCAACCCTGTACACATTGCTGAGCTGCTAGGCTTGTTAATATTATTTAATTCTCCAATCTGATTTATGCTTCAATATAGCTCTCTCCTCACCTATAGGAAGAGAGGAGAAGGAATGGGGGGAAAGATACAAAAACAAGTCCAAGAAACAGAAAACCTGGTGCTTTTATATCCTTGGCTCACTTTGGACACATTGGAATGATGAGGATGACTCCTCTAGCCTGTTTCCAGGAATGTCAGTGTGTGAGACCAAATACTACCCCACTTCCTAACCAGATTCCCCTGAAGCCTTTTGTGTGGTCCAGGGTTGGGCATAACAGTGAGTGGTAAGCTCTTTATCCTCTGGAGGATGGTTCACAGCAGGTAGTCAATTTGCCACAAGAGGTCACTAAGGAATAGAGGACCACAGCTTCTCTAAGAAACTCCTCGGGGCTGAACACATAGGTTTTTAGGATGTCTGTTGGTAGGGATCATAGTACCATAGTGATCTGTAGAACACCAGGGTCCTGGATTTATTATAGACACTGCTTTGCTGCAAGATCAAAGGAAGGCCTTTCTTTCCGCAATCATACCACAGCCATTGTTTCAGGAATTATCTTGCAATCCTAGAAAAGCTAAGGAAAGAGAAGGGATTAATTACATAGACTTTGGGGTCATAAATACAGTGATTATATTTCAACTCAGTAACTCTTTAACAAGTGAAATATACTTTCTAAGCTACCATTTCCTCTTCTGGGAAAAGGTAGTAAATATGGTATAACTACTAAATAGGAATTAAAATGTTTGGTACATGTTTACAGCTAATTAAATGTTAGTTGTTTTGTGTCTACATTTGGTGTAGGAGGGGAAATGAGTTTGAGGCATTTTAAATTAGAGGGGCTAGTGAAACATCACAATGAAGAAAATAGCAAGAGTATATATGTTTTGTAGTATGCATGTATGAAATATGCATATGAAATTCATATGCATGCGGGAACTACAAAACATACATAGTCATACACAGTCAATGGGAGTGTTAACTAAATAGAGAGGTATTCTTTCTTATTTATGCTATCTGGCAATGTTTTTTGTTTATTTGTTTCTTTGTTTTGTTTTTTAGTTTTAAATGGACACAATATCTTTTTATGTGGTGCTGAGGATTGAACCCAGTGCCTCACACATGCAAAGCAAGTGCTTTACCCACTGAGCTACAGCCCCAACCCTGGCAATGTGTTTTGAGAACTAAAAGTGTTCACATCAGTCAGGAAGCAAAATGCAGCAAAGATCTCAAAATACAACATCTTTAGATAGAAATGTTTTTCAAAAATCTCATGGAACGCCCAATAGGCAGGCAGTCTAGGGCTCTGCTCTCTGCTGGCTTTATGGGTGTTTCCTGTGCTTTTGTCACACAGGGCCCTCCACTCAAAAGGGTTCAAGGTTTGCTATTGCCATCTTGAAAGGCTTTAGTGATTTTAATATTTAAGTTTGTGTTATAAGTAAAGTCCAACAGGATAATGGAACAGGCACCTAATCAAGGGAATATATGGCATAATATGTTTGCATATGGTGTTGCCTCTGCTCTGTGAGCAGAGACTTGCAGAGGACCCTTGATGCACAGGAATGCAGGAGAGTCTCAGCGAAGGAGTACAGGGAAGATACCAAGCATCTGGAAAGGCCAAGCTTTCCATTCAAACCAGAGCTTGCTTTTGTTCCAGAAAAAAAAAAAAAAAAGCCATGGTGTGGTAAGAAACATCAACAATGAAGAGACCCTATCCCATCCTTTCTTCTTTGTGTCACTTTCTTGTATTAGCCAGCCACTTAACTTGAAAAGGATGACATGGCAGGGAAAGCGAAAGACAGGGCAGCCTGCACTTCCTTTTCCTTTTAGTACTTCTTTACTCATTAGTAAGTGGAAGGTAGAGAGCGCAAGAGAATATGTGTTACCAAGAAGTGGAATAAAGAGGTTGGGTTTTGTGCAGCCTTTCTACTCTCCTGATAAGAATGAAATGCATGACTACAAGACGTAAGTTGTATCATTTTTGTGATTCCACACACAGGTTAAATGTTTCTGTATTTGTATTCAAAACTGGCATAGCACAATATAGAGATGAGTGGCAAAATTCATACTAATGATTCAAATTTTAAGCTTTCTTAACATTAAACAGCCATTTAAAAATCAAAAGAGATACACTGGAAGAAAAAGAAACTTTATATTTTGCTACCATTTTTAAGCACTGGAGATTGAACCCAGGGGAACTCCACCACTGAGTTACAACAACCCCAGTCCTTTTTATTTATTTATTTATTTATTTTATTTTGAGACTTGATCTCCTTGAGTTGCTGAGGTTAGCTTCAAACTTGTGACTCTCCCACCTCAGCCCCCCAGGTCGCTGTGATTACAGTCAAGTGCCACTGTACCCAGCTAATTTTACTACCTTTAATGGCACTTCCCCCTTCTTTTGGACCAGAACCCCACATTTTCATTTTGCACTGCCCCCACAGGTTATGGAGCTCTCCCTGCTGCTACCTTCAACATGTGACTTCTGGTCATATCTAGCTCAAAAAAAAAAAAAATGAAATGACATCATCTGGGTATGAAGGAATGCCTGTCCCTTGTTAATTCTTCTCGGGTGTTTCCTGGTTCTGATTCAGCCCCAGTCACAGAGCTAAGGGGCTAGGAAGGAAACAGACACGTGGAAAGATGTCCCCTCGTCACAGCTCTGCATCCCCCTCTATCCTTCATCCTCCCCCACTCATCTGCAAGTTAACACTCAGCACATTCCTAACTCTTCACAGATTCCTCAGTTTGATTCTTCCTGACAGTCTCAGAGAAGACCTTTCCTTTAAACTCACTTACAAAGTTCTCCCTTACCTCTCCTCTGGTCCTCCCCATACAACCTTGGGACATGCTTAAAAGAAAAACCAAAATTGTTCCGTAACACCAAAGGTAGCTTTTAAGTCTAGTGAGATATGTGAAAGGAAATCTCAAGGCTTCTGTGAGTGGCTTGTTGCTAGCAGAGTCAATGGCCCTGCCTGGTGTAAGTTGCTCTGTTTGGAGATGAGGTTTAGAGATGAGCTGAGGGTACCACCTAGTAGAGAAAAAGCAATTCAGATCTGTCAAGGAAATCTGCAAGGGAGGAGGGGAGGAGGAGAGATTCGAGGGGAGAGAAGAGAAGTAGAATTTCCAGGAGTAGACAGAACAAAGGACTTTCAGGGATGTAGAAGGTTAATGCTCAATTTTAAACTGCCACCTTGTAATACTTGATCCTCTCTGGAAACCTTTATGTCGACAAAAAGACTTTGTGAAATCACATATTTTTTTTCTTGCTTTTTTATGGAAATCAAATGAAGGGATCAAGTTTCCCATTATGGAAAGAGCAGGGTAGGTGTGCTGGGGCTGGGTGAATTGGACTCAACTGATTGGGTGAAATGAGAAGCTCTTGGCCAGAGTAATCTCAATAATATAATACCCTGCCCCTGGAAATTTTCCCCACACTGGGAAAGGTACTGGACTTTCTGTAGTTCTAGGATAGAGGTTTGAACCAATCTTATCTGGATATAAAAGGGCAAGGAGAAGCCAGCTGAGCTCTGAACCTATTTGTGATCATGCCTTCTCTTCTTTGCCAGACCCGTGTCAGTTGGGATGGTGGCTTTTGCAGAACCGATGTAGGCAGCTTCCCTCACAGCTGAGGAAAGGGAGGACAAGGGGAAATGAGCATCTTGAGAAGAAGCCTCCGAGAAACAGAATGGAGGAGGGAAGAGGATACTAAAAAATGACTGGCAAATTTGCTTTTACATAGTAGAGCTCTCACAAGAGACGGCTCTAAAATATAATTATCTTTTAAGAACTAGTTGTCTTTGAATTCCCCCTCCTGCTTTCTTTCTTTTCTTTTTTTCAGTATTGGATATGGAATCCATGGGTACTCCACCACTGAGCTACAACTGAATACTAAGGTACATTGTTATTGTTATTGTTATTGTTATTGTAATTGTTGGGTTTTGTTGTTGTTGTTGTTTTGAGACAAGTTGCTCAAGCTGGTCTCAAATTTTTGATCCTTCTGCCTCAGACTACCAAATTCCTGGGATTATTACAGCCTTCTTCCTACGTTTTTTTTTTTTTTTTTTTTTTTTTTCAGTACTGAGGATTGTACTCAGGGGCACTTGATCACTGAGCCACATCCCCAGCCCTATTTTGTATTTTATTTAGAGACAAGGTCTCGCTGAGTTGCCTAGCGCCTCACTTTTGCTGAGGCTGGCTTTGAGCTCTTGATCCTCCTGCCTCAGCTCCCCCGCCCCTCACCCACCAGCCACTGGGATTACAGGTATGCACCATGGCGCTGGCTCTTCCCACTTTTTAAATATTTTTTTTTAACTTTTATGTTTCTATTTATTTAAAAATCTTTGATTAATAGAATAATTTGGAGTTCCTGGAGAAAACTTGGAAACCGCAAGAAATTATAATGAAAGATCAAACATGATCACTCTTCTGGTTCATATATACATACATACATATATACATATATATTTCTTTATAATAAAGATCATATAAATTTCCTTTAACATTTTATCCTCAGTATTTTTCTTGACATTAGGTCTCCTTAGTTGACATAATTTTAATGTTTTCAAAATACAAATAGTATATCAAAGGGATATGCCAACATTTACTTATCATTAGATCATTGAGTTATATTCCCAGTCCCCCAATAATGCCAATTTTAGTAACACTATAATATAGTATTTAAAAACACTATAATATAGTATAGCCTTTAATTTTTTTCACTGAGGCACAAATCATATTTCAAACTTGGTTTTTCTTCTTTCACAATCACTGAATTTATCCTAGTCCAATTCACCTCTGAATGGACAAGTCTTCATGTCTGTATAACCAAAAATCCACATTCATTTTCGCCTTCCATAATCCAAATTCTACCTAATAGAAATCTTCTTAAAGAAGAGTAGCCTTAGAATGCATTACAATTCTTATTACACATATAGAGCACCCCCAACTTCCTTAATAAGACTCTTTTGGTGCAAGAATTAAAATTAAGAATCAAAAAATCAATAAATGGACTCAAACTAAAAAGTTTCTTCTCAGCATAAGAAACAATCTGTGAAGTGAATAGAGAGCCTACATCTTGGGAGCAAATCTTTACCCCTCACACATCAGATAGAGTACTAATCTCTAGAGTATATAAAGAACTCAAAAAGCTAAGCACCAAAAAAATATATAATAATAATAATAATAATAACCCAATCAATGAATGGGCCAAGGACCTGAACAGACACTTCTCAGAAGAGTATATACAATTAATCAACAAATATATGAAAAAATGAGAAATGCAATTGGAGAAATGCAAATCAAAACCACTCGAGGATTTCATCTCACTCCAGTCAGAATGGCAGCTATTATGAAGACAAACAACAATAAGTGTTGGCAAGGATGAGGGGAAAAAGGCACACTCATACATTGCTGGTGGGACTGCAAATTGGTGCAGCCAATCTGGAAATCAGTATAGAGATTCCTTGGAAAACTGGGAATGGAACCGCCATTTGACCCAGCTATCCCTCCCCTTAGTCATACCCAAAGGACTTAAAAAACAGCATACTACAGGGACACAGCCACATCAATGTTTATAGCTGCCCAATTCTTCCCACTTTTAAAAGTGACAAGAAATCAAAGGGACTCTATTCTCCCTTGGTGAATGACTCAAAGAAGGGCCACCAAAGAGAATATCAATAGAAGGCAGGACCAGGATAGGAAACAGATTAAAACAGAGTGACTCCTCCCTCCTTTTCCACTCCACCTTCCACACCAGGGCTTCTGCCCCTTGGTCATGAGCATTCCGCATGCAGCCTCCTGCTGGGAGGCCAGTAAAGCAAAAGTAAAGCAAAGCTTCCCGGGCTCCTTGCCAGGGAGATAACTTGTTCCAAACTCTTACTTACACCTCCAGATGGCAGCCCAACAGGCGGGTGCTGGCATGCCTGGGGGTTGGTGTGCCACAGAGGACATGCTCTCTCCACGCAGTCTGGCCATGCACCTTGAACAATGTGGCACAGGGGCTAGTGAGGTGAACCTGTCTGCCTGTCTGGCAGACTGGCTTCTCTGCCACTCAGTCTGCTCCTGATTCAGAGGCATGGGTGTGTGGCCTCATCTTGTGACCTTATCTCTTTCCCTCATTCCCCTTTAATATATTTCCACAAGTAAAATAGCCATTGTCTTTATTCTTCTCACACCTGCTTCCACCTCTCTCGGTCTCCTTCTGTGTATAAACTGGTTCAGGTAATGGCAGTAGGCCCCTACTATCCATCAATTGGGGGATACCTCTTCATGGGTATGGGTAAACAACTTTGGTTTGGACTCAGGATTCAGCTTATTTTTCTACATATTAGATGGAGAAATATTTTGTAGGTAAGAGTGAGATGGGAAGATTCTGGATGAAGGATACAGGAGATAATGAGATTGGGTACTGTGGGAGCAAATATTTTGAAATGTTTAGTGACCAAGAGGGAGAAGGGAACTTGAGAATTGTGGGGAGAAGGAATGATGATGATGGACAACAGCTGTTATGTTCACAGTACTTACCTTTGGCCAACATTATGCTTAAAACCCCATGATTGGGATGGGGATGTGGCTCAAGTGGTAGCGCGCTCTCTTGGCATGCGCGGGGCGCTGGGTTCGATCCTCAGCACCACATAAAAATAAAATAAAGATGTTGTGTCCACCGAAAACTAAAAAATAAATATTAAAAAGTTCTCTCTCTCTCTCTAAAAATAAACAAACAAACAACAACAACAACAACAAAAACCCTATGATTCATTATTCAACCCAATCCTCTAATAACTTTGTGGGGTCATTTTTATTATTATCCTTTTACTAATCAGACTCAGAAACAATTAGAGAATTTCTCCAAAGCATCATAGCAAGAAAGCTCAGAACTGGAATTTGAAACAAGTTCTATCTGACCTCAAAGTCCAAATTCTTAAGGACTGTTACATTGACTCACCAAGAAAATTTATGGGTGGACCTTCAAGAAAGAGAGTTGAATTTGTAGATGACTGAATTAATTACCTGGGAGGGTGAGCAGCCCTGTCCTTTATTTGGTGGGAGATAATGTGGCACCCAGGTGGCCACTAACAGTTGACTGGTGTATCACCTGCTTAAGCTACTGGACCTCAGCAGTCTGAGCCTGTACCCACCCAGCCTTCCAGGACGGCAGAGTTCTGGATCAGTTCCTGAAGACTGTTAAGGTGGGAGGAAGCAAACCTGAAAAGCAGGAGGAAATGAGGCAGGAAGCTAGAACCTTCCCATCTCTTCCATGCACGCCCAGATTCTGCAGATCTCTATGTAAGAGTCAATCCATAGCAACAATACTTTCTGAAAGAAAATATTTCACAGTTGAAGTTTCTTATGTTTTTGTCTTAAACTATTTCCTTTGCTCCAGGACAACTATGTTTCAAAATCATGCAACTTTAAGATATCAGAGCATGAAGAGAACTTTCATTCACGTAGATAAAAAGCTCAAAGCTTGTGGAGAACCTTAGACTCCTAAGCCTGTGTTTCAGTTCCTGCCTGGCTGCTTACTAATGGCACGACTTTGGGCAAGATATTAGATCATTCCCCTCCTCTCCAAAACAATGCTTACCCTTCTAATAAATGGGGATTAGCGGTGCATTGTATGGGAAGTGCCCTGTTAGGCGGAAGTGTTCAGCAAATGGCAATGCCCTCCTATGAACAATGCCATGTAGCTATCAAGAGTAGAATGACTAGAAACAGCAAAAAAAAAAAAAGAAAAGAAAAGAGTAGTTTTAGGGGCTGGGATTGGGATTGTGGCTCAGCAGTAGAGCACTCGCCTAGTACGTGCGAGGCCCTGGGTTCGATCCTCAGTAACACATAGAAATAAATAAATTAAATAAAGATATTTTTTTAAAAAAGAGTAGCCTTAGGTCCCGAATCTTGCTTCCTGATTCTCAAACTGTGTGTGTGTGTGTGTGTGTGTGTGTGTGTGTGTGTGTGTGTGTACTCAACTCACCGTTTGTGCTATAGGAGCAGAGAACTATTCTATGAAGTAACATGAAGTGACTTTACAGTTATGTAGGGCTTCCTAGATGTCAAAGCACTCACTCAGGTGCTATCATTTAGGCAATGCAGCAACACTGGAGGGTCGCTATTTCTAGGCCCACCGTACACAAAAAATGTACACAAAAGGAAAGGGAGGCTGGGAGGAGGGGCTTCCTGCAGCCCTGTGGCTGGACAGGAGCAGAACTGGACCTAACCTGGTGTTTCCTCATTTGGAAATTTTTTCCTCTTGCACACAATGTTTTCCCACCTAAAGGCCCACAGTTTTACCAAAGAGATAAGTAACAGTGAAAGAAATATTGGGCTGGGGGTCATAAATGACATAAGTAACCACAACCTGATTAGATAGTGAGAGGAAAATTGGACTTTGAGACGATTGAGCAAAAGGCAAAGAGAAAACACTGATCAGGTGGTAAATAACCCAATGTGAGGGGTTGTGGGAACATGGGGATGGGTGGCCAATGAGGACCACAGTGTAACTCTTTCCTGTCACATAAATACTGGTCCCTCAGTAATTCTGAAATTGTTTCCTAATGATTCTGCTTCCACAGCATCCTAACTGCATCTACCCATTTCCTCAGTGAAGGAAAACCTCAAATTCTTGATGAATGAATTCTTGATGAATAATGACTGCTGATTTCAGAGTCTTGAAAACATCCCAAACATTGAAGCAGTTTATAATAAACAAGGAAATACCCAAATCACAGATTGAAAAAGATATTTTTAAGTTCCAGCCATGATCCCTATAGTTGTCTTGTGTAGATGTAGCCCCTTTTCATCAAAACTATTTCTCCATTCCAAGCTTCAGTTTTACTCTCCAATATCAAGGAAGGTGATATTTCTAAGTCCTGGAATATGAATACTCTCACGTTCACTTACCTTGGATAAAGAATTTACACAGGCAATCTACTTGTACAATGCATAGAGTTCAGATTTCTTAGCAATGAAGAGTGTCTAAAAATTTGCCATGAAGAAATGGAAGGTAAACCCTGACTCTTCAATTCCCATGTTGCCCTGAGCTTCATTATGGTGCCTTAAGACTATACGCTTCAATTCTGAACCTTTAAAAATGGGTGAATTGTATGGTATGTGATTCTAATTTAATGAAGCTGATACATTAATAAAATAATTGAAAGCAGGGTTTTAAAAAGATATTTGTACATTCATGTTCCCCATATCATTATTCACTATAGCCAAAAGATGGAAGCAGCCCAAGGGTCCATTGACTATTCAATGGATGAAGAAAATGTGGCATGCGTACAAAATGGAATATTATTCAATTTTTAAAAGAAGGAACTCTGACATATGTTATGACATGAATGAAACTCCAGGACATTATGCTAAGTGAATTAAGCCAGTCACAAACACACAATTACGATTTCAAGGAGAACCTAGAGTAGCCAGACTCAGAGAGAGAGAAAATAGAATGGTGGTTTCCAAAATCTGGGTGTAGAGTGGAATGGAGAGTTGTTTAATGGATAGAGAGTTTCAGTTTTGCACAAGTTTTGAGATTGGTGGCAGAACAAAGTGCATATACTTAATGATACTGAATTGGACACTTGAAAGTGAGTAAGCTGTAAATTTTATCTTATGAGTATTTTAGCACCATATTTATTTATTTTTTTTTATTTTTTTTAAAGAGACAGTGAGAGAGGAGAGAGAGAGAGAGAGAGAGAGAGAGAGAGAGAGAGAGAGAGAGAGAGAGAGAATTTTTAATATTTATTTTCTAGTTCTCGGCGGACACAACATCTTTGTTGGTATGTGGTGCTGAGGATCGAACCCGGGCCTCACGCATGCCAGGCAAGCGCGCTACCGCTTGAGCCACATCCCCAGCCCCAGCACGATATTTTTTTTAGGAGCGGGGAACTATGGTTCTTGTGTAACATTTCAGGGGAGCTGCAATCTGGATTCCCACGAAATTCCAAATGAACAATGATAGAAAAGCTTTCAAATCCTAGTTATAATAAACAAGGAAATACTCAAATCAGTTTTAGAAAAAGCAAAGGTGATATTCTACTTGTCAATAATTTCAAAGATCATAAGGATATTAATTATAAGCCAGTTACTGTGGACTTTTTTGAGATTGAAATTCATGCATTCATATATTTATTAATCCATTTATTCAACAAAAATTGATTGGGTACCTGCTGTATTCCCGACATGGGACTGGATGTTGGGCAGACAGTGGTGAATCATCACTGGTCCTTCCCTCTTGGGTCTTACAGATGGCAGAAGTAACTGGCATGAAGCATGCATTGGCCATGTAAAAATCTGGAATAGGTAGGCTTTTCTTAGTCTTTTCTCTCATGTTACTTCAGAGTCATCCATGAACACTGCAGTAACAATGACAAGCAGCCACCACCATAACCACCTCTTAGTACTTTTTGTATTCATTGGTTTGGTATGATTTGATTCCTGACCCCAACACTACCTTTACACCCCTGGTGTTGTGAAGTGTTCTAAGATTGAGTCTCTCTTATTCATTTTATATTCTCAACAAAATATATCCTTTCCAGAAGTTTACACAGCTACCAAAACACTTTACACACAGAAGTTCAGTAAAGATTTTTTCAACTAACCATCTCTCCATAATCAAAATCATGACTGCTGATTCAGAGTTATGAAAACATCCCAATCACCAAATCGGAATGCAATTCAACAAGGAAATACCTATATCACAGATGGGGGAAGGTATTTTTAAATTCCAGCCATGATTCTTCAAGTTTCACTGTGTAGGTGTGGACTTCTTTTTATGAAAGTTCTTTCTCATAATATAATAATCCTATAGTGAGTATAACTCCATGATACATAAAACTTACTTACATAGTCAAGTTTTTTCTGGTCTCACACCTTGTGCTGGGTGCACGAATACACTTAACTCCATGGCCTGATGATTGATTTTGTATCACATTCAAACCCGAAATACTTGGAATGGGGCAGGAAGTGAAGAATAAGTTGGCAGTTGTTGAAGGTATTGACAGTAACGATTATGAATGACATCAGTGTATCACCTTTTTAAATAATCAATAATTGGAGATCTCTAAATCACAGGTGTGTTCATATTTACCTATTTCATGAAAATCTATTCTATGCTAGATTATTAATGTTATTTAATTCATGCTTCACAATCAGTTTCTAGTGGAGGCCTTACTAGTCCTTTTACCAGATGGTGAAACTGGACCAAAAAGTGAGGACTTGGCTGGGGATGTAGCTCAGTGATACAATGCTTACCTAGCATGCACAAGGCCCTGGGCTCAACCCCCCATTACTGTTAAAAAAAAAAAAAAGAAAGAAAGAAAAGGTTGGGAAATTCTCCCATGTTTCTCAGCCTCCAAGTCCCATGGTATTTCAATCTTGAACATTTGACAGGGGCTACGAGGCTTTTTAAAAAACAGCTCCAACCAACAAAACAAAATAAATAATCTGTTCTGCTTGGAGTCCTTCTTTCTCTAAGGTCCAGTAAGCCCTTAGCTTTGCTTTCCTGAACTTTGAGTTTCAAAAGCACATCAATCCCTGGAGGTGGGCAAATGCTGATGGGAGAGGAGCAGCAGCAGGCGGTATGGTACTGCTCAGGGCCAGCTGTACTCATGCTCCTCTGACGTGCCTGGCCAGTCTGCTGTTCACGTGAAACTACGCCCAGCATGACCAGGGGCACCTAGGTCTGCCGACGCAAGTGATTCCTCTCTGATTAATGCAGGTTTAACGTCCAAGGTTATAAACTTCTGAGAGGCAGACAAGGAAAAAACTGATCTATGCTGTGTTCACTAAAATGTGAACAGGTCTGCTTTAGACCATTGACTTGGAGCAAGACATAGTCTGCATGTACCTGTCTTATGACTCCAGACAAGTTATTTGCTCTCTCTGAACAAGAATTATTTTGTGCATAAAGTGGGAATAACAGACCTTTCCTAAGAAAAGTGATAAGGTGGAAGATCATGAAGAAAAGGAACCAAGTGCACCATAGAGCCTTAAATGAGAAAAGATAGCTATTGTGATTGTCATCTTTGTAACACAAATAGTGGCATCTCTCAGCAGGTAGAATGTTTTAGCCACAGTTCTGACCACCCCAGCTTGGAACCCCAAAGGCCATCACTACACCCACTCTCCATTCTTCATCACCATCTGCCTCTTACTCCTCCCTTCTTTTTTAACAAATCCATATGTCTCCAGATGAGGTCACCTTGGTCTCAAGAATCTAGTACCATGTTCTTAAATGAGCACCAGGTGGAGATGGGAGAACCAGAAAATGAGGTCAGAGTTGCTGATGAGGACCTCAGGACAGTCTGGGTCAACACTTCCCTCACCAAATGAGCCCCAGTTTTGTGTTTCAAACACTCCAGTTTCTTCAATTATCACATATAGTGTCTAGCCCTTCCTATTTTGAGAAACTGAGCTTTAACTATATTTAGAAGGCCTAATTCTCTTGCTTCTTTTCCCTTCATCTTATTGCTATTTCACTTTTTCACCAAATAGATCCTAATGTTAATATTATGCTCTGCACCATCAACCGCTTTAGTTCTGTTTTCTTTTGCTTTCCCTTTTATGAGTTATTCCAAAAGAACATGTTCCAGAGAATTTATGTTTTCCTATAATCATGGCCCATTGTATTATATTTTAAGATTTCTCCCTTTTATTTGCCTCAGAAAGCACTTGATATTTTTCCTTACTTTCTCAAGCAATTGATTTTGATTTAATGCTCAGGAAAAAAAAAAAAAAACTTTTTGTAGAATGAACTGATACTTAGTGCTGTACTTGGGAGTGCTGATGGCTTTGATCCAATGCTTGGACTTTACTTCTGGTTTTTACCAACTTTGAAGACAAAAGTATAAACGTTGAAAGAGAATGAGAATAGTGTAAAAGATGGTAGCTCCTGGCTCTCTTCCATCAGGGAGCCCTGCTTAATTTTTGTAGACTGGATATGATGGGAAAAATATGTTGTAGATGGACATAATATCTTTATTTTATTTATTTATTTTTATGTGGTCCTGAGGATTGAACCCAGTGCCTCATAGGTACTAGGCAAGTGCTTTATCACTAAGCCACAACCCTAGCCTAAAGATACGATTTTTTAAAATAAAATGGTTGAATTTTATTTTCCATCAAAAAAAAATCTATACATAGGGAATTCAAACTACAGAATCTATTTCCTCTTGTGAAAGATCATTCACATTTAATTATAGAGTAAGCTGTTGGAACTGGCCACTAGTGAAGCATTAAAGATAAGTTAAGAAAATACAGGACTGATTGTTTAATTTGGAAATATGACTCTTGGATAGCCTACTGTAGTATAAACTCAATGCTCCTATGAAGGAGGAATTCTGCTTTTCAGAGGAGGAAATTAAAGCTCAGAGTAGTAAAATAAATAAATAAATACATACATACCTTGATCATGGTCATGTTTTTAGAAAGTACTAGGATTAAACTACTAAGAATTCTTCCCAGGATCCCTTGATGGGCCCTAGAGCTCAGTCATTCTCTAGCTGCATGATTTAGGGGACTCTCTCGGAGTCCACCACTCCTCAGCTTCCTCACCTGTAAAATGTAAGGTGTTGACCAGGGGTCATGTGTTCTAGAGCCAGCCTGTGTAGCTTTAACATTCTATGAGCCTAAGGAGGGTGTGGACATGATTAGAAGGATTGGTTGCTTATGAACCAACCACAGTTGTTGAATAAACACCTCCCTACCAGGCCAAGGTAGGAAGGGGAGGGAAAAAGTTTAAAAAAAAAAAAAAAGATTGATGAAAAGGCTATAAAAACTGTGTGTATCCAAAGATCTGTCCTACTAGGCAGCTGCGACTTCAACCACAGCTTCTGTTATCTAAGAGGACTCTTTATCAAACAGTAAGTAAAAGAACTTCCTTTGAATACCTGGATAGTAAGAGTAAATAAGGGGTTACTGATAGCCCTGAGCCCTGGGGGAAGGACTGCTTGCCTTTGTTTATAGGAAAAGCCTGGTGGTGGCTTGGTGGGTGGTGCTGAGATCACAGTGTGCTCTCACAGGACACAGACTCATTGCACCTTTCCTCAAGTGGCCAATTTGTCCAGATTGATTGCCAGTGACCTTGTTACCTGTATGGGGCACTTGTGAGTCTGTGGTCTGGGAAAAATACTTGAACACTTCTATTTTAATGGAGTGTAGTCAGTATTGAGGTTCCAGTTCATTTCCACTTTCTTTTCATTACAACTACTTATTTCAGTGAGTTTTATTTACATATGTATTGCCTTATGTCATTTTCTACATTCTCTTCCCACATGTACTGATTCTAGCACTGAAGTTTCTTTGTGACCAAAATGAGCCCTTGGAGAGTTTTGCTCTTTGCTTTCACCCACGGCATAAAGGAAGAAACAACAGAGTTGGAAACTTCACTGATCATGGTCATTCTGTGGTTGTTCAAGCCCTCCACTCACTTAATGCTTTCTGCCACATTTCTTTTCAACACCAGCCAATGTGAAGATCCTGATTTATTTTAGTACATTTGCTCTACTCTCTGAAAAATAGGCATGTTATGAGAATATGTTATCTTTTCCCACAAACTTCTCTTTAAACAGTTACCTAGGGCTCTAGTTGCCAGTTGAGATGCAGCAGTGACTTCAGTTCTGTAGCTGTGGTATTTATCACTTTAGCCAATGCAAATCTGGGGAACACCCAGGTTAGGATTAGAGGTTCTAGGACAGGGAATGGTGTAGTTGCTGGAAATCTGAGAGTTCCTTTGGTTTAGACGCCAATTTGGTAGAAAGAGCAACACTTGAGTCTCTTTCTGGGCTGTTCCATGTGTTCAAAGGCACCAGGGATCAGGTGCACTTGTCTCTCAGGCACTGGGAAGGGTAACAAAGTTGAGGGCATCTTCATGCATCCATACATGAGAGTGCTGCTCTCGTGCCTAGCAATCATAAGCTTGCAATGAATGACAGTCCCTGCCCCATGTTCATCTTAAAACCCGTCTGCTTGTACAGAAGCAAATAGACTCACTGCTGTTTTATAATTCTCTGGGAGTTAAATATCCATGTTTTACAGGTCACAATTTCACAGAACCTCTTTAGGAAGACAGAAAAAACCACACTGTAGGATGCCATTGACTATTTGAATGAAAAAGGACTAGAAACCAGATTCTAAATCATAAGCCAGTAGGCTGGGACTTGCAATCCAAGAACATCACAATTTAGAAGGGGCATCAGACAGACATAGTGGGCCTGGGCCTCAGTTTCCAGTCCTCATCTCTAAAGTGGTATATTGATGCAAATATTTCTCTAAGGTCGGTCTTCTGTAGTTACTCTCTGTTCTTACATGTTAATATTCACAAGTTTCAGCCAGATTTGTGTGTGTATAAATATTTACATACCTGCTCATTAAGACATCAAACATTACAAAAGAAATATAAAGTGAAATATGAGGCTATCCCCATCCTATCCCATCCCCCAGAGGTAATACCAGAAAGTTACTCTTGGCATATGTAGACCTACAAATAGTATGTGAATATACTTCTTTTAATTAAGAAAATAGGGTGATAATATACATTGCATATTTCTCTGAAAAATGCTTTTTCCCACTTAATGTGAACTACTTCTCATCACACTTTTAAAAAACAATTGATGTGAGACCTCTGGTCAGAGGCTTAGGGGCACAGAATAATTGATTCTCATTACCCATTCCAGGCTAGCCTCCTGTCTTCTGGCAGTGAACATTGGCCTGTGACCTGTTTTATGATTAACAGAGAGGCAACGTTTGTGCTGATGTGGTACAGACCTTTAATCCCTCTGTATAAGTTTAACTTCCTGCAAACAGTATGAGTTGGATTTGACTTTTTTTCTGCTATTTGGTTGAGTCAGCAAATCCAGAATGGGGAAAACAACTTGGTAGTAAATAGAAACATGGAGGGCCTTAAGATGATGATTTTTTTTAAAGTTCAAAACAGATAAATAGTGGCACCTTTCACTTTCATAATGATTTATAAAGCACTTTCATGTTTATTATGCAATTTGACAAATACATTTTGAGCAACTATGGTGAGCAGGGTACTCATAGGTTGCATTGAGTCACTTGGCAATAAGATGCCAAAAGCAGATATTATCACCATTTAATTCATAGTAAACTAAGAGAAGTTACTGACTTGCCCAAGTCCCAGCTAGGAATGGTAGAGCAGAACTGGTCCTTGAGCACAGGTATGTCTGACTTATAAACCCCAAATTGCAAAGTGAATGTGTCAGACCCTTATGAATTTGAATTGCTATGTCTGTGGTGTGATGATTCACAGCCTAAAGTGTTCTGGACATTAGGAACCATCCCAAGGCCAATTCCTTTCCCATCCTCACTCTTTCCCTTGAATAGATGGGAGTGCCATCTCTTTTTCCAACTTTGTGCCTTATTGGGTATTGGTCCTTGGGATTAAAACTCTCTTATTATTTCCTATTTCTCATTATTTCCTAGTCTATTAAGTGAAAGAAAGAAAAGCCTAACTGCTTTCTGGGATTATTGTGAGGAATAAATTATATGTCAGAATGATTGGCAATAAATGGTAATTTTTAATTGTTATTGTGCTATTTTTTTCCTTTCACTTCATTAAGGAAACATTTTTTTTTTCTTTTTGGCAACTGTCAACTCCTTTGTGCAAATAATTAAACCGAGAAGGAAAAATTGCACCTTGGTCTGAAGGTTACCATGGCACAAGAAATCCACAGAACAGACAGCTAGTCCATTGCTGAAGTTCCCTCTATTTGTCAGGGTTTAGTGGGTTCCTGATGAGCTGGTTCAGCCTCAGAATCAGTGACTTCTAGGTCTCCTGGAAAGCACCCTATTTAGGATCGCCATGTACATTTGGCATCCTACTTTCATTCATTATAACTATTTGGAACTACTTAGGCAAAGGGGGAAAAAACAGAACTTATTTGTTTATCCATCTGTGGAAATGGACCAGAATGGTCAGAGGAGTCTGCAAAGCTTATCTGTGCAGACCATCTTGGTCACAAACCTATCTGAGCACCCACATTTTGTGCACAACTCTCTTGTACTCTTTTTCCAGGCCTGTCACCATGGCCCACCGATTTCCTGCCCTCACTGCAGAACAGAAGAAGGAGCTCTCTGATATTGCCAAGCGCATCGTTGCCAATGGAAAGGGCATCCTGGCTGCAGATGAATCTGTAGGTGAGTGTGAGAAATGGTCACATCATACAACAGCATAATTTTGTTTCCACTCTTAGCAACTTTATAATCATTTTCCTTTCTCTGTGAGAAAGTAAAAGTTTAAGGTTTACATAAATGTGAGAGGGAGCAGAAGATTCATTGTGCATAAATCTTTTGAGACCTGTAGCTCCAACAAGTAGATTCTGGAAAACCAAGGTGAGAGACTCAAGCCCTCCATCTCAAGGCCCTTGCTGGGAGTCATTTAAATCTAGCCTGTAGCAAGGCCAGGAACTCAGTAACCAGAGGGAGATCAGATATGCAGGTGTCTGCTGCTAGTAAGAAGGTAGTTTAAAGTCAGCTCGGTTAGGAGTCTGCAGGGTAGAATGTGCATTTGTACTGGGGCAGAGCTCATGGATAAGGGAACTCCAGGATGGCACAGGGGAGAGTTGTGGCAGCCTTGAACAGCTTAACCCAAAATGACAGAAGCTAAAATTAAGAGTCTTCCCCATTTCTTCTTCCACTGCAAATACATTCAGTGAGCTTGAAGACTGGATCAGGGGAGGGGTAGGGAGGTCAAAAGGCCTTCCATGTCCACCTGAACCCAATGATGGATTCCAACCTGACCCCTACATGCCCAGCCCATACAGCTGCCAACTAGCAACTTTCCCCTGGGAGACAAAAATCCAGGCAGAAACTTTGAAGATCAGAATTTAAAAAAAGGGTCTTGCTTTCCATCCTGGTAAGGATCACTGAGTATGGAGAGGGGCCACAGGAAAGCCCTGACTTGCTCCTTATGCTGCCTTCTGCCCAATCCCCTCAGGCACCATGGGAAACCGCCTGCAGAGGATCAAGGTGGAAAACACGGAGGAGAACCGAAGGCAGTTCCGTGAAATCCTCTTCACGGTGGACGATTCCATCAACCAAAGCATCGGGGGAGTGATCCTTTTCCACGAGACCCTCTACCAGAAGGACAGCCAGGGAAAGCTGTTCAGAAACATCCTCAAGGAGAAGGGCATCATCGTGGGCATCAAGGTGAATATCTCCATTCACACCTCACTCCTGTCACCAGACAAGCTCCCCGCATGCTGCGCGGGGCAGGGCCAACACCTCGCATTCTGAGCACCTCGTTTCTCACCTTTCCATCATGATTTTCTTCCCATGGAGAATCAGATCCTCTCCTAGACTTTTCTGCCAGTGCCCTTGTCTTTCAATTGCTTTTTCTACAAGGTACTTAATCTGTCTGCATCTCTATTTCCTCATTTCTCAAAGTGGGAGTATTAGTACCTACCACATAAAGTTCTTGTAAGGATGAAATGAGTTTTTAAAACAGTTCCTATCACATAACTGTTTGATTAATGGCACCTATTTTTATTAAAGTGTCCTACTGTTCTATCTTCTAAGTAGGTTTTCTATTACTGCATGAATTTCTCCTGTGAAAATTAGCATGCATTCATTGGGTGCTTATAATTCCAAGCACTCATTTAACCCTCTGGGCAACCCCTGGAAATAGACTCATTTATTATCCTTATTTTAGAGATGAGGTGAGAAAACTGAACCACATGGGTAACATCATTTGCCCATATTCAGGCTATCTATAAAGAATTTGTGGATTTAGCATCTGCTATTTTGATGCTTAGAGAAGAAACTGATTCCTTTATCTCTACCTCCTGGCCAAATGCAGGGCCTGAGAGGTGCAAGTGTTCAATAAATGTCACGATTGACATTCTCAGTCTGTTCCTTCTAGGTAACTTCCCTTCTTCAGTAGACTGGACTGGGTCTGTCCCCCAAACCCATTCCTGCTGTACACCTTCCCTATTTACTCCTTAGCTTGTGAAAGATGAGAACAGCACCAAAAGCCTTGCTTTATCGTTTGCTGACATTCAACACCTGCTAATTACTTGTTAATTATTTGTATCCACAGTTAGACCAAGGAGGTGCTCCCCTTGCAGGAACAAACAAAGAAACCTCCATTCAAGGTAAGGACATTACTTACCGATTTGAGTCATCTTCATAGAGACTAGAAATGAAGATGATTAAAGAAAGAAGCAAGGAAAAATGAAATATGAATATTATTCTAATTTTAGAGCCATTCACACCTGGCTTTTTAAAAAATATTTATTTTTTAGTTTTAGGTGGACACAATATCTTTATTTTATTTTTATGTGGTGTTGAGGATCGAACCCAGCGACCCACGCATGCCAGGCAAGCACGCTACCACTTGAGCCACATCCCCAGCCCAACACACCTGGCTTTTAATACCAGTTCCTCCATTTAATATTTGTGTGACCTTGGGCCAGTCATTGAAATGCTCTCAGCTTCAGTTCTCTTACCTTAAAAATGGGATAACAACATCTACTTTGCAGAGTAGTCATGGGTATTATATCAGACAGTGTACACCAAGTGGTCACCACAATGTATTGCATACTCTACCTGGAACTATTATTTTTTTAAAAAAATTTAGCAGTAATAGAGAGGAAAGTCCCCAAGTTTTGAGATCAGACACACCTGGGTTTGAATCCTTGTTCCATCATAGGCTATATAGATAATTTTGCAAGGTACTTTACTGCCAAGTAGATAATTCTTAACCTCAGCCTTGGATTAGTTAAGCAGAATTTGAATCCCAGCTGTTACTTTTCAGCTGTTCAAACTGTATGGTAAGGTGACTTAACCACTTGGAGCCTCAGTTTCCATATTTGTAAAATGAATATAATATAAACTATTAGTTACCTCTATTCTACTGTGGAATGTCCAGGATCTACATTAAAAAAAAATGTTCATTTGTTCTATGTCTTGTGGCCCAGTATTGTGATTAAAGCTTATTTGCCTGGGTGTTGCCAGTCCTCAAGTTCTGTGGCTTGAAAGCTAAGCCAAGAGAGAACTTGACTTTGTCAGTGGTCCCACGGATAAGATACAGAGGTTCAAAAAAGCTGTTCTCTCTTTTGTGACTTGCAGGGCTCGATGGCCTCTCAGAGCGCTGTGCTCAGTACAAGAAAGATGGTGTTGACTTTGGGAAGTGGCGTGCTGTGCTAAGGATTGCTGACCAGTGCCCCTCCAGTCTTGCTATTCAAGAAAATGCCAATGCCCTGGCCCGCTACGCTAGCATCTGTCAGCAGGTGCTCTGCCTTCCCTGGGCTAAGAAACAGTAGGATAGACCTTTCATAGATTCTCTCTTTTCAATTTTACTATAACCACAAGGAGTTCCTCCTCTTCCCTTACTATATGCTAGTGGTATTTTTTGCTACTTTTGTTATAGCCAAGTGTATAGGGAAAGATTTGGTCCCATAAGCTGGTAGAAGTCCCATTAAGCAAGGAGCTCAAAGGCCAGTGCCATCAACTTCTGCCCTCTGCCAAAGCTCCATAAACCAATTCTAAAAACAGTAATATTCTTGAGGCCAGGGTACTTGCTTACTTTTGGTTCATAATGCCAAGATATGACCCACTTAGATATGTAGCAAGGGGGTCATAGTTCAAATCTAGTCCCAATCTAAATAATTTTATGGAGGATGGTGGCTTGATGCTAAAGTTTTTAGCCAACACATGCTGAAGTATTTCCAGGGCAAAGTTAAGTTTGTTTTGCTTCTGTGAGTACTGTGTTGGGGTTACTAAAGTTGCAGGCACCTGAAAATTCCCAGTTAGAAAACTCTGTACACTCTGCTTGAATGCCTCAATTAACTTATACCAGAGGCATCTTTCTTAGTAATTTAAACTTGACTGCCCTAAAAGGATGGCAAGTAGGTTCTGAGGTAGCTAGAATAATCTCTGGAATAGGATACAGAAATTAAGGGTTTGTATTTATTTTTTAACCCTATTCCTGAAAAAGTTTTCTATAATTTCACAGCTCTTTTTTACCTAAGCCACAAATTCTCACTAGATACTCCATAAGTTTCTTTTCACCCACTTTAATTCACATATATGGTGGATTTTGTTTATACCAATTGAATCTGTTGAATCTACTCCTAAGGAAGGGATCAATCACAGTGTACACAGCTTCACTTTTGACCACCCACAACTCCATTTTCCTTTTTAGAATGGACTGGTACCCATTGTTGAGCCAGAGGTAATTCCTGATGGAGACCATGACCTGGAACACTGCCAGTATGTGACAGAGAAGGTAGGTCTTAAATATATAGATCCCAATTCCAGTGAAAAATCTTGTTTTTAAGTAACTGCTGTTATTTACATATAACAACTGTTATATTTGAAATAGCCTTTAGTTCAAAATCATTGTGTAACATGGAGAAGGTGAGGAGGTGCTTACCAGTACTTCCCTTTTTTTGGTACATGGAAGAAGAAAAGATTTGCACACTAAGACTTGGGTTGGAGAATCCTCTTTCCCACTATGGAGCTTGGTTGGACAAGTCATATTATCTCTTTTGGATTTCATTAGTGTTTACACTAACAAATTTTTAAATAAGGCCAGCATGATAAAATGTTTTTAGAAAGCATGTTGTTCACATTCGACTTTCTAAGTTAGTCATAGTAGTTCTGAAAGAAGGTGATTTTTCTCATACACCAAGAAAGTAGAAGACATATTGTCATCTGAACTTGATTTTTTCCCTTCCAAAATTATGTAGACTGAAATGACATTTGAAAACACTTCTGTCTATACTTGGTTTTTAAGGGAATAAAGAGGGGAGGCCAGTTTAGATGTTTTCAACTAGTTTTATCAAAGCACTCTCATTAAAGGATGATATTGACCAAGGGCATAATGGGAAAAAGTGAGTGAAAGGTCCCTAGGACGTAAACTCATGCCATAGTTCACACAGTGGCACCACTGAAGTAGAGATGGTGAGCATGGTTGTGCTCAGTGGCTGCAGTTTGCAGTGCATTGCCAAGACGAGGCCTGGAGGCTGATTCAGAAGCTCTTGCCAGGCAAGACATGGGAATTCCTCCATCCTGCATCCTTGCACTATAGAAGTGCTGAAGTAGGGGACTCTAAAATTGACTTTGGTTCACCTGTGTGGTCTCCTTGTCCTGAAGGTCCTGGCTGCAGTCTACAAGGCCCTGAATGACCATCATGTTTACCTAGAGGGCACCCTGCTAAAGCCCAACATGGTGACTGCTGGACATGCCTGCACCAAGAAGTATACACCAGAGCAAGTGGCTATGGCCACCGTCACGGCTCTCCACCGCACTGTTCCTGCAGCTGTTCCTGGTAAGATCTTCTTTCTTCTCTAATTCAAGGTCTCAGCCCTCAAACTTTGAAAGAATGCCACAAGCATTTGGGTTTGTTGTGGCATCTTCTTCTACCCTTGAAACAGACCTCAGCCTCACAGGCAGCCAGCACTTCCCCTCCTGCTGTATGATATCAAGCATCCTATGTCAGTCCAATGGCTCACATCCATTTATTTCCTCAATATTTCAGTGCCCCATTTTACTTATTAAATTATTTTTCTGCCTAGCCAACTAGTTTCAGCAAAGGAAAACTGATTTCCCTGACCCAGTCCCATGCAAGTCAAGCAGAGAAAAGATGGAGATAGTAGGTTATGTACCTTGAGCAGAATATATAAGCTGGATCTGATACAGCAGAGTCATGGCTTCTTTCCTGCAGGCATCTGCTTTTTGTCTGGTGGCATGAGTGAAGAGGATGCTACTCTTAATCTCAATGCCATCAACCTTTGCCCACTGCCAAAACCCTGGAAACTGAGTTTCTCCTATGGACGGGCCCTGCAGGCCAGTGCATTGGATGCCTGGAATGGCAAGGCTGCAAACAAGAAGGCAACCCAGGAGGCCTTCATGAAGCGGGCCCTGGTAAGATGCTTCTACCTCTTATCTACCTGATTAAGTTGATACTAGAGGCCTGATGTTCTTGCAATGGTGAAGCATCATTTTCTCCAGGCAATGAAGGTTTCTATATACGGTGCCTCATAGGTATTTGAAAATGTGGCATGAGAGCTCAGTAGGAAGATTGGGGCTAGAAAGAGTTCTGAATTATTCATGCTGGTAGTAGCACTGATGACAGTAGATTGAAGGTTCTTTGTTTTCAAAGAGGCACTTCAGAGGGAAGAAAATAAGAGAACCAAAGTCTGAATTTGAGTCAACTTTCATTTTGGGAAGATGAACAAGAGAAGCCACCAAGAAAATCAGTGATTATATAATAGGATTAACCAAGGATTCTGGGAACAATCAGTAACTACATGCTGCAGAGAGATTCAAAACAAAGACTGAGGAAAGCACCGAGATTGGCATTTAGGAGCACATCAGTGACTCTCAACATTTTCAATAGACAGAGAAAGGGGAAAGGTGCCTCTTCAAGAAGTTTGTCTAGAAAAGACCAGGAAAAGTGATCAGGAGAAATGAGATTAAATAAGACAGAGACAGAGACAGAGATAGAGATAGAGATAGAGATAGAGAGAGAGAAGAGAAGAGAAGAGAAGAGAAGAGAAGAGAAGAGAAGAGAAGGGGAGGGGAGGGGAGGGGAGGGGAGGGGAGGGAAAAGGAGAGGAGGGGAGGAGAGGGAGGAAAACAAAAGAAAGTTAACTAGAAACCATTACTTTAAAAATACTCTCTATGAGTCAAGTACTGAAGTGAACAAGTCATACATAACCACTGCTCTCAGGCAGCTTAGAGTTTAGTGACATAGGAGAGAGGTTGGCTTTGTGAAATGTAAAGCAAAAGGAATATGAGGATAGATAAACATTAGGTAATGGGAATAACTGAGAGAAGAAGGACTTACAGAATATGTATTAAATATGGATGGCATCATTGGTCTCAGACAAAAAGGAGAGACAAAAAAGAAGAGAGAAAAGGTTTGGATTCAGCTTGGTAGAGTTGAGATGGAGCATTTGATCACTCATTGAACTTGCTGAAATTTGGAAAGAAATTAGATTTCATTCCTGACAGTGGGGAAGGTTAGAAGCTGCTGAAGCATTCTGCTAGGAAACTAACCAGACATTACAGCCAGACATAGCCAAACATCAAATAAGGTACACCTGCAACTGAAATGAGAGTGAGTTTGTAGTACATTAGCTTAGTCCCTAATTTTTCCTAATGATATTCTAAGGCCTGCAGGGAGATTCAGACAAACTTGAATGGGAAGTAGCAGGATAAAAGAGTAAGTTTAGTAGAGAGAGAGGAGTGCCTCATTTTAGTGATAGACTCATTTCCTTGCTAACCATAAAGGAGGCTGGGCAAGGAATCAAGTTAGTCAGAAGTTTGGTAAGGAGGCCCTAAAGGAAAGGAAGCCCCCACCCACACCATAAAAAGTTGAAAAACCATCTCTGGGACTGGAAGGAAACATAAAAGCACCTTGATGATGGAAGGCAGGGAATGGATGTGCTGGCATGTGGCTGATGGGATGGGGAGGTGGATCTCACAGGATGGAGGGATTATGAAAAGTATGGATGAGAAGTGTCATCCACACAGAGCAAGAGAAGTTGAGTTTATCACCCAAGATGGTGGTTCTTCGCTTGACTGTGCTTCCTAATGGCCTGAGGGCTGGCTGAAATGCAGGCTCCTGGGCCCCATATACTGAATTTCTAACTTAGTAGGTGTAGGGTGAAGTCAGTGTGTCCATTTCTAATAGAATCCTAAATGATGCTGATAGTCCATGAAAGACTCTTGGAGAACCAATGATGTAAGATATCCAAATCTTGGAGAGTCCTGGAGAGAACATACAATAGCAACAGTGACTGACAGAAGAAATGGCACCAAATATTATTATAAAAGTTTTGTTATTCTGAATTTACCTTTAATTGGAATGTACACAGGCAATCAAATGATAACATGATAACAACTATATCAAACTTACATATTCTTGTGGATAATTATAGGTAGAACACAGAAAGAGATGTGAACACTTCTTTTTTGATTATAGTATACTATACTAGTGAGAAGTTTCTCAACTTCAATTTCTAGTACTGTCATTGCAGTATGATTGATACTATGAAGAAACTTTCCCAGGAACTGACACAAACCTCAGCTTACCAAAGAAATAATCAGAAAACTGGGTCAAAAAGGAAGATAATAGGAAAAAAAGGAGGGGGGTTATATCAGCTTCAATATTTAGCAGTAGCATTGCAAGGAGAAAAAAAAATCCAGCTGAAGGTGTAGCTCGTGTCCAGTGAGTGGTCACTCCCAGTGTTGCATTTTCTCTAACTCAGTGTCCTCTCCTATGCTTGTGTTTTAGGCTAACTCCCAGGCAGCTAAAGGACAGTATGTTCACACAGGCTCCTCTGGTGCTGCTTCTACCCAGTCACTCTTCACTGCCTGTTATACCTACTAGGCCCTGATGCCCACCAGCCTGGCTCCAGCTCTTCTAGGTGTCTGGGTAGGAGAGTCGACAGGGAACAATCTTTCAATCAGTCCTGGAAATTAGAAAAAATTAGATTGGAAACTTCTGGAAAAACGATATGTGCTAAATTTCAGACACGGGAGAAACTAACTCAGTTGTTAAAATATAAATATGAATATCAAAGATCTGATGACACTCACACAATAGTTTCCTTACACTTCCAGCTCCCCAGGCTCAAGAGTATTCATCCAAGAAAAGAACAGTCTTTAAAAAAAAAAAAAAAAAAAAAAACAGTTCTTCTTCCAAATAACAACTACAGAGTAAAACATCTCAAAAGCTGAAGGGAAAGCAGATCTTATGAAAAACCTTAGCACTGGAAGGTTATGAAGGAGACAACTGCAACCTAAAAATAAATAAAATGTTCTGTAACTCTTCTGTTGGTATTGGGTTTGATTTTCTGATGTTGTTGACAGACTCAGTTTATTTCATTGTCTTTGACTCTTCTAGACATGACTGGCATTAATGGTCAGGGGCCTCAGCTTTGGCTACTCATTGGAGTCAAATGGTAGATGCTCAGGATACACCTTAGCCCAATTAAATCAGAAACTCTAGATATGGACTCCTCAAATTATCACATTTTTTAAAAGCTCTCTTGGTGATTTGAATGTGCAGCCAAGTTTGAGAATGTTGTAAAATTAAAGCCTTGCATAGTGTGAAGCCAACTAAAATGCAAAATGATTTCCAGTAACTTGTGATAGATGTGACTTTGATGCATGGAACATTCCTCTTCAAGTGCCCAGGTTGGTGACATAGGACTACATTTCCCTCTGCATGGTCAACCACATTCCCTAGTTTTGCAGTAAATAATATTCATGTAATTAGAATGTGTTGACTTTCAATGCTGAGGATTAATATATAGAGAAAGCATGTGAGAAAAATCATACTTATAAAAGAGAATTTGAACATTATAGCTTTGGACAATACTGAAATAATTTAACTGACAGAGGGTGGGACATATAAGGGTATAAAGAAGTAGAGGACAGCAAAGGGAGTCAGGAATATTATGTAAAACTGATGGGTTAAGAAATAGTGCTGTAAGTCTATCTAGGTGATAAAGGAAATAAGATAAATCCCCCAAATTCACATATGTATAATTAAAATATAGAAGAGGAAAGAAAACTTAATTCCTTATCTTGAACAGTACAAAGATGAAAGATAGTGCTTTGAGTAAATAAATTTAAAAATAGAGCCATAAACATACTATCTAGATTAAAAAAGACAGAATTGGTCCAAAGAGGCTTGAGGAAAAAGACCTGGGAATAAGGTAAAGGAAAAATGACTTTTTCTTACTTTATATCCTCTATAACATTTGACTATTTATTGCCATATACTTGGCATTAGTTTTTTCTTAAAAAAGTATTTACTTAAGCAATTCAGTCCTTCCTCAGAGGTCATTTAGCCAAGAATTTCATTTGACACACGAGAATACCAAACCCAGAGCAGTTAAATTACATGCCAAGGGTCACACAGTTAAAATTTTTATCCAGACACAACTAAACCTGTTCTGTAAAGACATTTCTTAGATTCCCATTAGTGGTTGAGCATGGATTTTTAACCAATGTTGAGTTATTTATATCTTAGGCTAAGATATAAATATGAATTTGTTTCACTGGGAATGAAGATTTATATAATACATTTTCTGTAGCTCCCATCTGAAATTCTTGCCTACTAAAGGACTACAGTTACTTTCAAATCTCAATTCCAGTAATTTCCTACATTCAGGGTAATATGAAGACAAGTCTTATGAAGCTTCAGATTTCAAAGATCAACTCTGTGATCACTAAATACATTGGTGGCTTCCTAGCTTTACCTACTTTGTCAGATTTATTCTAGGGGTGACTGAACACATACCAAAAATAAAACCTGGTACTAGATATAGACAGGAATCAGTAGAAGTTTCATCTTTAGGGCAGCCATATCTGCATACCAAATGAGCTTACATAGCTCAGCAAGACACACACAAGCTGTTGTTGACTAGGGGTGGGTTACTGGGGAGGAGAGTCTAATCAGATGGCTGGATGTAACAAAGAAGGAGATGGCATATGGATTAGCTATCACAGGATGATGCAAGGAAGGAGAACTGCCTTTGTGCAAGAAAACATTTTGATAAGTCACTAGAATATGATACTTTGAGGGTATGAATATTATGAATATCAAAAGCTAAGGCCACAAAAAAAAATGACTAAATGCCGAAAGGAACAAAAAAGGAAACTCTTTTTGCTCTAAAGAGGGAGAAGGAGAGAAAGGACAGAATGGGCAGAGAAATGAGGGAAGAAAGGGAGAAAAGAAAAAGAAGGAAAAGGAGACAGGAAGATGTTAGGGCAATATGTAATTAAGGGGACATGACTAAAGGACTTTGAATAAGAGAAACTCTTAATAATCCAAAGATATTTGTCTTCTTGAGATGAAAAGCTTAGTTTTACATATGAGTCTGCATTATGCAAGATACTGAGACAAGTTGTTAACAATTCATAACGTGAATGAATTCAGCAGAAACAGAAGCTAACTGTGACAGAATATGGACCTAAGAAACTTACAGAAATCTCGGGGCAGGCTTTAGGCAAAGTAAGAATGGGTCCATTTGATTAAGCCCTCTCAGGGAAAAGACACCTACTGACATACAGATATCACTCACAGCAACAGAGGAAATGGCTCCAATGTGCTAAGGAAGTTGTCCAGAGTCACATAACCAGTTAGTAAGACTTGGGCCAGTGTGATGCGTAAAGGCCTCTTGGAAGGGTGTTCTCATGATAGTTCAAAGCAGAGGTTCTGGAGTTAGCCTAAATTCAAATGCTGGCTCTGCCATTTATTAGCTCTGTGACCTTAGGCAAACAACCTTCCTATGGTTCAGTTTCTTAATCTCCAAAATAACTAAAAGTATATTTTCACATTTTATTGAGACAGTAAATGAGTCACCAACACAACTCAGTAATAGGTTCACAATCCCTTATGATATCCAAAAAGCTCTGAAAACCAGTTTGCAGGGAATTTTTCAGTGGCAAAATCTGACACGAGTCTATCCATTATTATTCCATTTGATGTGATGCAGAATATTAGTGTGATCGATAGTAGGTGCTGCCTGAGACCCTGTAGAAAGGGTTATAAAAAATTCTGATTTCCCAAACACGTGTAGTCTCAAGGTTTTTTGGATAATGAATTGTAGACCTTTCCTTAGTACAATATCTGCCACACTTTGAGAATAGCAGATAAACTGCCCATGTTCAATAGACCCTGGAGGGCTCCTGCAATGTTACCAAGTCCCTAAGTCCATATCTAGAAAGGATGAATTAAGAGACAGTAGTAATGTAAAGCTCAACACAGCCAGTCACAGCTCTTTCCATTACTCAAAAATGATTTTCTGGCTGCAACACATTCTGTCCTAGGCTTCTTGAAATAGTGTAACCACTCAGTACTGGAAATCAAATATACATGAATATACATAGAAGTCAGTCAGCAAATATTCACTCAGCTCCTACTGTATGTTCAGTGCTATAAAGATACTGCAGGGTCCTTACAAGCTCACTATTGAGATGAGGAAGACAAGGATATGGTTAAGAAACAAAGTGGCATACAATAATGTGCTAAATTATGGTGACACAGTCTAGCTGCCAAGATCCAATGGGAAGGTATTCTTTATAGAGGCAAGATAATGAGCTGCAGGCAGTTGATTACAGGTTATATGATCTTGGGTAAAGTCTCTTTGAGCCTCAGTTTCTGTACCCGTAAACCTGTGGTTTTGAGGGCTAGCAATAGTTAATATACAATGCCCCATACATAAGTAGTGATTAAATACTAGTTATATTTTTTCCTGTCAGCCAGCTTTTGAACAATAGTCACTTAAGTGGGAATGAATGTGAACTGTGTGTCCTGACTAGAGTACAGACTATATCTGTTGAGGGAATTGGAGGAGATCATTCCAGAATGTTGAGGCCAAGTGCAATGGCATTGGAGGTGGTGGGTTGGTAAAGGATATTTTGAAAACTTTTGAAGTGATGAGAAATAGAGAACTATGGATGATATTTAAGGAAAAATATGACATGAGTATTCCTGAAAATTACTTTCAGAAAGTACTGGATCAGGAAGAAAATAAGAGCCAGGTAAATGTCTTTAACAATTCAGCAAGGGCCTGGACTGTCTGTGGTGGGGTGGGTGAGTAGACATGGCATCTTCAGACTGGGAAAACAATTAACTCTCCTTATGTAGCAGTCATTTGCCACCCTAATAAAGTCTCTGTTTGCACCCTGATAGACAAAGCATTGGGGATAAAAGCTCAAGAGGCTGGGGTTGTGGCTCAGTGGTAGAGCACTTGCCTCACATGGATGAAGCACTGAGTTTGATCCTGCGCACCACATATAAATAAATGAATAAAATAAAGATTCATCAACACTAAGAAAACAAAACAAAATAAAAAAAGAGAATTAACCTAAATTTAAAAAAATAAATCAATAAAAGCTCAAAGTTCATCTTTACAGAGTTTTCAAAAAGGGACTCAACTACATGCACAGCCCTTTGAATACTGTGGCACATGAAAAATAGGGCATGTTCTAAACATAGCACAAATTCTGGCAGTTTAAGACAGCCAGGGCTAGGCTGTAGCTTAAGGTCTCAGGTGTCAAGAGAAATCCATGCTGCCTTCCTGAGATCTTAAAACACAAGGCATATTTCTGCAGCCACTTCCAACTTTTCTTTATCCTGCCCATTTCTCCCTTGGAAATTTACCAAAGAAGTCAGAGTACACCTCTTGGTTCCAGGGATGCAGTGACTGTCATGTGATATGGAGGTTTACCTTAGCTGTTGGACCAACATGAGAAACCTGTCCTTTAAAGCTTGGCTCCTGGATAGGAAACAACACAGGCAGAGGCGCACACCATATTTCATTTGTGCAAGATGTATAGCTAACCAAAACTCAGTGTTTAGGAAATTTAGGTGATTTTTCTTCAGTCTTTTACTGTATGTATTATGTATAGCACTATTCATTCTGCAAGTCTCCTTGAGGACAAAGGGCTGTCAATACAACTGGGCATTTTATACTTACAGAAAATACATAGCATATGGCAGGTACTTTAGAACTACATGATAGTTGAACTTATAATACCTTGAACTAAACATGCTCACATCTTAGTTATAGAAATGACTTAATAAAAAAGAAAACAATCAACCAACCCCCACCAAGACCACTTCTAAAGGATGCAAAGAAGGAACATCACAGGTAGCACATGAAAAATGGGGTATTTAAGTTCTGGAACAGTAACTTTAAAATGACTGGACTATCTGAACTAGATTTTAAAAGTTGAAATTTATTCTGCAAGCAAATACTGTGCTGAAATGGGTATGTTGTATATGCCTCTAGACTGGCTAATAATATACTCCTTTAGGAAGATAGATGAATGTGTTGCTAATAAAAAGTACAGAGAAATGGATAATTATAGTGGTTTACAGTCTTTGCCACCAGGCTCCTTTTACCTGCTCATATAAAAATAATTTGTTTCATTTACTTAAACCCTAATTTCCTTTCAAAATTGTTCCATGTTAATTCCCAGAAAGAATTTGAGTAATTCCATCAAGTTCATAGTCTTGTACTTCAGCTGGGCTCTATACAAAACCCCAGGCCCTCCCAAGTTTTTGTTTTCTCTTCCATGCTCCCCAGCTGCTCCTTCAAACATTTAATTTTGACAAGGCCCAACTCTGTCCCAAATCACATCCAGCTTTCCTCCTTCCCTCAGTCTCCAAACATAAACTCGCTTATTTTTTTTTTAATGGATCACCTCAGGTGAATTCAATTTCTTCATCTCCTGAACAAGACAGTAAATCTGTCCTCTTTCCTTTTCTCCCAAATTGGAGGAAGATGGTCTCCAAATGCTAGGACCATTAATGCTAGGATTCAATTATCCTTCTGATCTTCCTTATCCTCAACTTATCCTTATCCTTCAACTGGCTATCTTTTCAGAACATAAAAATGTCAATTTTTCCTTAATCTCAATCTACAGCCCTCTTTGTAAATTTAATTTTTAATTGACAAATAATAATCATATACATTTATGGAGTACAGTATGATATAGCCCTCTTTATTTTCACACACTAGTCATCTACTTTTTTTGCTTTTTATAGACCAGTAACATGGATAAAAAGAATTACAAATAATGGGTTACCATTTGCTCTTTCATCTAGGATATATATTAAACAATGTATCCTCCCGTCACTATTATTCATAAAAAGGACTTATTTTATACAGGGCATAATTTTAGAATAAAGGTCTTTAACCACTTCAGCTTTACAAAGATACTATCTTTTTCTTACTTTTACCACTTGAATGTAGTAAAATTTTTGTCTGAATTGGCAGATTTAGGAACTGATGAACTACACTCTCCAGATACCATTTCACCCTCTGAAATGGTTTTTCCCAGCTCTAGAAGCTATTCTTATAGAAACTCATTACTTCCTAATGAACAAGTCCAGAGGACACTCTTTAGCTCTTCCTCTGCCTTGCTGCAGCACTCTTCCAGGTCACTTTCCTATGGCAGTCATTACTACATGCTGGACTTCCACACTTCTGCTGCCCCTCCCTCAGATCCCTTTGTATCTTGTACATGGGATTCATGCACTCTGTGGACTTTTCTAGTTTTATTCTTTCCTTGAAACTTAAATCTGCCTCTTTCCAGTTCTGGTAAATTGCTACATCAAATTCTAACCCAGTCTCTTCTGCAAGCACCATATCCTTATGTCCAATTGCCTCTCAACATCTTAACTGTCTCATGGGCCGACCAAGTTCAAAACAACTTCAGCAATCACCTGTTTCTATATTGTGCCACCCACCCCATTTTAGCAGTTAAGAGCATTAACACCCCCCTACACTCAAAACTTCTAATTCTTTACCTTTCTCTTTCAATTACCAACTGCAGAAAAATACTTCTCAAATCTGTCTCCTCATGTTCCCATTGGCTTAGCTGAAGCATCATAATCTTTCAACTGTTTTATAAGGACCTGTTGAGCTTCTTCACATGGAAACCATAAATTCTTAGAACAATTATTTTGCATGTCCTGTTTTCTGAGTAAGACCCATCGATCCAAGAAAGGTCAAGTAGTATGAGCCTAGACCTTTTCCCTCCCATTCACCTCCATAATGCCTGGTGAGTCCTCCATAATGACTGATGAGTTAAAATGGAGAACAATCTCCTTAGCAGAACTCTCTCCATCTGCCTTCTTTAAGCTCTGCCTTTCCTCCCTTTCACATTCCTGACTAAGCCCCTAGGCTACCACTCTATACTCTGTAGCTTCCAGATTATCTCAGACACTACTTGTTATCTTCACTGGTACTCATCTTTCAGTCTCATCCCAATGGACTCCTTTCAAATGACTTAACTTTTTCCTTCCCTTCTTTTCTAAGATCTTCATTTTTCTCTGCATTCATCTATCATTTTCATGGGAAACAAAATAACTTTAAAAAAATCATTTTGGGCTGTTTTTTTATTGTTTTGTTTTTTGAGATGATCTTGCCATGAGTGCAATTGATCCTCCCATCTCACCTGGCCATTGGCTGTTTTTAAAAAGCAATGAGTTGTACATATAGTCAAAAACTGTCCACTGCTACAGGAGTTTTGTCACTCCAGATTCATATCCAAGGATGTTAAAAATTATTCAATTCTAGTAGGAGTATCTCATACAACCATGGCCAAGAATTATCATGAGGAAAATATAAAGAGCTAGGGGTTATAATTCCAGTGAAAAAGTAAAGTTGTTTGTGTGCCTTTCATTGAAGGTTTGTACTAGGTCTTTAAAAATACTGAGCACAGGTCTAAGAACCTCATTATTAGTTGAGATCTCATTATTAGCCTGGGAACCACTGGTATAAAGAAAGTTGACTATCCAGGAAAGGAGGGTAATTCTGTGGACTCAGGTGCAGTCTGTTATTTTTCATACTTTCCATTGGGTGACAAGTATTTGTTTTGAAATCTTAACTTAAATCTTAAAGTATAAGTACCTAACTTAAATAGATATATTTCTACACATGTATAATTGCCAAATTTATATGCATACGCATACATGAACACATGTGCTATTCACAATGAGAAGATGAAAAATTGGAGGTTATTTTTAAAATGGCTGTGGTATAGGAAAAAGGGTGTTTGCTCAAACTGTTAGGAAGTTAGAATTAGGGAGTTCTGATAATTTGGAATTCTATATTCAGAAATTAGAGAACCTGGACTTAAGCTTATTTTGATCTAATCTAGAAAAAAATTAACTAGCCATAGGCAGAATGAGTTCCTTCAAATCCTTGATTTTAATTTTAAAAACACAGTAACGTAGTTGATAGGACTGGTTTTAACAAAAAACTCCTACATGAAGCAAAAAAAGACAAAAATAAAACTGGTTTTAATTGATTCAAATGATGACTTAACAGGTTTATAAAACAACCATTATCTAAAGGAAGCCCTAGAACCAGAAATAAAAAATTTAAAATTGCATGCAAAATCTAGCTACCATAAAACCCAAAGCAATACCAAAATATCTCAAGCTTCCTAGCATAAACTCCAAGTCTTTTTATTTCCAATTCTTGATAACCAAAATATGTACACTTTCACATGCTCCTTGGTTGTGCAGGAATAAGCTTATTCATATAGTATTACAAATATCTTTCACAGATGGGACAGCACAAAAGAACAGTTATCTTCTACTTTTTTAGGCCCATCTTGGGGGGAAAAGGCACTCCCAAAGATTGCTTGGTAACACCTTTGCTAGGTGAGGTTTGTTAATTACTCACATGATCTTTACATGTAAACTTAATGGTTCACTCATTTCACTGATCTGGGAATAACCAGGCACTGGAACTGCCTTTTATTAACTCGCATGCCGAACAGTTAACTTTCTTAAATAAATGACAAAAACTTTGTATACTGATTTCAAAAACAACTGAGCTTTGTTTGACAACTTACATATGCTTAATCACTAGGCTTTGGCATGCACAGCCAAACGTAATGGAATTGAAAGGACCACCATGAAGATGGTGGCAGAAGATTCTCTGAATCATTATTCTCAGTTTTCTAACTCAGCTGCTCCCAGTTTCCTTGCACTAATTCAACTTTGTCCTTTAGAGCACTTCCATGTTCTACACCTGGGTTCAACTTCTCTGCTGAAAGATTTGTTAAAAGACACTTAAATTAGTCAGTCTTTGTCCATGATCATGAAAACAGAGTAATTAGAAGTCAACTGGCCATGGACATGTGTCCACGATTCACAGGATCTTTAGAAACCATTTGCCTGAAGCCAAGGACAATTTGCTTTACCAGAAAATTTGACTCATATTGAGCCAGACTAAAACTGCACTTGGGTAGATAATCTCAAATTAAACTGAGCCTACTTATTTCTCTACACTTACTGCATCCATGCAGTATGCAATTTTTGATGCTGAATAAGAGATATATGGCAATTGAAGGCTTCACCGCAAGCATCACATTCATGGGTTTCTTGAGTTTTCACCTCTGCATGGATCTTCTGATGGTTGACAAGGCTGCGCTGTTGACTGAAACTTTTGTCACATTTCTCACACTTGTAAGGTTTCTCTCCTGTGTGTATTCTCTGGTGTTGAATAAGACCTGAGTTCCGGCTAAAGGCCTTCCCACATTCCTCACATTTATGGGGCTTATTACCTGTGTGAACACCCTGATGTCGAATGAGATTACAAAGCTGACTGAAGCTTTTGCCACACTGTCTGCAGAGATAGGGTCTCTCACCAGTGTGGATTCTCTGATGTTCTATGAGAAATGAACTCCGACTAAAGCTTTTCCCACAAACAGTACACAGATAGGGCTTTTCACCAGTGTGGATTCTTTGATGCTGTACAAGATGAGCACTAACACTAAAAGTTTTCCCACATTCATCACATTTGTAAGACTTTTCCTTAGGGTAGACCTCCTGCTGTATAACAAGACTGCAATTTGGATCAAAAGTGTCCTTAGTTTCACTGTATGGATAAGTCTTCTCCCTGGTATGGATTCTCTGATGCTGAATAAGACCTGAGCTTCTACTAAAGGCTTTTCCACATTCCTCACATTTATGAGGTTTGTCTCCTGTGTGAATTCTCTGATGACGAGTAAGATTGCAAAGCTGACTAAAACTTTTCCCGCACTCTTTGCACTGATAAGGCCTTTCACCGGTATGGATCCTCTGATGCTCAATAAGGAATGAGCTTCTACTAAAGCTTTTTCCACATTCTATACAAAGGAAAGGTTTCTCACCAGTGTGAATTTTTTGGTGTTGTATAAGGTACGTACTTAATCTAAAGGCTTTCCCACATTCACCACATTTGTGGGGTCTTTCCCCAGTGTGGATTCTCTGATGTTCAACGAGCAATGAATTTCGGCTAAAGCTTTTCTTACATTTGGTACAGTGATAGGGTTTCTCATCAGTGTGAGTTCTCTGATGCTGAATAAGGTGTGACTTCCAACTGAAGGCTTTCCCACAGTCACTACATTTATGGGGTTTCTCACCTGTATGGATCCTTTGATGTTTAACAAGGCTCCTTCTCTGACTGAAGCTTTGTTTGCATTGATTACACTGGTAGGGTCTTTCTCCAGTGTGGATTCTCTGGTGTCTAATAAGGGTTGAGCTCACACTAAAGGTTTTTCCACAGTAATTACACTCATAGGGCCTTTCCCCAGTGTGAATTCTCTGATGTTCAATAACGAATGAACTGCGACTGAAACTCTTCCCACATTCATTGCACTGAAAAGGTTTCTCACCAGTATGGACCCTTTGATGTTGAATGAAATGGGCCTTGCGGACAAAACCTTTTCCACATTCTTCACATTTATGGCATTTTTCTTCTGAGTTTTGTTTCTTATGAATAACGTTAGTGTTTCCTCTGAATATTTTCTGCTCCTGGGTCAAAGATTCCCGTGGTATTTCCCATAAGAAGATACCTCTCTGTTTATCTAATCTACCAACAAGTTCAAAGGTTTCTCTACCCATGGGATCCTGGTCAATCTCACTTTTGATTCTTGTAACTATTACACTCTGTGGCTCCACTTCTTCCTCAATTTCCTCAATTTCTTGTTTTACAGTTGGTTCTTCATCCTTATCTCTGTTCAAAACATCTGGAATAAATAATAAATATAATCCAAACATCAGCCAAGCTCTTCAAAGGCAAGAAACAACTATTAGAAAAATAAGGTAATTGAGGGGTTGGGGATGTGGCTCAAGTGGTAGTGCGCTTGCCTGGCATGCGTGAGGCACTGAGTTCAATCCTCAGCACCACATAAAAATAAAAAAGATATTGTGTCCACCTGAAACTAAAAAATAAATATTGGAAAAAAAAAGAAAAATAAGGTAATTGAGCTGGATATGGTGGTGCATGTCTGTAATCTCAGCTACTAGGGAAGAAGCCATGGCAGGAAGATTATAAGTCTGAGGCACCAGCCTGAGCAACTTAGTGAGACTGTCTCTAAATAAAAAATAAAAAAGGATTGGGGATGTGGTTGTTATAAAGTGCTCCTGGGTTCAATCCCCAGTACAAAAAAAAAAAAAAAAAAAAAAGGCTACTATACTTAAAAAAATTTATTACCTCAGAATGGTACTGTGAAGATTAAATTATATAAATATTACTTCTTCTAATTATTTTTAAGAGGTAAGATCTTGTTTAAGGCTGGCCTTAACTCCTGGGCTCAAGAGATCCTCTTGCCTCAGCCTCCCAAATAGCTGGGATGATAGGCATGTAACACTGAACCTGACCTAATATTATTATTCAATGTAAGTTATCTGATGAAATAAACTGGCTTTTTTGGAGAAGGGTATCAAGATTGCTCAGGAGGCAGAGAATGAGATAGTAGGAGCAAGTAGAGCTGGGGTGAAGAGCTATCAAATCAATACTGATACAAAGTAAGATGGGTAAACAAAGAAAGAAAACAAGTAGGTGGGATTAACTGATCTAACAAAGAAAGGATATTATGGAACAAAAACAGTAAGGTCAGAAAAATTTAGGATGAGAAAGCATTACTGGAATCTGGGCAGAATAAATAGACCAGTTCATAGAAGGAACACATAAGAGGATCCTGGGACAGATTTTAAAAAGAAGAAGAAGAAGGAGAAGCAGAAGCAGAAGCAGCAGCAGCAGCAGCAGCAGCAGCAGCAGCAGGAAAAGCTACAATTTATTCATTAATAAGAATTTATTCATTGGCCTGATGAAGTAAGCCAGGATTCAAAGATAAGTCATAAAGCCCCGTATCAGATGAAATGGATATTTATTAAAAATGGGGAAATAAAATAATAAACACAAAGTTAAGAAATAAAAGTAGCTCCTATGTTGATAAATGGGTCTTTAAAAAAAAAAAAGGTTGAAGTGTCATGAAGTGTTTTGTTTATTTTTTAAAAGTCTATGGTCTAGAAAGAAGAAATAAAATAAGTATAAAGGAACATGGTCAGAGAAATGGAAGAAATGAAAAAAGTCTGCAGCAGTTTATGACTTCACTTACCACAAATCATAATACATTCTTCAAGTACAAATGATTCTCAACCTTCTGAATATATAAGACCCAAGGTTCATCACCTTTTTTCAGCTGACAATCTGTATTACATCTGAGAAATAAAAACCCTGCAGATGTTGAAGAAAAGATAGCATAATAATCTAATAACACAGTGGTCTATAGGACAATTAAGCCTGCCTCTTGACTTCTTTCCTGATTTTCCATCTCTCTTGACACCTCATAATCCACAAGAAGATTTAATCACTATGAAATTTATTTTTGACCTTAATTCTTTTCATAATCCTCTTCTCTCAATGTTCTTATATTTTAAATGTGACGTTAACTATGAATTTTCTTTTGACTTACTTCAAACCAGTTAAGCTATTTTATTAAAAGTAAAACAAACTTACTTCTCTTATTCTCCTAAGCAACTACTAGAACCTCAACTTCTTCTTAGGGTACTTACAATATCCCCTCTGGAATTCACTTTCAGTGGACACTAAAGTCTTAGATTTCTCCTGCTTTCTTATTATTAATCAATCACCAAAATCATGAAATCCTTTCTAGTGTCTACAGTCTCCTTTTAACTCTCACAATCATGCAGCTTTAAATAATCTGTGGCCCTGATCTTTCTTTAAGCTGCCCTCACATTATATTTGCTTGATTCCAGAGATGATTAGAAAATGGAATTCTATTCATGTTATCACTTATAGATTCAGCAGCAACATATCATTTTAAGATCAAATCAAAGCTCTTTATTATGACACTCAGAACTCTTCATGACATGGTCTCTAATTCCCAACTCAATCCTCCTACCTACTTATCATACTTTATGCAGGTAACCTGCTTGTGTTAGTCCTTCATGCCCTATCCTTGCACTTTCTATTTATAATAAGTGTCCCTCTGCATCGCTTACTAGGCAATTCTTGGTTCTTTAAGACTCAGTTCAAAGCAATAGTTCCTCTACAAAGACTTTGCTAAGTCCACTAGACAGATTTAGGTGTTCTAATTTTCTTATTACCAATTCTGTATTACTGTCCATAACCCCACAGTGTTGCCAATAGATGCCATTATTAACATTTTTAACTGTTATGTGTTGTCTCTTTCATTGGATCAAAAAGTCATTGTGGGAAAGAAAGTCTCTATAATGTTTACCCAGTGGGTATTGTACTGGGTAAAATTACTCGAAGAAATAAGACAAAGTTAACATCACTTAAAGGTGATATGAAGTCTACTTAAAACTTTCTGAGTCAAATGAAAATATAAATAGTAAAAACAAGATTAAAAAAAATAGTTCTTATTACAAATAAAACCGGTCAGTAAATACTAGAGAAAAATAAAATGTTCTTCACAGTAGTAACAAAAAATATAAAACCTAAGGAATAAATACAGCAAGAAATGTTCTAGTGAGTTTTAGTGAGGCATGGTGGCATACCTCTGTAGACCCAGGAACTCAGGAGGCTGAAGTGAGAGGACTACTTGAGCCCAGGAGTTTGGGGCCATCCTGGGCAACACAGACTATACCTCAAAAAGAAAACAAAAATTAAATAAAATGTACAAGACCTGTAACAATAACCTGTAGAATTTTTCTGAAAGAAAAAAAGACAGTTAAACAGTCAACCAACTGGCTAAAGAGATTCAATATTATAAAGACTTCGATTCTTCCCAAACTCATCTATGAAACTAATAATATTACAATCAAAATCACATGAATCAATTAAAAAAAATCTAAATTTCAACTGAAAGAATGTATGCAACTAGCTTGTTAAGTACATCCTGAAAAAAAATATTGAAGACTGACTTATCTTAAGAAACATAAAATATAATATATTGTTAAAGTAAAGGAAATGACAACACTGGCATAAAAACAAATAGGTTAACAGGATAGGAAGATGAATAAAATAAGTGTAGGCTTCCATACAAAGTAGACTTGAAATGATTATCTATTACATCCAGCTTGGTGATTATGTTTATATATCTTCCCATCCTGTGGTCATTGCTCATTTATTCATAGTATGCATCTGATTCAATGTGGATGTGTCTCCAGGAATGTGGAAACTGAAATTAAAATAGCTAGTTAATCTAAATGTGATTAGAACTGTAAACTATCAACTCAGAAGCAAAAAGGGCAGAAGCATATGGGCATAAGGACTGAAAACTAATCTGCCAAGGGGGAAAAAGTAAAGCAAAAAAAAAAAAAAAGAGTTTATGGACTAAATGGTGTATCCCTTTTGAAAATTTAAATGTTGAAACCCTAAGCCCCAATGTAATAATATTTGGAGGTGAAGCCTTTGGTGAGTAATTAGGTTTAGATGAGGTCATGAGGGTAGAGTCCCCATCATGGGGTTATAATGCCGCCCAGTCTACTGTATTTTGTTACAGCAGCCTAAGCGAAGACAAAATAATTTTTCAGTTCTTGAGATTGATTCAATTTCTGTTTTCAGTCTTTTTCAGATATTCAACTATAATCACGCTCATAAATTATATAAGACATTCCATATATCTTTATAATAATTCCTTTGTTGGTTTATGCTAGTTAAGTTAATTTTAATGTTTTTTAACTCAATAGTTCTAATACTATGTATGGTAGCTGAGGGGAGAGAAAGAGAAGGTAAGGAGATGGTAAGTGGACAAACTTTAAGTCAGAAGACAGGTTGGTGTACTTTTCTTGTAAAGGGCCAGGACAATAGATATTTTTCATTTTGTGAACGATATGGTCTCTGCTATTGTAATAATTAAAGTAATTAAAGACAATAAAGAAATGAGTATGTCTGTGTCAAAAATAGGCCACAGGTCAAATGTGACCTGTGGGCCATAACTGCCAACCTTACTATCCAACGGAGTATAAAACAAACAGTTTTCCTGGTTAACAAAATGGGAGAATGGGGAAGAACTGGAATTTCTAGGGCCTAGCACAGGTTCAATAACAAGTAATTGAATTAATATTTTAAGAAATAATTGAAGAAAGAATATAATTAAAGAAAAAAACAACGAGTTCAATATCTTGTAATTTCAGCAATTCTTAGTTCTGTCCAGTGTGAATCAAGTAGTCTGAAGAGCCAACATATGGATAAGTTGGCAGTGACTCAAATACACCATGGTATATTAAAAGAAAAAAAAAATAGCAGGTGATACAATTAAAGATTAAAGTAGTATGCAGGAAATAACAGAGGAGACATGAAAACTAGGCAAAAACTATATTAGAGAGGTCCTAGAAATGGTAAGAAATTAAGATTTTTGTATTGTTAGCTATCAGGAACCATCAAAAGTTTTAAGCATAAAATCACTTTGGTAGCAATACATAAAATATATTTTAAAAAAGAGATTGGGGGCCAGGGACTAGTTTAAGGCTATGGCAACAATCCAATCAAGAGATGCTGAGTCTTAAATGAACTGGACTTATTCAGTTTCACAAATATTTAAGAAGCATATAACATAGGCCTGCCTCTGTGGTAAGTGCTGAAGAAATCAAATGAAAAAGGTAAAATTATTGTCCTTGTGATAATCAGTGTGGTTAGAGAAATAACAAATAAAGAATGTTTATGGGACAGTAATGTTAAATAATAGAAATACAGAGAAAGTACAGAGAAAGAAATGTTTGACTCTGAAAAGAAGGTCTGTGAGATCTTAAAGGATTATCTGAGACTTGCCAGCTAACTTATCTACATGGTCTTCAAAATACAGAAAAGATGATGATGAGAATAACATTCAATACTCATACTGTGCTTCCTACATGATAATCAATGTCCTAAGTGCTTCATACATATACTATCTCAGTAAATATTCACAATAACCTTAAAAGGTAGGTGCTATTATTATTTACATTTTATTAAAAAAAAAAAAAGAACTGAGGCACATAGATGTAAAGTAAGTCATCCATAGTCATAAGTCTAGTAAGTGGTAGAAACAGGATTTGAACCCAGGCAGTTAGGTTCCAACTTACTTTTCTTAGGTGGAGATAAAGACTGGAAACTTACCAAAACATAATGGCAGCTGATGGCCTGAGGGCCTGAGGGCCTGAGGGCCTGTGGGCCATACAGTGTAGATAAGATTATCCAAGCAAAGTGTTCAGAGAGGAAGTCAGAATATAAGATAATGGAGGCAAGTAATAAAGAATTTCAAATATTCATAACGAGGTGGAATAAAATAAGGCCCAGAAAAGAGCCTATTTCATTTGACAACGAGGTTATTATAAATTCCCGCTACACAACTTAAAGGACATACTAGAGGCAAGACAAAAGGTGTACAGATAATAAAAGGTAAAGTAGTACAGAATAGACATTAACTACTCTTAAAAAACTTGCCTATGAAGAGGATCAGTAGTAAGTTATAGGGAGCAGTAAAAAGGAAACTCTGGTTCAAAGATTTTTTTCTTTCTCCTCACTTCTTCCTCAATTGAAAAAGCCATGAACAGACCTATCATGAGAATAAAGGTACCAAGAGAGAAGGACTAGAAACTGAAGGCTATTAGAGAATATGAGGGTTCAGGCTTAGTGGCTTCTATTTTCTCTGTGAAATAGAAGGTAAGATCCAGAAAAGGATGGGAAACTCTTAACTTTTTGAAGTGGTCACCAAAAGGATCAGGGAACCAGGCCTGTTGAGGACAACAACAACAAAACCCCCCCAAAACAAAAACAGAAAAACACTAAAACCAAAACAAACCAATCAACCCTGTGGAAACTAAGGGGGGGGGAAAAGCTGTTTGTGTGTGTGTGCATGTGTACACACGCATACATATATACATACACATACAAACACACATCATACCCACACACAAGACATCCATCCTTTTGTTAAAGACTGTTCCCTTCAGTTTAGTAACTCAAGTAGAAGAGGGGTAAAAAGCAGATTTTTGTAACAACAGGATTTAAAATGTTCAATTGGACATAATTTATTATGCAGGTGGTAAGAGAGCATGCTGTTAATTAGATGAGTAAGTAGTAAGGAGAGAACTTACATACACCTTGGTAAAGAAAAGGACACATAAGGGGACAGGAAATACTGCTAATAATGAAAAGATATAGATAGGAGAGATAGAAGGTAAGAAGTTGCAATGAGCTCCACCAGGACATGTGTTTTAGTCACCATTGTTCAGCCCCAGTCAATACACATCTATTGTCTTGAATAAGTGATCAGAAAATAGGATGTTGGGGTTTAGTACTTGTCTGTCACAAAAAATTTAAGGGTATGAGTTGGGTAAATGTGGAAAGCAGGGTCTCTAGAGTCAACTGGTCAAGATCCACTGAGGTTCAAGTATTGACTGGGTCACCAATGGTGTGGGTTAAGTACAGAAGACTGAAATAGGTGATAAAGTTATATGTGTGAAGAACCAAAGAAAATGCTGACAGATGATGGAAAGAAATTCAGTGGTTAGGACAAGAGTGCTGAGTCCTCAAAGGAGAGTTTGTTTGAAGGTAGAAAGCTATTGCTTTGGGAACAGCATTGAAAAGCAGGAAGAACACTAACTTCTCCCTTGCAGACTTGAAACAAAGGATGGGGAAGGAGAAGTGGGAGAATAAGCAGCCCCCACTCAAAGGATTGCCAAAGAAGTGGTGTCCTTGGGAAAATGCCAGGTTTCAGTTAAGGCAGGGAGGGGTAAGGAACATTATGTGAAGAAGAACAGGGACTCCAGAAGGCCAGTGAAAAGGGGTGGGAGGAAAGCAGTGGGAGGATGAGCCAGGAGGGAAAGTACAAAGCAATATGGGAATAAGATTATGAAGTCAGGAAGCCAGAAAAGCTTGCATTTTGGTCACTGCAAGGAAGTTAAGAATAAGTGCCATGGAAACAACTAATGATTGAAAGGTCTGAAATCAGAACTTTAGAACAAAGCAGTTTTGGTACTGGTTCAAACATTCTGAGTCTGATTACCAGTGCCTTCTTGGATATTTTAGATACAGAAACAACAGATTCTTACCCAGTGAGACCAGGTTTCCATAATTCTCCATCATGACATCTTTATAGAGGCTTCTCTGAGCTGGGTCCAGATAATCCCACTCCTCCTGGGTAAAAAACACAGCCACATCCTCAAATGACAGCAACCCCTGAAATAGTATGATTTCTATAGTCAGCTCCTATTGTCTCAAGGACAATTCTACCAGTGAAAGTGGCAGAAGCTATTACTTATCAGGGCCAGGTGCTCTAGAATGAACATGGTAACTAAGAATGCCCAAAGGTGCCCAATTCCGGGAACTGACTGCAACAGACAGACCCCTCGGATTAGAGGGAAAGCAGGCTGGAATCTTGACCTTAGAAATGAAGGAACTAAGGATAAGGCATTTTCTGGTTTAATAATTATACCTTAATATTTTAATTTAGAAAACTGCCCCAAGGTCTGTCCAAGCTTCCCTTACCTCACTGTCCCGCTCCAATTCTCTATTCGCATTCGCTTGTGACCCTATTCAATTCAATTCCATCAGGTTCTTTAAGCATCTACTTTGGGTCCAGGCATCATGCCAGGCGCAGAAGACACAGAAGAAGGTCAAAAATGGTGCCTTACCTATAAAAACTCAAAAATGAGAGAGCTAGCTAGGTGCATTCCTAATTTTCTCCAGCCGACTTATTAAGTTGCTCAAGAAAGAAAAGGAGCCAGTGGGCAGATTTTAAGTGAACCGCACCCCAGAGTATCGGTGGGGTCTGGGGGGTTCCTCGCACGGCAACGGCGGTCAGAAAGTTGTGGGGGGTGGAGGCCCAGCTGGGGTACCGGCGAGACAACGGGAATCCCTGGAAAAGGGTGACTTACCTTTGGCTCCAGCGGGGGGCTCGGGGAGGCCATTCTCGCCAGAGAAGAGCGGCGGCCACACGGAAAGGCTCTGGTGAGGCCTAGCCAACTGCTGGAAATTAGGCCCAAACAAGACGAGTTTCCCTGGCTGGGTCCCGCCAGGCCAGGTCCTGCTTCGGTCCCCGAGCGGTCACGTCCCCAGCGGCATATCAGACTCGCTCCCTGGCTGTCCCCCAACCTCAAATCCCCTCCCCTGCCAGGCTGCTGTCTTTCAGATCTCGATAGAGCCTCCTCTCGGTTGCCAATTCCAATGCCTTACAGCCAAGCAGCTCTGTGACCGTCCGCCCCCGGACCAGAAGGCGTCACCCGGAACCTTCCCGGGACGCCCCGCAACTACAACTCCCATCATGCTCCGAGACTCGTCGCGGCCCAGCCTCCTACTCCCACGCTACCTGACTACATTTCCCGGCGTGCAAAAGGAGAGAGCAACGACGGGGTGAGAGGGGGAAGGAAACACCTGCCACTAAGCTTTCATCCGATTGGCTGGTCTGTGTGCGTCAGTTCGGCTGAGAGAAGAATTTAGGTCACCAGCACTTTGCGAAAATGGCGATGTTGTGTGTGTCCGGCATTGCTAGAAGAGGCTTGACGTGGACAGCCTTAGGGACGACGCGCAGAGAATTTTGGTCTCGACCCAGGTAAAACTGAAGTTTGGACGGTGGGTGGCGTTTATGAAAAGTAAGGAAAGAAACCGAGGAGGATTAGGGGACGAGTTCAGAAGGCAGTGCCATGCCATTAAGACAGGACCCTGTTCTGAGCCGCATCAGAGTAAGAACAAGAAGGGCGTTAGGATTCTGAGTTCAGAAGCTTCAGTGAGGGTCTCTGCGAGTGCTGGGCCCAGTCACTTCCCGTCTCTGTCTTGATTTTCCAATTACGGAAATTCCGTCCCTTTTCCCTTCCAACTCACTTATGAGTTAAGCAGAGTTTTAACCGCGAGTGCCGGGCACCGAGTGTGGTGTCAGAAAACCAATGGCTCATTTGGAATATCCACTTCCACACGAACGTGAAAGTCGGTATGTATCTAATGGAAATTAAACCCCACCTAAAACATGAACGTGAAAGTACTTGGTAAACTAAAATCATATGTTGCTTCACAGATTCAGAAACGAAGTGCATGCTCCTGTTTTGTTCGTTTGTTGGTTCATTGATGAATTCAATAAATAGTTATTAAATTCCTTTCCTGGGCAGGCATTTCTCTAAGCTTGTAGGATATAGCAGCAGAAGCAAATTTCCTTCTCCGCGCCAAAGCACTTGAGGTAGTCGAGGCCCACAGGAATTATTTTTCCCACAATCACAAATCAAATTAATGGCAGAGTTGGATCTAGAAACCTGGTCTCCTAACTGTCCCTCTGCTGTTTTTTCCTACTGCACCGTGTGGAATCCGCCAACGGTAAATCTGTTTGACCTACATCATGTTTAGGGCATCAAAATTTAAGGTGGTGCCCTCCATGGTGTCCCACTCCTGTAATTCCAGTGACTCAGGAGGCTGAGGAAGGAGGATTGCAAGTTGTCTGTTAATGGAGTCTTTAGAGTTTTCTATTTACAAGATTGTGTCATCTGCAAACAAAGGCAATTTTACTTCTTTTTGATTTGGATGTCGTCTATTTCTTTTTCTTCCCTAATAGCTCTTGGTAGGATTTCCAGTACTATGTTTAATATAAGTGGAAAGTACTATGTTTAAAAGAAGAGTAAGCATTCTTGCTTTGTACTAAGATCTTAGAGGGGAAAAAAAAACTTTTATTTTTTTCTATTGTTTATAATGTTAACTGTGGTCTTCTCTAAATGATGTCTTTTATGTCAGGGTAGGTTCCAACTAAATTTTTAGAGTTTTTATCATAGGACTATGTCAGATGGTTTTTCTGCATCTATTGAGAAGACCATGTGGTTTTAAATTTTTCATTCTGTTAATGCGCTGTATCTAGTGATTTGAACATGTTGAACGAACTTTTCATTCTAGAGGTAAATCCTACTTTGTCATAGTGTAGTCTTTGATATGATGTTGAATTTGGTTTGTTAGCATTTTATTCTGATTTTTTTCATCTATAGTCATAGAGGTATTGTCTTGTAGTCCCCCCCCCACTTATACTTGTCTGATAGTATCTTTGGTTGGCTTTCATATCTTATTTTCATAAAATAAATTTGGAAGCATTTTATATTTTAACTTTTGCAAAAGTTTAAGAAGGGTTAGTAGTTGAACTTGGTGGCTCATGCCTATAATCCCAGTAACTCAGAGGATGAAACAGTGGAATCAAGTTTGAGCAACTTAGCAAGACCCTATCTAAAAATAAAAAGGGCTGGGGATGTATCTCAATGGTAGAGCAAACCTGGGCTCAACCCCTTGTAACAAAAAGAAGGTAGGTACTAATTTTTCTTCTTTGAATATTTGGTAGAATTAACCCAGGAAGCCATCTGGCTCCAGGCTTTTTATTTGTTGGGAGTTTTTTGATTACTACTTTAATCTCCTCATTGGTTTATTGGTCTGTTTAGGCTTTCAATTCTTTCTAGACTTAGTTTTGGTGGGTTGCATGTTTCTAGGAACATATACATTTCTTCTGGATTATCCACTTTGTTAACATGTAATTGTTTATAATGGTCCCATATGATACTTTCTGTTTCTGAGGCGTCTATTATCATATCTCCTCTTAAATTTTTGATTTTACATAGGTGAGTCTTCTCTCTCTGGCCTTGTCTCTCTCTCTTTTTCCTTTAGTAAGGGTTTTTCAGTTTTTGTATTTTCAAAACACTAACTCTTAGTTTCTTATTAATGTTAGGTTGTTTGAAATCTTTTTTAATATTGGCATTTATTGCTGTAAACTTCTGTCTTAGTAGTACTTTTTTGCGGCTTATAACTTTTGTTGTGTCATGTTTCATTTTCATTTATTTTGAGAGTTAAAAAAAATTCTTATTGATTTACTCATTGACCCACTGGTTGTTCAGGAGTATTTTGCTCACTTTCCACATATTTGTGGAATTTTTGTTTGCTGATTTCTAGTTTTATTCAGTTGTGGTCAGAAAGAATAGTTGGTATTTTGCTCTTAAATTTGTTGAGACTTTGTGACCTAACAGAATGAAAATTTTAAAACCACATGATCCTCTCAATAGATGCAGAAAATCCATCTGACATAGTTCTAACATTCATTTATGATAAAAGCTCTAATACTAAATAATGTTCTGTGTGTAATTGAGCAAAATGTGTACTTTTCTGCTGTTAAATAGAAAGTTTGGCATGTGTCTGTAGATCTATTTGGCATATAGTATTATTCAGGTTTTTTCTTTATTGATTTTCTGTGTGGATGTTCTGTCCATTATTGAAAGTAGGTTATTGAATTCTTCCATTGTTTTGTGGTCACTTTCTTTCAGGTCTGCTAATATTTGCTTTATATACTTAGGTGCTCTAATGTTCAATGCATATAAGTTGTTGTATCTTCCTGTTGAATTGACCATTTTATCATTATATAATGACTTTATTTTTCTATAAAGAAAGTTTTTGGCTTTAAGGTTAATTTTGTCTGATAGAAATATAGCCATGCCTGCTTTCTTTTGGTTTTCAGTTGTGTAGAATATTTTTTTCCTATCCCTTCACTTTCAGACTGTATGTGTCCTTGAATCTAAAATGAGTTTCTTATAGAGAGCATATAGTTGGGTCTTGATTTTAAATCCATTTAGCCACTTAGTCCTTTTAATTTTTTATTTTTTTGGCAATAAAGTTTATGTTTTTACTTACATAAATACAAAGTTTTGTATTTGCAGAAAAGTTAGGAGATATTACAGAGACATCTATATAGTCAATTTTTTTCCTACTAACAACTTATATAATTATTTTACTATTATTAATGAACCAATATTAATATTATTAGTGTATAGATTGCATATTTTATTCATATTTCTTTCAGTGCTACCTAATGTCCTTTTAGTCTTCTTGTAGTGGCAGTTTCTCATACTTTTCTTGTTTTTGATTATCTTCACTATGTCTTTTGATTGGGCTATTTAGTCCATTCACCTGAACTACATTTCATTCTGGGTGTGATAATGTGTGGCCAGAGTGATTTAAGGACAATATGAGAGCTGAGAGGACAGAGACTAAGTATCGACAACTCTTTGAGAATTTTTGTTGAAAAGGTGAGTGGTAGCTGGAGGACAATATGGAGTCTACGGTGAATTTTTTCTTTAAAAATATGGGATATTAAATCATATTTTTTACTCTGGAATTACTTTAGTAGGGCCTTAGTTCATCTTCTGATGCTGAGAGTGGGTAATTGATGAAGAATAGAAGTTGATTTGAATCATGGTTCTGGATGCTGGCAAGTCATCATCAGCCCAGCAACTGGCAAGGGCCTTCTTGCTGCCTCATAACATGGCAGAGGGCATCACATGGCAAGACAAAGCAAGTGTCCTACCTTGGATCTCTCTTCTTTCACAAAGCCACTAATGTCATCATGGAATCTCCTACCCTCATGATCTCATCTAATCCTAATTACCTTCCAGTACCTTCCAAAGGTCCCCACATCCAAATATCATTAATATATGGGGATTCAGCGTTGGGAACTTCAGGGAACCTACTCTAAATAGAAAGTAGGTAGTGAGAGGTTGATGAACAATTATGTAGAAAGAGGGATTAGTTGCTGGAAGAAAGTCTTTTAAGTAGGCAAGGAGGAATTATATTAAAAACCACATTCTTGGCCAAACACCATTTTGTTTCTGGTGCTTCCATTTTCTGTGGGGATCAATCCCAATCAGATGCTAATTCCATGAGAAATAAATTCCCTAGGTAGTTCACAAACAAGTCTTACATTAAGCATGTAAATGGTATGTCAGGCAGATTCACTTCCATTGACCTGTTTACTCAGTACTTATTTAAGTAGCTATTATGTTTCAAGGAACCCCCAAGTCAATTAAATAGATAATCTATATTGAGAAATTTATGATTTGATATGGTGATTCTCAACCAAGACAATGTTGCCACCTGGGGACACATGGCAGTATCTTTGGTTGTCATGACTGGGGGCAAGGATACTACTAAAAATCCTACAATGAACAGGATTCATGTTCCCCCACCAGCAACAATAAAGAATTACCTAGTTCAAAATGTAAATATATTTGAGGCTGGGAAACCCTTAGAAAAGTAGAATATAAATAAAATTAAAACTTAGAGTGTGATATACTCTTGAGAGCAATATAAAATGCTGAGAAGATGAGAGGAACTTAATTATATTTGGGAAAATCAAGTTAAAGTTTCTTAGAAGACAACAGTTTTGCCCCAGAACTTATATGATAAGTAAAATTTCTGCAAGTAAAGCATTTAGGAAAGGATATAACTTGAGCTAACACATGATTTGGAAAAGTCAGATTGTATTAAATTTGAGATTAATGGGAGGTAAGGTTAGAGAGGTAGATTGAGGTTAGATTTTCGAGGACTAGGAATCCCAGATAGAATGATTTACCTTACTTCTTTACCCATCCCTAGGAATTTTTACAGTATGTAAAAACATAGTTTTTGTTTTCTTTTTTTTTTCTTTTTTTAATTTTTATTGGTTGTTCACAACATTACAAAGCTCTTGACATATCATATTTCATACATTAGATTGAAGTGGGTTATGAACTCCCAATTTTACCCCAAATGCAGATTGCAGAATCACGTCGGTTACACATCCACAATTTTACATAATGCCCAATTAGTAATTGTTGTATTCTGCTACCTTTCCTATCCCCTACTATCCCCCCTCCCCTCCCCTAGTTTTTGTTTTCTGTTTATGCCAACTCATTCACCTATAAGCATTCTGAGGGTAGGAACTTATTCTTTTGTGGTCTTCACCATGCCCAGAAAGTAGTAAGTATGCAAATTACTTGTTGAGTTTGATTGATGAACAAGATTCAGTCAGGTGTTTGTTAACTTCATTAATGCAGTGAACCAAAGATTCACATATTTGTTTTTGATTATTCCAGAAAAGAAAAAGAACCAGTGGAGACTGAGACGATAGAAGAAGTAAAAAAAGAGCCTATTCTGGTGTGTCCTCCCTTACGAAGCCGAACATACATACCTCCTGAAGATCTTCAGAGTCGTTTGGAATCTCATATGAAAGAAGTTTTTGGTTCATCCCTTCCTAGTAATTGGCAGGATATCTCCCTGGAAGATTGTCATATGAAGTTTAATCTCTTGGCACATTTGGCTGATGACTTGGGCCATGCAGTGCCTAACTCCAGGCTTTACCAGATGTGCAGGGTCAGAGATGTTCTTGATTTCTATAATGTCCCTGTTCAAGATCGATCTAAATTTGATGAACTTAATGCCAGTGATTTGCCTCCCAATTTGAAAATCACTTGGAGTTACTGAGCAGTTCAGAAGATAAACACATGGAAGTCATTTTTGTTGCCCTGAGCAAAGGGGCTGTTTTAGACTTTTTGATACTTTACCTATCAGAACACTGCTCCAAATCTATTTTTTTTCATAGAGGAATGCAATATCTCTTTTTTTCCTCTTATATCATGAATTGACAAAGAAATAGCAGGATTTTCTATTTTCACATTTGCTGAAAACATTCTCTTTTTTTTTAAATGGAATCAGGTCATTAAAAATTTACGGACAGTTTCTTCAGAGGACACTATAATGAGTTTAAGATTGGAGGTCATTACAAGTTCAGATGTGGTCTTTACCCTTCTTAGGCATAAAGCAATAGTTGCAAGAAGATGTTCTAATCCTATTAGGACTCTTAAATCTATGCTGTAATGATCATATGTAGAACACATAAGTAAGGAAACTTTTATTACATATAGAAAGTTGTTACTTTCACTCTTTCACTGCATGAGTAGAAACAAAATATACAGTGCATTCTGGATTAATCTTTTTTGGAATTAAAGTAGATTTCTTAAAGTGTGTTGTGTCTTTAAACTTTTTTAAGTGAAATTTGCTTTTTTTTTTTGCCTTATCATTCCCTTAAAATAAATATTATAACTTTGAAAAATTAGAACATGTGGCAACTATTATAAAGTGTTGTGACTTTTTAAAATAAGAGATATGCCAGATTCTATATTTAGTTGCATATTCTCTTTAGAGGAGATGATGCTTATTTTAAACCTCTTTTCTGTAACTTTTAAAAATGGGCATTATAGTAAGAATCCACTAGTGTGGCAAATCTTTTCATTTTGATGTACTTAGTTTGTGGAAAATACTCAAATAGAAGATTCTCAGATGGTTCTGAGTGACATAATTAAATGATTAGGAATTGTAGATAGGATTAAAGAAGATTGAGGCAAGAAGAAGAAATTTCTTGTATTGTTTTATTTTGACTAATGACAATTCTGAAAGAAAAGTGATAGAAAGGTTTTAAGCAAAGGTAATTGCATTTATTCTCTCCTGAATGACTTCTTTGAAGAGGGAAATAATCAGTTGGGTATATAAATTTTAGCATATTCATTTGAAAAAATTTTTTTCAATATACTTTTTTTTTTATTGGTTGTTCACAACATTACAGAGCTCTTGATATCTCATATTTCATACATTAGAATCAAGTGGGTTATGAACTCCCATTTTTACCCCAAATACAGATTGCAGAATCACATTGGTTTGAAAAATTATTTTAACAATATAGTGTCATGCCTATAAAATCTCTGTAGCACTGGCACTATGGTTTTCAAGAACATCGAAAGTGTCATTGTCTGGACCCTGCCATTAGACATTATAGCTGATATAATTGTGTCCTCTCTGCTTCAGATATATGTGAAAGAGGGATTCAGCATGGAAACATTTGAAATTTATATACAGGATTTGATTGTGTTTCCCATACAATGACATGATGGAAATAAGGGATTAGGAGATCAGTGGGGAGGCACTGTTGATTACAGGTGGAGAAGTGTTTGCATAAATCAGAGTTCATGTTATTGTTAAGACAGAAAAAAATTACTCATTTGTAGTATAGAGCAGAGCTCAAAATTTCAATTGCATCTGAGTCATCTGGGAATCTTTTGAAAATGCAAATTATTATTTAGTAAAAGTGAACGTGTCCGGAGCTTTTGCATGTCTCCAAAGCTTATAGGAGCTGTGCATGGAGGTACAAGCTTGTAATTCCAGTGACTTGGGAGGCTGAAGCAGGAGGAGTACAAATTCAAGGTCAGCTTCAACAAGTTAGTGAGGCCCTCAGCAATTTAGACTTTGTCTTAGAATGAAAATTAAAAGGGCTGGGAATGTAGCATAGTGGTAAGTCCCGGGTTTAATCCCTAGTACCAAAAAAGGAAAAGACTCATAGATGATGCTGATGATGTTTTGAATAACATGACTCTAGAGAAGACAGAAGTATCATTCCTTGAAACAGTTCTGGTAAATTTAGCCATCCAGGAAGATAAGTTTCACATCCATCAGTATTTGTAGAGGGCATTACTGGTATATAGGTCAGTACAATGACTGTTCAAGAATAATAGCCTTTAGTTTTCCTGGAAAGAAAAACATTTGCTACATTGTTTACTGAGTTAACCAAACATATGTAATAGTTTTACATTTTAAAAAAATTTATTGATTGCTATTTAAAAGAGCTATCAGTTCACTAATTTTAGAGAGTGTCAATAGAAATGATCTTACGTAAACTATTTCAAGTAGTGAAAGACTGCCCCCATTTAATTTTGACTTTTTTTTTTTTTTTTGATTATAGAAGTAGTGTGTTGTGAGCCATCCATGGGCTGTGTGTGTGAACTATGTGCATTTGAGCACATGAGGGGACTGGTTTGACATTGCGTGCTGATTGGGCTGTGCAACGCAAGTGTATCTTTCTTCCCTCTCTGCATATGGTCCCACATAGCACCTGAGATGGGTGTGACTTGCCAAGATGTCAATGAGTCTACTGACCATAAGAAATCACCAAGCAAGATTCCACCTTTTGAAACCCCATCTCTTGCCTTATTTGGGTAGAATATTCTATTGAATGTCTTTTCCCCAATAAATTCAAAGGAAGCAGAAAATAATAAAAGCATCATTAATGAAACAGAAAATAAACAGTAGAAAGAAAACAAGACAAAGTTTTGTACTTTGAAAAGACAATTAGCAAACTCTAAACTGGACTAATCCAATAAAAACAAGACTGTAGACAAATAACAAATACACAAAATGAAAGAGAGCTTATCTTCATTGCTCCAATAGACACCAATAGGAAGTTAAAGACTACTATGACACCTTCATGTTAATTTAGATAAATACAGTACTTGAAAAAATTTCATTGAAAAAACTGTTTCAAAGGAAAGGAGATAAAATAGCATAACTAATGAATTGGTTATTAATGAACAAATAAATTAACCAGTACTGAATCCTGGATCAGGGTTAAAATTGTTAGCTCTCCGTTGATATCACAAAATAACTGAGATAATCAATTTAAAAGGGGAAAAGATTTTATTTTGGCTTATGGTTTCAGAGGTATGAGTCCATGGTCAGTTGGCTCTTTTGTTTATGAACCTATGGTGAGGTAGAATATAGCCAGGAAGCAGAGAAGGGGCTGGATTCCTAACATCTCCTTCAAGCACACACCTCCAGTGGACCTAACTTTCTTACACTAGTCCCTGCATCCTAAAGGTTCCACAAATTCCCAACAGTACCAAAAGCTAGCAACCAAGCATTCAATACATGGCCTTTGGGGGACATTTAAGATCTAAGCTGTAACAAATTGCTATAAAGGTCATTACTGGGACATTGTAAAATTTCAATGTGGATGATGTCTGACTACTGTTTAATCAGTATTAAATATTTTTAATTTGATATTTCATGATGGAAAAAAAGCTGCCGAGTTCTGTAAAATTCTACATCAGAATTCTGTGGAATCCAAAGTTAGAAACTACTTGTAAATTTGCAACTCATTCAAGTAAAAACTAGTACTTTTGTACTGTGAAATAAGCAAATGAAAAAATGAATGATAGGAAAATAATTTTGGCTAAGACTAAGTTCATGCATTTTTAAGCTACCTACTATCTTGTACTTTAGGATTCACAGAATACCTGCTAATGGGATTAAGAGTCACAGAACCAGGGATCAAGTTGTCCATGCCTAGGTTAGGGTCAAGAAATTTAGTATCTATTTCTGAGTAGGTAAAGAAATAGCTTTTGAGTAGAAAGAAATTTTATGGCGGACCAATTCTTAAAAAGCTAGAAAAGCCAGATTTTTAAAAATTCATAAAAAAATAAAAATCGGGATAATTTAAATATGCAATAATAGACAATTGGTTGAATAATATCCAAGTATAAAATAATATGCTATTAACATATTAAAAAAAACCTTTTTTTTTCTTAAAGACTATTTAATGCTAAGGGGAAAAGCCCATAATGTGAAGGAAGAGTGAAGGACATGATGCTACAGGAATTATAAAATACATGAAATAGTTAGGTCCTCCACTTTGAAAATCAGCACCTGCCATCTTAAGAAGCCTGCCCAGGCATGACTATCAAAATCACAACAAAGATGCCAAGTAACAATCAAAGGACCCGATGGGTCACTTCTTAACTACTTCATTGCACTTGACTATATAGTTAAGAAGTTTTTTGCAACAGCTTACAGGATAGCCTGGCAGATATTCTCTGTCAATAAACCTTTGCTTGACTCAGAGGTGTGTGTCACGTAGATATTTGCACCAGCTACCCTAACAAATATTTATTTTTCCATTTGGAAATATGCCATAATGTTAAATGATTATCTGAGTAGAGGACAGTGACAATTTTTTTGTTGTTTTTCCCAATTTTCTAAAAAAATACACTACTGTCACCAGCTGGCTCTTCATTTTCTAGTATTTGGAGGTAATGTGTTAGGCCATTGATTTTAGACTTTTATAATTCTCAAATATAGGCCATTAAAATTACAAACTTCCCCTTTTCAACTTTAGCTTTATCGTGACTTTTTATATTGTATCATTTTCATTTATTTTGATATATTTTATAATTTCCAGTGTGATTTCTTCTGTGACCCATGGATTATTAGAACATGTTTAATTTTCAAACATTAGAGGATTTTCTAGGCATTTTATTGTTATTTCAGATGTCATTGTAGTCAAAAGATATGCTGAATGATTTCAACATTTTACTTTCATTCAGATTCATTTTATGGCCCAACTTATGACATGTCTTATTGTATTACTACCTGTGCTTGAAGGTGTTGGGTTTACTGTTCTGTGAATAGCAAGCAATTAGGTCAAGATTGTTGCTAGTATTATTTAAATATATGCCTTTAATGAATTTTGTCAAGTTATTTTTTCAGTTACTGAAAAAGATATGCTAAAAATTTTAGCTAATTGCTTGAAAAATTGTCTGTTACTTTAATTTTGTTAGTTTTTTGGTTCATGTATTTGAAATCCATTACAAGATCTTAAGATTTTTATCATCTTGTCACATGAAATTTTAATATTTATGATCATATCATTATCTTTTGTCTCTAAAAAAGTCCACTTGGTCTTGAAATCTACTTACTCTGACATTAGTATTGCCACTTTAGAGGGTTTGTGAATCTGTGTCTCTATGTGTGTGTGTGAGAGAGTATGGTGCCAGGGAATCAGGTTGCTTATGTTTGCTGTTGCATGGTATATATTTTTTCTCACGCATTTACCTATTAGTTTTAACTACATTCATAAATTGTCATACAGTATGATTCTGGGTAATCCTTTTTTGGCTGCTTTTGTTTAAAGATTTATCCCAAAAGTATGCTGTATAGTTTCATTTGAGTACATATAGATTTGTAAGATTCAATTGCATGTATTCATTTGTGACTCTTCTAAGCTCATGTTTGTAAGATTCATCAAGATTGTTGCTTATACTTGTGATTCTTTTTATTACTTATATTATTCTACTGTATAAATTTGCCACAATTCATTCATTTTATTGCTTATAGATATTTGTTTCCAGTTTGTTAATATCTTGAAAAATGCTGTTATGAATGTTATTGTACATATTTCATGGTGTGCTATCAAACACATTTCTGCTGAGTTTATCTATAGAAAGAATTGCTGGACTATTTATTAGATAATGCCAAATTGCTTTCAAAGTGAAAGTATCTATGTATATTCCCCTAGCAGGTTTGAGTCTTGGTGATTTATTTCCTAATCCTTATTTTCAGAATTTTTAATTTTTGCTAATCCTATAATTGTGAAATATATACCCCATGATTTTAATTTGTGGGTTTTTTTTTCTGAAAACAATTGAGATTTAGATTTCTTTCCATACTTATATATTTGTTTCCTCTTTTGTAAAGTCTTTTTTCAGTCTTTTTTTTTTCCCATATAGTATGTATCAAGGGCATAGACTCCTCACTTTCACCTACAAATGTCTGATTATTGGCTAAAAGCAGGAATAAAGATTTGGTATCTCTGCTTCCATTTTGCATCCAACTCCTTTCCTCTAAGTCACCTTGGATTCCAGGAACAAGGTCTGATTCTATAACCATCTTGTGATGAGTTGAAGTTACCCTCCAGGCAACAGTAACTTTCTTAATTGAGAACAAGGCCTTGTCTGACCAATCCTGAGGTAGTGATGGACTGGCCATACCTAGTCAAGATCACATGCTTCTGGCCACTTTGAAAAGCACCCAACTATACAAATCCTAACCCTTGCCTTGTCTTAATTCCTCTTTCTAGGAAACCTCAAAATCACTGACAGACCTTGGAAGTTAAATTTCTTTTCATGCTTTTCACCTTTCCTGTTTGGCTTTTGGGCAAGTGGCTGAATCTGATTTGTTGGATTCCCAGAGTGAGGCCTTTACTCTAAGACACCAGTAACAAATATTTGTTTGATATTTTTATAATTTTTTTGGGGGGGACATTGTTTATATATTCTAGCTAATAATTCTTCACCAGTATTTTGTGTAGCATAATTTGGTTGCAAATTTGTAGCTTGTGTTTCCAGGTTTTTTAAAGGAATATTTGGCTGATCAGAAGTCCTTAAAGTAGACAGGCACGGTGGTGCATGCCTTTAATCCCAGTGGCTTTGGAGGCTGAGGCAGGACTATCACAAGTTCAAAGCCATCCTCAGCAAAAGTGAGGCACTAAGCAACTCAGTGAGACCCTGTCTCTAAATAAAATACAAAATAGGGATGGGGATGTGGCTCAGTGACTGAGTGCCCCTGAGTTCAATGCCTGATACCCCCCCCCCCAAAAAAAAAGTACTTAAAGAAGTTAAATTTACTAATTGTTTCCTTTAAGTTTGTACTTTAAAAATGCGGTCCATCACCTCATATAAGACCCAATACTGTGTGTGTGTGTGTGTGTGTGTGTGTTTAGTTGTGGATTAACCTTTATTTTTATTTATTTATTTATATGTCGTGCTGAGGATTGAACCCAGTGCCTTACACATGCTAGGCTCTACCACTGAGCCACAACCCTAGCCCCAAGACCCAATACTTTAATGGAGTTTATCCTTATATTTTGTTGTTATTTCATTAACTGCCTCAAAAGTCTCTGAATTAGATGAGGAAGGAGAAAGAACTTGGAAATTTGGTGTTCCCCAAATTCTGAAAGTTTTAATTAAGACTTAGAAAAAGTATTTTGCTCCCCATTACTGTGACCACATTTGTAGTTCCCAGCTAGTATGGCCTTGGGAAAGAAAGTCTTTGCAAATTCAGAGTTATTCAGTAGTTCTTTATTTGTAGAGGTCAGGTATGCCCAAAGAATGTCAGTAGAGGTAAACAAAAAAAAAAAACTGTCTATAAAGAAAATTAATATGTGAATAAAATGTAGAGTCTATCCCTAAGACTAAGAGATTTCAAGAGAATATAAAAAGAAAAGAGGGCAAAGGGAGGGGGCTAGGTTCACTAAAGTTTAAAAATTAATAAGAAACTAGAGCCAGGTGGTAGATAAGCTGATGATGTTAGTTCTTGCAAAACACAGTTGAGATTTTGGCCTTCAGGGCAACTGGGTAACTGTCCTTTTCCTTTACTGCTGGAAAAGAAGGCTCAAGAAGAAGGGGGAAAAAAAAGGTATTTTGCTTTGGATTTACGAGTGTTTCTTCTGGGCTGATGGGAAATAGGTCAAAATCTGAGCTTGAATTAGAAATACAAATCAGGTTATTTGTTCCAGTATTTGGAATTTAGGAGTTTATGAGGACAAATAGTCTCTCTGCTCCTTTTATAATCTCAGAGAGCTGTGGAGTTACCCAAGAGTGCTCAGTAAGAGTGTCTTCAGTCAAGATTTTTCTTAGAAAGAATGTAAATACGAAATTACTATGAATGAGGATACTCAGAGTATATTTTTAAGGAAATAAAAAGTTATCAGAAATCACTTTATCTTTTCTGTCCCCATCAATATTTCTCCCTCTTTTTAACAACTATTTTCTAGAACATAGAAGAAACCATTATAGTCTAGAAAACTAAATCGTGGTCCTATTTATAAATATTTTGATAGAAAGGTGACTTCTTCCTTTCTTCCTTTCTTTCTCCCTTTCCTTTCCTTTCCTTTCCTTTCCTTTCCTTTCCTTTCCTTTCCTTTCCTTTCCTTTCCTTTCCTTTCCTTTCCTTTCCTTTCCTGTGCTGAGGACCTAACCCAGGGCCTTGTGCACATGAAACAAATGTTCTCCACGTCCCCAGTCAGCAATTTTATTTTAGTGAGTGACATGTTAGAATTACATTTTGTGAAAATACATGTTACATCTATTTATACAACTCAGAAATGCTTTCCGGTAGCTAAGGGTAATCATCATGATTAAAAACATATCAAGAAAACAAGTATGAGTTAATTTCTGTTTGGGTACAGGAGATGACATGTAATATTTAAATAGAAGCTTAATGGGTGATATATGGAAGGAAATACTAGACCTTAAGCTTAGTTAAAACAGGACTGTACCTAATCTTTCAGTGACTATCAAATATAGATCCTTGATAAATTTTTGTTGATCAATTTGGCTAATAGTGGGAGATATGAATTCCATTCCTGGCTTTGCCATGTATTGTTGTGTGAACGTGTTTTTTCTTGAATATTTTCTTGAATATTTTTTCTTGAATATTTTCTTGAATATTGTAACAAATGCAATATGATTCTTTTGAGCTATAAACTCGTTGTAACCTCAGGAAACAGAAGCAATGTTTTATTCATTCAATTCTTATTCTCAGCTCTTCTGTCTCAATATGCTCATCCTTACTAGCATTTTTTCATGTCTATCTATTTATCTGTCCATCCATCCATCTATCCACACACATACACACGGCCCTCAGCTGATCAATTTTTGGTTCTCACCTCTCTACTAATATTTCCTAGAATCCCTTAAAAATAAACTACTGGTTCTTGAGTTGTTCAGTCAAGGTCAGCTTCTGGAGAAACCCAGAATAACATACACAGTAAGTTCTTCCTTGACCCACCCTTCAGCCTTCAGTGTCTCTTTCTTGAACAACTCAGATATCATACTCATTCCTCAAACCTGCTATACCCAGATTCTGCCTTCCCTTCACCATATTTTTTCTCGAAAAGATCACAAGGATGAACAACATACAGCATATCCAGTGGTGGTTTCAGAACTGAACTTGCTTGAAATATCAATTGATAGTAAATAAATGACCTTTCTGTTAGCCTCCTCATCCCTCTAATTTAGGATTTGATCTTACACAAGTCATTGTAGGAACTGGTTTAACAGTCTGAAAGACCGTTATCTTTGCATCTGATATTGGAGTTTTGGAGCTTGAAGTATTCCAGGCAATTTTGAAGGAAGGGTGGATGGAGAAGAGAGAGAGGGAAGGCTTTTGTCCACAAAGCATGAGTTTTGGAGCTTGAAGTATTCTTGCTGCCCCTGGCCTTGTGAATAAGTGCCTGCAAGAGGGGGTTGTACCCTTCCTCACAGAACTAAATTTGTAAGACTTTTAATATATTTTGTTTTCAATATCATTCTGTTAAAAATATCTTTCCATTTTCTAGTTATTTCTTCTTTGACCCATGCATTGTTTAGGGCGGTCATTTTAAGTGCTCAGTAATCAGAGATTCAAACACTTTGTTAGGTCAGTTTCTACATTTAGTGTCCTATGTTCTAAGTTTCTACATCCAGTCCTCTACATTCTAAGCAAAAATCAGTACGCTGGTTTCTTTAGAAAGAGATTATATTCTGAAGTTTTGAGGTGTAGTGTTTTATAAGTGTCAATTAGATAAAGTTGGTTGCAAGTGTTTAAATCTTCTGTATTGTACTAATTTTTTTAAAAAATGTGCTTAAATTACTGAGGAGAGTGTTAAAATCTTCAATTATGTGAATATTTTTTGGTGCATGCATTTTGAAACTATTTGTTATTGCAGAGTACATATGTGTTTAGAATATTTTGGATAAACTGTTTCTTATGAAACATCCTTCATTTTCTCCAACTATCTTGATATACAGCTTGAGATATGTTAATAAATATGTAATTATATAAAACATTATCTAAGTCGCTAAATATAGCCCCACTAGTTTCTTTTGCTCAATGTTTGTGTTGCATGAATTTTCTTCCCTTTTACTTTTATCTGTAAATCTTTACAATGTGTTTCTGGTTTTTGAACTGGTCTGACAACATGTGTCCTCTAATTGGAGTGTTTAGTACACATATATTTAATGAAATTATTAATATAATCGGGTTTAAATCTCCAGTGTTGATATTTTATTTTCTATTAACCTTATTTATTATTTACTCCTTTATTCCTCCTTTCTTGTTGTGGCAGATTGTATTTCCAAAGATTGCAAATGGCAGCACAAATACGCATCTCATCCCACATCCTTTTTTTATTTCACAAAATGTGACTGATATTTGTCCCACTGCTTGTAGAAGCCTATGTCCTTCCACTTGAATTTTAATGGTGGCTTCTGACTTCTCCAGCCAATATAAAATGACAGAGATTATACTTTTACCTGGCTCTATCTTTCTTGAAATATTTGCCCTTTTAACACACCATCCTGTGAGGAAACTCAAACTAACCTCTGTAGAAAGATCACAGTGAGGCTCACATATAATGAAAATTATGTGAAAGAACTCCCAAATAGGTAAAAGAATGATTCTCAGATGATTTTATTCCCTTGCCTTTGAGTCTTGCAGTTGAAACACCAGACATTGTGACACAGCGAGCGATAAAATGACCTCATGATAAGCCAGCACATTGCAATTTCTGAAAAGAGTTGTTGTCAGACTCAGGTCCACAATGTTCTTCACATATTTGCATTTCTAGCTCAGGGGCTTCTATTTTTAGGCCTCTTTTCAGACTTTTGATCAAGTCCAATTTCAAAGTTCTGTCAGGCACCTCTGCTGAGGCCTCCATATGCCCTGAGGAAGTGGAAAATTTATTTTCCCAATTCCTAAACCTTCTCCTCCACTTCCTTGCCCTAGGGGGTCTATAAAATTTCCAGAGCCTCTTATTTGGTACTCCCTCCACCTTGAGATGGCCTCTGATTCTGGGCTGATCCCTTGACCTTCATCCTGCATTGCCTGAGCACTTTCTCTAGTTCAGACTTTTGCTATGCTAACACAGTAAGTGATTGATGGCTTAATCCTTTTGGTTTTAGCTTGTTGCTTTAACTGGCTGCTGGACAGAGGAGCAGGCAGCTTAGCTCTCCCTTTCTTTCCTAGCTCAGCTGAACTTCTGACAGGTCTTTTAAGTTATCATAGTCTACCTGCAAATAATTTTTTATAAACTTGAAAAAACAGTGAAAGAAGATTCTTACCACAAGAGAATTCTACTAATCTCACTTTCACCTTTTTGTCATTTCTACATCTTATACTCTTTTATTATTTTAATGTTAAACAATCTTTTAATTACATTTAAATACACACATGCATACACATATGAGGAAATTTTGAAAAAGGACTTTCATATTTGCTCAGATAACTACATTTTTGGCTCTTCATTTTCATCTTTCCCAAACAGATTAAGTTCTCTATCTGGGATAATTCCCTGCAATATTTGAGCATTTCTTGAAGTGCAGGTTGCCTACATAATTTCTCAGAGGTTTCCTGTAAATAACTTTAGTTTCCCTTCATTTTTGAAATATATTTTTGTTAGATAAGGCATTTTAGTGTTTTAAGTTCTTTAAAATTTCTTGTCTTCCGGCTTTTCATTGTTTCAAATATTATTTATATTAGTCATTCTCATAAATGTAATGATTCTATTTTTCTCAGCTGCTTTTAATATTTGTTCTTTATATTACCAGTTTGACTATAATGTAATGGTTGTGGTTTTCTTGGCTTTTGTCCTCTATCAAATTGCTTGCAACTGTGGCATGGTGTTTTTCAACAAATTGGGGGGAATTTCAGCCATTGTTTTTTCAAGTATGTCTTCTGTATCTCTCTTCTGTGTCTAATTAGTGTTTAATATTGTCCCACACATCTCAAGTGTTCTGGTCTTCTTTTACACTCTTCTTTTTCTCTCTCTCTTTGTACTTTAGTTTTGCTACTTTCAATTGTGTTGTCTTACTCTGATTGGTCCTTTACTCTATCATTTTCTGTCTCATAATTCCAATATCTGGGCCATTTCTGTTTCTACTCTACTGATTGTTTTCTCTTATAATCATGAGTTGATTTTAAAACTTCTTTTGTTCCTCATAATTTTTAAAGAATTGACTCCTGGATATTTTGCATAAAAATAATGACTGAGAGAAGCACACATTTGTAATATATCTACTCTGAGGCTGAGGCAGAGGATCACAAGTTCAAGGCCAGCCTTGGCAATTTAGGCATAGCCTGTCTGAAATTAAAAGGTCTGGGAATGTAGCCCAGTGGTAGAGTGTTTGCCTAGCATTCCCTTCCCCAAATCTGAATTCCCAGCACTGAAAAAATAATAATGATGACTAAAAATAAATAAATAAATAAATAAAGATTTACCTCCAGGAAAGGATTTTTGTTTGTTTGTTTTTATTTATTCTTTCAGAAAGTGAAAATTAGGGGCTAAAACAGTTTGATCTGTGGTTGAGTTGAATCTGGGCTTTGTGTGGTTTGGTGCACCATTGGTTTCCAATAGTTTTCATTGTGGATTGGATTTTTCTCATCAGAAGAGCCTGGGGTCTCAGCATGAAGGAACATCTGGATAGATCTTTGTGCTTTACGGCCATGCTAGCTTTTCAAACTAGGGAATTCTGATTTGCAATTCTTCTGGAAGAAGAGTCACTAGGGGGTTTTTGTTGCAGTTATGCTTCCTGAGTGTGGGGACATCTATCTCTGTCCTTCTCCCCTCAACCTTTGGAGTGCAGCAGCCTTAACTTATACAAAGGCCTGCATTGCCTCAGAGTTTATCTCATCTCCCAGCTTGCCTCCCTGCACTCAGTCTTTGATGCCCTGTCCTTGAGCATGTGATGCAGTCCTATAGAAAGTCAGCAGATGGAGAAAGTCTGTGGTTAGAGTTTCTCAGAATTTTAATCTGTCAAACTAGCCTCCACATATTCATTAAAAGTCCATTAAATGTTCTGTTGATTTCTCACTTTTCTCCATGGGGTTTCTTTCTTTCTGCTTTATCATAATTGAAAATCAGCATGTAGGAGAGAAAATTTCTTGTCTCCTATGAGTAGTGCATCACTTGCTGGTGTTCACTTCATTTGGATTCTTGGCATTCTCAGCAATCCAATGAGTTAAAATGAAACAAAGTCAAAAACTAAATGAACTTTGGTTTTGTAGTTTATTCAGCTAGTTATGATTAATAGAGAGAGAAGAGTGGTCACTCTTGTGGCTTTCTCCAAATTAACCAAAAGATTAAGATTAATTTTTAAAAGTGAGATTGTAAAAAGTTCAGTAAGACCTCTGTGTCCCTGAACGTCTTGTCAGCTTCTAGTTTCGCTTAAGAACTGCTAAATCCTAAATACAAAGTGGTAGATATTTTTACTCTAGGAAAAAATACACACATCAGCTTTGTTTTTTGAAAGATTTTACTGTAGTTTGAAAAGGTCCTCCTTTTTTTAGTGCAATTATAGGTAAATTCTTCGATGTTAGACATTCTGTTTACAGGGTTTGGAGAGAGGATTTGTAATGGAGCCAGCTGTTCTATTTAGAGACATATTCAGTAAATCATTCTGTTTTCAATGCTGCCTCTCAGTTTTATAATCCATTATACCTTATTTTTCAAGAGTTCCCACACGACAAATTGTGATATGTTCTTGAAGTATTGACATCATTCATGTGCATTTGGACTGCTGCTTCCTCAACCCTGATTCATTATTATAAAACTTATCATCTTGCTTTTTGTCTTTTAGAAATTTGTTGAAAGCCCTCAGGCATTTTGCATTAGAAGATTACAATAGGATATGCTAAACCACTGGAGAGTTAAAACTGAATCCTAAGAGGTCGGACTCCAGGTGTAGTTCACCATTCATTAACTTTATTAACTTATTTTATTCCTTCTTTATTCTTTCAGTTTTGAGGTTTTGTTGAAGATTTTCCTAAAGAATTATCTGAGATTGCCACACAGCAGAAATGGTTCAGCTGACAGGTACTCCTCTAAGTGCACTTGTTGATGAGCCGGTACGTATCCGGATTTCAGGCCTGACTCCTTTTCAGATTGTGACTCTTCAGGCATCACTGAAAGATGAGAAGGAGAACATGTTTTATTCTCATGCCTACTATAAGGCCAATAAAGTTGGTGAGGTGGACTTGGAACATGATTCTGCGCTTGGAGGTGACTATGTGGGAGTCCATCCCATGGGTCTCTTCTGGTCCTTGAAACCTGAAAAGCTATCAATTAGACTATTGAAAAGAGATGTGATGAATAGCCCTTTCCAGGTCCAAATAAAACTTTGTGACCAAATGTTACCACTAGGAAATCAAGCTACTAGTACCTCAAAGGTCAGCCTGACTTTGGAAAGGTGGTATGTGGCACCTGGTGTCACACGGATCCAGGTAGAGGAAGGCCGCCTTCGAGGAGCCCTCTTTCTACCTTCTGGTGAGTTGAATTACTGTTGTTATTATCCTTGCATTTCTTCTTTTGAATACTTAATCCTTCTAGCAATTTGGTTTTGATGTGGATAATACATAGAGCTCTCCTTGCCTTCCTTAGAATCAGAGTTAACTTTAGGACATCAAAACAAGAATGTGCTAATATTACACTCCAACTCTGAGCCTGGAGCTTGTCTAAGGATATGACTAATATAGTTAATGGAATCCCTACATTTTGGGGGTTTCCAAAGTTTTGGATTTATACTAAATTTATCTGCATTATAGCATGACTATTCTGAAGACTCTTATCTTGATGTCACAGAAACTGTGTCCCAGCACCTTTGGGGGCTCTATCATGTTGCATTTCAGTTTAATGTTATTGCATTGTTGTCACAATAAGCTGGTGATGTGATGGATTGAAAGACTGCAACAAATGAAGATGATGCAAAGAAACTTTATTCCCATTAGTCCATAAATATTGCATATTTATAAAATATTCCATAAATCATATAACATTCTTCCTAATGGCCATAAAACTTACCAGAATACAAATTATTTCCCACAGTGATCTCCTCATACCAGTAAACAGTTTTAAACATCTATTGGTTAGAGTTTATTTTGACTCTGAATGAAGGAAAGATAGTTCCCAGAAGACTTCCCCAGACTGAGGTTTCTGATCTGTTTGAGGCCTACTGCCTCAAACAAGTGCTTTTATTTGGGACATAGCCATCACCTCATCAGAATATGTTGCCTTTATTTAATCTTTATAGAACTGAGATAGTGTTGTAGTCAGCTTTTTCTCTGCTATGACCAAAAGACCTGAAAAGAACAATTTTAGAGGAGGAAAAGCTGGTTTAGGGCTCAGAGGTCTCAGTTCATAGATGGCAAATCCCATTGTTCTGGACCTGAGATAAGGTAGAACATTAAGACAGAAGGGCATGATGGGGGACAGCATCTCAGGACATGGCACGAGGAAGAAGCAAGCAACAGCTCCACTCTCTAGGACAAACTATATATACCCTAAAGTTATGTCCCCAATGACCCACCTCCTTCAGCACACTCTGTCTACAGTTACCATCCAGTTAATCCCTGTCAGGGAATTAATGCACTGCTTAGATTAAGGCTTTCATAATCCAATCATTTCACCTCTAAACTTTCTCACACTGGAGTTTTTGGGGGACCTAATATCTAAACTATAACAGAGGGCTTGAGGACCCTTGATGTATTAAGGTTGATTTCTGGGAACATAGAGTTAGAGGTGGTGTAGAAGGAATAAATCTTCCCTTTTCAAATTTGCCATGACCCATGTACTTGTTTGGATAAATTGGAATTTTATATAGCCAGTAATTAGCATATAGACCACTTTATTGTATACAGGACCAGGAAGTAAGTAGCACAAAATTTTGTTTCTTTAGCACTCCACCCCTGTTAAAAATTTGTGTATTGATACAGTTCTGCCATGTTGGGATGGTGTGCTGGTTCAGGATGTACTGTTTGTGAACCCTTTGGACATTGAATAATACTAGATTTTCCACTTGAGGTGTTTGTTCTATGGGAACACTGAAGGGTGAGTTGTGTGGGCCATAAAAAGATTGAGTTGGGTCTCAAAAACATTTCTCAACTGCAACATTCTTTCTAGATAAGGTACTCAGTACTATTAATAGTTCTCCCCTTTCCTTCCAAGCAGAATATGAAAGAAAACATCCTTATTCATCTACTCAAAAGGCATTTTGAAACCAAGCGATATTAAGTTATCATTTCTTTCTTTCTCAAAGTGAATATAGTAATTTTAAAAAATTCCTAATACTCATTTAAATCAAACCACTCCTTTTAAACGTGTATGGTACCTGTCTTCCATAGCTAAAATCCTATATCTAACAATAGAATTCTCCCAGTAAATGCACTATAAATCTCTTTTAATGTATGAACTCCCTCAGAAAGGGAGTGTAGAATGATTCTCTTACCATGTCTCCTTTTTACCAAGTGTTAGGGAGTGGGGAATAACGAGCATTACTTAGTGAAAGAGTTCGTCATTTACATCTGCTTAGGTGGGAGATTTCATTACTAAGTAGCAGATTAGTGTAACTGAGCAGTATCAAGCCAGGATGGTAGCAAAAGTAATCTTTAACAAAAAATATTTTTGAGTCATGTGCTTCCTTGAGAACCCAGTTAAATCTTTGGATTCTCATGTTAGTTAGCTTTTCATTACTATAATAATATACCTGACATGGTAAATGTATAAAGAAAAGAGTTTTATTTTAGGTTTCAGTCCCTAATGGATTGGTCCTGTTGTTCTGGGAAAAGCAGCACATTCTGGGTGGAATATATGGTGGAGCAAAACTGCTCACCACGTGGGAAGCAAAAGACAAGGAAAGGAAGGGGCTGGGGTCCCTTCAAAGGCATGCCCTCAATGACCTGAAGGCCTCCTGTTATTCCATCTTATCAAGTTTCTACCATCTCCCAATACCATCACCCTTGGATCAAGTCTTTACCACATGCTTGTCTAAACTATAACATTTCTCATCAGTAAAATGCACACTTAAACATATATTCTACTTTTGCATATAATTTTAGGACCTTCCAAGTTTTCCTGAGGTCTGGAAAACTTGTACCTTTTATGTACCTTTTATGGGTTAAGAAGTACTGGCCCAATTTTCTGGTTTTCTTTACTCTAAGACTATGCAAATGGTTCCCTTATCAATAGGCCATAATTCAGTCCCAGTTACAAGGCTGAAAATTGGGGGATTCTATTTAAAAATTTATACATTAATTTCAAAATTTTTATTGCATTTCTCCCTTATGGGTTCATATTTTTATTATCTTTTCTTCATCCTTCATACACAAACATGTTTTGTTTTATTTTATTTTATTTCTTTTTCAGGAGAGGGCCCTTTCCCAGGGGTAATTGATTTGTTTGGAGGTTCTGGTGGACTGTTTGAACACCGGTCCAGTCTCCTGGCCAGTCGTGGCTTTGCCTCATTGGCCTTGGCTTACTGGGGCTATAAAGACCTGCCTTCCCAACTGCAGAAAATAGATTTAGAGTATTTTGAAGAAGCTTCCAACTTTCTCCTGAGACATCCTAAGGTAATTTTATCTCTTTAGTAAGTTTTAGTCCTAGTTTTTTTAAATAACCATAATATTCTGTTGCTTCTCTTAACTTCCAATTAAGATTCTCCCTCAGTGAATCCAAAATTCTGTTACTTGCCCATATTATTCACTTGACTGCTCATCCAGTTTATTTTGCTCAGAAAAACAAAATGTGTAGGAAGTTAGCCTGTGTCCAAAAGGCATTGGCTTTGAAGTTAGACAGAAATGAGTTATTTTTCTAGCTTTGTCTCATTGGGTTCAGGGAATTTGGGTAAGTTACTTAGTGTTTCTTCACCTGTTAAATAATCTTATAATGATACTACTTTATAAAGCTATAGTGAAATTTAAAGGCTATTATCGAAAACAAGGTTCTTATTATAAAGTACTTGATAATATAGCATTGTAGTCAATATAGTATTATAATACTTGACAGTACTAAATACTCAATTATTATTGTTATCATTTTCTCATCACCATTTTTACCTAGACAACTACTATACAATTCTTTGAAAAATGGGTCTGAGTCTTTATTACTTGAGAGGACTTGAACATAATACTTTAGTACTAGTACTCTGATTGTAGTCCAATCTACATACCATCTTGGAATCTTAAAATGTATACTTTGCTACTATAATAGGGGTGGCACTTATTATTCCTTGTGGATTGCCTACTATTTTTTTCTTTAATAAGAATTAAACTAAAATTAAATGTAACTAGTATATAGTTTTTCATGTAAAGATCACCAATATAGAATCAGGTTTGCAATAATAAGATAAGCAACAATTACTGATAATTTACTAATGTACTGAAATTTTAAATGGCTATTTTTGATGCATTAAATGGAATTGTCCTTGAACTATCAGATAGGCAATGTTATCATTATGCCAGCCCTTTGCTTGACTTGGATGAGAAATAAAGAGATTATATGATTCTGATTTTCCACTTCCTTAGTCTGGTTCCCCTTATACTTGCTGCATGACTTTGCTGTTTTGACATTGCTGTTTTTGCAATGTCAAAAAGATAGCTAGTTATGACTATTAATCTAGACCTAGAAACCAAACTTTGTTCCCAGGCCTTGAGTGCTTCCATTAATGCTGCTTTACAATATCTCTTCTGCTAAATGATAAATCAGAGACCTTTCAATTCCTGATAGGAATTGTTGATTTTAAGTGACTTTTGAAAACTTGAAATTCCCTGATCCCAAATTGGTGACAGAAGTTTTAGCAAGAGTTACTCTTCTTCCAAGGATCAGAAACAAAGTAGATAAAGTCTGCATATATTTGAGTCACATTTTTTAGTTCGAGTATGTTATAATTGCTTTTGGTTTATCTTCCATGGCCAAATGCATTGAGTTCCCATCTCTCCTTGCCATAACTGTGACTATCTTCCATATTAAGACATAGAATTTCAGAAAGGGGGAGCCCAGATTGGGAAAATGGAAAGTTTAGTAAAGGATATTGAGTTTCAGTAATAAAAAAGAATAAATTCTGGTGTCTATTGTATAGTTAATAATGCATTGCATATTTCAAAATTGCTAAAGGAATAGATTTTAAATGTTCTCAACACACAGAAAGATAAGTTTGTGAAGTTGTGAAGTGATGAATACGTTAACTACCCCAATCTGCTCTTTCCAACTGTACCTCATAAATGTATATAATTGTTATGTGTCAATTAAAAATGAAAATTAAAAAAGGATTTCAAATCTTTGAGATATCCTTTAACTGATTCAAACCACTTTTTTAGTGTGCGACATGGGAAATAGGGAGAATACATTCCTCATTCTGTTTGTTTAGTTTTTTCCCCCCTTATCTTATTTCTCACATTTCTATCAGCTGGCCACAAGTGGTAATTTCATTCATGTTTTTCTAAATAGTGGGAAACCCCAAACATTTAATTGATAAAATTTCCTGAAAATTCAGAAGACCAATTAAGAAGAGAAAGATAAAAAGACGTTTCTCTTTGAAACTCTGCAAGCAGCCAGGGCTCAAACACAATCAAGGCTGTATTTTGTGTCACAAAGAACTATCTTGTCTTGAGCTCCTTCTTTGCACTCCTGTACCTAGCCAATGATTGAGAGCTAGCTGTACATTCTACACTTTTAAATAACTTGGAACCATGTAGTTTCCTTTTCATTTCCACCGGTGTCCCCTTTTGTTCAGACACCATCACTTCTTGCCTATGCTATTGTAATAAGTTTTAGTTTTTCTACCTCTATTTTTTCAAATTAAAGTTGCAGGATTAGCCTTTTGAGAGCACAACTGTTTGCCAGACTTCCTAGCATTGTTAGACAAACTTTCTATGCTCTGAATTCTGCATATTTCTTCAGCTCTACCTTATGCTCATCTGTAAAACCTGGCCTAATACTGCTCTTTAGTTAGGAAAAGAGTCAAGGCTTGCTGGGCACTTCTTTCAGAAGTACTCACTATCATGTTGCTATTTTCTTTTTCAGACTTATTCTGATTTTTCCCACCTTATTCTCTAAATTCAAGTAATGAAGAACTACCCTGTGGTTCCCTACATTCATTGCTCTTTGTTGCCTCTGAGTTCTCACATGTGTTCCTGTCATGGAAAATCTGTTTGGGCTACATTTCCCAGAAAAGTGGCTGTTGGTAGCCTAATAATATCAACATAAAGAATTTTATTCTCTCATTTAACAGATCAGAAGAGAGGTGATTCAAATCAGTGAAGTGATCAAGGAAACTGAAATGATATTTCTGTAATTTTCTTACCTTACTCTCTGGGTCACAAAGTGACTGTGGCAGTTTTAGGCATACTTAATGCCTGAACATGCCAGCATCGTAATATGGAAAGAATGGTCAGAAACACAGGCTTTCACATCATAAATTCTGTATCATTTTACATGGGGATAAAAGAAGGCCTTAGGTATAATATATTGGCCTTACAACAGAGGCTGAAAAAGTATGTAGCAAAGAGCAATAGGTTCAAACACATTAGAATTTATCTCTTGGGACTGGATACATTGCTATGCCACATAAAATCAAGGCAGCATTAGCCTTGAAACTGTAGTGAATGATTCTGATATAGGTAACCTAATGATGCCCTACTACACTCAGCATGGAATACTACTCCTTTTTGGCTCCCTTTTTTTTTTTTTTTTTTTTTTTTTTTTACATGAAGACTCAATGTGTAGTCCATTTCCTCTGAAAGTCTTTGATCCTGCAGGGAGTTCCTTGGTGGCAAGAGATTGAGCCTTTTCTCCCTGGGGCCCTCACTGTTTGGCATAGGGTGGATGATCTAAAAATGCTTATTTGATAATTGACAAGGAAAAAGAAAACTGAGCCAAACTCCCTTGTGAATTTTTTTTTGCAAACAAAGCAAACTAGAGTCCTCTGTTCAAATTTCATGCTTTATCCTACTGACTCATCTTCTTTCTTAGTCTCTTCCTCTAGGATGCCCATTCTTTTGAACTTTTAGAATTGGTGCAACAAAGTTTATTAATCAATTATATACCCTGATTCATATTATTCACAATAGTACATGCATTTTACTTATTTTCCCTAAGACATTGATATTTCTTGAGGGCATTTTAAACTCAGAATCAAACACAATGCTGAATCCATAGTATTTAGTCAGTAAAGCTCAATACGTTTTTAAAGGAGTATTTCCTTGAATGCACATTCTATCTTCCAGAACTCTACACATGAGGTGTGAGTATATTTGCTTTGTTTGCATTGGTCACTGAAGCTCTTTGGTTGTCTAAGATGATGGGTTTTCCTAAATGAAGGGTAGAATAACATCTCATTTTTGTTATTTTCAGATCTTTGGCCCAGGCATTGGGGTAATCGCTATATCCAAAGGAGCAGAGATTGCACTGTCTATGGCTGTTCACCTAAAACAAGTCACAGCCACCATACTTATAAATGGGCCAACCTCCATTTATGGCTTTCCACATGTATACCGCGGTCATACCTATCAGCCTATACCCTATTCTATACAGTTTCTATCCACCAATGCTTTGGGGTTTATAGAGTTTGATGGCATTTATAAGGAAATTGGAGTTGAGGCTAGCCAGTCTTTTCTTCCCATTGAAAAGGCCCATGGGCACTTCCTCTTCATTGTGGGAGAAGATGATAAAAATACCAATAGCAAAGAACAAGCTAATAAAGCCACAGAACGGTTAAAGAGACATGGGAAGAACAACTGGACCCTGCTATCTTATTCTGGGGCAGGCCATTTGATAGAGCCTCCCTACTCTCCCCTGTGCTGGGCGTCAAAGACCCCCAATGTTTACACACCTCTCCACTGGGGAGGAGAGGTTATTGCACATGCAGCTGCACAGGAACATTCTTGGAAGGAGATCCAGAAATTTCTCAGGAGGCACCTCATTCCAATGGTGACCAATCAACTCTGAGAAGACTACATATTCCTGGGAAATAGAGAAGAAAATCTCTTCATTAGCATCTCTTGATTTTCATAGAGGAAGACCTTTGATCTCTTACTGTTAAGAGGGAAGTTGTAACCAAAAAAAAGGGCAGGAGGAGTGGGAATGGTAAAGTCTTAATTTTTGAAAGGGAAATGGTTTCCAATGAACCAAATATTATACACTGAGAATCTCTTTTTTGTAGAAATAATCTATGCCTCTACCTGCCCTGAAATAGTCTTCATTTTAGCAATTCTCAATCATAGCAATTGTCAAGGGAAAATTTACCAACAATGAACCACAGATATGAAGAACAGATATGAAAAGAATCAGATGCTGACATCTATTTCCTAAAACTCAAATATTTGTAGATTCCTCATAGCTCATTAAAAATATACTCATAGCTCATTGTTGCTTTGTTGTTATTGGGAGGCTCGAGCCAGATAAAGAATGTGTTATTTTAAGGCAATGTGAAAGTTTATTATGGATGTAAGATCATTGAATCAGTCTACAATCAAAAATTCAACAAAAATTAATGAAATTAAATAAAATTATTTTTGTGTCTGAACATGTACAGCATGTTGGCATTCTCAACAATGAGAAAGCAGAAATTTGAGATTCATAGACTTGCAATTCAGGGAGTTAGCCATAATAATGGGGATTGTATGTCTCTAGATTAGGGTCTGGCAGACTTTTCCTGTAAAGTAACCAGATGGTAAATATCTTCAGCTTTGTGAACCATAAGATCTCTGTTACTACTCCTTAGCTCTATTACAGCACAAAAACTGTAATAGCCATAGGTAACTGTGTAATGAATGATGGAGACTTTATTCCAATTAAATTTTATTTATGGACATTGAAATTTGTGTTTCTTATCATTTGTACATATTTCAGAGTAGCAATTTTCTTTTTATTCTTTTCTCCAAGCACTTATAGATGCAAAAACCATTCTTAAATCCAGCAGCACCACACAAATAGGCTGTAGGCCACATATAACTCCCAGGACATAATTGGATGACCCTGGGTATAGTGCAATCCAAATGACCTTGTCCAGGGTCAGATTTGCTGTGTGTTCTCTAAAGGGAAAACCATAGTCCCACTATTACCAAGCTACCTAATTGCAGTGAATAGAAGATGATTGGTGGCTAATCAAGGCGAATATGACCAAGCAGAAATGTATTTTAGATGATTTTGTAGGTATGATGGGTAGCCAATGAGAAATTAGAATAACAGAAGTAAAATGAGGATGCTTTAGTTGTGTCTGCCTAAACCCCTTTCCATTTGTGTGCTTTCTGATACTTTCTTTGTTTAGAATAAAATAATCCTATTTGGTTTAAGTAGAACAAATAGCTCCTTCCTCTCTCACTCAGAGAAGTGGTCACATTTCACATATTTGAAAACCTCATATTGAGTATGATAATCGTGCAGTTGCATATTGAATAGCTTACATGACTCTTAAATTTGTGCATTTGTATGTTCAGATAAATAGGTGTGAACTCTGATGCCAATTCTTTACATAAGTGTATTAATGTTGATATCACTTTGAGAGTGACATAATAATGTTATTGATAGCAATTTATATGATGAAATTAAATAATTTCTGTAATAATGATAATTTCTCAAAAACTATTTTATAAATTTATGACTTATTACTAATTTAAGTATTACTTTAAGAAATGGACTGGGCGCGATGGTACATGCCTGTAATCCCAGGTTGTGTAGCCTGAAGCAAGAGGATCGCAAGTTCAAAGCCGGCCTTATCAACTTAGTGAGGCCCCAAACAACTCAGCGAGATCCTGTCTTTAAATAAAATATTTAAAAAGGCTGGGGTTGTGTCTCAGTGGTTAAGCACCCCTGAGTTCAAGCCCCAGTACCCCTCACACACCCCCAAAAAACTACATGCACACAAAGAAATGTGTTTATTTGTTATTTCAATGTCTTTGTCCTCTTCAAAGCAAAATTGCTCCAAATTAAAATGAATAAATCAAATCTCTAATGATCCATTGAAAGATGTCTGTCGAGAGAACAGAAATTATGTGAAAATCTTGGTCATAACAACACAATCAGTGATTTTGCTAAATGATGCCACAGGATGAATATGTAATGATTTATTAATTATGAGTGTCTTTATTACTTATTTGAAACACTGCTGGCCTATCAAAAGAATACCTAGACATGTACTATAATAATACTATGGAGTTATTTTTTGATATTTTAAGACTTCTGGTGATAGAAATATTATAATTTTACAAATAATTTTTTTTTGTCATTATGAAGGTGTATTTCAGGTAGGAAGATAGAACATATTTTACTGAATTGTTTGTTCTTTTGGCTTATTCATGTTAAATAGATATAATACTGTATGTAGATCTTCATTTTTACTTTTGCTCCACAAATGTAGGGAATGGATTTATATATTACATATGCCTATTGCTGAGGAGTCTCCCTAAAATTCATATGTTGAAATCCATCCTCCAAGGTTCAGAGATGGGGCATTTGTGGAAGTGATTAAGCCGTGCCCTCACAGTGGGATTAATGCTTTATAAAAGAGGTTGAAGGGAGCTATATTGCCTCTTCTATCACATGAGGATGCAGCTACAAAATGTGCCTATGCATGAACCCTTCATTCATCTATGAATGACCCCTTATCAGTCACCAAATCTGCCAGCACCTCAATCTTACACCTCCAAATCTCCAGAACTGTGAGCAATATATTTCTATTATTTATAAATTACCTATCATAAGGTATTTTATTATAGTAGCAAGAATAGACTAAGACAGACATCAGTACCAGAAGTAGAGCATTTTCAGAACAAATACCTAAAAATGTGTAAGTAGCTTTGGAACAAAGTAACGGGTAAAGTCCCATGCAAGGGACTTTACAGGTGATTCTGGTGAAGGCTCAGCAAAGAAGAGAGCTATAGGGATTGCTTCAATCTTAGAAATTACCTGAGAGCTCATAGTTAGAGTGTAATTGGAAATATGGATGATAAAAATCATTCCGATGAGGTTTCACATGGAAATTAGGAATATGTTATTGGAAACTAGAAGAAAGGGAATCCATGTTTTAAAATGGCAAAGAACTTGGCTGAATTGTGTTCAACTTATAAGTGATGAAAATAGATATTTGATAGAAGAAATCTCTAAGCAAAGTGCCAAGGGTGTGGCATTGTTTTTCTTGACTGCCTACAATAAAATGTGAGAGGAGATAAGTAAATGGAAGGTAGAATTTATAATTGGAAGAGAAGCAAAACTTAAAGATTTGGAAAATCCTCAATGTGGCTGTGTTCTAAAGCCTGAAAAAGCAGCCCAGGAGAGAACACCAGGCTGTGGCTAAGTAATTGTTTGACAAGGAGATATGTTTGAGTCAATTTTCTTTTGCTGCTGTGATAAAAGGACTGAACCAGAACAACTGTTAGAGGAGAAACGGTTTATTTAGGGGCTCACAGTTTCAGAGGTCTCAATCCATAGGCAGCAGGCTCAGTTCCTCAGGGCTCGAAGTGAGACAGGACATCACAGTAAAAGAGTGTGGCAGAGGGAACCAGCTCATACGATAATCAGGAAGCAGAAAGAAACTCTACTCTCCAAATACAAAACATATACGCCATAATCATGCCCCCAATGAACCACTTCTTCCAGCCACACCCCACCTGCCTCCAGTTACCACTCAGTTAATCCCATAAGGGATTAATTTACTGATTAGGTTAAGGCTATAACCCAATCATTTCTCCTCCAAACCTTCTTGCGTTTTCTCACACATGAGCTTTGGGGGGACATCTCACATCCAAACCATAAGAGTATAGTTATGCAGACACCAGGTGCTATCTACCCTGATAATGGATTAATGCTGTCCCTCTCATCACAGGTCCAGAATGCTAAGGCCTAGGGACAGAAGATGCCAAAAGAGGGCTTCAGGTATTCCTGGAACCTTGGTGCCAGGACATCTCAAGTCTCCCATTTCCTCTATTCTGGTGCAGTGCTCCTCAGCAATCAGGTGTGGTTTAAGTGGGCTAAGGTTTGAGTTGGTCACCCCTCTGGTAAGCACAGATGATAAACATTGTTGATGCCCATGAAGTACCACCTTCATCAAGGTGCCGAGTACATGAGCTTTGATGGCATGGTTACCTGCACCTGGATTTCAAAGGATGCCCCAGAGAACCTCAGCCCAGGCAGAGAACTGCCACAGGGGCAGAGTTATCACAGACAGCTCTCAGGTCAATGTCCAGTGGAGCTATAAGGGTGAGGGCTACCATACAGAGTGATGCCTAGCAGAGCTGTGGGGACAGGGCTCACCTCTATGACTGTAGACTGGTAAGCCTTCGAGAAGCAGCTCCAGTCTGGGAGAGCCACAGTCAAAAGACCCAGTATTGTAGAGCTGCTCTGTGGGTTTCTCTCAGCAAAGCCATGAGGGCAGTGTGTGTGGAATGTGGAACAATGAGGCAAGATTATCCTGGAGCTGTAAGATTTAATGTTTGCCCTATTATATTTGGGGTTTAGTTGGAACCTATTATCTCTTCTTTCTTACTTCCTTTTGGAAAGGAAATGCCTGCCCTGTGCCTGTCCTACCATTATATTGGAAGCACATAACTAGTTTGACTTCAGAGTCCCAATGATGAAGGGGCATTTGCTTCAGGATGAATCATACTTTTAAGTCTTACATCTATCCAATTTAGATGAGACTTTAGATTTTGAGTTGGTGCTGGAACTTTTGAGTTAGCTTTGGAGATACAGGAATGGAATGAATGCATGTGAGGACAAATTTGGAGAAATCAAGGGGAAAATTCTATGATATGAAAGTGGGCATCCCCTTAAAATTCATATGTTGAAGCCTGACCCCCCAGGATGATGATACTGAGGGGTAAAGCCTCTAAAGGGAATGATGGGATTAGTGCCTTATAAGAGGATAAAGGGAGCTGCTTTGCTCTTCCACCACGTGGTAGCAATATGATGCCATTTATTAAACACACAGCAAGTTCTTATCAGACATCAAATGAAGAAAGAAAAGCATCAAGCTGCTGAAGAGAATAGAATTTCTTTTCCCTGATTAGTAATTTTATCCGTCACAGGTGAACTTTTGTTCTCTTTTAATCTTTGTTTCCTGCCTTCTCGTGTTGCTTGGTAGTTCTTAACTATCCTTCCTCCTAACAAGTCACATTCTCCCAGTATTATAGACTTGATCCCCTGCATCTTGGGAATCTGCAAGTCTGGCACCAGCTGAACTCCCTTGTTTTTATATTCAGCTTGTAATAAGGCTGCTTCCATGTTGTTGAGGGTTTCTTCTCCAATCACTTCAATGTTAATCCTGTGCGAGGCAGTCAGATTCTTGTTGCTTGTCCTCTGCTGATTTGGATCCTTTGTTGTGTTGACACCCTTCCATGGGCAGAGACCTGCCTGGTGGTGCAAAGAAGTGGGAAATTTTAGAAAATCTATTCTATTGGATGTTGAACAGTCTCCTGTCTTCATAAAAATTCAGTTTGGCTTTTGTGTTTTCTTATTCATACTCTCAGAAATTTCATTCTATTTTTTCTTTTACATGTTTCACTCATTCTTTCATTCATCAAATATTTAATGACCACTAAATGCCAGGTGCTATTCTGGAATGGAGAAATACAGACGTGAACAAGGTATAATTTTTGCCCTTGAGGCAGTTATAATCTATAGTAGTTTGGTCCAACAGCACATTCTCTGATGGTAGAAGTCATCTATATACATATTGCCCAATATGCTAGCTATACATAGCTACTGGACATTTAAAATGTGGTTAGTATAAGTGAGGAACCAAGTTTTAAATTTTATTTATTTTTAATTAATTGAATTTAGCCACATGTAGCTAGTGGCTATAAAAGGGAGAGACAAATAAAGAAGATTTTTACAATATTATATGTTACATTTTAAATAAAATGGTTGGTTATACCATTAAATAGATTTGGGGTTAGTTAGAAAGACTGAGGTATTAATCTCTATCTATGTAAACTAGTTGGAATACTATTGAGAAGAAGACCACAAAAATGGAATACAAGAAAAGTTGGAAAATGTCACATAGATGAAGCATGGGTGAGAGGAGGCAAGGAGAAGAATTGAGGGCCTTGGATGTTGGAAACTTGCATAAATCATTGGAAATATTAATTGATTTGTCTTCATCCCCCACTTCCCACCCTTACATTTTGACATTTCCATTTTTCTTTGTTGTTGTTCTTCCACCCAAAGGAGGCCAGTCAATGTCCTTTGCCTCAGAAGAAGTTGGCAAGTCAAAAAGAGAAAAACCAAAGAATCTTTTCCCAGCCTTTGAGTTACAGAAAATCTAATGGTCAATATGCATTCCACAAGTCACAAATAAGTGTGGATTATTTGGTTAACACCTTATTGTTAGTGTTTTTTTTTTTTTTTTTTTTCCAAATTGAGGTCTTGCTGTGTTGCTTAAGCTCTCCTTGAACTTCTGGGCTTAAACAATCCTCCTGCCTCAGCCTCCTCAGGGTATGTAACCACACCCTGCAGTGCTATTTTTTTTAGTGCAATTCATTTGAATGCCTTTAGACTGGGAAGGTACTCTTTAGTTCATACTAGTCCTGTATTTCATTTGTCCCTGGAAGCTAGAGATGTAGAGATTTACTTTACAAGCCTGGCCCCTATAGGTATGTGAATTTGGTGTACCTTATAAAGCAGGTTTAGAAGAAGGCATAATGATGCATAAGCAGGGTTTCCTAGCACCAGGTATTTCAGCATTGTAGAAGAGAAGTTGCAGGAAAATTACTTGGACTTTGGGGAAAACAAGGTACCCTGCTTTAAATTTTGTTGTTACATCTCTGTCACCCAGAGGAATAAGGACTTAAGACAGAAGTTATTTTGAATCTAGAAAAAACAGAAAAAATTACATTTTGTGCACACATGCATTTGTGGACTATAATTTAATTTCTCTTTTCCATTATTTATCCTGTCAAACTACAATTAATTATCAGGATGCAACTAAGTGGTAGTACTTAAAAATTCATTTTTAAGAATGCAAATATTCCTTTTTCAATTATATTAATAGAATTTATTTAGTTCCTTATTCCCTAGAGCTTAAATAAAATTCATGTGAAGTAATTCAAAAAGGAAAGACAAAATTTTCAACCTACTATATTCTTCTCCATGGATACAATGCTCACTAATCAAGGGTGACCCCCATCTTGGATGCAAAACTAAGAATGGGCTCTATCAATTGAACATGGTGGTTTAGCATAATGCCTTAAGGGGATGATGCTGAAGAGTGGTTATGGTAAGCAATTTAAATTAATCATGAAAACAAATTTATATTGAATCAATACATTATACAGAAGTTTTGAGGAAAAGAATAATAGCCAAAAGAATGTGAATGAATTATGGGTTCCTAATGATCTCATGTTTGGGGGAAAAGGAAACAACAGATATTGAGGCTTATAGGAGTGACTGACTCAGATTGGAAAATACCTACAAAGCACTGAAATGTTGCTAAGGATTCAAGATTTTTTTTTTAAATATTATATGTTACATCTTCCTAACATGAATGAAAGACCAAGAAGTTTGAATTAATGCCACCTTCTCTTAAGAACTTCCACAATATTGAAGTAAAATATTCATAATGTTCTATTTATTCAAAATGATTCCAATGACCAAGAGTTTATGTTTATGTAAAATTGTTAGTAATACTGTTGTTGGTAGGGGATCGGGTGGAAGGAGTATTTCCTTTGCAGAAAATCACTTTTTTAAGGTTCATAAAGGCATTTTCCCCCTTGACCATCTCCTACTTCCAGTGACCCACTTTCTACAGTAGAAAATTAGAAGTTAAGGCTCCTGTTTCTATTCCTGCGCTATCAGAGTCAGTTGATTTTCTGTAGAAGTTTTTCTGCTTGTAAATCTAAACCTCAAAGCCTTTAGTTTGCATTTCACCTAAAATAAAATCAATGACCCTTTGGAGAATCAAGCTTTAATGAGGGGACACCTATTACTATAATTTCTTTGAAGATATTGTTGAAAAATGGTGCCCACATGTGTTTAAGTATCATAGGTGAAATTTCCCTTTTGGAAAGACCTCACTTTTTCTTTTCTTCTAAGGAACAGACAACTTTTCCTTTGAGAGCGATTAGAACAACAGAAGGATGACTGCCCTTTTTCCTTTAACTATCCATCCTTTAGTGCCAAACTTACAGTCCACCAAATGGTCTTCTTTTCATGTTCCAAGTTTTCTTTGATCTGTGTCTGTGATTCTAGTTCATATGTCCCCAGGTTCTACTTTATGTTTATTTTACTCTTCATCTGTTATCTGTAAGCAAGTTTAAATCCTTTGTGAAATGACATATAGAGGGAGGGAGGTGGAACAGAGGGAAATGAAAGGCAGAAAATAAAAGGAGGAAAGAACTAAAATTTTCTTTATAATGGAGTAGAGTTTGAAATGACTGATCAAATATATATTGAAGTCTCTTTTACCAAATACAACATTGGCATTTATCACTCTACTGGAAAGGCATAAAAGCAGAGAAAAGCATGTGAAGTTTTATTTCCCTTAAAAAGAACATATAATGGACATTCTGCAAAAAGCTGAAAATCTAGCAGTAGCAGGTGTGGATTACAGACTAAAGAAACTACTACTGCCATCGTAATAGGTGGTCTGTTTATGTAACTACCCCAGATGGGCATGGGACTGGAAAGCTTCGGTGTTTTCCTGTTTTCGTTTTTCTAAGCTCTTTAACAGAAATTACTCTCCCCTGCTCACATCGTAACAAACACCTTGTGAAACAGGTCACATGAACAGATGCTATTTCAACTGATGAATTAAAGCTCAATTTACTAAAAAACCACAAAATTAAGATTTATTGGCATTACAATAAATAAGGCAGAAGGTGGTAGTGTCAGATCTAGCTTGAATTTCCAGTTCTAGCAACTACTTATGAGTTTCAGAGCATATTACTTAACCTGCATCTTCATTTGTAAAATTAGACTAAAACAAGGACTCTGGATGTTTCCCTCTCCCTCTTCCTAAAGTTCTGTGTATTTTGCACCACATCTCTAGAAGTTTAACTTTGTCAGACCTGACATCAGCTTCGCGATGGCCTTTCCTTGGAACTTGCATCTCCAGCTTGGTCTACTTTACCACTGCAGGGCAGGATACTCCACTTGGCCTCCACTTGCCTGCTGCCCATGTTCCAGCTAACAGCCACTCCACAAAATGGCCTTGCAGATGAGCCAGTGCACATCCAAGTGACAGGCTTGCCCCCATCCCAGATGGTGACCCTCAAGGCCTCCCTGAAGGATGAGAAGGGGAATCTGTTTCGGTCCAAAGCCTTCTATAGGGCTAATGAAGCTGGAGAGGTAGATGTGAAGTGAGATCCTGCATTAGGGGGTGATTATATAGGGGTCCATGCTATGGGCCTCTTCTGGTCTCTGAATCCTGAAAAGGCTTTCCGGAGGCTGCTCAAGAGGGATGTGTAAATGATCCCTTTAGGGTCACTCTGGACCTATATGACTCTGTTTGCTTGCAAGATTCAACCACAGCTCAGCCCAGGGCCAGCCAGATGGTGCAGCGCTGGTTCTTGGGCCCTGGGGTGCAGCGGAAGCAGATCAGAGAAGGTCATGTGAGAGGAGCCCTTTTTCTCCCTCCAGGTGAGAGAAATCTTTGGTGATAAAGTAAACATTGTTGATGGGGGGAAAAATGTATCCAGATAGAATGAATTTTCTCACTCTTTATATTCATGGTTCTGCTTGACTCTCTTTACTTGTGATCCCATGCTCTTCGTTGCTCTCAGGAGAAGGCCCTTTCCCAGGAATCACTGATTTGTTTGGGAACATTGGGAGTCTAGTTGAATTTCGGGCCAGTCTTTTGGCTACCCATGGCTTTGCAGTATTGGCACTGGCATATTTTGCCTATGAAGACCTGCCTGAGAAACTGCTGGAGTTGGACTTGGAATATTTTGAAGAAGCTGCCAACTTTCTACTAGCTCATCCCAAGGTATTTAAAGTACTTTTCATTTTATCTTACAAAATTACAGGGGGGAAATAATCACCAAAGTCTGCTATTTTTTTTTTTTTAAATCAGTCTGTGTAGACTTGGGTACAGCACAACTTACATTTAAATAATGATTATAATGACTTTGTAGGATTGTTGAGTTGATTAGCAATTAGTGTTTACTGGCATATCAATAAATGGATACATTATGATTCTTTTCAGCAGAAAAAGCCAAGTTTCCTTACATTTGAAGTGCTTGTAACTTATTCATAAGTGGCTCTTTAATGTTTTATCAGTCACTAATCTCAAATGGTAAATTCTCTGGCTTGACATGTTTTCAAACTTCAGTGATTATCTCTGCATGGGGTAATGCTAGTGTAGGTCCAACTGAAGGGTCCTGAGACTAAGAACAATGTAGAAATTCAATATTCAAATTGAAGCATACGATTAGAGCAGGAATACCAGCAAAAACTGATTTGGCTGCAACAATTAATTAGCTGAATTTAGTTAGTTTCAGAGGTGGGGGTACAGAACTGTGTTTAAGGTAAATGTCCAATGCCAGAAGCCAGGATTGCAAAGGAATTTGAAAAGGAAGTGTCATTTTTAACTCTTTGTTAAGTATCATTGTGCTAATGAAAATGTGGCCCATGGTTCAGTGGCTCTGCATCACCTTTTAGAAATGCACACTGTCATTCCCTATTTCTGAATCAACATCTGCACGTTAATAGCATCTTCAGGTGATTCTTAGGCACATTAAATTCTGAGCACCAGAATAGTACATCTTGTAACCCAGCTTTTTCTAGGAATTAAGTTGAATTATGATGTAGTTGTCTTGAGGAGATTCCAAAGGACTGATATTTACTAGCATATAGTAAATTCTCAACAAATTCATTTGTCATCTTTGCGCATCCAGTTTCCTCCCCCTTTCCCTAAAATTTCAACCCCATTCTGAGTGTTTTAGGTTCTGTCTTAAATCTTTCTCAATACAGCACAACTTCTTCATCCTCTCTGCAGCTACATAAGTTCCTTCCCTCATCGTTGCTCACCTGTGACACCATAGTTGTGTATCAATCAGTTTCCTATCTCCAGGCACAGCCCTCCTCTCTCACACCCCCATCTGTTCTTCACATGGACACATCCCAAATGTAGATTTCTTTGAGGACATTTTTCAGTATCACATTCTTGCCCCACTCAGACCTATTGAGCAGACATCTGAAAAATTGGATCCCTAATAAGGAAAAAAAGTTCAGGTGATTCTGAAGACAGAATGGGATTGAGTGTGCTATTGTGAGAAAAATAAACAAGCAGGTCTCTCTGTGCTTGATATTGTCTGTCCAAAATGCCCCTCCCTTCCTCCCTTGCCTTTCAGGGTTCTTCCCTCTCATGGGCATCTTCAATAGACCAGGGAATTAAGGACTCCCTTCTGTAGTCCACTATAATTTTCTTTTACTGGGTATGGTAATCTGGTGTTCATGGAGGGCAAGCCTTTCATCTGTACATTTTCAATACTTTCAGAGTTATCTCTTGGATTAATGTAATAATGCATTACATTAATTCATTAAGTTTACAGCTATTAAGTTTTGGCATAACTTAATAGCTGTAACATGCTATTTATTTATGATTTAGTTAGTTATTGGGGCACGGGGGATTAAACTCAGGGGCTCTCAACCTCTGAGCCACATCCCCAGCCCTATTTTGTACTTTATTTAGAGACAGGGTCTCACTAAGTTGCTTAGTGCTTCATTTTTGCTGAGGCTGGCTTTGAACTCTGGATCCTCCTGTCTCAGCCTCCCAAGCCACTGGGATTACAGGTGTGAGCCACCATGCCCAGCACATGTTATTTAAATGGGAATTACACTTAGAATATTTGAGAGAACCTGACAAGCATCTTTTTCTAGCTAAAGGACAGGATGTAGTTAACAAAGCTTAACTGCTGTGTTCTGAGGCTCAGTGTTGCTGGACTCTGAGGGCATTTATAGAACTTGACCTTTGATGAAGTTTTTATTTTTATTGTTTCACTCCATCCTCATAACAACTCTATAAGGCAGGTGAAATTGTCTCCCCAACAAGACCATGAAGCTTAGAGAAGGTGAGACATTCTCCATGCCAGAAGCTGGGAGACCCAAGTGCCAGAACTCAGACTTTTTTGACTCTTTTCATTAGGCTGCTTTATTGACCTTCTTGAGTATGGGTTGTAATAGGTTTTCCTTTTGTTTTGTACTTAAGATCCAAAGGTCAGGAATTGGCGTGATCTCCGTGTCCAAAGGTGCAGAGGTTGGGCTGGCCATGGCCTGCTATCTGAAGCAGGTGGTAGCCACCGTCTGCATCAATGGGCCCAACGCTGTCTTGGATATCCCGCTCAGATACAGGGATCTTCTTATAATGCCCATGCACTTCCATAGGGAGCGCATCCAGACCCATGTCTCTGGGGCTGTGCACTTTCGCAATGGGAACAGAGACCCCCGGAATGAGCTGAACCAGCAGAGTGTGCTTCCTGTGGAAAAGGCCCAAGGTTGCATCCTCTTCATCGTAGGAGAGAACGATGAATGCTTGGATAGCTGAGCATACTCAGAGCAGGCCATGGAGCAGCTGAAGAGCCACGGCAGAAGCACTGGAAAGATGCTGGTGTACTCTGGGGCAGGCCACCTCATAGAGCTGCCCTATGCTCCCTTGTGCTTTGCATCCTGGAGTGCAGTGCTCCCCTGTCCTGTGCTCTGGGGAGGAGATCCTGTTGCCCATGCTGCAGCCCAGGAGCATTCCTGGGGAGAGATACAGAAATTCTCCAGGCAACACTTCAGAGGGACCAGAGGCAAACTCTAAGTAAAAGCTCCAGGAAGATGGGGTTGGGATGAAGAGGCTGGAATGGGGGCAGGCCAGGGACAGAATGCTAGAAGATAGGGAAGGGGGATTCTTCTGGTTTCTCTACATTTACAGCCATATTGAATCAACTGGATGGAAATTGAACAAAAATCAAAGACCAGGACACATGAATCTGAGAAGTTTAAATGTGCTTTGAATTTTTGTAAATTGAATCCCAGTTTGTATTGTGATACTTTTGCAAATTGAATAATTTTTATCTACATGCCCTCCCACCCCACTTAGGGATGGCTTATATCCAGGCATTGCTAATCTTTATGTATTCCCTGAAATTTTCTGTAATTCCTGTTACTAGCAGGAATAAAATTTGTATTTAAACAATTTCTTTTTTTTTTTTTTTTATTGGTCGTTCATAACATTACATAGTTCTTAATACATCATATTACACGGTTTGATTCAAGTGGATTATGAACTCCCGCTTTTACCCCGTATACAAATTGCTGTATCACATCAGTTACCCTTCCATTGATTGACATATTGCCTTTCTAGTGTCTGATGTATTCTGCTGTCTGTCCTATTGTCTACTATCCCCCCTCCCCTCCCCTCCCCTCCCCTCCCCTTTTCTCTCTCTACCCCTTCTACTGTAAATCATGTCTTCCATTTGTATTCTCTTGACTTACCCCTCCTTACCTCTTATATGACATTTTGTATAACCCTGAGGATCGCCTTCCATTTCCATGCAATTTCCCTTCTCACTCCCTTTCCCTCCCATCTCTCATCCCTGTTTACTGTACATATTCTTCTCAAGCTCTTCGTCCCTACCCTGTCCTTGTTTACACCCCTTATATCAAAGGAGTCATTTGGTATTTGTTTTTTAAAGATTGACTAGCTTCACTTAGCATAATCTGCTCTAATGCCATCCATTTCCCTCCAAATTCTATAATTTTGTCATTTTTTAATGCAGAGTAATACTCCATAGTGTATAAATGCCACATTTTTTTTGTCCATTCATCTATTGAAGGGCATCTAGGCTGGTTCCACAGTCTTGCTATCGTGAATTGAGCTGCTATGAACATCGATGTAGCAGTGTCCCTGTAGCATGCTCTTGTTAGGGCTTTAGGGAATAGACCGAGAAGGGGAATAGCTGGGTCAAATGGTGGTTCCATTCCCAGCTTTCCGAGAAATCTCCATACTGCTTTCCAAATTGGCTGCACCAATTTGCAGTCCCACCAGCAATGAACAAGAGTGCCCTTTTCCCCGCATCCTCTCCAGCACTTATTGTTGTTTGACTTCCGAATGGCTGCCAGTCTTACTGGAGTGAGATGGTATCTTAGGGTAGTTTTGATTTGCATTTCTCTGACTGCTAGCGATGGTGAGCATTTTTTCATGTACTTGTTGATTGATTGTATGTCCTCCTCTGAGAAGTGTCTGTTCAGGTCCTTGGCCCATTTATTGATTGGGTTATTTGTTATCTTATTGTCTAATTTTTTGAGTTCTTTGTATATTCTGGTTATTAGGGCTCTATCTGAAGTGTGTGGAGTAAAGATTTGTTCCCAGGATGTAGGCTCCCTATTTATCTCTCTTATTGTTTCTTTTGCTGAGAAAAAACTTTTTAGTTTGAGTAAGTCCCATTTGTTGATTCTATTTGTTAACTCTAGCGCTATGGGTGTCCTATTGAGGAATTTGGAGCCCAATCCCACAGCGTGTAGATCATAACCAACTTTTTCTTCTATCAGATGCCGTGTCTCTGATTTAATATCAAGCTCCTTGATCCATTTTGAGTTAACTTTTGTGCACGGCGAGAGATAGGGATTCAGATTCATTTTGGTGCAAATGGATTTCCAGTTTTCCCAGCACCATTTGTTGAAGATGCTATCCTTCCTCCATTGCATGCTTTTAGCCCCTTTATCAAAAATAAGATAGTTGTAGTTTTGTGGATTAGTTACTGTGTCCTCTATTCTGTACCATTGGTCCACCCGCCTGTTTTGGTACCAGTACCATGCTGTTTTTGTTACTATTGCTCTGTAGTATAGCTTGAAGTCTGGTATCGCTATACCGCCTGATTCACACTTCCTGCTTAGTATTGTTTTTGCTATTCTGGGTCTTTTATTATTCCATATGAATTTCATGATTCTTTTATCTATTTCTACAAGATATGCTGTTGGGATTTTGATTGGCATTGCATTGAACTTATAGAGAACTTTTGGTAATATCGCCATTTTGATGATGTTAGTTCTGCCTATCCATGAGCAGGGTATGTTTTTCCATCTTCTAAGGTCTTCTTCTATGTCTTTCTTTAGGGTTCTGTAATTTTCATTGTATAAATCTTTCACCTCTTTTGTTAGGTTGATTCCCAAGTATTTTATTTTTTGGGGGGATATTGTGAATGGAGTAGTTGTCCTCATTTCCGTTTCAGAGGATTTGTCGCTCATATACAGGAACGCCTTTGATTTATGCGTGTTGATCTTATATCCTGCCACTTTGCTGAATTCATTTATTAGCTCTAATAGCTTCTTTGTAGACTCTTTTGGGTCTGCTAGGTATAGAATCATATCATCTGCAAATAGTGATAATTTAAGTTCTTCTTTTCCTATTTTTATGCCTTTAATTTCTTTTGACTGTCTAATTGCTCTGGCCAGTGTTTCGAGGACTATGTTGAACAGAAGTGGTGAGAGAGGGCATCCCTGTCTTGTACCAGATCTTAGAGGGAATGCCTTCAATTTTTCTCCATTCAGAATGATGCTGGCCTGTGGCTTATCATAGATTGCTTTTACAATGTTGAGGTATGATCCTGTTATCCCTAATTTTTCTAGCGTTTTGAACATAAAGGGATGCTGTACTTTGTCGAATGCTTTTTCTGCATCTATTGAGATGATCATATGGTTCTTATTTTTAAGTCTATTGATGTGGTGAATAACATTTATTGATTTCCGTATATTAAACCAGCCTTGCATCCCAGGGATGAATCCTACTTGATCATGATGTATAATTTTTTTGATATGTATTTGAATCCGATTCGCCAGAATTTTATTGAGGATTTTTGCGTCAAGGTTCATTAGAGATATTGGTCTGTAGTTTTCCTTCTTTGATGTGTCTTTGTCTGGTTTCGGAATCAGGGTGATGTTGGCGTCGTAGAATGAATTTGGAAGTTCTCCCTCTTTTTCTATTTCCTGAAATAGCTTGAAAAGTATTGGTGTTAGTTCCTCTTTAAAGGTTTTGTAAAACTCTGCTGTATACCCATCCGGTCCTGGGCTTTTCTTAGTTGGTAGTCTTTTGATGGTTTCTTCTATTTCCTCTATTGTTATTGGTCTGTTTAGGTTGTCTATATCCTCCTGGCTCAATCTGGGCAGATCATAGGACTCAAGGAATTTATCTATGCCTTCACTATCTTCTATTTTATTGGAGTATAAGGATTCAAAGTAATTTCTGATTATCTTCTGTATTTCTGAAGTGTCTGTTGTGATATTGCCTTTTTCATCCCGTATGCTAGTAATTTGGGTTCTCTCTCTTCTTCTCTTCGTTAGCATGGCTAAGGGTCTGTCAATTTTATTTATTTTTTCAAAGAACCAGCTTTTAGTTTTGTCAATTTTTTCAATTGTTTCTTTTGTTTCAATTTCATTAATTTCAGCTCTGATTTTAATTATTTCTTGCCTTCTACTTCTTTTGCTGTTGTTTTGCTCTTCTTTTTCTAGGATTTTGAGATGAAGTATGAGATCATTTATTTGTTGGTTTTTTCTTTTTTTGAGGAATGAACTCCAAGCAATGAATTTTCCTCTTAGAACTGCTTTCAATGTGTCCCATAGATTCCGATATGTTGTGTCTGTGTTTTCATTTAACTCTAGGAATTTTTTAATTTCCTCCTTGATGTCTTCTAAAACCCATTGATCACTCAGCAACCTATTGTTCATTCTCCAGGTGATGCTTGCTTTTTCCTTTCTTCTTTTATCATTGATTTTCAGTTTCATTCCATTATGATCAGATAAGATGCATGGTATTATCTCTACCCCTTTGTATTGTCTAAGAGTTGCCCTGTGACATAGTATATGGTCTATTTTTGAGAAGGTTCCATGTGCTGCTGAGAAAAAAGTGTAGCTACTTGATGTTGGGTGGTATAGTCTATATATGTCAATTAAGTCTAGGTTGTTAATTGTGTTATTGAGTTCTATAGTTTCCTTATTTAACTTTTGTTTGGAAGATCTGTCCAGTGGTGAGAGAGGTGTGTTGAAGTCTCCCATGATTATTGTATGTTGGTCTATTAGACTCTTGAACTTGAGAAGAGTTTGCTTGATGAATACAGCTGCACCATTATTTGGGGCATATATATTTATGATTGTTATGTCTTGTTGGTGTATGGTTCCCTTGAGCAGTATGAAGTGTCCTTCTATATCCCTTTTGATTAGCTTTGGCTTGAAATCTATTTTATTAGATATGAGTATGGACACTCCTGCTTGTTTCCGCGGTCCATATGAGTGATATGATTTTTCCCAACCTTTCACCTTCAGTCTATGTATATCTTTTCCTATCAAATGCGTCTCCTGTAGACAGCATATTGTTGGGTCTTGTTTTTTGATCCATTTTATTAGCCTGTGTCTCTTAATTGGTGAGTTTAAGCCATTAACATTTAGGGTTATTATTGAGATATGGTTTGTTCTTCTATCCATATTTGTTTATTGATGTTACTAAACCTGATTTGTTATCCTCTATGACTACTTTCCCCCCTTTACTGTCCTACCTCCCATTGTTGGTTTTCAATGTTGTTTTCCATTTCCTCTTCCTGTAATGTTTTGCCAAGGATTTTTTGAAGAGATGGTTTTCTAGCTGCGAATTCTTTTAACTTTTGTTTATTGTGGAAGGTTTTAATTTCATCTTCTAACCTGAAGCTTAATTTCGCCGGATACACGATTCTTGGTTGGAGCCCATTGTCTTTCAGTGTTTGAAATATGTTATTCCAGGATCTTCTAGCTTTCAGAGTCTGTGTTGAGAGATCAGCTGTTATCCTGATTGGTTTACCCCTAAATGTAATCTGCTTTCTTTCTCTTGCAGCTTTTAAAATTCTCTCCTTATTCTGTATGTTGGACATCTTCATTATAATGTGTCTAGGTGTGGATCTCTTATGATTTTGCACATTCGGCGTCCTGTAGGCTTCTAGGATTTGGGATTCTGTCTCAATCTTCAATTCTGGGAAGTTTTCTCGTATTATTTCACTGAATAGACTGTTTATTCCTTTGGAATGGAGCTCTGTGCCTTCCTGTATCCCAATGACTCTTAAATTTGGTCTTTTGATATTGTCCCATAATTCTTGGATGTTCTGCTCATGGTTTCTTAGCAGACTTGCTGAGCTGTCTATGTTCTTTTCCAGTTGAAATACTTTGTCTTCATTGTCTGATGTTCTCTCTTCTAAGTGATCTACTCTGCTGGTAGTATTCTCAATTGAGTTTTTAAGTTGGTTTATTGTTTCCTGCATTTCTAGAATTTCAATTTGTTTGTTTTTTATTACCTCTATCTCCCTGTGAAATTGATCTTTGACTTCCTGGATTTGTTTGTCAATGTGATCTTTCATTGTCTGATTTTGCTGTCTCATGTCTTCCTTGAGACTCCAGATCATCTGAAGCATATATATCCTGAACTCTTTATCTGATATTCCATCTGTTGCAGCTATTACCTCTTCTAAAGTTGAGTTGACCTGCATTGCTTGTGGTCCTTTCTTTCCTTGTCTTTTCATACTGCCCGCGTTTCTTTCTGCTTGGTGCAACTGTTGTGTTTTGAAATTTACCCCCTATTTATTTATGTTGCTCTTGTATACTTGAAAAGTCTCCCTTGCAGGTGCGGGCGGCGGCTGTGCCCCTACTCCAATTGGGGTGACGTGTCTATCACGCTGGCGGCTCTCTGGGCCTGTTCCGGGAGTGGAAGGCGGCTCTGCTCTGTCCGTATTCCAATTGGGGTGTCGTGACTACAATGCTGGCAGATCACTGGGCCTCTTCCGGGCGTGGGCGGTGGGCTTGGCTGGTGGGATTCCACCTAATGGCAGTCCCTAACCTCCCTGCTTGCTAATTAATGGCTTCTCTGAGGCGCCACGCCTTCTGTAGCTGCGGGGCAGGCCGCGCGAATCAGTTGGCCTGGATCTCCGGGGTCCTGCTGCTGGCTGTTTTGATGCTACAAGCTGTTGGAGAGTGGTGGTGTATTCTTCAGCTTTCCCGGATGGTGGCCACTGACTGCCTGGATGGAGTGTCCGCTGTTTTGATGTTGCACTCTGAAGGAGAGTGGCGGTGTATCCTTCAGCTTTCCCGGATGGTGGCCGCTGACTGGCTCGGCGGAGTGTCCGCTGTGGGGGATGGGACTGTACCGCTTCCTTCCCCTTCTGAGAACCCGAGCTCGGCCCAAGGGTCCGTGTGGGCTTGGCTGGTGGGATTCCACCTAATGGCCTTCCCTAACCTCCCTGCTTGCCAATTAATGGCTTCACTGAGGCGCCACGCCTTCTGTAGCCGCAGGGCAGGCCACGCGAATCAGTTGGCCTGGCTCTCCGGGCCCTGCTGCAGGCTGCTGGGATCCCTGGCACTCTATCACTTTGATTTTTTCTGCTTGCCCCTCCCCCAGCGCTGGCTAGCCAGGTTTCCTTTTGGCTGCTACTGGGAGGAGGGGTTGGAGGTCAGGTGTCTCTGGTTTCCCCCTAGCCTGTATGGAGGCTCAGCTTGATACTCCCTCTCCCGGCAAGCCTAGGAGAGATTTTATGCGAATTCCCGCTGTCTGGGGGGTGAGCTGAATGACACCGACCTGTTTTGATGTCGCACTCTGAAGGAGAGTGGCGGTGTATCCTTCAGCTTTCCCGGATGGTGGCCGCTGACTGGCTCGGCGGAGTGTCCGCTGTGGGGGATGGGACTGTACCGCTTCCTTCCCCTTCTGAGAACCCGTGCTCGGCCCAAGGGTCCGTGTGGGCTTGGCTGGTGGGATTCCACCTAATGGCCTTCCCTAACCTCCCTGCTTGCCAATTAATGGCTTCACTGAGGCGCCACGCCTTCTGTAGCCGCAGGGCAGGCCACGCGAATCAGTTGGCCTGGCTCTCCGGGCCCTGCTGCAGGCTGCTGGGATCCCTGGCACTCTTATCACTTTGATTTTTTCTGCTTGCCCCTCCCCCAGCGCTGGCTAGCCAGGTTTCCTTTTGGCTGCTACTGGGAGGAGGGGTTGGAGGTCAGGTGTCTCTGGTTTCCCCCTAGCCTGTATGGAGGCTCAGCTTGATACTCCCTCTCCCGGCAAGCCTAGGAGAGATTTTATGCGAATTCCCGCTGTCTGGGGGGTGAGCTGAATGACACCGACCTGTTTTGATGTCGCACTCTGAAGGAGAGTGGCGGTGTATCCTTCAGCTTTCCCGGATGGTGGCCGCTGACTGGCTCGGCGGAGTGTCCGCTGTGGGGGATGGGACTGTACCGCTTCCTTCCCCTTCTGAGAACCCGAGCTCGGCCCAAGGGTCCGTGTGGGCTTGGCTGGTGGGATTCCACCTAATGGCCTTCCCTAACCTCCCTGCTTGCCAATTAATGGCTTCACTGAGGCGCCACGCCTTCTGTAGCCGCAGGGCAGGCCACGCGAATCAGTTGGCCTGGCTCTCCGGGCCCTGCTGCAGGCTGCTGGGATCCCTGGCACTCTATCACTTTGATTTTTTCTGCTTGCCCCTCCCCCAGCGCTGGCTAGCCAGGTTTCCTTTTGGCTGCTACTGGGAGGAGGGGTTGGAGGTCAGGTGTCTCTGGTTTCCCCCTAGCCTGTATGGAGGCTCAGCTTGATACTCCCTCTCCCGGCAAGCCTAGGAGAGATTTTATGCGAATTCCCGCTGTCTGGGGGGTGAGCTGAATGACACCGACCTGTTTTGATGTCGCACTCTGAAGGAGAGTGGCGGTGTATCCTTCAGCTTTCCCGGATGGTGGCCGCTGACTGGCTCGGCGGAGTGTCCGCTGTGGGGGATGGGACTGTACCGCTTCCTTCCCCTTCTGAGAACCCGTGCTCGGCCCAAGGGTCCGTGTGGGCTTGGCTGGTGGGATTCCACCTAATGGCCTTCCCTAACCTCCCTGCTTGCCAATTAATGGCTTCCGTATTTAAACAATTTCGAGTTGGTTTCTGACACTTGCTATGAAAGTTCTAAAACCACCATCAAGTACAGTGCTTCCTGTAGATATTCAGTAGATAATTTTTAAAATTTAAAATACCATGTTAAAGTGCAATTATTCTCTCTATTCCATTTACTTACTACTATTTTAATCAGGATTAATATTGAATTTAATCAAGTACCTTTTAGCATTTGTTGAAATTAAATGAGTTAATATATGTAAGGCTAAATAGAACAGTGCCTAGCACACAGCTATATCCATACCAGAGTTAACCATTATTAATTTCATAATGCTTTCCTCTTTCAATCTGTTAGTGTGGTGAATTGCATTCATTAATAAACTAATTTTGCTTGTTAATCTAATTTTAGTAGCTAAATTTCTCATATTGATTAACTTGGGTACTAAAATTTCTTTTGGAGCACATCTAATCATTTGTAGTATTTCAGAATTTCATTTATATTTTCTAGAACACTTTTTTCTCTTATAATTTTTCACATAGCCCCTGTTATTTATTTGCTTTCTCTTTTCTTTTAGTCTGGCTTGATGAATGTTATGGTTTGGATCTACCATGTTCCCAAAGGCCATGTGCTGGCTTTGTTGCCAGCCTGGGATGTTATTGAATGCTGGTAGAAAGAATATCCTACAAGGCAGCATACGGCAGATTGCCATATGGCCAAATGACCTTTGAAACCTTGAGCCAAAATAAATCTTTCCTTCTTTAAGTTTATTCCCTCAGGTAGTTTGTCAAAGCAATAAAAAGCTGACTAAGACACCAAATATTTGTCTATTTTATTTATCTTTTGAGGAGAAGCTTTGGTTTGTATGCTGATCAGGTCAAGTTAAGTGGAACTACAATTAAACAAATCAAATCAGATAGTGGGTCATTTTATGGAACCAGTAACCTCGTCTCTTCAACAAATTAATTGAGAGAGAGAGAGAGAGAGAGAGAGAGAGAGAGAGAGAGAGAGAGAGAGAGAGAAGTGGCAGGTCAGGTTAATGAAATTAAATTCAGAGCTATGGATAAACAAATGGATAAACCAAATGCTGTATGTGGCCATGGTTTGAACAAAGTAACTGGAAAAAGAATTTGGGGGATATTTAAAATTTTATTTTTAATTGATAAATAATAATTGCATGCATTTATGGAGTACAATGTGATGTTTTGCTATATGTATACATGGACTGCTTATACCAAACTAGTTAACATACCTTTCACCTCACAGACTTGTGTTTCTTTTTTCTATTGAGAACATTTAAAATCTCTTAGCAATTTTGAAATATAAATTCACTATTATTGACTATGGTCACCATGTTGTCTAAAAGATCTCAGAAACTTATTTCTCCTTCTAACTGAAACTTTGGACCCTTTGTTCAATATCTTCCAAGCCCCCACCTTCCTCCCCTTAGAGTAATTTGAATATGAACTGGATATTAAATGACACTTAAAAAATGTTATGATCTTGTTAGGTGTGATGTAGTATTGTGTTTATGTAAAAATGTCACTATTTAGAGAGGCATATTGAAATATTTAGCAGTGAGGATTCATAATATCTGGGTACTAAAATACAGGAATATTGTAAAATGTGAATAACTACTAAGTTTAGATGAAGAATATAGTAGGATCTGTTACACTATTCTCCCTACTTTTATGGGTGCCTGCAGTTTTTCATAATAAAATGTTAGAAAGAGGAGATATCAGTGTATTTACCTTTCTGCCTCAAAAAGCAAGAAGGTTATCATGTATCATATCTTCTTCATGGCACCACCACATAAATTTCAGATTATCTTTTTGATGATCAATAATTATGTAATCTTTATTGTGTTTTAATAGTTTCTTTGCTCTTCCTTACAGCCCATTTAAAAAATTATTGACTTTATCTTCCATTTTGCCATTTTCCCAAACTCAATTCTTTTAAAAGATCCATATTTATCTGAATCTTCAGCACATCTGAAGATTCACTCTTCAATTGCAGTTTTTATAGGTATGGAATTTTATGTTAGCAATTATTTCCCTTCAGCCCTTTGGTCTTTTTTATCTTGGCATTCATTCTTGCCAATGAGAAATTTGATTCTTGTTTCTCTTTCCCTTCACCCCCTCACCTCTCTTAGCATTTTACAAATTTACGATTTTCTCTTTGTTCTTTGTGTTCTTAAATTTCCTCAAGAAATGATCAAGTGTAGGTTTGCTATTACTCTTTTAATTCATGGCCCAGTCTATGGGCCATTTCAAACTAAAAATGTCTTCACTATGACTTGTCTGTATGTCCTCCAAAATTCAGGTGTTCTGACTTAATGGCCAATGTGCTGGTATTAACAGTAGGCCCTTTAAGAGTGATTAGACCATAAGGGGTCCTCCTTTGAGAATGTGATTAAGGCCCTCATAAAAGAGGCTTCTTGCAGCGTTCGGTTCTTCAGTCCTTCAGTCCCTTCTGCTCTGTGAAGATGCAACGTTCCTTCCTCCAGAGGACAGAGTCATAGAGCACCATCTTGGAAGCAGAGAGAAGCCTACATGGATACCAAGCCTGTTGGAGACTTATCTTGGACTCCTGCCTTCAAAACAGTGAGAAATAATTTTCTGGTTTTTATCCCAGTATTGATATCAAGTATTCTGTTAACAGCAGAGCAAATGAACTAAGATTATTTTCAGCTTTAGGACATTTGCTTCTATTATTTGATCTCTTCATTCTTTCTATTTGTTGTTGTTATTGTTGTTCTTTCCTCTGAAACTTCTGTTATGAGGATTATGCAGCTTCTGGATGAATCCTTCATGAATATTGTATTTTTCTCATATTTTAATTTCTTTGTACACTCCCTTTGCATACTTAGAGAACTCAATTTAAGTTGTTAAGCCCATTAATTTGTTCTTCATTTATGTTATGATCTAGCTACCTAGCTCATAAAATCATGGTTTGGATTTTATTTTGAAGATTATTTTTAAATTCTATGATCTCTAATTGGGTATTTCCTTAAAGCTGATTCTTGTTTTATAGATAGGTTATCCTTTCTTATTCCTCTTTTCACTTGTGACTTCACAGTTTCCTGTGGAGGATATTGTCATTGTATTAAAAAAAAAACACCACAAATGATGTTCCTCTTACTGAGATTCATAATCCTGCCTATCTCGGTACCACCCGGATTTGATGTCAGCAAAATGAAACACATCTCCTTCATTTTCTTCTTTACAAGGCCTTACTGGGATCTCGGCTCCCAGCTCCACTGTTAAGTCTTGGCATGATTTTAACAACATGTTCGGAAATCTATTTCTAAGGTTGCCATTCTTAACTCAAACCCCCAGATGATGAAGTAATTCACAACTGGTACTGTTTAGTTAATGAGCCTTAAATGTGGGCCTCATTGGGTCCACAGCCTGCTGGGGTAGAGGACCCACCTGTTTCCACTTTAAACCTTATGGCTATTAAAGAATAGAATGAATAAACACTGAAATGAGAAATGCCTGACTACACTGGATGGCCCACACAGGGGCAGAAACTGTCGACCATAATGATGGTGAATGAGAAGAGGACATAACAATTTTGTACAGAAATAAATGTGACTACAGTAAGCCTGGATTTACCCAATTGTGAAATACGGAAGGACATCATTGGGAATTTAAAAAAAACATTGCTTTATAGGATGACTTATTGGAGAAATGACTTTATGTATCATTGAATGTTATCCCAAAAGAACTGTTTTCTGTTTCAAAGTATTTGAGTTGAATTAATAGATGGAAGTTCTATTAAGGTTAATTGGGGAAAGTTAGTACATTTTTCCCTCAAAGTCTTTGAGGGGAAAAGAGCTTCCCCTCACCTGCCTTCCATTCCTATACAAAGTTAGGTGGCTTCATGGAAAGGTCATAGAACATAACCTGTTACAGATGTGGACACACAAGATATCAAAACAAACAAGCCAGGGTGAGAACAGGGGCACCAGTTTTGAATAGTATGAAGGCTGATTTTCCTGACAGTCATTTCTGCTATTGGGAATGTGTGTAGAGTGACCTGGGTCCTCACATGGGACCAACAGACTAGGGAGTAGATCCAAACTTAATTCCTTTTTTCTTTAAAATTATTATTTTTTTATATTTATTTTTTAGTTGTACACAATACCTTTATTTTGTTTATTTATTTTTATGTGGTGCTGAGGATCGAACCCAGGGCCTTGCACGTGCTAGGCGAGTGCTCTACCGCTGAGCCACAATCCCAGCCCCCGGTTTCTTTTTTTCTTACTGGCTTTTCATCCATCACCTGTGAACTTGGAAAATTCAATTTGGAAAAGTGTTCTCTGAGGAGGAAATGACCATCCCTCCACACCCAGCCTATCTCAAGCTGATGAGTCAATCTCCTAGCAATTTTTCACATCCTTCCTACTTTCTCTTTACCACCATTACCACCCTAGTCCATGTCATAATCATGCCTGTGAAAAAATGTTTATTGCTGCATTATATATTGGAACTTCCACCAAAAAAAAAATGTTCAAATCACCAATTCTGAGAAAATTGTTAGGTAGAAAATTGTATGTGAATTGGAGGAAATATTATATTGCCTTCAGAATGACAAAAGTGAAAACTATGCACAAATCAAGTATAAATAAAATTGAAGAAAACTCTTACTGACTACAATCATGAAAGTTAAGTTGCATGATAATAATAATAGCCTCTTAATTGATCACCCACTTTCTGCTTGGGATTCTCTTCAACCTGTTCCACACACATTTATAGAAGTGCCCTTTAAAAATACATATCTGACTGTGACATTCTCTTGCTCACTAAAGGTCTCCTGTCACTGGAGGATAAATTCCAAAGTTCATAATAAGATGTCCAAAACCTCCAACATAGTGTCCAGCATTGTCAAGTGTCCTTTCTTCATTCACTCACAGTCTTCCAGCCACTCTGGCCTGCCTTCAGTTCCTTCCTGCTCCAGGGCCTTTGTATATGCTAGTCTCTTGGCTTATTATGCTTTCCCTCTCCTACTTATTCTAAATAGTTCCACATTAATGTTACTTGTTTACAGAAGACTTTACTGTTAATAAACCTATCTTCCCCATCTAAAATAGGTATTTTATCAAAGCCCTAATTTCAAATGTATTGTGGTTGTCTTCCTTTTCTTGCACTTAACAGTCTTGTGAGGGTAGGAAGCAGATTAATTTGTTTTGTTGCATACACTCAGTTCTTAGCGCAGAAGAACTTATTAAGTACTTATGAGGGAAGGCATGAATCCTGAGACATTCTGGATGAAGAGGTAGGATGTGAACAAGAGTTTTGGTGTTCATTACAAAATTTTCGTGGAATTACAGGGTCTAAAGTAAACCACACACTAGTTTTAGCTCAAATTGAATTCATCAGAGCAGAAATTATATCATGTCTTCAATGTGACCTACTTAAACTTGGGCAATCAGGTATTTGATGTATCTGCCTCCAAGATACTCAACACCCTTGAGGTCCTGGTAGTTGTATATAATAGGGAGTCAAGCTAAGTTTTTTGAAACTAAAATGTCACTTATTGTTCTTCTACTCATTAAATCATCCCAATGATAACTACCCCTTCTCCTTCTGAGTATAGGATTATGGCTGTTTGCATTCTCTGTTTCAGTAGAGTTACCCACAAAACTTTTGCCTATCACAACGAGAGAGAGGAGAGAGAGAGAGAGGAGAGAGAGATCTTTCAAATTTACCAGAACGGGTGTTCATCTGTTCATAACTGCTGAATGCAGTTTCTTCACCATTGTTATCCTTGCATCTAAATGTGTTCATCTTCCTGCTACCTTCAGGCCCCATTAAGTTTTTCTTTACAAATAAGCCATAGTCCATTTCCCTTTAACCAAGTTAAGGAGAATTCTGGCATCCATCTATTGGACAAATTTTCATGAAGTGTTTTCTCTGTGTCAGGCCCTGCTCTGGGTATGGAACATGTTGTAGATATCTACAGGGTTCACGGTCTGGTGAGGCTGCTTATGTGAACCCACTTAATTAGCCTTTCTTTTGTTTCTTTCCAATTCCTTTTCACAGGGAATTAGACTTTCTCAGGCTTCTCTGGGCTTTTCTTAAAAAGAAGAAACGTTCACAGAATTCATTTTCTCTTAGGCTGTAGTGAATACCTGTCCTATTTGGACAGAGGGCTTTGCCCTTGACAGAAGATCCTAGCAAAGTGGTCCCCAGCCTGAAGAAAATGAATAAACTCCTTTATTTTGCCTAAAAACACAAACACATGGCAGACTTGATGTAAAGATAAATCTAAGACCTGTGAAGGATTTTGGTGCTAAACAGAGGCAACACCAAGGTCGCCAAAGAATAATATGGGAAAGAAACTGGACTGACTGGGGGAATCCTAGGAGTGAGGGTTCCCAGAAACCCCTGGGGGTGTTTTCACAGCATGGCACTTGATAACCTGCAAAGTTCAAGGCTAGGAAAACTGAATTTTCAGCCGGGGCTTTTGAAACACTACTGATAGGTCTTTCATGGAAGTACAGGTGGAAGGATAATGAGACTCACTTTATGGAATGAACTTTTTTTCTTGGAAATATGATCTAATGACCAAATATTTAAATGACTTTTCACTGTGATAAGAAATGGGTATTGCAAAAACAACAGTCCACCAGAGTTCTTCAGAATGTCTTATGAACAATGAAGTAAAATTGAGCCATTATTACTTTAAAAAAATCCTAATCTATGTTTAGAAAAATAAATTCATTCTGAAATTGGGTGATATTATGCTTAGGTAGCTTACACAAGATTGGAGAGCTCAAATCTTGCAAATGACTCCTCATGATTTTCTTTTCTCTCCATTACCGTCTTCTGAACTATCACACTGAAAAACCTGTGAAAAGATGTGGACTTGGTTCAAAGGCATTTTAATGTAGTGGAAAAATGAAAACTGGAGTCGGGCTGACCTGGATTATAATGTTGGTGGTTACATGTAGTACTTGTTTTGGATTCTAGTAGCTTCTCTGGGTTCATTGTTTTGGAAACTACCAGATCATGTATGTGAAAGCATGTGTTTCAGAATCTGGGATAACTATACATTATATACTCCTCCCCCACTTTGGACAGATTTCACTCAGAAGATGTGTGTGAGAGTGTGTGTAGGAGAGCTTAGGCCAGAATGAAATGGAAGCTTCAGGAAAGTTTTAGCAAATGTAACTTTTGTTCCTAAAAATGAATGTCCAACTTTTTATTGACAACTCGGGGGTATCATGCTAGGTATCCTGAATGTGCATCCAAATATCTTAAAAATTTAAGAAACTGCTTTATTTTGCCTAAACACACACACACACACACACACACACACATGCATAGACACTTATTGGAACGACCTCTGGGTCATTTCCCTATTTGTGTTTATCTGAGCTCATATGGAATGCAAAGCATAAACTCTGTTGAGGTCACTTCATGATAACTGTTAAAATATCTCTGCCCAGTGGGTGCAACATAAAGAAAGAGCATAAGCCAGAATACATTTTGTGATAACTTTTTTTTTCTTCTCTTTAGAAAAAAAATATGTACAAAAAATGCTAATAAGAGCCAACATGGAAGTGTCAAGAAAACATTCTGATAAGTACAGACAAGGAGCTCCTTCTCTCAAAGGAGGGACACATTAGTTATCACCATGCTAGAAAACTGGGATGCAGTTAAAATCCTAGAGCAGTTAAAAAGCCCAAAGTGAAGCTGTTGCTTTGGGGCTCTATGTTGTAGATGCTCTGATATCCTTTCTGTAAAATAACACTGTGCAAACTGTAAAATATTCATTTTCATATAAAGTCCATACAATATGATATACAAAACCATTGAGTTGACAGGGGAGGCCGGTGCTGGCTGCTTTTTGGAGAGAAAGCTGCATTGTTGCCTGCCTGTCCAAAGATATCATTCCAGTTTCTTGGTGGGCAAGGCCATTATCTAAGAAATAATCATAACCCAACACCCACCAAATCTAAGATTTTCTGCCAATTGTTAGTGTAACAAGGCTACTTCATTAATATATTACTCTACCCTTTGATGCAATAACTTAACAGATCAGAACAAAACGTTCTCTTTGAAGATTTTCTTTCCCCAGTCGATTCAGATTTATCATTAACCAACATCGTCCTTCCTGCAACTCAAAAGTTTAACTTCCATTTAAAATTCAAAAATTCTGAAGGAGGCAGCAACTGTGGTAATAAAAGGTTAAAGTGAATTGTTATATTAATTTTGTGTCTATAAAACTGAGAAAAGAAGGTTTGTGTACAAATACCACAAAACAACATCAACCATTGAATAAATGTGATGCTTCAATGCACACTTGAACAAGAAGAAAATTTTGTTGGTTTTAAAATTCTGGCATAAATATATTAAAGCTGAAAAAAAAAAGATCAGGGCAAGCTACATCACTTCTTCATACAAAAAAATGTACAAAACATTAGCCTCTAACTAGATAAACATAATACTTGTCTTCACAGTTTGACCTTCAGTAACTGTGTGTTTTGAAGTATTGAATTGGAAGGTGGTTAAAAAAAAAAAAAAAAAAAAAAAACAGATGGCGTCGCATCAGTCAGCTCAAGTAACTTCAGTCATGGAGGCGGAGTGATTCTGCAGAACAAACACAGCAGATAAAACTTTAGGGTTGGGTTGACTGGGCCCCACATTTGCATGCATCCATCCCTCACCACCCCCTTTCTTTCAGGTCTTCTTGAGTTTGCTGTTCCCTCCCCTCAAATTCCATTCCCTCTTCATTTAAATTTTCCCTGATTTTTTTCTTTCCCCAACCAAAGTAGGATCATTTCTTCACCAAAATATACTCCTCTCATATTTACTCTGCTATTTCTTAATATAAGCACTTAAGGATCTCAAAGTAACTTTAGCTACACCCCACACACTTTTTAAATGATTTTTTAATGTCTAACATTTTCAATTAAATTTTTCCATACAATTTATTCTTTGAGTCATGAGTTCTATAGAAGTTTAATATTTTCCAATGGATATGTAATTTGGGGTTTAATTTTTGTTATCTTTACAAAAAAAATTTAAGAGAAAGTGGAATACTTAATGCAAGAGCCATTAAACTGACTTAAGATTTGCTTCATGCTCTTGTTTATGATTTGTTTCACATGTTTAGAGGAGGATTATACATAATGCGTATTAGACCAAACTTATTGTCTCTATCCTTACTATATTTTGTTTGCTTACTTATTATTGAGAAAAATGTGTTAAAATCCACCATGATTGAAAATGTGCATTTTCCCTTGTAATTCTATCAATTTTTTTTTGCTTATATATCTTGTCATCATCACCTTGTCTATTGTATCTAGATGAGATGTCACAAAGATAATGACAAATTTGAAAGAAGTTCAACTATACTCCTAGTGGACAATAAATTTATGCATAGTCTTACTGCAGTTATTGAGATAAATAACAGATTCAAAATATTTCATCTATCTCAATAATAGCAGTTTTCAAAACTGGTACTTCAGTTTAAAAATTTGATTTATTCCATTTCAGTCCCTGTTCCCCACCTACTTTCCCTCACCTACTCCCTCTGCCATTCTCCTTCCTCTATTGATCTTCCTTTTTCTCATTTATTTGTTTTAGGTGCTTTCTATATATACATAAAGGTAAAGGTGAGAGTCCCTGTGGTATATTTATATATGCACATAGTATGATTTTGTTAAATTCATTCTGCAATTCCTCACCCTTTCCATTCTCCTTCCTCCCTCTGATCTCCTTTTCCTCCTCCATTGATCTTTCTTCTATCTTTATGATAGCCTATACATCCCACCCCTGCCTTCTTTTCCTTATCTTGATTTAGCTTTCCTATATGAGAGAGATTTCACCCTTGATTTTCTTCCTCTGGTTTATTTCACGTAGCATGATGATCTCCATTTCCATCCATTTACTGGCAAATACCATAATTTCATTATTTATTTTTGATATCAGGGATTGAATTTGGGGCATGTGACCACTGAGCCACATCCCCAGCCGTATTTTGTATTTTATTTGGAGACAGGGTCTTACTGAGTTGCTTAACACCTCGCCATTGCTGAGGTTGACTTTGAACTCAAGATTCTCCTGTCTCAGCCTCTAAAGCCACGGGGATTACAGGTGTGCGTCACCACTCCTGGCAATTTCATTATTTTTTATGGCTGAGTAGAACTCTATTATGTGTATCTACAAAATTTCTTAATCTACTCATTTGTTGATGGGCATCTGGGTGATTCTATAACTTGGCTATTGTGAGTGGTACTGTCATAAACATTAATGTGGCTATATCACTATAGTATATTGATTTATAGATCTTTTGGATAAATACCAAGGAGTGGGATAGCTGGGTCCTATGGTAGTTCCCTTTTTAGTCTTTCAAGGGATTTCTATACTACTTTTCCAGAGTGGTTATACTTAGACTAATTTGCAGTCCCACCAACAATGTATGAGTGTGGTATTTAATTTCTTAATGTGTCCTAGACATCTCTTGGCTTGATAAACTATTAACAATCTTGAAGGAGAAGAGAGAAAGAAAACAGGAAAGGCTTCAGACAGAAGGTAATGCGTGGGCAATGTTGGGCAGAATGATGGTATGCCAAGAAATTATTCTTAGACCAAGACATTGAGGGGAAAGCATTTACAAGGAGGCAGAGATTGAATACGATTGTATTCCCTGTGGTATATTTACATACCAAATATTTTTTGCTCTTTTAAAATTTATCTTTGTTTTCAGTTGCTTCATCTCAAAAATAGTGGACACTGTGACCACACTGGGCACAAAAACCTACTTGGATAATAAAGAAAAGCTAAAGAGACTCTAGCTTTTAAAGTTTTACCATTTTTATTAAAAGCTACTGTTGATGATTTGTCATTCAGCTGGCACTATCAGGCTATATATGAAAAAACAAAATGTTTTCAATATGCTGTTTCTAATTAGACCATTGAAAATATTCACCTTACTACAAGACAAAACAAGTTAAAAAATACTGTAAACTAGGTTTCATGATGAGCCTTAACTATTTTTCCCAAAATGAAAATAGCTTTATTGCTTTTCTGTTCTGATTCATTAATAAAAATAAGACTTCATTGAAGATTAAGAGGCATAGGATAGCTTATCAGATAGAAGTCTGATAGTTAATTTTTAAATAATAAAAATATTCATACTACACTCATACACAGTGCATGATAATTACAATGGGAGGGGTTTTCCTTGTACCATCTATAAAATGGTTTAGTAATAATACCAAGTATAAACAAACAACTTCTTATTTATTTCTTTATTTTTTGTGGTACTGGGGATTGAATCCAGGGCCTTGTGCATGTGAGGCAGGTAGACAGATACTTCTACCAACTGAGCTATATCCCCAGCCCTATAAACAAACTTTTAAGATAGACTACCACAGAAAAGAGATGTCTTAGTAGGACCCCAGATACCTGAAACAAGTAGCATTCTAATGAAAACACTTTTATTATTAGCTGTCCCCACTTGCTTGAAAAACTCTTACTTATCCCCAGCTCTCCAACTTCCCAGCTGTGTGTCTTTGGGCAAATAATTTAACAGTGCTGACTTCAGTATTTTTGTCTGGGAAGTGGGAATTATAGTACCAATTCAATATGGTTGTTAAGAATACATTTGTAAAGCACTGAGCAAATATTCTAAGCAAAAATAAGTGCTTAATACTATCTTTCTAGGCTCCTTTCAGTTGGCAAGTTTTCTCTATGGCTTTCCTTGTTTTCTCAGAATAGTTTTTTTTTTCCCCCTGAATTTGTATTCAGCACTTTGAGCATTTATCTGATTCAGCACATCATATGGTAACTTATTTATATTTGTCTTTCCTATTCATCTCAGTTCTTTGAGGCCATGGACTGTGTGCTTTATATAATATATTTTGGTATCTTGGGCATGAAACAAGGTCCTGTTGTAGAATAACTGATCAAGAAGTAGGGGTTGTTGGGCTGGGGATGTGGCTCAAGTGGTAGTGTGCTCGCCTGGCATGCGCGTGGCGCTGGGCTCGATCCTCAGCACCACATACAAATAAAGATACAAAAAAACGAGACCTAAAAAATAAATATTAAAAAATTCTCGTTTTTTAATAAAACATTTTAAAAGAAAAAGAAAAAAATTCTCTCTCTCTAAAAAAAAAAAAAAAAAAAGTAGGGGTTGCATGGGATTTCTATCATCAAAACAGATCCAAAAGTATATTTAGTTAGTAGCCTTTTTACTATGCCTCCTGCTTAAATCATTTGCTGTAGCCAAACCTTTTCCACCAAATATGGTTGACCCTTGATATCTGTGGGTTCCCCATCTGTGGATTCAATCAACCACAGATCAAAAAATTTGAAAAAAAAAATGTTTATACTGAACATATACAGAACATTTTCCTTGTCACTACTCCCTAAATGATATAACAGCTATTTACTTAGCATTTACATCATATTAGTTATTGTAACTTATCTACAGATTTCAAATGGTTGTTTGCATACAGGCTATACATAAATAATATACCATTTTAGAGAAAGGACCTAACCAAAATTGAATTTGGTATCCTTTGGAGGTCCAGGAACCAGTCTCCTACAGATACCAAGAGACAGCTATACGTACAAAGGCAACTATTAGTCAAAACATCACAAATGTGATAATACATGGGGGGTCCAAATATCCTAAAGCATCTTGGGTTTAAGTTGAACATTTCTAAGAAATTCCTGAGGATTTATGGCAGCCAAATCCCTGAATGAATTCAGGACTAGTTGAACGAGCCTGTGAAGACTCCTTTTTGCGAGGGCCTGCCTTTATAATGAATGAATTGGATTTTTATTGATGTCAGGTAGATTCAGTGATGTCCTGCCTCCAATAGGGGAATGGATTGATTGACCTCCCGAGGTCACAGGTTTGAGCCTGTGGGTCTGCTCTGCCAAATCCACTTTACTATACCTGTGCGCTTAAGGTTTCCAAAGGGCTTTCTATCCTTGGGAAAGCCATTAGGGGTACTCCACGGGGATCTTCAGGTTTGGGTTTGGAAGGAGATCCTTGTGTTCCCTTAAAGTTATGGACCACACACATTCCCTGCAGGATGAGGGGAAAAAAGATTGGGGTGAGATTAGAGCCATCAGTGCCTGGCCATCTTTAAAGGTTGCAGGCCTCTTCCTGTGAATATCATCACTATAGTGACTCTTTTCCTTTGAATGAGGTGGTAGGGACCAGGAGAAAGTCTGAGGTCTCTGCTGAGTACATTTTAAGTGCTGAGGAAGCAGCTGTGTATTCACCAGGTGGCCAGGGACAATAAATCCACACCATTGAGCCTATGTCCTCAGCTACAAAATGAGAATAGGAATACCCACCTCATTGATCTGTAACAATTAAAGATGACGAATGTGAACCACCCCTAGTAACAGGGAACACGTATTGAGGACCACTATGTGTCTGGTACCAGCCTGAATGTTTTATCTCATTTCATTTAACCCACCCAATAATTTCACAAGGAAGGTACTATTATTGTCTCCAGTTTAGATAAGGGAAATAGGTTAACTTGTCCAAGGCCACACAGAGGTTTAAATTCCAGAGCCCTTAAATCACACTTCTAGACTGTTTTGCCTCTTAATAAGTGCCAAACATATAGCAAGTACTCGGCCAACATTTGCTGGTCTTTAATTTCTACCTAAGTTGATCATCCTCAAACTATGTGACTACTATTATCTTGGAGTTAAATGACTCACTAGTGGTAGTTTCTTTTACTACTGCCATTAAAAAAAAAGTCTCCTACAAATTATTACTCATTTTTCTATCAGAGTCATGCATTTTTTATCATCTTCTTTGCTCCTTTTGCCTACGTAGCATTTATCTGCCTTTTTTTTTTTGCATTATTCTGCATCTTTGTTTCTACATCTGGTGTTTTTGAATTTTTCCTGTCACCCTTCAGACCATTTACATAAACGTTCTTTATCTGGCTTACCTCCAGCTCAATCTCCAGTTTTTCTTAAACTTCCTCTGCTTGGGGAATGGAAGAAGGGAGTCCTGGAGTTGAGTGACCCAGGTCAGATTCATGGCTTATTGGTTGGGTGGTTATTGGGCAAGTTTGACTTTGAACCTCACTTCCTCCTCTATAAAATGGATAAAAATATTGCTAAGGTTGCTCGAGAACACATGATTCGATGTGCTCAAAGTAAGAGTAGAGTATGTAATAATTGCTCAACTAATAATGTCCTTGCCCTTTGCCTCACATTCTTTCTTATGGGAAACACAAACATGTAAAATGACATTGAGCATGTGCCACCAGTGCGCTGCTGCCATTCTCGGTTATTGTTCCTCTCTGTTTCCTCACCAAATCTCCAAGTCTCTTTGGAATGTTTCCAGTCTCCGCCATGACATCCCTCCTCTCCCATTTCCTAGCCCCATGTGTGTCTGTGAGCTGTGCACATGCAGTCAAGGGGGGTCCTTCTTATGCCAACACAGTTCTATAGCAGATCTGGATCTTAGGTAAAGGTCACTTAGAATACACATTTTAACAACTGTGAAGTACTTTGAAAGTAATAACAGGCCAGACAGGAACTCAGTGGTAGGAAACAGGACTGCAAGATACTGAGAATAGAAATTTTATGTTGGTGCAGAATTTGTCTGGGGCTCCAGCAAACACAGCAGCATTCACAGATATCATCTTACAAAGACCCCCACAAAATTGCTGGGGACAGTCAGAAATACTCTTTGACCTGAGCTGGGAATAGCTGGTTCTAGGACTGATGGATGTCAAAACTGTTTGTTTTAGCTTTTCTTTTGAGCCCAAGTCTTCATGTATGTTCCATTGATCTCCCTTTGAATGGCTTCTTTTCTTGAAGATACCTATATTCTTTCCCTCTTCTAAAAACAATTTCCTCTGGAATTATCTCTTATGAGATATTGGCATCTTGGGATCATTCCAGCACCACTTTTTCTGTAATTTGACCCAGACTATGTTAGATGAGACTTTTTTTTTTTTTGTTATTACAGAAAGAAACTGAGTCTGTTCAAAGTAACTTCAAATTATAATAGAGCTCTAAAATCAGGGTTCTGAATAAATGTGTGAGCCTTTTTTTGTGGCATCTTAGCAGATGAGTTGAGAAACTGAGTTAGAAGCTCAGACAGGCACACTGTTATACTGGGGAAGGAAAAGGAGGTATGTCATATGACTGTACAATCAATTTTGGGGGATGTCATTCATAAAGGGTCTTGGGTGGCAAATGGCAGAAAGGGAAGTGGTGGGGGAGGCCTTTGAAATGGATGGCTCTTTTCTCCTTGGGGAGGCTTTCTGATTATGATACGGATTTATTTCATGCAGAATGTGGGTTTCTAGGTCTGGTGATTCATTGTAAATCCTTCTGGGTCTATTGTAAATCCTTAGAGATAAAACAAAAGCAAAGCAAAAAACAAAAAACCAGTACCTCCATGGACATATGGCCATGCAATAAAATATTACATAGCAATAAAAAGGAATAAATTATCGATGTATTCTATAACATGAATAGGTCTTAAAATGATTGTTGGATGTAAGATGCCAGAAAAATAACACACATCATATGATTCCATTTATGTGAAATGCTAGAAAAGGCAAACTAACAGGATGACAGAAGGTAAATGGTTGCCTAGGGAAGAGGGGAAATAAAGAGTGAGAGAGATGACTATATCTGTATGCCAAAATTTATCAAATTGGACAGTTTATTAGCCTTTTATTATACATCAATAAAACCATGGGGGGGGGTGGATAGAAAAACACGATAAAAAAGAATAGAAGTTCACCTTTCCCCAAATAACTCAGCTTAAGAGATTTTCTAGGAGAGCAGGTGGCCAAGCCCTCATCTATTTGAGGCATTAAAATATTAAAAATGTAGATATATATGCCACATTTTTTTAATCCACTCATCTACTGAAGGGCATCTAGGTTGGTTCCACAGTTTAGCTATTGTGAATTGTGCTGTGATAAACATTGATGTGGCTGCATCACTGTAGTATGCTGTTTTAAAATCCGCTGGGTATAGACTGAGAAGAGGGATAGCTGGGTCAAATGGTGGTTCCATTTCCAGTTTTCCAAGGAATCTCCATATTGCTTTCCAGATTGGCTGCACCAATTTGCAGTCCCACATTACTCAGCAATAAAAGAGAATAAAATCATGGCATTTGCAGCTAAATGGATGGAGTTGGAGAAAATAATGCTAAGTGAAGTTAGCCAATCCCCCCAAAACAAATGCTGAATGTTTTCTCTAATATAAGGTGACTCTTATAGTGGAGTAGGGAGGGGGAGCATGGGAGGAATAGACGAACTCTAGATAGGACAGAGTGGTGGTGGGGGAAGGGAGGGGGCATGGGGTTAGAAATTATGGTGGAATGTGATGGGCATTATTATCCATGTATGAAGACATGAAATGGTATGAATATACTTAATATTCAACCAGAGATATGAGAGATTGTGCTCTATATGTGTAATAAGAATTGTAATGCATTCTGCTGTCATACATAAAAAAATTAATAAAAAAACAAATGTAAAGATGTGGAGAAAAATATGTTAACCAAAATTCCTCTCCCAGAAGATTATATGTAGAAGCCACTGTGGTGGAAATAAGATGCCCAAGGGCATGTTCAAATAACAAGAGGCCTTCCAAAAGGAACTGCTGTGGATAGTTGCAGGGTTTCCTATTTCTGAGGAGGATAAATGCACTATGATGACTCCTGGGGCCAGGATGCAGTTTCCTGGGATGCTGGAGGAGAGGTTGCCTACTTCTACCAGCTCTTCTCATCTTTCCCTATAAACACTTAGCTTCTGCCCCCAAACATGTGAAGAAACACTTAAAGAGCACTGATTTGCAGATGTGCCGCATGATCAGTCTGCCCATCCCTAATTTAAGACCAGTGGTGAAGGAAGTAGAGTAAGCCATCCTTCTTGAGCACCACTCTCCCTGACCTCCAGAAGGAAAATGGTCAAGCATATTTCTGGGAAAAAAAATGTACTTTGAATTCACTCTTGCAGCAAAAGGATGCATGATACATGGAGAATAACTGCACCCCAAAATGTCAGGACATGGAATTGGACTGCAAGGTTTATAAAACCCCACTCAGTATGACCTCAGCCTTGGGGACCAAGGTAGAAAGAAAGAGGCTGACGTACCAGAAACAGGGCCACCGCGGTGCCCAGGATGAAGCCTGCGATCACGTCTGAGCAGTGGTTCCGGTACTCCGAGACCCGGTTGAGGCCGGTCAGGAAAGCTGTGCAGAGGGTCCCGAGGCATAGCACTGGCTTGGCCAGTCGACTGCTCTTCGTCTTGATTGTGCTTGTGATGTACATCTGGAGTGGAACAGAAATCGGGGAATGACAGAAACCAGACAGCCTCTCTGTATTGGTGCATGCACCGGTAGGCACGGCCACACAAGCAGGGGTCACCCCAAAGCAGCCACGTTTACTATTTCCCCTTGAACAGCTTCACTAAAGCTCCTTAGTAGAAAGTGTTGCTAGGAAGCTAGTGCTGCAGATAACAAGGGTACTTAATCAACCTCTTGTATTAAAGTGGACATGATAACAGAAGTTATATTGCTATAAGGAATGGCTGCAGAATAATGACAAGATTCAGAGCATGCGGTTTTTATGCAAGGAATCAGAATCATTTGAGGGTATTAGTAAATCCAGATAACAATCTCCAATATCAAATAAATCCACTATGGGAATGAATTTTATGGTGGAGATCAGGTAGGTGAGTGACTGTACATTTTACCTTTTGTGTTCCATACAGAACTAGCTGCTTCTGTTCACTTTCAGGCAACAATACAAAAGAATTAGCTGACTGGCTGATGGACTAAATTAGAGCAGCCCAACCACCAACACACAAACAGATTTCAGTTGTGACGGGAAGCTGATTCCCCACATTTCTTGGGATAACTGATCAGCTCCATTCACTCATTGACTCCAGTGTTTTAAAACATTATAAACTTTTCTTTGTGTGCCACAACTTACTACAAGTGCAAAGACCTGAACCAAATAGAGAATGATGCAGTTTGTGGCACCTGAGATGAAGCCTATTATATCCTTGTGCGAAGCTGCATAGGTTTCAAAGACTCAGTTATCAATTGTGTCCCTACTTGTCTAATGCTAGGAAGATGTGCCTCTTTCAAATGATCACCTTTGGCAATGGCTACCAGACACCAGTAGAGGGCATACTTGATGCATCCTTAACAAATGTGATGCGTTTAATACCGCTTAAAAAATGCTTTTTGAATTATTCTATAGTATGTGTATATAGCTGGAGCACATATAAGTTCAGGCAGATGTGTTTTGAAATGTTACAGTGGAAATTTTTAATTTCTTAGATGGTTCAATATTTCTATGAATACTACAAGACTGGAGTCTCTGTTTCTTTGTACCAGTGTCCTTTAAAACTGGCTAGTGTTATATGCATGTATGGAAATATCACAATGAAACCCATTAATGGGGATAATCAGTATGCACTAGTAATTAAATAAAAAACTGTGCTTATATCAAAGTTAAATTATGTATATTATTATAATCGGAGACTGGGAAATATTACTTAAAATCTTCATATTTTTAATATCATTTCTTATGCTCCTACATTGTTTTCTAATTATATCCTTTATAAATCTTTCCTAAAAGAATACCAACTATTAAAAGCATGGAACTATGATTAATTCATAGTATTCACAGGATTAAGCAGTACCTAAAAAATCATTGTTGAGTGATTTCTTTTGTCTTTTTAAATTGACACACAATAATTGAACCTTTATGGGGTACAATGTGATATTTCAATACATGTACACACTGTATAATGATCAAATTTGAGTAATTAGCATATCAATAACTTGAGTAATTTCCCAAAACACTTAACACACAACAGACTCAGAAAATGTTTGTGGAATCCTGTATCAGGTTTCTGATTATAGTCCATTTATGAGGCATGAGTTGGACTAGATTATCTGCATCCTTGAAGATACGTGCTAGTACAACACCTATTTGCATGCTAACTATATTTGCTTCTTTGTTTCTCAATTAAGGTTGTCTCATTTGATGATGAGACAGTAGTTTAAGTACAAGATTTGTTTTTATAATGGCATTATCGAAATTTTATGAGACTTGATTCTGATATAAAGGAAAAAGTACAAGAGTAAACTGATTTATATAAATTAGGTTTTAGATAATTTAGGACAAATTGATCTTCTGAAAGTTGGAAAATACACTGACTGCATCAGAAGGATTTCTTAAAAAAAAAAAAAAGCATGGATTTTTTTCCTTCCTTGATAAATCAAAGAAGTCTAACCAAGCAACAATTGATCTGTTTTATAAACCAAGGCTTCTTTATTATTTGTGTTCATGGTTCCTTACCATGGGGGGCAGTTGAAATCATTATTACCATGTATTCATTAAAGAGTAACTCTAAAAGGAATAACTAAGACTTAGTTGGTGGTTAGCAAGTTGATCCCGTAGATGAAACCCTGTAAATGGGACACAAAGGCACTAATTGCTCCAGGTTGTATAAAAGAGAATATTCACCCCATGGACCAGAGAAAGAGTCAATCGCCTCTTTCTCCACTCCGGGGTGGTGGAAGAAACAATATTCCCCAGGAGTCAGAATGTGCTTCCTGTAGCTACTTGATGGGGGTGCAGGGAGATGGGTGCCTGCCCTTGGGAATGGGACCAAGGCACACCAGAATGGCTGAGAACAATGGGTAGTTTGAAAAGGGTCTTTCCTCTGCCTTCTCTCACCCCATCTTTCACTGAGAATCACTAGATGAATCACATCCTGAAAACAAGTTGAGATAAGGGAAAGGGGGTGTTGTGGCCAACAGTTGTCCCTCCACTGGCAAATGCACATGGTACTCATCAGTGACCTTATGATATCAGCCATGTGCACCTTTGAGTTGATCCCTGTACTTCTGGGTGCTGGGTTCTAAGGAAGCATAGGCTTGAGAAAGGTGAAATGAAGGCATTTCCAAAACAGATACATTTTAAAAGTAGGAAAAAAAGAGAAAACCGTTGTTTCATCTTTGAAAGCAAAAACCATAAAGAAGATGTTATAACCCTGTGGGGCAGTCAAAAGGTGGTGTGATGTGGGGAGCAGTGAGAAGTGAACTTTAGAGTATTAGGGGTCCTTCTAGGATCACTCATCTCTCCTAGTAAAGTGATAGTGTCAGAAGAAGCAAAGTGAAGCAGGGCCTGCCCACTGCTAGGGCAGCCATTCACTTATGGCCACACCTGGCAATCTGTAGGCAGGCCTGAGAAAAGTGGGCTGTTCTGGAACCAAAGCCTTGGCAAAGACTGCTGTGAGGGGTGGTGAGAAAGTCCTAGCTCTGGTGTCAGGAGTCTGGGTCCCAGCTCTGACTCTGTGTCCTTGGCTCTTCTCTGGGTCCCAGGTGCTGCATCTGCAAAATGGGAGGCTGTAACTCGGGGATCATCAACATTTCTTTCCAGAACTAATATCCTCTAGGAGGTCAGAATGTTCTTTTAAGATGTTAGGAGTAAGATTAGGTTCAGGGGACTATATCGCATCCTGTAGCATATGATGTTGATCTGATAGCTACATGTTTTACAAGTCTCTATAAAAATCGCTATAAGTGAGAGTGATAAAAGGATGGGGGTAGGGAAGGCAGAGAGAGAGACACCAGCAAAAACCTAGCTTAGGGGGAGATGGTAAAACTTGCACACTCACCGTAGCGTATAAGGCGGAGTAAATGCTCAGAGCAGCATGTTTGGAGGGAAAGGATCTCCGAGCCTTTTCTATTACTTCCAGGTCCCCCGTACAAATGTTCCCATTGTTTATGAACTGGTGGTGCACCCCGCAGTCTGTACTGGTGTAGTTCGGCTTACACACTGTCAGGAAGTATGGTGTGAGGTGCCCAGTGACCACTTGTCCGGCGTTTACAAAAATGTCCGTAGCAAAAAGTCCAAATGCAAACACACCTAAAAAGAAATTTTAAAGAATTTTTAAAAATGGTGACACATGCTGATGATTGGTTTTTGCCCCTGAGAAGAGAGAGGCAGTCGGAGTCCATGATGACCTGTCAAAAAGATCCTAAGAACTCCCAGAATCAAATTCTTCCCTTACCTTCATCTTTCCAGGGAGTACAACCTATTTCCCAAATCCCCATTTCTTCCAAATAGAGGTAAACAACCTACTGTTAGCATTTTATTTATTTTTTGTATAAGTACCACACCCAATAGAATTCAAATTCTAGAGTCTCACAGACCTGGGCTCCTATGCCACTTAGGGTGACCCATTCGCAAAGTACTTGGTTTACCTTCTTCTTCTTTTTTTTTTTAACCCTGGAGTCCTTAGTTACAAAATGGAGGGGCTAAATTTGACAAGACAAAGTTCCATACAAAATATCCAGTGTGGTGTACAGTTTTAAGTAGTTACTCCCTACCAATTCTCTACCTATAGAAAACATTCTTCTTGGCCTTATTTGGAAATTCAAATAATTCTAGGAGAGGCTGTCTATAATATCATGGTAGGTGAGAGTGGAAAAAGATTTTAGGGAGTTGTCCTTAAAAACAGAAAATATCATGATTGAATGGGATGTTTTATTTGATGCTGGAAACAGGAAATATAAGACTAAAGGAAGGGTGTTGTTGACTGTATTAGTTTCTTATTGCTGCTGTAACAAATTCCCCAAACTGAGTGGCTTACAGCAACCTGGTATTCTCATCAAGGTCTAGAAGTTAGAAGTCCAAAGTAGGTTTTCACCAGGCTAAACACAAGGTGTTGGCAAGGCTGTGTTCCTTGTGAAAGTTCCAAGGTAGAATTCATTCCTTGTCCTTTCCAGTTCCCCCACCCCCACCTCCCTTCCTCATTTTATGGCCTCTTTACAGCATTCACATCATTTCAACTTCTACTTCCGGTGCCTCATCTCCTTCTCTGACTCTGGCTCTCTTGCCTGCCTCTTACAGGGTCCCTCATGATTAAAGTTGGCCCATCTGGTTGATCCAGAATATTCTCTCCATCTCAAATTCTTTAATCACACACATCAGCAAATTCTCTGTTGTCATGTAAGGTAACCTATCACAGAGTGGCCACTATTCGGACTTGACTTGTTTGGCTGAGAACCCTGTGGGTAAGCAGTACTTCCTAGATTTTGTCTATTCTCTGGTAAATTCCACAGGATCAACTTCAACAAGCTTGAACATGAATAAACAGAATTATCTTTTTTTATTCCTAATTTAAATTTGTATATAATACATAGAAACAAAAATTGGACCATGTTTATGGGGTACCATATGATATTTTGATACGTGTGTACACTGTAAAATGTTTAAATCCAGTCATGCATATCAGCCTCCTTGAACATTTATCATTTCTTTATGGTAAAAACATTCCAGCTCCCTTCTTCTAGTCTGCTAAATTCAGTTCATTATTGTTTTTCATAGTGCGATAGCATAGCAAAACCTCTCACTCCTATAACTGTAACTTACCCTCTTCCTGTTCCTCCCTTGCCCTAGGTCTCACCTTCTTTTGGCAACCACTATTCTACTCTCAACTTCTATAAGAACATTATATTTTTAAAAATTCTACGTATGAAGGAGATAATGCAGTTCTTGTCCTTGAGTGCTGGCTTATTTCAATTAACATAATGATCTCCAGGTTCATCCACGTTTTCATAAATGACAGGACTTAATTCCCTATTCATGACTGATAGTATTCCACAGTGTATCTATACCACATATTCTTTATCCATTCATCAGTTGTTGTACACTTAGGTTGTTTCCATTTCTTGACTACTGTGAATTGTGGTACAATGAACACGGCATGCAGATGTGCCTTTGACATGCTGCTTTCATTTTGTTTGGACATATATACCGAAAGTAGGATTGCTGACAAAGAAACTTTGTATTGTTTTCCATAATGGCAGCTCTAAGTTACAATCCCACTAACTGTAGGCAGAGTTCCCCTTCTCCCTTGTCCTCACTAGCACTTGTTCTCTTTTGTCTTTTTGCTAATAGCCATTCTCACTGAGGTGGGGTGATATCTCACTGTGGTTCTGACTTGCTTTTCTATCATGATTAGTAATGTTGTGCATTTCTCCATATACTTGTTGGCTGTTTGTATGTCTAAGAGAATTTTTCATAGGACACTTTGCTGTGAATTATTTCAAAGTCTGTTCAGTACATCTCTAGATTTCAGTACATCTCTAGATTATCTGTTAAATATATCAAGAGGCTTTATAAAGCCTGAAGACAATGTTTCAAATGCAACTTAAAAGTTGTCAAGTGTGAGAGACAGTGTTAACCCTTGTGTCAAGGGTCTGCTTGAGTTTCAATTAAATTTCTACCCAATTTTGATTTCCATATCGAATGTCCTGAATCTGCAAATTGTGCTGATTTCAGCACCAAAAAGTTAATCTATTATAGCAGAAGGGAAGAACAATTTGGCTGAAATCTTCATCCGGTTTTCATTTTGATCTGTATTGATTGCTATAATTTTCCTTTCTGTGGCTTTGCCAGAATGTGCTTTATCACAATGAGAACTGGCTCTTAATAGCTTCAGCTGGCTCACACTCACATGGTCTGACCTCTGTGGGCAGGCATCCATTGATCACGCATGGCAGTTTTCACCCCCAGGTTCTAGAAGTCTGAATCATTGGAATTTTTTTTTTTTTTTTTTTTTTTTTTTTTTTTTACATTTCCAAGCAAGAATCTCAAAGACCAAGTCTCTGGCTTTTTCAAGGGGCAATAAGTCTGTCTAGACATACTTTTCCAGGAAACGAGGATAATTTATGATTTGAAAAAGGGAAGGTGACAGCATTTTCCTGTGGCATTTTCTTTGTCAGAAGTGTCTCCAATTAGGACTGGTCTGCTCTTTCTGATATAGGGGATTTCTCAGCTATTTGGATCAGCATCTGAAGTGCCACCTCTGTGGTCACAGTGATCCTGCGACTGTTGGCTCTGCATGTCACTGTCCTGTGTATTGTTGCTGAGAGTTGCTTCCTCTTTTTTTCTCTGCTGCCTCTGGTGGATTAAGTCTGCTTCTCCTGATGGTTTAACATCTGTTTCCCCCAAATTTTATTCTGGTGCATTTGATCTGTCCTTAGAAGGAGGTTGTAGCAGCCTGGGGAGCCCACCTGCTTGGCTTGAGCCACTCCAATGACAGGTGACCAGCTGTGGTGATTTACAGACAGCATCAAGTCACTCAGGGATTTTGTCAAGGAACTTAAGCCACCCTCTGCTATTTACCCTGACTTGTATTTTTACAAGCCTGAGAAGCTAAAAATAGCTCCTTTTGTCCTGAGAGTCTGGTGAAATGCCATTTATGTTGTCCTGTACTGCAAGGTATGATTTGAAGGAGATGGTATCAAAATATCTATGTATCCTAGCTTCATGTCTAAAATTGAGATCATGTATTTTTAAAATTTGAACCCATTTTCATTTCTATTACCCCCCCCCCCACCATGGCTCTATTCCATCAATAGTGTCCTCCTTGCAGGAGAGCTGATTGCATATCAGAATGGATTTCTGCATTTAATTATAGCAGACAAAAAAGTCTGAAAGTCAAGCAATTTTGACTTGCCAAAGCCATGTTCTCATGATATTTATTACTGCTTTGCTTCTCCTCTAAACACTGAAATCTTGGCTTGGAAGATGAAGAATCATGGTGTGGAGGCCAAAACACCTGAACATCTAAAAATCAACCACAGAGCACAGGAAGATGTGGATACAGATGAGGATGTCACAAAAGGTAGAGAAGCTGGCCAGATCTGGCTGAAGGAGTGAAGGGACACAACCACGCTCCCGGCCTCATACTGTCATCAAGCCTCAGGGGTGGGGTGAAAGAAATCTCCAGAATAATATTTTGGAAATGCAGATGAAGGGTGGCCTGTACCTCCCAGGATACCGCTCAAGAGCCCTGCAAATGTCTTGGGGAAGTTTCACATTCAGCTTGGCACCAGAGCCACAGGGTGACTGAATTAGGAATGGCTAAAGGAGTCAAACCAGTTGAGAAGAGGCCTACAATTAGGACAAAGAGATTGGCATTTGCTGGTGACACCTGCAGGCTCTGCCATGGTGACAGGAATCATCCGAGGAAACCAGAGCCTGTCTCTTCCTTGTGGCCTCAAAGAACTGAACTGACATGTGCTTGGTAAGCCAGAGGACAAAGAAAGAGGAAGGTGTTCAAAAGTCTCCCGGTTTGTTCTAGGGCTTTACCTGGACTCCATCTGATTTCAGTTAGGATGAATTTGGACAAGTTAGGACCTTCGATCACTAGTAGTTTAGAACGGGAAGTGAGACTCTGTGACCTGGTTCTGGCTATGCAATCAGCACAGGGCTCCAGCTCTGGTCCTGATAGAATGAGGTAGAAACAGTGACATATTCTGGCAACAGGTGTGATGAGGATCTTCAAAGCCACAGATCACTGTGCTGGCAAAAGGTATGAGTGCTCATGCCAGGATGCCTTCAGACCTGGACGAGGTATGTAACCAGTCTGCAGGTGCCAAAAGGACTCTTGCTCTCTGCTCAGGCTTCCTCAGAAAGCCCAGACCCAAGTACAGAGTGATAGTCAGCGGGGAGGGACTGCATTCCTTCTTGCCCCAAGGATCCTGTGACCTTAGACAGAGCCTCCAAACTAAAGACTGAACACTCTGTGCTAAATTATACATGTGTAATTTTTCAGTTAAAATTGCTCTTTGCTGACAGCCTCTGATGGATCATCTCTCAATTGTTCACTAAAATATACATGATGACAGCAAAAAAAAAAAAAAAATGGAAACTCGTAACAACATTCAGAGCCAGGACTGATGCCAATGTGCAGGGAAAATCAGAGAGGGGTTTGCCCCACAAGAAACTACATATGGAGGAGGTTAAATCGCACCCTGTCTGTCTCTGTCTCTGACTCTCTTTGTGTGTCTATCCTACTTTATCACAATACTCACATACATAATGTAGAAACTAAAGTTGCTCAGAAGACTGGGACCACAGGAGAAAATCTAGAGAGAGAATTCTTTTTTCCCCTATCATCTGATCCCCTGACTCAGATCCAGGAATTGAGTTGCTCAGATAACAAGGCTGTCATCTCTCCATTGGATGAGTTCTGCTCTTTGAATTTACCCATGAATCATCTCCTTTTCTCTCTAATTCTTCAAATTGTTTTTAGAGACAACGACTAGGCAATGGAACCTTGTGTCTGAGAGGAAGGGCCTCGCATCCATGGATACAGTGCACTGGAAACGAGGTTAGGGCAAGAGGAGAAGGCGGCCCTCTGGGGCAGAGGAGCTCCAATGGCCTGTTAACTCCATGATCTGCACCATAACCCGCTCTCAAGCTGCAGCTCTGGAGATGAATCCCACTCTGTTGGTGAACGCTGAATGTGTAAAATGTATAGGGAAAAATGGACAATCACATATCACATGGTATTATGGGTTAGGTATGAGGTATCTCCCCAACACTCAAGTGTGAGACAAAGCAAGAAAGTTTAGAGGTGAAATGATTGAGTTGTAAGGGCTTAACCTAATCCATGCGTTAACTGAATGGACTGGGTGGTGACTGTAGGCAGGTAGGGTGTGGCTGGAGGAGGGAAGTCATGGGAGCATGCCTTTGGGGTACATATTTTGTCCCTAAGAGTGGAACACTTTCTCTATTTCTGGATTTCCCTGTCCTGAACTGCTTTCCTCTATCATTTGCTTGCTCCTCCAAACACTGAAATCCGCCTCGATGTTCTGCCTCACTTTGGGTCCAGACTAGTGGAGTTGGCCAGCTATGAGCTGAGATCTTTGAAACCATGATACTCAAAATAATTGTTTTTGATAGTTCTTTTGGTAACAAAAAGGTAACAGATGGGGTCTTGGGAAAAATACTACTTTGGACTAGTATGATATCGTTACACTTTTGTATTCCTTGTTTTAGTCAGCCTTTACCTTGGTATGATTATCCAATAATGTCCATTTCACCCATTAAAATTGTAGAATATTCAAACTTTATAAGAGCATGGAATGCCTTTAATTTTGCATCAAACTTGGCACATACTAGACATTCTCATAATTAGACATGGCACATAGTGATAATTTAATAGGTTATTGTGAGTCCAAAAAATGAGCCGAAGAAACATCAGACTAACAGGTGAAGAGAATAAATGAGCATAGGTACTTATCCATATTTTTAACTCATGTTGGTGTCTCATGTCTCTGATTCTATAGGATGTAGGGTGGCTATCAAGCTAATGAACATGTAAGTTACCGTGACCGCGTCTTTCCTATAAACTTCATGAAATCCAGCTTAGTGCTGGATACCTAGAAAGCCAAGAGAATAATTGAAAACTGGGACTTTAGAAGTGTCTCATGAATTGGAAAACTTGTAAATTACAATTTGGAAACCAAACCCTTCTCTGTTTTCAATGTAGCAAGAATGGGAAAAAAAAAAAAACACCCAAAAAACCCAGAATCTTAAATTAGACTATGAAGACCCATGATAGATACAGTAAACACCACTTGTTAAAAACATTTGTGAAACACAAAGAATCAGGAAGGCATGATGAACCTGGGAAAAACAGGTATGGTTTTACTTAGACACTCACATCCTAGAGAGAAATGTTCCTGTTTCTGATTCTGAGAAGTTGCCAATGTTGTCATTTTAAATATTAGCACATGGGCTCACGAAAATACAGCTCCTATACATTTTCATGTGGAGAAACCTACATGGAACATTTTGAACAGTAAAAGGATACTAAAATTAAGGAATACAAAAGATAAATATAATGATATCATTATCAAAAGTAAAAGGATACTCTGGGTTAAGTCAGTAACAGTATCCTCTGCATCTGTCTTTCAAAAGGGAGGGAATGGACATTTCTACTTCAGTAGCTCTCAACTGCTCCACCAGCAGCTCCTTGGTCTGAACTGCCCCTTGTGCCACCCCTGCCTGCCTCACCCCTTTCTCCATATAAGTATGTTCTCAACCTCTTGTCAAAAATTGTTAAAAGAGGAGTATTCTTTTGTTTGTTTATATTAAAACGATGCAATAAAATATAAAGAACTATTATATGATATTGAGAATATTTGAATATTCTCATTTAAAAAATTAACCATTATGGCTGGGGTGTAGCTCAGTGGTAGACCAGGCCATGGGTTCCATCTCAGTACCATTAAAAAAAAAAAAAAAGAAAGAAAGAAAAGAAAAAAGTTAACCATTATGATGATGATGATGATGATTATGTTGATAGCTTTTCTACCATGATGCCCATAAAACAAAGATAATTACCCTCAAATGAATTTCTGGCCTTTGTTTTGGTGGGGAAAAGGATGGAATATCTTACTCCATATGAAAACATGCAAGTAAATGCACTGATTTGCCATCACCATTTACAAGGGTGTGCAGGAACCCCTCAGGAATTCCTATGTTCTGTTTTCTCAAACTGCAGTCAGGCAGCCACTAGCTCTTAAGTCTAGATGACTTTTTCCATCAAATCACCATTACAAATGGATGCACTTTTCTTTGCTTTTCCTTTTGCTACATTGAAAGATCCAGTGGAGAAACATCTGTTTAGTTCATTTGCCAATTTATTGTGTTTTTTTGAGTGTGAAGTTTTTTGAGTTCTTTATATATTCTGGACATTAATTCCCTGTCAGAAGAGTAGCTAGTAAATTTTTTCTCCCATCCTATAAGCTCTCTCTTCACACTCTTGTTTCCTTTGCTGTGCAGAAACTTTTAAATTTGATGCCATTCCGCTTATTGATTCTTGGCTTTATTTCTTGAGCTTTAGGAGTTTTATTCAGGAAATCATCAGTATCTGTGTCAATATGTTATAGTTTTGACCTTATGTTTTCTTCTAGCAATTGCAATGTGTCTGGTCTAATTCCTAGGTCTTTGATCCACTTTAAAAAATATTTTTAGTTATAAATGGACACAATACCTTTATTTGTTTATCTTTTATGTGGTGCTGAGAGTCGAACCCAGTGCCTCACATGTGCTAGGCAGGCATGCTACCACTGAGCCCCAGCCCCTCTTTGATCCACTTTGAGTTGACTTTTGTGCAAAGTGAGAGATAGGGATCTAGTTTCATTCTCCTACATATGGATATTCAGTTTTCCTAGCACCTATTGTTAAAAAGGCTATCTTTCCTCCTAGGTATATTTTTGGCAACTGTATCAAGGATCAAATGATTGTATGTGGATTTGTCTCTGTTTTATATTATATGAAAAAAAAATATTCAGCATCCTTAGAAATCATGGAGATGCAAATCAAAACTACAGTGAGATTTTATCCCACTCCAGGTAGAATGACAATCATCAAGAATGCAAATAACGATAATGGTTAGTGAGAACATGGGGGAAAAGGTACCCTCAAAAATTATTGGTGAGATTGAAAATTAGTACAACCATTTTGGAAAAGCTGTATGGGGACTCCTAGGAATGGAATCACCATATGACCCAACTATCCTACTCCTTAGTATTTATAAAAAAGAACTAAAATCAGCATATTTCAGTGATACATGCATCAATACCGACAGCTGCACAATCCACAAAAGCTAAGCTAAGGAACTTAAGTACCTATCAACAGACAAATGGATAAAGAAAATGTGGTATAACTGAGTGTGATGGTGCATGCCTGTAATCCTAGCAATGCTGTAGGCTGAGAAAGGAGAATCACAAGTTCGAGGCCAGTCTCAGGAACTTAGTGAGCCCCTGTCTCAAAATAAAATATATAAAAGAACTAGGAATAAGCTCAGTGGTAAAGCAATACTGGATTCAATTAACACTATAGGGGTGGGAGAGAAAGAGGAAACAAAAGAAAAATGAAAATGCGTTATATATACACAATGGAGTGTTAGTGATAAAGAGGAATGCGATTATGTCGTTTGCTGGTAAATGGTTGGAACTGGAGTACACAATGCTAAGTGAAATAAACTGGGGTCTGAAAGTCAAGAGTTGGCTATTTTCTCTCATAAGAAGGTAGAGAGAAATAAGGAATTTTCTTTTTAAAAAGTATCTCATGAAGACAGAAGAAAACAGTAGAAGGGGATAAGGGAGAGGGAGGAGAAAATGTGAAATGAAATTGACCAAATTATGCTATTTACATGCAAGAATATATCATGATGAATTCTACTTTTATGTCTAATTACAATGTGCCAATTTAAAAACAAATAGAAGGAATACCAGTAGGATAGAGTAAAGGGGATCTGGAGGCGGGAAAAGGGAAATACTAGGGATTGAAATGGAGCAAGTTATGTTATGCAAATCCATGAATATGTCACAATGAACTCCACTATTATGAATGACTATAATGCACTAACAAAAACATTAAAAATAAACTCAGTGGTAATATTTCATTGGAGAAATTAATTTGGTTCTTGTCAATGTGTTCTCAATTCAGTAGTACCAACCAGGAAGAGGAAAGATGGTTACAGTCTTCCATTTTTAACCTGCTTTATTCACATGGGAAGTTTTCTAATGAAGATAATTTTTCCACATTTTTTTTTATTGGTACATTATAGTTGTATGTATTGATGTGATTTATTGTTACATATTTGTACATGCACACAATATAATAATATAATTCGGCCAGTTTCACTCCCCAGCACATTCCCCCTCCTTCCCCACCTTCCACCCCTGGGTCCCTTTCCTCTACTGATCTCCCTTTGATTTTTCAGGAGATCCACCCCCATCTCTGTTTTCCTTTTTCTCTCTCACTTTCACACATGAGAGAAAACATACAACTCTTAACCTTCTTACTTTGACTTATTTCACTTAACATGATGGTCTCTACTTCCATCCCTAATGAAGAAAATTCTTCTGCAGTTGCCATGTTCATCTTATTTCCTTTTAAGGACATTCTGAGCTGATAAGATGTCTAAATTAGACTGTTATGGGTACTAGGTGATCATCTTTATCATAAAGGTAACAACGATAGCCGAGCGCTGTGTATGTACTAGATATTATTCCAAGTGCCTTGCATTATCAGTTTACCTAATCTGTACCACACCTACAAGAAATGGACACTATTGCTATTTCCACATTGCACAGATATGGAAACTAAGGCAGAGAGCTCAATTGGCCAAAATCAGTCCTGTAGTTAAGTATAAGGTTAGAAGGATCTGGAGTCCATAATCTTAACTGGCTTTTTCCACTTAATATAATGATATCTAGTTCCAAACATTTTACTGCAACTGACAGGATTTCACTTTTTATGGTGGAATAATATTCCATCATATACATAGATATCACATTTTTTTCATCCACTCATCTCTTAGTAGGCACACCTGGGCTGATTTCTTAGCTATTGTGAATACTGCCACACTAAACATGGGCAGGCAGGTATCTCTTTGGTATGTTGATTTCATTTCCTTTGAAGATGTACACGTGTGCACACACACACATACATTACAGTTTGGATCTTTAATGTTCCACAAAAGCTTACGTATTGAAAGCATGGTTCCCAATGCAACAGGGTTCAGAGGTGGGGCTTTTAGGCAATGACTGGTTCCGGAGGGCTCTAACATCATTGGTGGTTTAATCTACTTAATGGATTACTTCACTGATGCACTGTGGACTACTGGGAGGTAGTCCCTAGTTGGAGGAGTAGGTCACTAGGGGTATCCCCTGGAAGAGTTTATCTTGTCCATGGCCCCTTCCCCCCACCCTTCCTGGCTGCCACGAGCTGAGCAGCTTTCCTTCACATGCCCTTCCACCATGATGTTTCTGTTTTGGAGCCAGCTGACCATGGACTAAACCTGAAACCATAAGCCCCCCAAAATATTTCCTCTTCTAAATTGTTATTGTAAGGTATTTTGGTCATACTGATGAAAAGCTAACCCAATATAAAAATGGGATTAGCTGGGTCATATGATAGATATTTTTTTAGTTTTTTAAGGAAGCACCATACTGTTCTCCATAATGGCGGTGCTAATTTACATTCCCACCAATAGTGAAGTGAGCCCCCTTTTTTTTCACGTAATATTTGTTAGTTGTTTTTTGACAACAGACATTCTAACTGGGTTTTGATTTGCATTTCTCTTATGGCTAATGATACTGAGCATTTTTTCATGTGTTTGTTGGCTATTTGTTTTCCTATTTTGAGAAGTCCTTATCTGGGTTAAACTTGATTACTTGTTTTTTCCTTCTGTATTCTGAATATTAATCCTCTATCAGGTGAATAATTGGCAAATATTTTCTCCCATTCTACAGGCTGTCTCTTCATTCTGTTTCCTTTGCTAGAAAGCAGATTCTTAGTTTGATATGATCCCATGTGGCAATTATTGTTTGTTTCTATGCTTTGGGGGTCCTGTTCAGAAAATCATTCCCTATACTAGTGTCTTGAAGTGTTTTCTCCTAGTATTTCCAAGTTTTACATTTAGGTCTTAGATCTATTTTAAAATTTTTTAAAAATTTATTTTAATTAGTTATAGATTGCAGTAGAATGCATTTACACACTTTGATATATCGTACACGGATGGGATAAAATTTCTTATTTTACTCAGTGTACAGGTTGCAGAATTATATTGGTCATGTAGTCACATATAAACATAAAGGAATAATGTCTGTTTAATTCTACTATCTACTATCTTTCCTATCCCTACATCCTCTTCCCTCCCCTCCCATCACTTCCCTCTATCTATAGGTAATACTATTCTCTAGTGCCTCCCACCTTATTGTGAATTAGCATCTGCATATTAGAGAGAACATTTGGCCTTTGGTTTCTTTGGATTGGCTTATTTCACTTAGCATGATATTCTCAACTCCATCCATTTACTGGCAAATGTCATAATTTCACCCTTCTTTAAAGCTGAGTAATATTTGGGGATTTTTGTACTTTCATATGAATTTTAGTATCATGTTTTTCTAGTTCTATGAAGAATCTCATTCATATTTTTGTATTTTTTAATTGAGGCATTATAATTATACATAATATTGGGCTTCATTGTTACATATTATATATTCACATAACATAATTTGTTCCATTTCATTAGTAGCATTTTAATAGGGACTATGTTGAATCTATATCTTTGGGTAGTATGGACATTTAAATTTTTTTTTCTGGTGCTGAGAATTGAACCCAGGGATGCTTTACCAATGAGCCATATCCCTGATCCTTTTTTTATTTTTTAATTTGAGACAAGGTCTTGTTAAGTTGCAGAGGCTGACCTTGAACTTTCAATTTTCCTGCTGGGATTACAGGTATGCACCACGCTACCACTATTAGGGATTATTTTAACAACATTAATTTTTTCCCAATCCATCAACATGGAAAGTCTCTCTCTCTCTCTCTCTCTCTCTCTCTCTCTCTGTGTGTGTGTGTGTGTGTGTGTGTGTGTGTGTGTGTCTGTCTGTCTGTCTGTTGGGGTTCTTCAAAAATTTATTTCATTAGTGTTTTGTATTTTTCATTATAGAAGTCTTTTACTTTCTTGTTTTTTATTCCTAGGTATTTTATTTTTTGTGTGGCTATGGTGAATGGGCTTGCTTTCATGATTTCTTTCTTTGTTATTGGTGTATAGAAAACATACAGCTTTTTGCCCATTGATTCTGTATCCTGATACGTTATTGATTTTTTTAATTGGCTTTAATAGTCTTTTAGTGGAGACTTTAGGCTTTTTCTATGTATTAAATAATATATAAAGGATCATTTGAAGCCTCCCCTATTTGTATGCCTTTTGCTTCTTTATTTTGCCTAATTGTGTTGGATAAAACCTCTAGTACAATATTGAACCAGAGTGATGAGAGTGCATGCGCTTATCTTGTTCCTAATATTAGGACAAGTTTTCAGCTTTTCCTTATTCAGTATGATGTTGACTGTAGGTTTGTCATGCATAGCCTTATTATGTTGAGGTATGATCCATCTATACCTACTTTGTTCAGGGCCTTTACTTAAAGGGATATTGAATTTTATCAAATGCCATTTTCTGTGTTTATTGAGATAATCATATGATTTTTCTCTTTCATTCTGTTGATGTAATTAGGTTTATTGATTTTTCATATGTTGAACCATTTTTGCATCCCTGGAATGAAAATGAACTTTATCGTGTTGAATGATCCTTTTGATGTACTCTTGGATTCAATTTGCTAGAATTTTGTTGAGAATTTTTGCATCTGTGTCTGTAGTTTTCTTTACAAGTTTTTGTAACAAGGTAATGCTGGCCTCATAGAATGAGTTCAGAAGGGTTTCTTCCCTTTTAAGAAACTATTCCATAGATTTAAAGTTTAAATAAACTTTGGCAATGAATTCTTCTAGTCCCATCTTTCTTAGGAAATTTTTGTTATGATTCAATCTCATTACTTGTTATTTCTCTATTCAGGTTTTCTATGTCTTTGTGGTGCAGTTTCGATAGGTCATGTGTGTCCAAAATTTTTTCTATGTCTTTTATATTCTCCAATTTATTAACATAGTTTTTCAGAATAATTCCTAGTGATAGTTTGTATTTTTGTGGTATTGCTTGTAATGTCGTCTTTTTAATCACAAACTTTATTTATGTGCGCCGTCTCTTTTTTTTCTTGGTTTGTCTAGCTAAAGGTTTGCCAATTTTATCTTCTCAAAGAGCCATTTCTTTTTTGTTTCATTGATCTTTTGTACTATTTCTTCTAGTCTACACCTAATTTATTTCCATTCTATTATTTCTTCTACCAATTTTGGGTTTGATTTGTTCTTGCTTTGCTAAAACATTGCATCATTAGGTTATTTATTTGAAATCTTTCTCATTTTTTAAAATGTAAGGCATTCTTTGCTATAAACTTCCCTCTTAGTACTGCTTTTGTTATATTCCATAAATTTGGATATGTTGCTGCCATTTTCATTTGTTCCAATAAATTTTTAAATTTCTCTTCTGACTTCCTTGATGACTCCATTGTTCATTCAAGAATGTGTTATCTCCATGCACATGTATAACTTCTAAGATTATTTTGATCTTAATTTTTGTTTCTATCCCATGTGATCAGAAAAGATACAGGATAAGATTTCAATTTTCAATTTTTTTTGAATCCTTTAAGAATGTTTTGAGGCATAAGTTCCATGTATGGATGAAAAGAACATAGTCTGCAGTTGTTGGAGGGAATATTCTGTAAATGTCTGTCAAGTCTATTTGATCTATAGTTCAGTTTAAATCTGATGTTTCTTTCTTTTTTTGATCTGGATAATCTGCTCATTGATGAAAGTATGTGCTAAAATCTCCCACCAGTATTGTATTGAGATCTATGTCTCCCTTTTGGTCTAATAGTACATGTTTTTTTTTTTTTAAATTGTGTGCTGTTATATTAGGTGTATACAGATTTATAATTGTTACATTGTCCTGTTGAATGGATTCCTTGGTTATTATATAGTGACCTTTTTTGTCTCTTTTATAGTTTTTGTCTTAAACTCTATTTTGCCAAATACAAGTGTAACTATTCCTGCTTAACTTATATTTTTTTAATTTGTTTAGAATATCACTTTCCATCCTTTCACTTTATCTGTTTACCTTTCCTTGTGAAGTGAGTTTCTTGCAGGCAGCACATTGTTGTTTTTGTTTTTTAAATCCATTCAGCTAGTCTATGTCTTTTAATTGGAGAATTTAGTTTGTTTACACACAAGATAATTATTCTTATCATTTTGGTGATTTTCTTCCAGTTGTTTGAAATATTCTTGGTTATTTTCTTTCTGTTCATCTTTATGGTTTGATGATTTACCACATTGATAGCATTTGTTTCTTTTCTTTTTGAATAATGATTCTTCTAGTGGGATTTATACTTACACATGCTTTCATGATAATAGTTATCTTTTTCTTTACTTCTGAATATAGGCTTCAAGCATCTTTTGTAAGGCTGGCCTGGTGGTGATGAATTGCCTCAGTCTTTGCTAATCCTGGAAGGTCTTTATTTCTTCTTCATTTCTTAAGTATAGCCTCGGTGGGTACAGCAACCTTAGTCAGCAATATTTTTCTTTCAGGACTTGAAATACATCATTCCATTTCCTTCAAGCCTTGTAGTTTTTCCACTAAGAATTTTTTTGTTAGTATAGTGGGAATGCTCTTGAATGTAACTTGGTGCTTTTCTTTTGCAGAGTTTAAAATTCTTTCTCTGTCTTATACTTTTGATAGTTTGCCTATGATATGCTATGGGGAAGATCTTTTCTGGTCATGTCTATTTGGGGTTCTATAAGCCTCCTATACAAAGTTGTTCATAATCTACCTAAATTAGGGAAGTTTTCTGCTATTATTTCAGTGAATAGGTTTTCTATGCCCTTAACCTTTATCTTCTCACCTTCAGGTATTCAAAATGAAGATATTTAAGTGCTCTCAACTTTTTTTCTTTCTTTCTTTTTTTTTTTGGTCTGAATATGATATTATTTTTAAAACCTGTCTTCATATATTGTTTCTTCTGCTTGTTTAAAACGTTTGTTGTTGGGACAAATTATATATATATATATATAATATATTATAAAATTTTTTTAGTTGTAGTTGGACATAATACCTTTATTGTTTTTTTTATGTGGTGCTCAGGATTGAATACAGTGCCTCACACATGCTAGGTGAGTGCTCTTCTACTGAGCCACAACCCCTACCCCTACAGTATATTTTTTTGATTGATTTAATTTCCAAGATTTATATTTGGTTCTCTTTCCAAATCTCTTTTTGCTGAATTTCCCATTTATATCCTGAATTTTCTTCCTAAGTTCATTTAGCTGATTATCTGTATTCTCATTGATCTCATTAAGCTTTTTAATAATCATTCTTTTAAATTATTTATGATGTTCTTTCATATTTCTTGTATTGCTACATTGAGATTTGCACATTTGGTGGATCAGAAATCTCTGACTTTTATGGGATGGCCTTCTTAGTAAACAGCTTTCTCCTGAAGATGTGTCTTGGGATGTTAGTTTGTTATGTAATGTTGACTTTAATTCTAGCTGGGCGCCATGATGTAGTTTCCCTGTCGCTTCCTTGGCTATGATTAGTGAATTTGGGCAAAGTTCATTATCATATTGGAGTCAGACTTATGGTTTCTGAGGTCTATGCAAGAGTGGGAATATTCTAGCAGTTCTTAGCAGTGCAGGCAGGTGGTATAGACAGCAATGCGTATGGGGTTGCTCCCTGTGTGGCTGTTCTTAAAGAAGTGCCTGGCACCTATTGGGTGATAGAGGTGCCACAGGTACCCACATGCTAGCTTTGCAACTAAGAAGGCCTTCTGGTACCAGCAGCATCAGCAGTGCTGAGGGGTCTGAAGCACTTGTCCTTTAACCAGTCAGTGGGATAGGCCCAGACACTGTGCAAGGAAAGATAGTGGCAGAAATATTCAGCACCCACTCTGTGTCACTCACACCTAGTCCTGACATCACTGCAGTGACTCAAAGTGGAAAATGCATAGGTTGGGTGGCAACAGGAACTGTGGTGTCCCTCTCTGCAGCTTCTATGGCAGTACTCCAGGTGTGAGATGTCAGCCTCCACAGCTTTGTGTGCCCAGGGGCAGGGCAATCCCTAGAGAAAGGGTGTTGCTCAAGGCTACCTCAGCATGCCCCTACAGGCAGGGCAGCAGTAAAACCATGATGTTTTCTTACTATCCTGTTAGTATCAGGAGCCAGAAAACGGTACAGGAGGGAGGTGTATTGGAAGCAGCATGGGTATATCTGCCTTTAGTCCTGGCACAAGCAGGAGTTCACACATCACTGGCCACATCCTTAGTTTCAAAGGGCAAGCAAGCACTATATCACCTGGCTCTCCAGGGTGATGTCCTTTGTTCCCTTTTGTGTCACAATGCCTCTCCTACAATTCAGGGAACCTGTCAGACTTAGGTGACAGTCACTTCATTGGGCCAAGTTGGGTTTAAACCCTTCTAACCAGTGCAGTGGAATATCTATGGAGTCCCAGAGATGGGACTATGCAGTGGGTTTTGACCTCTAGAAATGTTCAAATTCAGGTAATAGCTCACTTTTCACGATGGCTCCTGGATATAGCACTGGAAGTTCACTGAGAGATGTGAGATTCTTTTCCAAAGCAAGGCTACTGAGCAGATTCCATGTTACTTATTTAAGTGGGCCACAAACCTGTGAAGCTTGTGAAACTTTGCAATAGCTAGGATTGCAGCTTCCACACTGATAGTTTCCTTAGACTCTATCTTTCATTCTTAGGTGTGCAAAGGGGAGAATCCCTTCCCCATCTGTGGAACCAAGGTGGAAGGGTAACTTGTTTTTATTACTGTGTTGTCCTCTGAATCTTTTATTTTTATTTACTAGGATTGAACTCAGGAGCGCTTAATTACTGAGTCACATCCTCAGCCCTTTAAAAAAAAATTTGAAATAGGGCCTCCCTAAATTGCTAAGGCTGACCTTGAACTTGAAATTTCTGCCTAAGAATCTAAATCATAAAAAGTTCTAGTCTGCTGATTTTTCTGTTTCATGGTCACTCACTGTAAATTGTAGGAACATGCCTGTTACTTTGACTTTTCCTCCCAAAATGGGTTTTAAGTGGTACCTACTTTACAAAGTTCTTATTCAGATCATGGGAAACTGATAAAAACAACTCATAAATTATAAGCTATAAGTAGATAATAGTTACTATTACAATTGAAAGAACTAGTTATAAATTAGTCATAAAATTATTTCCAAAAACTGATGAAAGAGTTAAGAAAACATCATTCTCAACACTTAAGACAAACATTTAACATCATTTGTTATTCATCCTTTGCATTAATAAAGCACCGTTTACAATGGGATCAGCTGTTTTTTTAAATGCCCTGATAACCAAATAAAAGATGTACTTCTTCTGCCCCCAAAGCATAAAATTACATGATTTCTTAACATAGTTTTAACTCAAGAAGAATGTCTCCTTTCTTTGCACTTTTGCAGAATAGCTCTTTGCTGTTTTCCCTCTTAAATGTCTGTCACACCTGTTAGTTTCCAAGTATCTGCTCCTTAATTTTGTTAGGTAGCGTGGGTTCAAACTCTGATTGGTAGAGAAGAAAACCCCTAAAAATTTGCCAGAAGCAATGATAACTTTAAAATATATGGAGAATGTGGATGCACAGGAGTCTAGAAAGTATGCCCTGGATACAAACCAAATGTGGAGACAGACAAGAGGTACCTACCAAGCAATCTAAAAACAGGAATATCAAAGTGTGCATTTTCAGAGTGCTTCCATAATTCCTCAAATATGCCCTTTCTGATTCTGTGTTTATAATTTTCTAATGCTGAAGCTGGCAATCTGAGTCCAACCCCATTCCCACCTCGAGACTTGCATGGCCCTACCACCACCATGCCAGGGGGCTGCCAGCCATGTTAGTGGTTAAAAGACACTAGTATAATGCTGTTGCCCTCTGTTTGATGCATTTCCAGTCACTTTTACTATGTTCTAATGTAATAATTTAAGTAGTTTCTAAAATACACATTGTTTTATTATTATTATAGAAAGCTTTGAAACTACCCTTTACTAACAGTTGAAAGTCATTTTAGAAGTTCAGATAGTACTTTGGCACCTCACTGTGCATAATTTTGTTATGAACTATTTTGCAGAGCAAAAATATTAAGAACTTTTGGGAAAATCTTTAAACTAAACTTGTTTTCTTAAAATATTTATCAGTAGTTCTTAACTAAAGGTGATCTTGTTCCCAGGGGACATTTTGCAATGATTGAGGACATTTTGATTGATACTAGTGGAGGAGGAGGTGCTTTTGGCATCTGGTTTGTGGAGGTCAAAGATGCTGCTAAACACCCTACAGTGCACAAAGGACAGTACTCTACTCCTATACAAAAAATAATTATATGGGCTGAAGTGTCAATAGTGGTGAGGGTGAGGAACATGGATTTATGGCAATTAAGTGCCAAGAATTTGCATTGGCTAAACTGTGAAGTGCTAGAGACCTTTTGAGCCCAGCTTCTAAGTACTGGTTCTGGGGAGGATCCTCAGAAAAGGATCAATAAAGTCTCATACGATTCAGTAACATTCCCCTTGATAATTAGGGTAAGCTCTAGGATCCTGGGCTAGTCATCTGTTCCAGTTCTGTAACAATCTGGTTCATTGAAAATGACATTCAAAAGGGAATAGATTCATTTTCTGCTCTGAACAGAGCAATAAAAAACAGCCTCATCACAGCTTCTTGAGACCTGAGCAGAGGTTGCTCCCTGGCTAGTCTTTTAAACCAATCATGCCTCCCAGTTTTAGCATCCTTTCTCCCCTGTGTACTTGAACCCCATCCAAAATGGGAAGCACCAAATGCCTTAGGCTCAATTTCTGGTGGGTTGGCTGCTCATAGGGTCTAGAAACTAGGGTTCTGTTTCTTTCCCCCTAAGATCCTTCCTGGTTCTCTCCTCCTGATTTATGTTCCAGAGCTCCATCTGACTGGTATTGCCGAGTTCTAGAAATATCTCCATCTGCTGATAGGCCCTTGTCCTGCCTTGCGATTCACATTTTTCTTTTATGGTCTATACTCATGATGCAGATACTGTGGCTTGGGTTTAGACTCCCTAGGCAGGGAAAACCTATTCAGTGAGCTCTTGGAGTTGGCCTACTTCCCTGGGCAGCTAGTTGGTTGGGAGCCTCCCTATCTTGCTATCAAGTCACTGTCAACTTCTAGATAATTCTCATTGTATGACAGTCTCCTCTCCCCACGTGAAATGGCTAATCTGCCCCCACAAACTCCCTATTTTATTTCTCTGGTTATTTTTCTCTGTAGCACATGTCTTCTAACAAGACACTATAATTTATTTGTTTACTGTCAGGCTTCCCCTGTTAGAAATTTTTCCTTGTTGAGTTTATATTCTATTTGGTTGACTAATATATTCTCAATATATTAATGAGTGCCTAGCATAAAAGTAGGTGCTCAATAAATTATTGGTTAAAGATTGAATGGCAAGACCAGACCCTCGCCTATATTTTAATTATAAATACTAATGCAAGGGTAGAAATAAACTGATTGAATCAAATAAAGTCTCTTTCAGATAAAGTAAATTTAAATGACTTTCAACAGTGGAAAGGATTTTCAAGTTCTCTAAAAGGCTGACATTAAGCTTGTCTCAGGGCATCCATTCTTACAACCGTAAAACATCATGACCTTTGAAATTGCATTTAAAATATTCATGCTTCATTTAGACCACACTTAATTTATGGCAATTAATTAGTGTTACATGAATTAACTGTTTACCATGGCATTTTCTGTTCTGTCCAGTGCTACCTAATCCTTGGACTGACCTAAATGGCAAAGAATTTGCTTAGTATTTAATCAAATTTTTATTCGAAGTAACAATGGAACAACTCTGGGGTCTCGAATGAAAAGGCCATAATAAATAGCTTCTGGATGACAGATTATTTTAGGTGTTAATAGATCCTTCTATATGGCAAACACACCAAAAAAAAAAAAAAAACCCTCATCAAATTCTAATGCTTTCAATTCATTACCTTTTGATATTAAATCAGTTATTGGTTAATAATTGTCATTTACAAGAATAGGTTTATTCAAGTATATTTGAATGAACAGAATTTAACTGAACTTCATAAGTTTTTGGAAAAAATGACTTTCTTATTTAAGTCTTTACTGCTGGAAAGGGATTTAAGTTCCCGAGAACTTAAATCTGCAGATGGGTATTGCCATCAAGTGTATTCAAATGGAATGGAAGGGAAAGGATTAGAGGTGGAAATGAGGGAAAGTAGTCTAAGTACATGTCAGTAACTTGACATTTGTTTTTTAGAAATGTTGGTTGAGTTTGTTACTTGAGTCAGTCCCTTTCCTCCCTTCCCACATCCATGTAAACAAAATGTAAGAAGACCCAAGGGTTTAGAAGAGGATTTTAACATATTTTAAACATGGCAGCAGAGGTGTCCTTTCAATGCAAATCTTAGGTGTACTTATTGTTGGATTTGTGAATCAGAGGAATTCAGTCAGGATTAAAACAATTAGCATTTGCTAAAAGAGGGCTTAATTTGAATGTTTTCTCTTTGATTTAGCTTTTCTTTCCATTTTACCACTTAAAATTTATTTTGGAACTTTGAGGTGAGGCAGGGCTATCCCTTCAAGTCCAGGACAAGAAGGGGAGAGCCCAGGTGCCACTTTTAGCTCTCTTTCTGACACTGAAGATTCCATTAGAGAACTTGACCATCTTTCTGGAGAGCTGAAAGTCTTTGTCTTATCACCTACCATTTTTATTTTGTTAATATTTAGATTTTTTTGATATTTAAAATTATACATATTCATCATTTAAAAAATCTCCCATTATCTGGAAAATAAATATTCACTCATTATTCTAAAACTCAGAAATAATAACAGTTAACTTTTAGCATACAGCCCTTAAGTCTCTCTTCTGTGGAACACACAAACACTACAGTTATTTAATGAAGTATCCTTCTTATGTTTAGGAATATTATAGAAAAATTTGACTAACATTATAACAAAATATTCTCCTTCCATTATACATTCTTAATACCATTTTTTGAGATTGCAACTTATGTTGGCAGCATTATTTTTTAAAAAATTGTACTAGATATTTTTGATTTTTATGATAACAAGATTTTAATTCATACAATTAATTTACATCTCTGTTTCCATAGGATACATTATTTGAAACTAAATTTTAAGGTAAAAACAATTGTCTTTAAGGCTATTGAAATACATTCTCAAATTGTAATACAGAAAGGGCATATCAACATCTTACCAGAACTGTATTAGAATCCCAGGTTGTTTTTTTTTTTTTCTTTCATCCTTGGCAGCATAAAACATTATTTTCTTTAAAAGTATTTTGCTAATCCATTGGTCTTTTTTTGCATTGTGAAGCTGATTGTATTTGTTGGGAAAAACTATTTGTAATGGATTCTAGAATAATTATGTAAACTGCAAGAGAAAAGTCTTGCCATTTCAACTTAATTAGAATAGTTATCTGAAATAGTCGTCATTTTCCAATGCCAATTGCATAGTATGTATTTTGGTGGCTACTGGGCTAGAAAAATAGACTATTAAGCTCTTTACAATAACATCCCTAATATACATTTTGATTACCACCTTATTTTTTTATATTAATTTCTGCCAAAGGAAACATTTCCATTTAAAGGGTCTTTATTCCGTGTAGTACATTTTCTTCCTTCTATGAAGAAAAATCAATCTGTAGTCACCCAGAAATAGTAAGTTGTCCTTGAGAGACCCTTCCCCATCCTTCTACTCTGACCCTCCTATATAAAAAAAAATCACAGTAGACTTCAGGCCTTCCCTTAGAAAACTGCCTTATTTGTGCATTTTAATTTCCTAGAAGTTAGTTGAAGATTGGTAATAAAGGTAATTAAAAAAGGAGGCAAGTGAATATTTAAGAATCAACATTTAACAGCTGCTCTTTGCTTGTTCAAAAAATACAAAGTAAAACCCTATATTTATTAAAAATCTATGTGCCAGACATACTTCTATATGCTATTGTTAGAGTGAAGAATATACAGTACCTGTTCTCCAAGGGATTACAAATTATTAGGAATAATAGGCTTAATTATGCATACTAATGTGGTAGGTACTTATAAAAAATGTAGGTGCAAGGCTCTCTGGGGGCCTGGAAGATGAGGTAGCTAGCTGTCTGTATGGGCAAACAGGTAATGTTTAAGTAGTGTTCTGAAGGATGAGTAGGATCTGACCAGATTTTGTGGTAAGGGTGTGACAATGGAATACCAGGAATCCATTGAAAAGTTTTAGGCAGGAACAATACCAGGAATCCATTGAAAAGTTTTAGAGGAATGACTTATGTAAATTTTTGCTTAAGAAAGATCAATGGCTGCAAGAGGAGCAATGCATGGTATTTTTGTGGGGTTGGTGTGAATGGAACTAAGTCACAGGACAAAATGTAGGAAGATGGCTTAAAAGGGCAAGAAGTTTTAATGGCCTGATTCAGTGTTTTTCAAACTTTAGTGTGCATCAGAATCACTTGGAAACTTGTTAAAACACACATTATCAGGCTCAATCCCCAGAGTTTTTGATTCAGTAGGTATGGGATGAGGCCTCAGCATTTGCATTTATAACAACTTCCCAGATGGCTTAGGTGTCTCCCAGGTTTTCTACACTAGCAATCAGGCAGATCTTCTTGTCATAAAACAAGAGGAAAAGCATTAAGCAAATAACTTTTTACCCATCAATGCTCCTTGCCTTCCAGTGCTGGTTTTTTCTTCCCCAAGGTTGATGCTACCTGCTGGCTATCCCTCTACTCTAGTCATCCCTTTCTTCTGAGCATCATTTCATGATGCTGATTTCTAACTGATCTTTTTGAATGTCTCTGCTTTGGGCTTTCTGCATTCAGCTTTCTATTAGTGTACAATAGACCCCAAAGGACTAATGTGTCATCAATTATGAATGTGGGAATTTGATGTTCCTCCAAGGTGACAAATTTCTATTTAACCTTGATGGTCCTGAAACTCTGCTCAATGCATTGTTTGTGTGGGAGGGTAGTGCACCCCAATAGGCAACCTGGAGGGTTCATTTTGGGGTAATTAGGGTCTCTGAATCCTCAGTGAACAAAGACTTGCTCTGGCTAAGCATACAGGCCTACATAAATGGCAAATCAAATGCCAGTTAAAATTTTTATTCTTTGGACCCTGTTCCCAGCTAGGGTGTGATTTTTCTTTGCCAAGGAAAAATATCAATGACTTTCTAAAGATAATTTCTATTTAATTCTAATCTAATAACCCTCTGAATAACTTGTTTAATTACATGTGCAGGAAGCACATCAGATGGTGAGCACAATCTGCTTTCTTTAATGAATTATGTACATGCATATGCATCCATGGACACATACATTCCTTGGGAGAAATTACGATACCTCATTTTCTACCAGATTCTTCATATGTACAATGAGAACCATAAAATATCTTACAGGATGTTGTGCGGGGAGTAAACAAAATAATGTGTATAAATTGTCTAGTTCAGCATTCGGTATAATAAATATTCTCTTCTCTCCTTTTCTTCCTCATGGATGATTTGTTATCTAGCCACTTTGGTGGTAAGCGATCTGACTCTGGACATTTTGAAAGGAGCCATGGTTTGAAATGGGTAACCTAGACAGTAGTGGCATCATTTTGATCAGGGTATCACAATGAGCCAATTGGAATCCTCCATAGTATGCAAAAACTTTTCAGAAAATATCATTAGTCAATTCTTAGGACTATTTTAATGTTAAGGGTTGTTTCTTCTACATTAGATTTTCTTGGACTTCCCACTCTACTACTTTCCTCATTTTCATTTCATTTGGAGACATTATTGCATATTTGGTTTTGGTGTGGTCATCTGCTCATGACTGAGGGCATTTAACCCTTTCCTATAATAATGGAAAACAGCGGGGTGGGGGTGGAAATAATGATTACCCAAAGGGTTGAATATATACTGTATATCTGGTCTCAGTTTCTCAGTTCTATATGTCCCAAATGGCACCTTGGCTTGTTTAATACCAGACATGTTATAGCTTGGGAGTTTTACTGTGGCTCCCAGGAAGATCCAACCAGTAGATAATTGCCAGATTTCATTAGAACACAATAATAATTATCATTTATTGGGTATTTATTTTGTAGGAATACTGAAATACCTTTATTTCTACCTGCTCATATATATATTACCATATGTATGATCATTACCAAAGCACCCTGGGATTTTTTAAATACAAGTCCTAGAGGGAGGGATATAGAACATTTTTAAAAATTATTTCTTTTCATAAACACTAATAAAAGTATTTCTTTCCAACTTTGGGAAGGCATTGTTTTCAAGACCCCGGTGGATTCGATTTTAACCCTTTGTTAAATTTCCCACATTAAAAAAAAAACCCCACTGGATAGAAAATCTTAATCAGGAAGTTTGATTATTTCTAAATTCATTTTATTGGTGTTCCCTCTTCTGCCTGTTGCCTCACCCATCTAATGGGTATATGTCAATATCCAATTAATATTAAAATGTATGTTCATGGAAAATTCAGATAAAAGTTGTATGGGGAAAAACAACTTTTAAACCATTTATTTCTAAGACAATAAGTGCCACTTTATTTCATGGGTCAAAGATTCAACTTGGCACTAGGGGAAGACTCCATTTCTGTCCTTCCTGGATAGTCCCAAAGCAGCCCTTGCTTTTAGTTGAAAGTTCCATAGCTTAGATTGTTTTACCAAATGTGTTCAAGTTTAATAAGTTTTACCTATATACAAGGGCTGTCCCAGCAGGCTCCTGTACTCACCTATGAATCTGATGATCCTTCGGACTAAGGGGTTCAGGTAACAGCATTCTCCAGTCAAAATTGTTTTCTCCTGGGCAATCAGGGATTCCCTTGTTGACTTTATGAAATACATGGATATCTCACCAATAAAAATCTGGGGAAGGAATGTTTAAGAAATGTCAAGCTAGAGAGTTGTTTAAGAGACCAAAAATATATATTTTTTAAAGAGAGTGAGAGAGGAGAGAGAGAGAATTTTTAATATTTATTTTTTAGTTCTCGGTGGACACAACATCTTTGTTGGTATGTGGTGCTGAGGATCGAACCCGGGCCGCACGCATGCCAGGCGAGCGCGATACCGCTTGAGCCACATCCCCAGCCCCAAAAAATATATTTTTGAGGATTCATAATTTTTTAAAAAGATACTATGTTAGAGAGGTGGGAAGTTAGATAGTAGTTTACATTTAATTCTTCAAAAGAATTAGAGAAAGTAATATTTGATAATTTCAGAGTCCAGGACATAATATTAAAGTCTAAGGTCATATAAAACGTTAAAATAACAAATTGTAATAGAATTTATGATAAGGATTATGTTGGAATTGGATTTTTAACTCAGTGTGTGCATTGCAATAATGAAAAATGATTCACACAGCCAATGTGCCCAAGTAGGCATTATATACACATATCACAATAAATTATTACTTCATAATTTAAAAGAACTATCACCATTTACATTATAAATCCTTGTTTGATCATCATGTTTGCCTGATACATTTCTCCTACTCTGAAAAGGTTGTCACTTCTTGATATGGTACTTATCTCTTACCTTGAAATAATATGTTACCATTTAAATCATAATACCCTTACATGGTTATAAGCTCCTTGATGGCAAAATCCACAGCCTACATTTTTAAAACTATCCTTATAGCACTCAGAACAGTATGTTCTTATTTGAAACAAGGAATTGGCATGGGGCAAGTTTTAGCAAATGCTGACACCGCCATAACTAAAGACTGAGATCCATCAATGAAGAATAAAACTTAATAATTACCACCACCTATTGAATACTGGATGTCGGGCACTTTTTAGCACAGTTACATGCTCACAAGATAACCTAGGGTAGGTGTAATTATCTTTGCTTTCCTGGTGAGGAACAAAAGCTCAGTAAAGTAATTGACTCTCCAAAACATACAGATGGCACAAGGGAGGACTGGGACTGGTATCCAGGTCAACTGACACCGATCCAAACCTTCTACACTTCTCAGTATGTTACCCACCATTTTGATTTTCCTAATCATAATTTCAACACTTCTCCAGAAGAATGATTTTATAGATATTTTTCTTTCTCTCCATAGATCTGTGATTTTAGAGAAAATTCATCAATGTTGTCAGAATTCCCATGCCTTATTTTCTCTTGCCACTATGGACTGATTAGACGTATACAGATGTTAACATCATGAAAAGGCACAGGGGTAACAGAAATTAAAATTTCAAAACTGGAATCATCTCTGAGTGGTTTTCCACCCCTTCATGGGTGAGGAACCTAAGGGTTTCAGGGACTTGGCCACACACTTCAGACAGTGTCTGAAGCAGCTTAAAATGTGGCCAGAGGCTCTCTTTTCACTACACTACTCTACCTCATACCTTAACATCATGAGTCTTTCTATGGTTAAAGGATACTGCATTTAACCTATTTTGCTTTTGGTGTCCTCAATATTAAGTCCAAATTCAAATATTTGTATTGAGTCACTACTATGTACAAATGTAGTGGTTAACTGTGAGGAAGAACTGTGAGGCTGGTTTTTCTTGGCTTCAAAGCTGGGTTTGTGACTTATTATTTCTAATGATCTTGGATGTACTATATAAGCTTTCTATACCTCAGCTGTCTTATCTGTATAATCAAGATAATACTTTTCGGTTTAATTGAGTGTGTGTGTATGTATATATATATATATATATATACATACACACACATACATACACACATATATATACATGTATCTACATATGTACACTTATGCATACATTGTATGTGTATGTATGCCTATAGGTGATTGTATTTATACATATGAATCATATAGAACTGTGCCTGGAACATAATATGCACTATAGGAGGAGTTGAAGTTGTTATTGTTAAATCAATAACCAGTGAATCAATGTCATCATCATTATTTCTATTAAGTACTGTGCCAGGACACTGGTGAGGCAGATTCCAAGATGAATAAAAGACCCTCCAGAATCTAGTAGGAACATACACACACACAAGATCTTGGAAAATCAGACAGATTGTGTCTTACATACATTACAAAGGCAATGTAGAAAGAAGCCAAGCCTCCCGGGTAGGAGGGATGTCTCTGCTTTGGGAGAGCCAGGTTTCCTCTAGTCAGTTTTCATTCCTAATGCCATATGTACTTCCTGGCTAGAAGATGCTGCTGCCTGTTATATATTTATAATATGCTGTCTTTATTTACAAGAGCGCCTTTCACCTCCTCTGCCAAGAGCACTATCCAGAACACCATTGTGGTTTTATCCCATCACATGGAAAAACGTCAATTTGTCCCTAAAAAATTCTGAACTTCTTTAGTCTCCAGTTGATCGCCATTAATATTTGTATTTTCCCCTACTCCCTGCCCAGAACCTAGAAAATGGTTAGTTCTAAAATAAATAAATAAATAAATTATATTTATAAGGGAAGAAAATAAGATTGAACATTTTATGTGGCCTAGAGGATGCTTGCTGTCTTACAGGCCACAGGAACCTGATGTCCTGTAGCTCAGCAAGACCTTTGCATGTCTCCTTGATTCACAATCTGCCTCCCTAGAGATATTTTAAATCTGGATGGTGTGACCTTGAAATGAATAGTGATAGTCCAAACTGTCATTAGAGAGAAAATGGGGAAGGAAGAGAAGACAAAGAACTATTTAAAAATAGAAAAGTCATTAAACTTACAGGTTTAGATGATTGTGATGGTTAAAAAAATCCAATTATTTTGTTTAAAAATTTTTAGTAGTTACATTTAGTCTAATAATAAATTTGTTAGGATATCTTAGCCAGATTTAAAAATATATATATATATAATATAATTAGTTTTTAACTAAATAAATTGGTCTCTTTAGATCTGAAGACCATGCCTTAGAGTTCTGGCATACTGTAAAAAGTGAAAAGACTTTCTGGGCTTGGAATATTCTGGTCAGCAGTGACCCCAGCAGAGAGGGCAAGGATGTATAGAAAAATATGGCACCAGGGGCCAAATCAAAGAAGTACACCAGGGAGGGCCAGTGAGGTCAAAGATATAGGCCAACCATAGGTGGTCTGCAGGTGAGATAGTGCCTCAGTACTGGCCCAGAGAGAGCCAAGCAAGTCAGAACTTGGGTGGCAAGAAGAAATACTCAGAATTCACAGGCAACGACCCAGCATGGGTCAATGTGTCAGGCAGATGACTAGAAATGGTTGTGCAGAGTTAGAAATACTTTGTGCTCAACACCCTTGGAATTCACAATGAAATGATGCTCTGTCATGTAAAAATATTTGTGTACCTTCAAAAGCTCATCTCTAAGACCCATTTCTTTCATTATAAGATGCTAAGAAACTTGTTTGTCCCCGTGAATATGCATTACTATTCTGAGTGAACAGTTGTGGATAAACTCACACATTTGCTCAGATAAATGGAATAGTATTTCCTTCAGGGAAGTTTCCTTGGTCTTACGGAGCAGATGAGCTATTCTTACTGTACATTAATCTTTTGTTTTTCTTTTCTAGGCCTTGTCACAAATAATCACATTGTTTTTCTTAGTTATGGTATGTCCTGTCTGTTTTATTTATATTCAGTTGTATCCTAGGGCCTAACCTAATATAAAGTACAAAGTAGTCACTTAATGTTAATGAATTAAGCATATCGTATTAACATAGATCCTTTAAAATACAGGCTTAACAAATCATACTGTAAAAAGAAAAAAATTATATCATTTATATTTCTAGATCCAATGGAAAATGTCACTTTGTTGATTCCTTTGCTGGGCTCCCTCAGGAAAAGGGAGACCCCATCTTGCTGCTGCCATGGCAAATTATATAGCTCTCTAGCCTGACATCTACCCATTAGTTGCAATGATTGCTTTATGCCAATCTCATTTGACTGTAAGATTCTTGAGGGAAGAACATTTGTCATTTCTTGTATAGTGCCCAGAACAGAGCCTGGTTTATAGTAGGTTCAATTAATATTGTTGAATAAATAAAAGTATGAATCTTTAAACAACCTACTGATCGAGATAACCTTTAAGGTTTAGTTTCCCTGAAAATGAATACTTGATAAAATTTCCAATATACATCAGAAATTACAGAATTTTTGTTATATTCCTATGAATAAATAAATACCAGGGACTAAATACAAAGTGTGCTATCTCTTTAATATTAAAGTGGGGACAGTCTTGTAACTGAGCCCTCAACTTGTGAGCAGATCTATCTGGTGCTATCTCCAAGAAGAGAGTATCAGAATTGAGTTATATTATAGAATGAGCACTTGGTATCTGCTAGAGAATTTCTTGTGGTGGGGAATATCCCAACACATCTTGTGTCAGAAGTAGTATGCTGAGTGACTGTGTAAGAGAATAGGAAAAAAAAATTCATTTTTTTTCCTTTAGAAATGTCATGGAAATTATACATGCCTAAGAAGCAAACCAGGGAAATGGGATGGAGAATAACGAATGCATGAGAATAAATAATAAGTGAACGTTGTTCACCATTGCCATTTCAAAAGTCCAAAACATTGTTCCTCTATAGGAAAGATGGTATGTAAATTCTGGAAGTTCTCCATTCAGTGAAGCTGTGCACTGTTCACACAAGGTGGCAAGAAAGCAAATAGGTTGTGTGTAGTTGTTCTACTCACTATCTGCATTAAAGCACAACAGAACTAAATTCACTCTAAGGTATACCAGGCTAAACAAAGAATATGAAGCAAGAGGGAGTAAGTCCATCAGTAGAAAGTTCTGAGGCTGTCCTGTCACAGATGGTAAGTGATACAAAGATTGTATTGTCAGTCAACATTCAAACCAAATATGAGGTATGGAGAATAAGAGGAAAAAATCAGAGCGAGAGTATATTCTAATTTATACATCTAGTTACTGGCAACGCCTGGAATATATTAACTGATAATGAATGTTTGCATGAAAAATGAAGGAAGGAAGAGAAGGGAGGAGGAAGGAGATTGGTCATTTTATCATTAAAATGCATTGAGATTTCCCGGATTTTAGTAAAAACTGTGATGGATATGAAGGTTGCTGATGAATCAATTCTGGTCCCATATACTGATGAATAAGCTTTAGGGATATTCTGTTTTCCTGACCACACACAGGGTGGTTTCTCCATTCACTAGCCCTCTAGCATCATAGGTCCTGATTCTGCTTAGAGAATGGAAGACTGTGAAGATAAAGGTCTTCTTTCTGCCAGCCTTCAGACCACATTTGATGCTATTTTGCACATGGCGGCAGATTTGCAACTCTGATTTTGGCAACGGCTGAGTTCTTCCATCTGTACCTTGGCCATGCCACTCTGTCTCAATCTATCACCTTGCCCAGAGAGCAGCTGCAGCATGTGGGACTCTCCATGTATTTGGACATAGCTGCCTTGCCTATTTGGGCCCTTCTGATTGTTGGCTAACAAACATCATATCAATCATGGAAAATAGAGTATCCTCCAGTGAGAATGGTCAAGGCCAAACTAGATCTGGCAATGAATGAACAGTAAGTAAATAAATTCCATTGGTGCATTTTTCACCCCCTGAGAATGCCAGCTACAGTCTTCAGTGACATATGGCCTTTTGATAATAATAAATATACTTTAAGTAATGGGGGCAATTGTACTTTGATTAAAAAATCCTTCATATGTGAAAACCCAAATGGCAAATAAATAAAACAACCCTGAAATGTAGTGCATCATTTCAGTTGTTACCTTTTAGACTGCCTTTCCTCATAAAATCTTTACAGACAATTTTAAAATTGTCTTTAAAAATTATTTTAAAACAGATAAAATTATATGTATATTTCACGTACATCAGTCTTTTATATATTATGGAGTGACTAAATCTAGGTAATTAACATTCACACAACCCCACATAGTTATCATTTTGGTGGTGAGAGTATTTAACGACCACTATCTCGGCATTCTTCAGGAATATATTGATATTAACTATAGCAACCATATTGTACAATAGGGTTCTTGAATGTATGTACTCTTCCCATTTTAACTGAAATTTTGTATTCTCTGGGCAACATCTTAACCCCTCTTTCCTAGTCACTCCAGCCCCTTGTAATCAACAGTTTCCACTTCTATGAGATCAGCTCCTTTAGAGTCTACACATGAATGACACATCATGTGGCATTTGTCTTTCTGTGCCTGGTTTATGTCACTTAATAATATCCTCCCTATTCATCCTTAATGTGACAGGTTTTCCTATTTTTTTATAGAGTTGAATACTATTCCAGCGTGTGTGTGTGTGTGTGTGTGTGTGTGTGTATATATAATATAATATAATATAAAATCATGTTTTCCTCATTCATCTAGGATGATTTCATATATTAGCTATTGTGAATAAATGCTGTGATAAATATGGGAGTATGGATAGTTCTCCAACATACCAATCTCATTTCCTTTGGATATATACCCAAAAGTGGGGTTGCTGGATCATATCATATGGTAGTTCTGTCTTAAGTGACATATGGCCTTTTGATAATAAAAAATATTATTATTAAATGATTTCACCAAGAAATCATTGCCCAAGCCTTGTCATGAGGAACTTCCATACTGGTTTTCCATTATGACTGTAGTAATTTACATCCTCACTAAAAGAGTGCAAGAGTTCCCTTTTGTCCACATTCTTGCCAAAACTTTTATATTTTGGTAATAACCATCGTAACAAGTAATGTCTCATTGCTGTTTTAATTCGTATTCATATTTAATTCATATATCCCTGATGATTAATGATATTGAGCATATTTTCATGTAACTGTTGGCCATTTTATGTCTTCTTTTGAGAAACATCTATTCAGGTCATTTGTCCATTTTTAATCAAGTTATTGTCTTATTGATTTCCTTATATATTTTAGATATTAGTGGATATATAGTTTGTAAGAGCTTTCTCCAGTGCTGTATGTTGTCTTTTCTCTCTGTTGATTATTTTCTTTGCTGTGCAGAAGCTCTTTAGTTTGGTGTGATTTCATTTGTTTGCTTTTGCTTATGTTGCCTATAACTTTTGTGGTCATCACCAAGAAATCATTGCCCAAGCCTTGTCATGAAGTTATCCCCCTGTTTATTCTAGTCATTTCAGAGTTTTAGGTCTTACATTTAAGGCTTCAATCAGTCTTCAATCCATTTTGAATTCATTTTTGTGTATGGATGAGATAAGAGTCTAATTTCATTCTTCTGTATTTGGATATTCAATTTTCCCAACACCATTTATTGAAGAGACAACCATTTCCCCATTGTGTGTTCCCCTTTGTTAAAAAAATGGATTGGCTAAACTTGTGGATTTATTTTTGGGCTCTCTATTCTGTTCCATTGATCTATGTGTTTGTTTTTATGTAAATACCATGCTACATGCTACTTTGGTTACTAAAGCTTTGTGGAATATCTTGAAGTCAAGTAGTGTGGTGCCTATGGCTTTGTTCTATTCCGCTCAAGATTGCATTCATCAGTGGGTGGTTGGGGTTGTAGCTCAGTGGTAGAGTGCTTGCCTAGCATGTGTGAGGCACTGAGTTTGATTCTCAGCATCTCATTAAATACATACAAACCCATCAATAATTTTTTAAAAAAGATTGCTTTTATCATTTCAGGTCTTTTTTGGTTCCATATGAATTTTAGGATAGTTTTTTCTATTTCTTTGAAGAATGTCACTGGTACAGGGCTAGGCATTGAATTGCTTTGGGTAGTAAAAACACTTTTATAATATTCTCCCCATTCATGAACAAGGGATATCTTTCTACTTAGTGTCATTTCCATTTCTTTCATTAATGTGTTAGTTTCCTTGGTTAATTTTTTAACTAAGTCATTTACTTTTTGTAGTTATTGTAAATAGGATTATTGTAAGTAGGATTATTTTCTTGATTTCTGAAATGCTGATTTTTATATGTTGATTTTATGTCCTCCTACTTTACTGAATTTGATTATTAATTCTAATATTTTTTGTGGCATCTTTAGGGTTTTCTATATATAAGATAATGTTGTATGTAAACAGGCACAGATTAACATCTTCTTTCCCAATTTGGATGCATTTTATTTCTTTTTGTTGCCTAACTGCTCTAGCTAGAATTCCAGTACTATTTTGAATGGAAGTGATAAGATGGGGTATATTTGTCTTTTTCCAGATATAAACAGCTTTCAAATTTTCCCTGTTGAGTATGATGTTAGCTGTAAATTTGTCATATATAGCTTTTATTGTATTGTTTTCTGAGGATTTTTAAAGAATGTCAAATTTTGTCAAGTGCTTTCTCTGTGTTAAGATCATATGATTTTTGTCTTTTATTAATGTGATGCATCACATTTTTTGATTTACATATGTCAAACCATGCTTATATTCCTGGGATGCAATTCATTTTGTTATGTTTTTATTAGTGCATTATAATTATATACAACAATGGGGTTCATTGTGATGAATTCAGCTTTCTAACATTTTGTTGAAGATTTTTGCATCTAAACATAGATACTGGCCTTCAGTTTTCTTTCTTTGTAATGTCTTTTCTGGCTTTGGAATCAGGGTGATGCTGGCTTTATAAAATAAGTTTGCAAACATTACATCCTCTTTAGTCATTTGGAATAGCTTGTACATTTGGTATTAGATCTTGGTTAAATGTTTGGTATATTTTTAACAATGAAAACATCTAGTCCTAGGCTTTTCTTTAATAACAGACTTTTTATTACCAATTCAATCTCCTTATTATTTGTGTGTTCATACTTTTTATTTCTTCATAATTCAATCTTTGGGGATTATGTGTGTCAAGGAATTTATCCATTTTTTCTGAGTTATCCAATTTGTTATAATAGTCTCTAGTGAGCCTTTTATTTCTGCTGTGTCAGTTGTAATGTCCCCTTTTCCATCCTTCTCTTTGAGGCTCCCTTCTTTTTCCTTGTTTTTTTTAACTGTTTGTAACTTTTATTTATCTTTTCAAAAAAGTGATAACCAACTCTTAAGTTTTGTTGATCTTTTCTATTTCTCTAGTTTCTATTTCATTAATTTCTGATTCTTATAATATCATTTCCTTCTTCACGCTGTTTAGGTTTAGCTTGCTCTTGTTTTTTTTTTTTTTTTTTGGTTCCTTAAGGTACAACATTATGTTGTTTATTTGATCTTTCTTCTTTGTTTATGTAGATACTTACAGCCGTAAACTTCATTCTTAGAACCACTATTCTGCATTCCATGAGTTTTAATATGTGATGTTTTTCATTATTGTTTGTCTAGAAAAAATTTTAAATTTCTATTTTCTTTACTGACCCATTGGCTATTCTGGGGGGTGTGCTTAATTTTTATGTATTCATGAATTTTCTGAAGTTCCTCATCTTATTGATTTTATGGGTTCATATCAAATGTTTTAACTTAGCACAACGATGTAATTTCAATCTTCTTTGTGGCCCATCTAGAGATTTTGGGCAGGTCAGGACCACTGAAATTGTGGCACTGGGATGCGTAAAACCTGGTGAAGCTGTGGTCTGCCTGTCACTGAGGGCTATCCAGATGCTGGGGCCACTGAAGTTGGCCTGGTGGTGGGTGATACAGACCAGAGATCAAGTCTGCATTGCAAACCTAAAGTTTAGGGTTGAGATGTGTCCAGAAGGTCAGTCTTTGGACACTGGCGTCATGAAAGCCTTCCTGGTGTTGGGTTTTACTACAACAAGGTTGGCAGTAGGGTAAAATGCAAAACCCTGTTCTTACTTCCCTCTCTTTCCATCAAGTGGTTGATATCTCTCTCTCAATGCTGTAAAACCTAGGATTTGAGAGGGATGATGTAGGTAATGTAAAACCTGTCCTTCCTGCCCTCTTCAATGTATCTTCTACTACTGTGCCAATCAGATTTCCTTAGCTTTTTTTTTTGTGTGTGTGTGTGTGAAGGTATTTTTGTGTGTGGATGTTTTAGATTAATGTTTCTGTTGGGGGTGGTCACAAGAGAGTTCTACTCTACTCTTGTTCCACCCCTCCCCTTCATAAATGTTTTATAGAAGGTATGGCAAGTGATAACAGATATAAATGAAAAACTTAGGGGATGGTTTTTAGATTTCAAAAGATAAAGAGCCTGTATGAAAAACAAGTCAATGGAAGATATAATTCAAATTTCAAGGGAATTTTGCTGCATGTTATATGGGGTCGCCATTAGAAAGGAAATTCCTAGTATATACATTTTGACTGCATACATGTGCTAGTTGAGGCTCTGATACTTGGCAATATCACTTGTTGATGTTTCCTGAATGTGGGCCTTTGAATTGAAAATCTAGCTCTCTCGTTTCTTAATGAGAGTTTGGACAAATAGTTGAACCTTTTTGATCCTCAGTTTTTCTTTATTTCATGGCTTGAACTTAGTTTTGACTATATCAGAGATTTATTGAGAAGATTAAAAAGCTGATATAAAAGCATCTATAGATGTTCAATGAATGTTTGCTTTCTTCATTTCCTGGCCTATTTATGCAAGAATATATGTTGAAATGGTCAGAAGAAATCATTGTGTCTAGTCCTGGTGAAAGGGCACATGGCTAGCTTGGATTTACACCTATCTAGACATATGATCTTGGACCAGTTGCCTCTTTGGGTTTCAGTTTCTCATTTTTCACACAAAAGTTGGACTAGAAGACCTGTGAGGTGATTTTTTTTTCTTTTTTTCTTTTTTTGGCTCCAACATTTTGGTCTTTTTGGTAGAGGCTGACATGAGAGGGCTTATTAAGGGAAGCTGAAATCACATAATTATACTTCAATCTTAACTCAGTTATTTAAAATCTCCAGGGCTACCATGATTTCTTCAATATTGTTTCCTTCAGTCATCATTCATTTCTATAATCCCATGGAACTTTATTCTCACCAGGTAACCTTTCCTGAAAGTAAAGCCTACCTTATAGTCATCATGTCTCTTGCTATCTCTGTCACTTTGTATTCTTTAAAAAAAAAAAATAGCAGAGGCTGGTGATGAATCTTGCTCTGTGTCTGACAGTGTGAGGAAGAGGAGAAGGTTCTTTATATACCTCCCCCAACAATGGCTAAGTGGCTTCAGAGCTCTCATCTCAGATTTTTATATGCTTTGTTTTCTCCCTTGAAGGTTCCTATCATCATGAGCATTCCCAAGAAAGTTTTTGTTGTAGATTTTTTTTTTAACGTGACCCAGGCAATTTTAGAAATGCACACTCTACTGCCAGTCCTGACTGCTAACATTTCCTGCTTGTCTTTAATCTTTCCTGATATGTGCCATTGACAGTTCCAGGTCTGCAGAGAAGTTCTGGTTCCCTTACTTGCTGAGCTTCGGTTACTCCAAAAGGTCTTCTGCTTTATCATATATAGATACAGATGATGGACCTCTGTTCTTGATGATTCCTATACTTTTCAAAGCACAAGGCTTGAATGACATTATTTGCAATGATAGCATTTTGAAATTTGAATAATTCAGTAAATGGGATAATACTGGAGCCTTCCTACTGTTATTAATCCAAAGGCTGCTCGGAAAGCTCTCTTCAGTTAAACTTGATATAAATAGAGCACTAAAGTGGTATTATGCATTTCTAAAGCATAGTGTTTTCTTTTAAGATTTTTTTCTGGGTAGGGAATACAAGAGAAATAGAAATTTAAAATAAGCTAAAATATTGCTCAGTGAAAAGTAAAATGGATTGTAATCATCAAGTAGATTGACTATCACATATTTTTGGGCAACAGTATCTTTTCAAGAAACTCTAGAATGTTTTCCTTTCAGATGATAATTGAGAAGCTAAGAAAAAATGATACCAGGTAAACTTGATAATTTTTATCTTATTTATTTTTTTTAACATTTGAGTCATCATTAGAAGGGATATCTTTTAGGTTGGAAGCATGTCTCTTTATGGAGTAGTGTTAGGCACTACAAATCTGCAGTGTGGAGAGAATATTTATTTAATGCTTTTTAATCCATAAAAATTAATGGAGATATCTATAAGTCTTTCTCAGGGAAAAAAAAAAGTACCTGGAAGATTGAGTATATTAGCAACAAAGAAGCTGTAGTCATGGTAATTTTTTTCTTTAAAAAAAAAGTCATGTGATAATGTACAAAAGGGAGAAAGATGTGAATTAAAATGTTTCAACAGACGAGCTTGTTCAGCCTGGAAGAGGCAAAGAGGAGGGAGCACAAGGCCCTACAATGTCTCCTTCTCTTGGGCAGCTGTGTCCCTGTCAGTTAGCCAACAGGCTTGCACTACCGAGTCCACTTCATGATTTGCATTGTGCTCTTACATTTGCTGCAAGAGCTAACAGCCTAGAAATTCCCAAATGAAGATTCACAACTTCTTCCAAATTGTTCCTTTCTATCCCATTTTGTGTGTGTCTCTTCCTTTCCTAGGAAATTCCTGATAAGCCTCATATATGTGCATGCTAGCATGCAAACTGTGTGCTATTTCAGTCCTCTTGGGCTGGGAGTCAAATGCTCTACTGCTTCCATACTAAATACTCCCCTGTCACTTCATTTAAGGCCAAGAGAAAGGTTTAATAGCTATTTTCTCATGCCTTGTGCCGCTGGGACTGAGATAATATAAGGGCAAATCAGATTCTCTGCTGAGTAAATCCTCTTATCCAAACAGGTTCTCTTCCCTTGACTCTTGAGTATGTGAGTTTATTCAGCAAGCCCAAGGCAGTAGTTATCCCAGCTTTCCAGGTGGTCAGGAAAAAAAGTGACTTCTGCTGACTTCTTTGAAGTGCAGTCCAATACTTTTGGCTAAATAGTTCTGGGTATAGTAAATCCTCCATTCTCTAACCTTTCCTCAAGATCCAGGACAGCAGTGGCTTTGGCCCTGTGAAGTTTATCCCATGTGGCCCTGATGCATTTTGATGCTGATATTTTCTGACGGCAAAGCACAAAAGGAGAAATAGAAAGTGACAGGTTAAACAGGAGACTTTTTCCCTCATGGCTTTCCTGCACATCCCTGCAGTTGAGAACGGGGTTGTTAATGCCCATCAACAGAGACCCAGAGCAGTGAAGGGTGCTAGGTTATGCCATTGTTAATGTGCTTGAGGATGCACAGGAAACCAAGGACAAGTCCAGGTTGAGGTCCTTTTGACACTTATCGTTAGTTAGTAGTGCAGAAATCACCCAAGAGGACCCCTTCTTTCATTATTACTAGAGAGATTAGGAAAAATAGTTTTAAGGAGGAATTAAAATACACAGTTATGTGAAATATTCTACCAGGCACAGAACTGCAAAACTGAACTCTAGAGAGTAAACCAAGAGTTGAGAATCTAACATGTTCTTTTTTCATTTCTCATGAGTTCTGAGAATTGGAAGGATCTTGGAAATAATTAGCCTGATCCCCTCTTTTATGTAAAGATGAGGAAACTGAGCCCACAGGGAGAAGGACTTACCAAGGGTTACACAATAACTGGCAGCAGAACTGTGGCAGGATGTTGGCAGAGTAGCCTTCTTGAGAAGGATGACTTCAAGGTGAGGATAATGAAGGCACACACTCTGAAACAGGGGTGTGGATGGAGGTAGGTGCTAGGGATCTGTGATACAGTGGCCCAACAGAGGCTGCTCTTGGACAAGCTATGTGTCTCCGAGGTGGGGCAGAAATGAACACAGCTCCTTGCTGTCGGGAAATTTCCCTGAACCTCAGAAGAGTTCTGCATTCTGTCCTGCTGCTTTTAATTTACAGTTAGTCTTGAATAAAGATCAAGCACCATCAGCAGGGGTGCAAGGCTCTCCACCATTAACCTGTCAGCTCTAATCAGTTCCAGTTCCTAGTCATGCTTCTCATTTTGGGGGAAAATAAAAGTGGAACCAAATGGGTGGCTGCCCATCTGAATGTGTACAGAACTAGTTGGAACCTTCAGCATCTCATTGAACGGAGTCTCAATATTCTCCTCTAAAAAATGAAGGGAGATGAGCGACACACTGTGTTCTTTGAAATGTTCCTTTTCCATTCACTGGGCTGCTGTGAGGAACTGTTAGGTGATGACTGCAGAATATACGCAAATTATAAGATGTTATTACCATCCCCCAAAATTTATTCATTTATGGGGTACTTCTCAGGACACATTTTAGGGGCTTGTTAGCATGATTTGTTACATTTTTCACCCAGAGAAGCAGAGGAATGGAGGGTTAAATTGGGGTTTCCCAGTTGAGAGCTGGAGAGGAACTGCAGGCTCTCAAAGACCTAGTGTAAGCTCTGTGTACTATCCTCTGACCATATGTCCTTGGTTTGCATTGGAACATTTTAATTTGTGTCATTTGGGAAAATAGATCAATGGTTGGGGCAGAATCAAAAGTTGTAGCCTGGATTAGAATTTCGGATGAAAAGTGACAAAAGACCTATTGTTTTTGCCAAGAGAAAATTCTTTACAAAGTCCCGTTTTTCTATTTTTGTGTTTTTGCTTATTAGAATTCCCATTTTCAAGCTTTATTAAAAAATTTGTCACTTCTTAACTAGACAAAAGAACTAGAGAATACAATTTATTTTTAAAATTACCTTTTGATTTTAAAATACTATGCACCCATGGATTTGCAAAGAAAATATATAAAAGAAACAAACACATTAATATTCAGAGATTAACAGCTGAAAATGCTTAGTTTATTTTTTTTTTTGTCTTTTTATATGGACTTGAAATTACATTTCTAACACCCACAAGGTATCTTTGTAGGGTCTCTTAAATATTTAAACCCACAAATATCCACAGGCTACATTAGGTGCTGCTCTCCTGGAGAGAAGACGCAACTTCCAGCAGAGCAGTATAGCACAGGTGCGTAGAGACTACACACGCATTAGAGAATGCAAAAGTCACCTGGGTGTCCAATAGAGTCAACACATGGTGGTGCCATACCATAGATGTAGGTTTTGGGGTCCCACAGTGGACACAATGGTAACTAAAGCTGGGAATAATAGCACTGCACTCTCTCAGGTAATAATAGCTCTCTGAGAACAGATGTAATTCACCCATATAGGGTCAATTTTGCCTAGTGACATAGTAGATACAGATCATTTTCTCAGGCAGGAAATTAAGAAATGGTCAGATTCTCTGATCAAAAAGAAATATTTTACCCATAATTCAATTTTTTTTGGTGTTTTAAAAAAGATGAAATTATGAGCATGTTCCAATACAATTTAAGGTGTTTGAAATATGTGTTTAACCAGTCCTTCAGTATTGTGTACTAAGCTAGTTTCACATATTTTGCTATTAAAATTATTGCTGAGATGAAAATACCTATATACAAATCTTTGTATAAAACTGATTATTTCCATTCCCTAGATTTACATTAAGGAAACAATGACTGGGTCTGAAATTTATAAAGCTTTTAAGACATCTTTGACAAGCTACTCTTTAGAAAAATAGACTAGAATTTGTATGAAACTATGCTCTTTTTAAATATCTGCTGATTTTATACTAAGAAAGTTCTGTATCTTTAAAAATTATGGGTTTTGTGACTGCTGATAAGTTTAGAAATGCTTATATGAAGTCTACTAATTGTTAAGTGGCTATTCTTGTTCTTTCTTATTTTTACTTTGGAAAGCTTACCTTTCACTTATTAAGGATATTTGAATATCATCCACTGTAAACTTTTTCAGTCTTTATTTACCTTTCTTTTGATACAAATTTTTATTTTTAGGTAGATAAATCTTCATATTCTTTTTTTATATGCTTATATCAACACTCCTGAGGTTCTTGGTACTACCGAGGGTATTTTTTTTTGTGTGTGTGGGAATTACACAGACTTTCCAAGTGTTGGAAATCAATATTTTTGTTTACAAATATGCATTGAAAAGTTTTTTTTTTTTTTTAGGATCTGGAACTTTTTACATAGTTTTAAGGCATTTTTAGTATATATTTTCATAGAAAGTTATCAATTTTATTGAGATGTAAGCATTTATGGGCACAGAATTGTACATACAATTTAAGTAGAAATATAGCATAGATTTTGACAGGATTCTTTTTTTCTTATATATTCTTTCCTTTAGCTATTTTTAACTTCTGTCTTTCTTACATTAAACTAGCCAGGAATTTTTTACTTTAATAATTCTAATTCTTTGAAAGATAAATAGAATCAAAACAATAGCTTCTAATTTTAATTTTCTGTTCACAATTCTTATTAATCTGTTTCCCTCTTTTTTTTAAATGGAAAAAGTCTCTACAATTACAAAAATAATTATAGAAGAATCTAGACAATGATAAGTGATGTTTTCCTCTCCTTCCCTGGATTACTGATATGCACATCTGAATACACAGGAAAATAATGCTTATGAGACAGGAAGAAACTGCCTCTGATTCTAGGCAGAACCCAGTCTGGCTTCCTGGTTTTACCCAGGGTGTGTTGACTTGTGTGGTAATGGAAGCATGTCTTCTAAGCTTTCTCTTATTCTTTAGGCAGTAAGAAAGGATAAGGTAAGAGGGCTGGAGAGTTTAGTCTCCTTCTGGCCAGGGCCCCCCTCTTGGTACTTTAGAATAGGGCAGAAGAGGTACTGTGGGCATTCTCAGTGGAATCTCATTCTCTTCCACTGGAGGAAGTGTGGTCTGGAATCCAAAAGAGGGCAAAAAATAATATCCAGCCAGGATCTTTGTTCCATACTCTTTATCATTTAGTACATGCCAAGCACTACATGAAGTCATTTTTAAGCCCCATAATAACTAATAAGACAACCAGTCAATTATTCTCATTTTGTATGGGAGGGATCAGTATGGTGACTTGTCCAAAGTCACACAGCCAGGATATAATCCAGTGATGTTGGACTGTAAAGCCCATGTTCTTAACCCTGATAGATCATGTCACAGCCTCTCAATGCTCTCCTGAATCCCTACAGCATACTCTTATTATTTCAGGGGGAGCTTTTGTGAGCCTGGGATCAACGATCCAAATGAATTTGTAGTTTCGTGACTCATTATGTCTATATTATTTCCCCTCAAAATTATATTCCCCTTTACCATGCTTTAGCATGGAAAACATTGCCTTGAAAATGACACTTGAACTGAATGTCCAAGCAGTGGGGACACTCCTCAGCATGCCAGTTCATTTAATCCCCCAAAGAGTAGAGGGTACGTAGAGGGGAGGTGGGAGAGTTGGGGGTGGCAGCTATTAGAAAAGATGAAATGGTACTGAGATGATGCCCCAACTAATCTGACCTTGTAACATATTTAGACACAGAAATGCTTGCTTTAAAACTCACAAAAATCTCATTTTAAAAAATTAATATCTTAGTGTTAAATGATTGGTCTACAAGCTTTATGCTCTTGAAGCGGTCTCCCTTGAGGTTTGCCTGGCTAAGTTTTTGCTTGAGAGAGAGAAAAGGAAATAAAAGTGGAGTTGTAACTGAATTGAATGTGATGTAAGGTGAACAGATCCAACAGTGAATCAGAGAAAATTTTGGTCAAGGGATTTCTCTTATCTCTAGCCCCTCTGGAAGTTCAAACTACACAGTAGGAGATACTGGCCAGGGGAATTCTATTTCACTCTGATCTGAGTCTTTATATCCATGCCAGCACTTACAGTCAGGGTCTCTTCTGAATACACACAGCTGTACATTTTTTTCAAGCACACAGAAGTTGTTCTGAACCTGTTAGCTAATCGTGCCTGTTGATTTATGACATTCACACATGCTTTAAAAAAATACAAATTTTAAAATCCAGATACTAAAAAGTAAAAGCCACCTAGAAAAGACAAGACCTGTTTTCATGAGAGTTTTTACACAAAGCTCCATTCACTCTGTCTTGGCTGGAACAGGATATCACTGATAAGGCTGTTGGTGAGTGCCCAGGAAGAGAGGAAAGAGGAGAAAGAGCAGGCAGGAAATATTCTTTGGTATCTGGCAATAAAGAAGAAAGTCTATTTCTATACTTACAATCACAGTTGGGGTGGCAGCCAGCACGCAATAGAGCACCAGAGGGGTGATGAAGCTCTCTTCCTCTGTCCCTGGGTAAGGCTTCATTAAGTCTCCATCCTGACAGAAGAATCCTTGAATATGCACCTGAAAAGTGTCAGTGCATTCGAAGTAGTAGGCAAGCAGCACTGTCCCAGCCATGATGACAAGCTGAAAATACAGCATGGCCACACAGAGACATTAGCAGGGCTTCGGAGCAGCACGCATCCCTTAGAGCACACTCCCTCCATCACCCGGCGGCTCTCCTGGTTTTGGTATTGGCAAGTGTGTGCGTGCCTGGCTCAGCGTGCTCTGGGAGTGTGTGCTTTCTTGTCTGCCTGGTAACATCTGTTGTAGAAACCTTCCAGCAAATAATACACAGCTCCCATCTGAAAGGCAGGCCACAGCCAGGCTTGTGAAGATGCCCAGCTTCTGCTGCTACACTCTCTCAGTGTGCATGGGAACCAAGGCAATGTTTCCACTCAGGACCGAGTTAAGAGTTAAAGGGCATGGAGTCAATAGCAAGATGCAGATGCGAGATCTGTTCATCAGAAATTTCATAACAGGCTAGAGGTAGACTTACCTTATAAAACATTAAAGGCAGATAAATAAGGAATGAATGAGTGAGTGAATGAACAGAAAAGGAAAGTTTAAGGCCTAGAAAGGTAAAGAAAAAAATTTCAGAATCATCTCCTAAATTATGAGCAGCTGTTCAATATCAGTCATAACTTTTAATCATTTTCAAAACAGTTTTGCTTTTATTCCAAAATGCTTTTGACCAGGAACCAAAAATATACCTGATCATATTTAAATGTCTTTCCTAAGGTTTAGGCACACTTATCCTTTAATTTTGATACTAATTGCCTAGAAAGTCACTGAAGTTTGGCTATAGATTTTAACAGGTATGTGGAATTGAAGGCATAGGGAAATGCAGCCTTTTTTACCTCCTCATCTGTATTTGGAAAACACCAGAATGTCAAGAAAGAGACAAAGGCAGATAGAAAACAAGTCTTTGAGGTTATAAAATTGTAGAACCTTAAGCCAAAAGGGATCTTGGAATTCTTCCAGTCTAACACCTTCATTTCATAGATGAGAAAACTGACCACGGGTGGCTTATCCAGCAAGTACATTATTCATGTGCTCAGATGGAAAAAATATATTCTTAAATGTCAATGTGTTTAAAGGTATCAAAATAATCATTATGAGAAAAATATAATATAACATGGTAGGACATCTTTCTTTTTCCATCTCTGGTATCAGGAATTGAACCCAGGGGTAGTCTACCACTAAGCTACACCCCAAACCCTTTTATTTTGAGACAGAGTCTTACTAAGTTGCCTGCTAAGGCTGGCCTTGAACTTGCCATCCTTCTGCTTCCCAAGGGAGGACTTCTTTATTTGGAAGTATTCATAGGACAGTGAGGGGGAAACTATCATCTTTTCAGGGTTCTGGATGTCCAAAGTTAGTCATTCCAGGGCTGGAAAAATAAACCAAAGTTACACAGATAAAATATAGTAAAACAGGGCTCAAAATCCATATTTCCTGATCTGTTAACAAAAACCTGGATTACAAGAGCTTTTTGCAGAATCTGGTGTTAATGCATTGGTGGAGACAGCCATTGTCAGGCAAATGTCCTAGTGTAAACAGCACCAGGAACACTGCAACTGGCTTTTGTGGAATCATGTAGTTTTGAGGAATTCCTTGCATAGATTCTGTCATAACCATATAAGGACTTTTCCTTCATGGCCTTCTGGTTCCATTTTGTTAATTTGATGTGACTCCATTTTGATCCTGACACCTTGCATAGGGACTAGACAAAAATAATCTGAGTCATTGATAATCCAAAACGGATTCAGGGAAGGAGAGCAATGCTAAAATTGTTTTTATTTCATTTTTTTGTTTCAAGATAGAAAATTGAGAAATACACATAAGCTAACACTTCTTTTAAAACTTCTACTTTGTCTAACCACTTTGGATGCACCTGGTCCTCTAAAATATGTATATCCAGAATCATGTGTACCTGTTAGTCACCAGCTCTCCAAAGCAAAGAGTTTATTTGTATCTGTTAAGCATTTTAGGCTGACACTCCCAATGACATAAAATTGATCTCACTGTTTCATGTGTCTGTTTCATATAGACCTTCTGGTTTGAGATGGATTTGAACTGGGCTTCAAAAGAATACAATGCTGTAATAATGTTGCAAAAAAACCCAAAAACCACTGTATTCTACACAAAAGGGTAGAGAGAGAGATGGGGAAGGCAAAGGAGGGCGATGCCATTGCAGAGAGGCACTGTTTGGCATTCATATCCATTTTCCAGTCCTTTCCTTCAGCCACAGCATTGAAGCAGAGTCTTACACTCTGCCCACTCTACATGTAGCCTCTACCTACTCCCGGGACAATATGATTCTACTTCATCATAGTATGAAGAATGCTCCCTGTTCCTCCAATTTTCTCCCTTTCTCTGTGCCTTTCCTATCTCCCACTGCAGGGTGGCTCAAGTACAAACTCCTAAGCATCTACAGAAAGGTCTTTGTTGTGGCTGCATCTCTTTCCACCACCTTTCTTTTTATTCCAGGTGGGCCACACATCACACTCTTCATTCACCATCCTTTGTGCATAACTTATTCCTGGATCTACAAGGATTATATTCTTCCAGTGAACCTTTTCACCCCCCCGCCCCAGTGGCTGGCTCCCCATCACAACTTCTGCCACTCCAATAATCTGTTTCTCCATGCCTGAAGTTGTTTATTGGTACCACATACAAATGTTCATCTATGCTGTTTCAAGTTATTTGTTTTCCTTATAGCAACAGGGAAGAGACTTGGATAACTGTTTCCTCTGACAGTTGCTCCAAACTGCCCTTGCCTCCAGCTAGCTTATAAAGTCAAAGCCCTAATGTTTCTATTTCTTTTGTGCATGGCTGGTCAATTGAATTGACCTGGTGGGAAGGAACCTAGCCAGCTAACATGAAGGTGTTGAGGTGAAATTACACTAGAATTTCAACAGTTCTGAGACTTTGCCCCTGCAGCTGCCTGTCTCCTGCACAGGGATGATCTAGGATTTTTGTGTCTTTTATTCATGTGGCTGGAAGCATATTTCCCTCTTCCATCAATCTTAGGTCCTGCCCAACCTCTACGTAGACATCTTCTATCAGAGAATTTGGGACAAAGAAGAAACCAAAACCAAAAATGGCATCTAGTATCTTCTATTGAGGAAATTTATTCAATTTCACAGGGTGCCTTTGTGCTACCACTTCCTTTTACTAAAAAGAAAAGGGAAGTAACATAAAGCAAAACCACAGCACACAAATCAAATAATATAAACTTAAACACAGACTTCTCTTAATGTTATTTTTGATTCTGGTGTATTTAACAACAGCATAATCAATGTCACATGACTAAATTTGAACTCTGTAGAACAAACTGATGGATTCATTCATTTCTCTGAATGCTGCTTCCAGAATTAAATCAATCAGTTGGTTACAACACAACCTCAGACGCTCAAAGGATAGGTGGGACCCCTTGCAGCTTATACAATAGCACTGACCCCCAACATGGATCAACTTGCTGTGCCTCTTCTTCTAAGCAGCCAGACACAGTTGTCAATCTCAAGCAATTTTCAAACTCCCGGGAGCCTCCCCAATAATGCCATTTAGTGATACAAAGGAGCAAAATTAGAACAATTCAGATCTTGGATTTCTAGTGCACCTTCCTATTAAATTATTTTGCAACGATATATTAAAATGGAGCTGACACATTTGCTGGCAGGACAGGAGATACACATTGATTCAGCTTCCAGGAGCGAAGAGGTCCACTGGCTGCACTGATGACTGTATAATTAGCTATCGGTGCTCTCCCTTTTCCCTCCCCGGCCTGGGTCATGATCCATCACTGTCTAGGTTTATGTCACTGTGCCAGCTGGCACACTTGCCATCTCTGCTTCACTCCCCAACCCCATTTAGGGATGCATGGAGGGAGGCCATAATGTTGGTGTCACGTAAGCAGATGGTGAGGCTGTGCCGGGCCGAGTACTGGTGGAAGGGTTGAAGATGTCAGTGTGACAGAAGCAATTATGGCTGTGAAGGGATAACGAGGTCTGGAGAGCTCACATATCAGGGACTTCCTCGATTTCACTTCCCAAGAATGAGATTCTAATATAAGAAAGTGCATTAAGTGCTGAACATTCCACCAGGATTGGGAAGGCTATGTCTGAAATCCAGCTTCTCCTGTTTGAGAGGGCAGTGTTTCTATGCAGGCCCTCTGCTGATTAGAGGAAATTAAATGTCACATAGTTGAGCAAGGGAATGTCAAGTTGAGAGCAACTGTGGACCTCAAATTTAAAGACTTGATACAGGCTGTGGGGAACAGGGTGATGGGGTAGACTCAGGTGTATGTGTGTGTGTGGCACAGAGATGTGAGATCTGGTAAGGGGCATAATTCAAACTGGAGAATTTCTTTAGGATAAACACTGATGAGTGGTATAGCTGATCATATGTTGGTTCTATGCCTAGTTCTTTAGGAACCTCCATACTGATTTCCACAGTAGTTGTACTAATTTACAATCCCAGGGTGGGAAATCTTCGAATAGCATGAATGAAAGTGTAAACCAGTGTAGTATGCTGGAGTGGAAGCTCATGATAAAACTGACAGCCTTCACTGGGGACTCTTAGAAATAAGTGTGAACCTTTGAGAGGATCCAAAATGATAGAGGCAAGAACTAAGGAGGAAGATGAAATGATGATATATTATGCCTGTGTCCTAGAAACTCTTCTAAGCATTTTACATAAACCATTCTTCATGGTCAGTATATTATTATTATTTTCATTTTACTTCTAAGAAAACAGGTACAGAAAAATTATATGAATTACATAAGGTCACCCAGCTCATGGGGGTGAACCTGGGATGATTACTATGAATATAATGTATCTTTCCACACAAATTCATGTGGCCTGGGGAAAACCAGATTACAAATTTGTTAGCATAACATTAAGCACTGAACTATGTGTTATATGCTTGGATGGTTTATTTAAATGCCTTCAAGGGTCAGTTTCCTCATCTGTACGAAGGTTAATAACTATTTCATAACAATGCAATGAGGCATATTTTCAGATTCTCATTTTGTTCCAAAAAGGGAGTTATATTAACTTCTGCCAACTAAAGTAAAGCAGAATAAATAAACAGTAGGAACAGAGGAAAATAAGTATGGTGACACACAGGAAGCATAATTTGGAATGTGTCTAATAGTCAATGCAGTAAGGAAAGGCTGGTCACATTTCACAGTATTTGTAGGAATAAAAAAAACAATCAATATGTAAGGTAAAGGGTGTGGCATGCTAACTAATGACTCCATGAATATTGATGGTGCTATTTAGCTGAGACCTCATCTCAACTCACTATAGGGTTAGTGTGCACTGGGCATGAGCTTAGTGGTATAAGCAAAATCCACAAAAATAATGCCCTGGACATTTTAATTCAGTCTAGGTTGAACTTGAGAGATAGCACAGTGAAAGTCTAAGAGCCTAGAATGGACAGTCTGGGCTGGAAATAAGCTCTATTGCTTCTTTAGTTTATTGTGAGGATTATGCATCAAGCACAGAGCAACACCTGACTTCTGGCACTACAGCATTTTCTGGAATTGATATGTCAGGGCTCCTACTTAGCTGTAGTTTCTTAGTCTGCAATTCACTGATGCCCAATAGTTCTGAAAACCTGAACTATCTTCTTTTAATTAGCTCTGGTTAAGAAAGACAGCCTCTTGTGAAATGGACCAATATGTATATTAGAATCCATCTCTTCTCCTTTAAGGAGGAAGAGAGGGGTGCCCTCAGACAAGGATGGATGGAGGGAATGAGATCAAGAATTCATACAACTAGCATTAATCAAATGCCTACTACACACAAACATTGGAAATATTCAGTTTTTAACACAACTGTTGAAACAGGCATGGTCTTTGGATTCAGATGGCTTTCCGTGGGAGGATAGACATCATAAAAATAAACCCAAAGAAATGATAAGGGCGATTCTCATTGACCACATAACCAGTATGTAACTTTAAATGTATTCTCTTATATGATACTTATATTATCCTGTGAGCTGCAGTGAGTTTCCCTTGTTTAAGAAAGAGGAAACTTATCCAAACTCGCAGAACTAATGAATGGTAGAGCCAGGATTTAAAGCTGGTACCATTCAATTACTATTTTATACGTAAAATCTTCAATAGCAAAATGAGATGATACACGTAAAATGCTGAGTTCTCTATTCTTGTGTATGTGATGCTGGGGATCAAACCCAGGGCCTTATGCTTTCGAGGCAAGCACTGTGCCAACTGAGTTATACGCCAGCCTGCTCTGTTCTTTTTTGCTTTTAATCTTTAAGTTACATTTAAAAAAAAAGCACTAGAGTTGGGCAAGAGTAGAGGCTGATACTGCCCATTCTTCTTTGTTCTCCTATCTATGATCTTTTTTCCAATTCCTTTAATTTTCCTTCTCTTCAGTCTGGTAAATAAATAGTGGTGCCCTACAAGGATCTGTCCTTACCCCACTTTGTCATTTTCTTTATGTGCCTTCCATTGGTATATTGGTTACCTTTCCCCTAATACGTCTCTATTCTCAGCTCCATGTTCTCTCTTGACCACCAATATGGTGGTGTTCCATAGACACTCAGCTATCACAAGTCTAAACTGGAGATTAGAATTTCTTCTCACAAGAGACAATTTTTCTTGTCTTCTATCTGGGAAAATTCAACCAACATCCTCTCAGTCACAACAGCTAGAAATCTCAGCCTCATCTTGGATTCCTCCTCCTTCCGACTCACGCCAGACCCAGTTAGTTGCCAAGTATTACTGACTGCAGTGCCTCCTTGTGTTTATCTCATGTAGTTGCTGCTGCCTTATCCAACCTCCACCCTGCCTCTAGAATCTAGCCTTACCACTCCCCCATTTACCCTGCTATCAAACAGTTACCATCCTACGTTGTAGCTATCATTACATCTTTATATTCCTTCAAATCTTCAGTGATTACCTTCTGTGGACTGAATGTTTGTGTTACTCCAAAATCCACAGGTTGAAGTCCAAGTCCCCAGTGTAATGGGGCCTTTGGGAAGGAAGGAGGTCAAGCAGGTAGGACCCTCATAAATGGGATTAGTATTTTTAGAAAAATAGACACAATAGATGGTATCCATTTCTCCCTCCCTCTCCCATGTAGGATTCAACAAGGACACTACCATTCACAAACCAACAAGAGGGCCCTCACCAGACCCTGAATCTGCTGGCTATCCTTGATCTTGGAGTTTCCAGCCTTAAGAACAATGAGAAAAAAAAAAAATGTTTGCGTTTAAGCCACTCAGTCTGCTGCAATTTGTTAGAGCAGCTTGAGATGAGACATAGCTGTTTCAGGTAAACCGAGAAAAGCTCTGAACACACTGGCCTTTACTTGTCCATACTTTTGGTAGAAGAAAGAAGCCTGCCCTCTATTTAGAGTCTAAGCTAGAGTCCAGTGCCCTTCACTCTGAGACCCTGAGCTGACTACCAGAGCCTTGCTCAGTCCATAGAAAAAACACACACTCTCTCTCTCTCTCTCTGGGATTTCTACACTTTCCTACCTGGCTATCCCTTACAGAACAAATGCAAACACCACATCCTTGTCTGTAGTTAGGCAGTTCATTCCTACCGAACCCTGTTGATTGTTTATGGTGGATTATATGGAGAAATGTAGAGTATATGACAATACTACCAGATAGATTTACAATTCTAACAAAGAAGGGATAAATGTTGGGTGTAAGTTAAATTTTTCTCTTTGATCTTCTGCTTTTAAGAATGCTTTTATAATTTGATCACGTAGATGAATTCATACAAAGGATGCTAACTGTATAGTGACACCAAAATGGCGGGCATAACTAATATAAGAGAAGGTAGAATGGAAATTCAAAATGATTATGACACTGGGGAATATTCCTTAGGGATACATGCAAAGCCATAAACAAGGCTCTTGTAGTCAATAATTCAGGGCCTAAGAGAGTGAGGGCGTTAGGCCTCTGGCCTGAGATGTCCATGGGCTCTTCCCCAGGGCCGCCTCAGAGGAGAGAAAGGGCAGAGCTCGGTACACACTGCATGCCTGAGGAAGCGAAAGGACGGAGAATGGGAAAATAAAGTCCCAGGTGATTTCATGTGCATTTTAAATACTTATTGGAGGTAGGTGAAGAAGAGTGGGAACGGATGGAAGTAATCCCTCAATCTCTGTGGTCTGAACTCCTGCTGCATTGTTTTGGGTGCTGACCTGAGGTGTCTCCGCAAACAACTGCTGTGACAAGTTTTCAGTGCTATAACACAATTGGTTAGTTGTTATAATCAGACAGATGATGGATGGATGAGTGCATGGGAGGAAGGATGGACAGATATTACAATGACATCAGGAAGAGAATGTCAGCTCATACATGATGGGAGACAGAAAGGGCATGTCAGCAATGACACTCGAGCTGGTTGTCATAGTGAAATGGAAATTTTTGGTCTCCAGAGCTGAAAGATGCAGGCTCAGTACCAGGTGGACAATTTACCACCTGTGCAGTTTTTAGGCAATGCACAAAATCTTTCTAGATCAGTTTCTTAATATATAAAATGTATACAATTAGAATCAGATGTGAATTTAAGTTCATAAATTAAAGGAAATCTCAATAATATAAGCATGAATACCTCCCAAATCTATTTTTTGGCTGCTTAAACCTTATACCGGCCAGAGGTTGTTTTTGTGTGTGAATTTACTCACTTAGCATACATATTTGTGTGATGTTTCACCTTTTGCAAATGATTTCTTTTAGCCCTTGACTTGCTAAGAAAGGGTAATTCCTGATCATCTTCTGCCCCCCCCCCCAACAGAAGTAGTAAAATCTTTCTGGGAAAACTAATGTAAAAGGAGTTCTATAAAAACCAACTGACTGATCAGAAAAGCCACAAAATTTAAGATATTACCGGGTACATCAATATGCAAATCCTGTGGGGTGACAAGGCCCTGTCTGCTCAACCTTTCAGAGATGAGAGAATTAGAGATACACTCTGTGGTCACCAACAGCACTAGAAGATATTTCTAAGGGCACTGACCTTGTCCTTAGGCAGGACACTACATGTTCATCCTTCATATTTACTCAAAGGAGGACCAAGAAATGAGAGGGAGCAGAATTTGGAGATAAAGGCCTGACTTTGGTCTTTCACTGACTTTGTAATTCTAGGCCCATGAATTTAGCTTCTCTGATCCTTTGACCCACCTGGGAGGAAACATCTGAGCGGCCATGAAATCATGTGGGAAGTGGAATTACAGAAGAAGTCTTGAAGGAACCCTTCGCAGATGGTAAAACATCACACAAATATGTACACTAAATGAGTAAATTCACAAAAACATCTGGCCAATAAGAACTAGATTGGGGGAGGCATTCATATTTATATGAGTGGGATTTCCTTTAATTTGTGAACTTACTTATTTAGACTCACATCCTATCTTAATTCTCCCCCAAGTCCAAAGATGGTAAACTGATGCCTAGGAGAGGTCAAATCAAGATTAATAGGGGTTGGGGCTGTGGCTCAGTGGTTGAGCACTTGCCTAGTATGTGCGAGGCATTGGGTTCGATCCTCAGCACCATATAAAAAATAAACATAATAATAAAGATATTGTGCCCACCTATAAATAAAAAAAAGATTAATACTAACTCTTACTTCTGTTTTATTGTAGCAGGCAGAATTCTAAGCTGACCTGACATTTCTGCCCGTTGGTATATATTCTGTGGTCCCTATCTTCAGATGTGGTGGGGATTTAGTAATATAATAGGATATCATTATCCTGATTATGCTGCAATATATAGCAAAGGCAAAAGGATTGTGATCATGTAATTAACTCCCATAATCAGTTATTTAGATCAGGCCCACCTTTTTTTATTCAATCTGTTGAGACAGTTAAACAAAGGAAGCAGCACAGACATACTTGCAAGTATGAGAAACCAACTGCTATGATATGGCCAGAAAGGGTACACCTCTAGAAGCTGAATTCTGCCTGGGAAGAGGACTCTGAGGCTGTGGTGTGGTTGCAACCCTAGATGACATGTTGGGTTTCATCTAAGACAATGCTGATTAGAGGACCCAGCTAACTTGACCCAAGACTCCTGACCCACGGAAACTGATAATAAATTCATGTAGTTTTAAGTGATTAAATATGCAACAATTTGTTTTACCAGAAAAGGAAAAGAATGTAAAGGGAAGAAACTCCCTGGTGATGTGTATGACCAGGTCAGGGGTTCCTCGAGTGGGGCAGAAGAATCTCAGATTTTGTGCTTCACTGAATCATCTTCATCAGCAGCAGGTCCTGGACTTACTCTCCTCTGCTAAGGCAGAGGTTCCTGAGTTTTGCAGTGCTGAAGTCTGCTTTTATTATTTTCTTCCTATACTTCCCAAACTATAAAAACCTAACATCTCTTTTTTTTGGGGGGGGGAATAATTAATTTGCTTTCTAATTTTAATTCATTAATTACCTTAATTATAAATGCAGAGATTTTGTCTGGTGTAAGATAAGCAGAATAACCAAACTGATGTGATTTTTAACCTGGCATCAAAGAAATCTGAAATTTTGATCATTCCTGTAAGCTGGACATGGATAAATATGCTCCTCATTTCTATTCAAGCATTTTGAAAGACAGGAAGTAGCTCACTGACCCCAGTAGTTGACATCATTTGAGATGTTCACCCAGACTGTGATTTTTCTTCTCTGAGAATTGCACATTTAAACCTATAGTCATGCTTGTATTGCAAGACAATTCCCTGGCTCAACATAGGTCCATGAGATTCTTCCAAGCATCAATTGCAAGGTTCTCAGAATATTCACTTGGGTCCAGGACATAAAAACCCAGGAGCCAACAGCTGCCTTTTGTGGCTACCTGAAAAGCTGTGAAAGCTAAAGGATAGTTGTTTTGCCATCTTTAAAATTTCCTTCTTTCATAATTGAAAATGGTTTTTAGTAAAAGAGATAGGGACTTCACCAGCAGGCATGGCCACCCTGTGAGCAAATCTGACAGAAAGGCACAAGCCCAGGCTTGTTGACATTGTGGCTTTTGAGTTCTTAATTGGTTTAACTTGCTGCCTAAATATGACTTCCAAGCTTCTCACATGTCCTAGCACAATATTTTGAGTCTTTTACCTCCGTTGAAGGACAAAGAGGACTTCATCATTACCACCTTTGGCCTGTTTGTACTGTAATATCTACATAGAAATTTTAATGTGGGACATTGCAAGTCCCAGCAAAGGTAACTGAAACATAAATTTAATATATTGATTAAATGGAGAAGTCCAACAGGTTTTGTTACTGGAATATTCTCAGGACATATGGGTATTCTGGAATTCCCAGAAGCATATTTTAGCATAAAGAGTCTTTTAAATTTATTCAATCATGAACCTTGCCCCACCTTTGCTTCCCATGGAACATCTATATCAACTTACAGAATAGTCATGAAACTCAGTTTGAAAAATGCAGACACAGCTTCTTGTTGGGAAGAAGGGAGAAAAGGAAAAGAATGAAATATAAATGTTTGGTTATATTGGGTGGGAGGGTTAACAACCTGCTTATATGTATCAAATAAGGAACTAAACTTCCTAAAGTCCTCTCCTGGGATGGCAATACCGTCTATCCTTCAACATTGAACTGGTGACCATAATCGTGGTTAAAAATGGAAATATTTTGATTTGCACCATTCTGGGGATCTCAGGTACAGATGCCATCTCAGTATAGGAACAGGTGCCCCTAATTCAGATTTTGGTACACCATGACCCATCTATTGTGCCAATCGGTATCAGAGAATGGGGCAAATAAGAGCAGCAACAATGGTATGTTTAGCACTGGACACTACCCCCTGGGACTTCTATGATGACAACTATCACTCCCTTTAGTAGCTTAAAAGCAACTGTGGTAAGGCCAACAGCAGAGCAGTGACTATTTGCTCATATTAGTCCCCACTTGCATATGTTTTGGAGTCTCACCACTCAAGCTCAGCATCACAGCCGCCATCTCAGAAAGTCTTAAGAATGTGTCTCCAAGGTTTATTTGGGCATGGCCTATGTGATCATAGCACTCAATGAAAGTGTTAAGTGGGTGCCTATAAACTCCTGAGTTTCTTCATATTATGTAAAACACAGTTGCCCTATTTTGAACTCAAAGCTGTTTGGAGCAATAGTCTCAAGAAAGAGAGGAGACTAATTCTGGGTGCAGTTTAAACATAGAGGAGAATGGCATGGTGTGGTGGAGGTCGGAAGAAGCAGGAGAGGAAATTAAGATGGATAGTGGCTGTGTCATCCATCAGGTGAGTGGGTGAGCAATGGAACACTAGGCTTGGATTCACTGTAAGGTAATTTCAAGTTGTTATCTTTGGACAGCTTTCTCAAAGGGAATGATACAAATTCTCCAAGCTGCTAGGATGCTTTATGAAGTTATAAGTTATTAATTTATCTCTTCCAACTAGTACAGTACAAAACTGAGATCACAGATTGGAGCTCTGAGAGTAGCTGCAATCCTTAATCATTCACACAGACATGATATTGCAAAATATTGAAACAAAGAAAAATGGTTTTTTTTTGAAAAGACAGTTAAATATTTGAAAATCTATCAACGATAATTGCATTCTGAAATGTATTGCCATTATTTAATTGCACATATTTTCTTGGCACTAAACTGCTAGCACTTCAGGAATTTATCTTTGAAACCCAAGCAGAAAGAATGGAACTTGGTGGTTGTTCAATAAATAGTGATAAACATATTTGGAGTGGATGCATTTCTTAAATGAGGCTCCAAAAGCAAAAGGCGCAAAGAGGAAAAATGGAAAGATCTGATTATATAAAAATTCAGTGCATTCTACTGAGTAACTCCTCAAGTCAACAGAACAATGACAGACTAGGAGAAATTATTTATAATATTCAAAGCATGGATATGATTAATACCAAGCATATGTGACAAATTGACAGAAACCAAATATATATATGAAAAGAAAAGGTTGGCAGTAACATAATTTGACTGAAGTACTGCATATGATGGAAAATTACATAATTTTTAACAATAATATTAGATTTTCATGAAACAATACATATAATTTACTAAATGCCAAATACTTTTCTAAGGGCTTTACATGTATTAATTCATTCAACTCTGCAAAGTGAATATTAATAATTCCATTTTCTATATAAGGAACATGAGGGTCAGAGTTTAAGTGATTAGCCTAAGGACACAGAATATGCAAATGAAGAAGCCAGAATGTAGTCTGGTTTAGATTAATCACTGTGCTCTATTGACCAAAGCTTAAAAGCATTAAGTGAAAAACACAAAGAAACAAAGATCTATAGTAGAATGATATTTAAATAAAAAAAAATGCTGAATACTCTTCAGGATATATACACAAGGACATAAGTACATTAGAGTCAGGATGATGAGGACAAATAATCAAATGACTGCACCACACACCAGGGAGTATAATTAATTTAACTAGGGAGCCCCAAAGACCAAGTACAAATAAGAGCCCAGTGAATGACTATTCAGCATCCTGCAGACTTAGAGTGTATCTGTGTTGAACAAAATGCTGCTTTGATAATTCACTCCAAATACTGCTTTCACAATTTGTGGTTGCAGCACATCCAAATTGTTGAAAGAGGAGCAGAAATGAGTAGAAAACGAGCATCATGCTGCATATTAATGCCTTCTTAATCATTTACTTAAAAAGCAAAACCTCAACATATCCGATTGCAGAGTCCACAACAATGGAATGAGTGTCTGCCCTCCACTGTCATTAACTGCAGATTCACTATGATCATTTTGCTCTCCCAAATAAAGGATGTCTTCATAGACTTGTGCATAGTTTTCAAAGAAGATCAGACACATGGAGGCTGATTCCATAACTTAACTATTGTGAACCATGTTTGATAAACATGGGTACGTGCACATCTCTAAAGAGTACTGACTAGAAAAAGACTGAAGGGTGGTGTAACTAGATTATAAGGTAGTTCAAGTTTTAATTTTTGACGAACCTCCATACTGATTTCCCTAGAGGTAGAACTAACAGTGGTATATATACACAGTGGAGTTTTGTTTAGCTGAAAGAACCAATTATGTTATTTGCAGGGAAATGGATGGAACTGGAGATCATCATATTAAGAAAAATAAGCCAGACTCAGAAACATAAGTGTTATATATTTTCTTTCTTATATGGTAACTAGAGGGGGAAAAAAAGAAGCAAAAAGGGAGGGGGTGTCTTATGAATGTGGAAGGAAGACTATCAGGGAAGAGGATCAGGAGGAGAGGACCAAGGGAGGACAAGGCTAGTGAAATCTATCAAATTACCTTATGCTTGTCAGAATATGCTACAATGAAACTCGCTATTCTATATAATTAATGTGTACAATAAAGAGATCAGAAGGACAAAAGATTTCTACTTAAATATTAAAATCACACTTTTCCCTTAATTAAAAAAAATGAGTTCTCATTATTTATAACATGAATTCTTTTCTTATCATGAGTTGTTAAATTAGGTATCTATTTAGAAAAAAAAGGCACTGGAAAAAGTGATTTTATGACTCCACATTAGAAAGAAAATGAAACTAACACTGAATATTCTGCATGCCACGTGGAAGAAAATGTTAAAGATTTCAGCTGAAAAAAAGAAAACGGGAAACAAGGTTGAGCTTCTAGGTTTGCCTTAAACAGCTGTAAACAGAAGTACTTAGGATACCATTCTAATTTCCCTGCCAAGAAGAAATGTGATTCTTTTTTTCTCCCTGTGCATTTCTAAGTTAATTGGAAATTAGGCAAATGAGGAGAAAAGGAAAAACATTCTCTTCAAATCAACCAGTTTGTTTTTCTTTCTAATTAAAACAGGTAAATCTCCACATTGCATGAGTTAGATGTTCTCATTTTCCTTTAAAAACTATTGGGCAAGGATTTTTCTCATTTCTCTCTAAAGGCACCATTAGGTTGCCTGCAAGATTGTGTCACTTGCAAACACATTAGAAGATTCCACATAAATGAACAGAGCAGGGCCTCAGTAATCTGCTGGTGGTTGTTGGCTCCTAGGTGCTCAGGTCTGCATCAGCTTCACCCTGGCTGCATGTACAGGAAGCCAGTTACCCAGGGGAAAGAAAGAAAGTAAACCCCTGAAAGGTGGCTAGTGTAACTGTGGAGTGGAATTTTTTACTTCAATTTATTTAGATTGAAATAGCCACACACGGCTGGTGTTTACATATAGGACAGACTATGATGGACTTGTACTAGCAGGGAGGTATCATGAACCAAGCATAAATTTGAATCTTTTTTTAGTATAAAATATTCGAATACATGCCTATATAAATAGGAAAGTAAGCTACTAGAATTTTACTCAGTAAAGGTTAATCATTGTTACCATTTGGTGCATATTTATTCCAGACATTTCATTTCTCTAAGTTTATAAGTACATACAATATAAATTATAAACATAAATCTATAGGTAGATTTTAAAGTCTATAAAGCAGAAGCACACTGACACATGCCGTTCTGTGGGTTTTCTCTTAACACATGGACCATCTTTATGTTGACACAGAGGAATATTTACAGCTACATGTGTTGGAACTTATGTGTTCCCTTCTTTCATAATCTCATCTTTGCCACTCCAGCCAAGGAGCCCTGATTAACACACAGGTATGTGCAGGGATCAAATTCATCTTTGGACAAATAAACCAATCAATAAGTGGGCAGTGGAACTGAATAGACACTTCACAGAAGAGGAAATATGATTGGTCAACAAATATAAGAAAAAATGTTCAACACCTGTAGCAATTAGAGAAATGCAAATTAAAACTACACTGAGATTTCATTTCACTCCAGTCAGAATAGCAATTATCAAGAATACAAGCAACAATAAATGTTGGCAAGGATGTGGGTGAACAGGCACACTCGTACATTACTGGTTCAAACACTCTGGAAAGTGGTGGATAGATTCCTCAGAAAACTTGGAAGGGAACCACCATGTGATCCAGTTATCCCACTTCTCAGTGTATACCCAAAAGACTTGAAGTCGGCATCCTATAGTGACACAGCCACATCAATGTTTATAGTAGCTTAATTCACAACAGCTAAGTTGTAGAACCAACCTAGGTGCCCTTCACAGTTGAATGGATAAAGAAGGTGCAGTACATATACATAATGGAATATTACTCATCCATAAAGAAAAATAAAATTATGGCATTTGCTCGTAAATAGATGGAACTGGAGACTGTCATGATTAATTAAATAAGCCCATGTCAAAAAACCAAAGGCCAAATGTTCTGCTATGTAGATGCTAATACATAATAAGCGGGGGGAGGTAGGGAAGAACAGAAATACTTTGGATTAGACAAAGGGGAAGGGAGGATAGGAATAGGAAAGACAGTAGAATGAATCAGATATTACTTGCCTGTGTTCATATATGAATACAGAATCAGTGTAACTGTACATCAGGTACAACCTCAAGAATCAGAAGTGATACTCTATGTATGTATAATATGTCAAAATACATTGTACTGTCATGTATAACTAAAAAACAATATTTCAAAAAATCTCTTTGGGATCACACTATGTTGCATGTATCAAGGTCCCTATCTCAGGATGAAGGAAGAGAAGTAGTTAAAAGAGGAGAGCTTTGGATGCCAGATGGAGTAAGTTAAATATATCTAAGGAAATAGAGTTTTGAGCAGGAAAGTAGAAAAGTCAGACTGTCATTGAAGAGGGTGACCCTTGCAGTAGTGTATGAGACTATGACAGACACCTGAGGCAAAGAAATCAGATTTGGAAGAAAGGTTTTATAACAGGTCAGTTATTAGGTACTCAGAATGCCTCTAGTATTTCTATGCGATCACATTTTCAGGGCAAGCTCACAAAAATCTCAAAATGAGTAGACATAAAATATGGTTTGAGATAGCTTAGTTTGTAACTCTTGTGAATATATAAAATAATTTCATTAAACTTTTATGGAGCATTTATTTACTATATGCCAAACATTAGGAAATCAGCAGTGAACAAAACAAGTCTCTATCCATGGGGGAGAGGTAGTAAAAGGAGATTCAGAGGCTAGGAGAAATAAGTTTAATTTGAAACATATAAATTTGGGGGGAGAGTGGGAGGTGGGATTCATTACAGGTACACAGAGCTGTGCAGGCAAGAGATACCCCGAAGTGAGAGGAGCTGGGGTCCTTGTTTTCTAATTATGATTACTATGATAGGGACATAGGGCAAGACAGAACTAGTCCCAATGTTCTTTGAGGTAGATTAGTGGGGGTTGTAGTGAAAGGGCAAGAAGAGAGAGCTCTTTCTGTGTTGTGCTGAGAAATTTAAAAAATAATAAACCTTAGGGTGCTAATGTAGGAATGTCACCATTTAAATATTTTGTGTGTGTGGTAGTGGGGATTGAACTAGGGCCTACTCATGCCAGGCAAGTGCTCTACTACTGAGTTACACCCCTGCATAAAGAATGATTATATGGTGAAATGTTTGCTACACTAATGGCAATCTCACACTAGACAGCATAGATGGGACCCTTACCCCAAAACTCTTTGGTGAACCTCTACTTTTGTACTAAGTGTGGAAAAAGATGTAGAGAAACACATTTGTCTCCAGAAAACATATCATCAAACTCAGCTTTGCTTATTGTCTAGCAAGTGACAAGAGGCCATGCAGCTTCAGACCTGTTTCTAGTTCTTTTAGATTCTAGGAGGTTCATCTTCCCTGTCTCCAGAGCAAAAGGGGCCAGATGTCCACTTTTAGTGCTCCTATGTTCAGTATCCTTATCCTGTACTATTTTATCACAAGCACCTAAAAAACTAAGAACTACACGATGTTTGGCTATCTTCATTATTCAAAATATGAAGAACTTCCATCTGCCCCATACCCTTTCACTGAGTTTCTAAAGAAGTGATCAAATTCAAGGAAAACAGTAGTTTGGAGTCAACAGAACGAGAAATGACAAAAGTTTGCTGTGTCACCATCCAGAATCATGAAAGGTTATAAAACTAATGATACTTCCGGGTGATCATTTTCCATGGGGTACTAAAAATAGGCGGTACTGATGGATTAGAATGGAGGCCACCCACAACTGATAATACAAGCAGGAGTACATTTTCAGATATATGACATTTGTTCTGAATTGGGACAGAATATTGGAGTTATTTTAAATACATGCCTGGATATGTATTTATCCTATGTTCACTAAAGTACCCGCAAGTTCCCGGGACAAGAAAACTCTGGTTCCAAAGTATCTTCTCCAGAGAAGAGACACACAAAAGACAATCTAGTATGGCATGTTGCCAGATGCTGACTCAATCAGTGATTTATCCTAATTATAGAGGAAGCTGGATGGCATTAGTGAAGAGAGTTACCTCTCACAGTGTTGGCATAGCATGATTGCTATGCAATTTAGAGCATTTAATAGAGCAAAGGTTTCTTAATTTATTTCACTTTTCCTCTTAGGTTAAGTTATCCTCCTGAGTACTATTTTGTCAGGAGGAGGTTATGCCTCCCTAACCATCTTAGAACCACCTTTCAATGTGAGTTTAGGCCTGGATAGAGGGTTGCTTTCTCCACCACCTTGTGTTTGGAAGGTCAACCTCATAAACCCAGAATAGCTTCACTGAGAGAAGCAGACACTGAGCCGATAGATCATTTTTGTTGTGCTCTAAATTGAAATACGATAAGAACAGGCATTAAGCTGCTTAGAAATCTGAATTAGAGGAACAATTGTTCTAATACACATGATAGGGCAAAGGCTCCCAGAGCCTGTAATCGCCCAATTCTGATGAAAACCTGTCACTCTGTGAATGTCCATGCTTGGTTGGAGGTTCTGCAAAGTAATTTAAGCCTCCTTTTCTTGCTTTCATCCTGTTGGATTGATTTTTGTTCCTTTTAAAAATGATCGTTCCACTTTGAAACCTTCTGATCGTGGCACAATGCATACTCTGCTATCATTGAGCACTTTAAATGACCTTTCATTCTGCCAGGGTTCTTCTGACCAAGCATACCTCATCCATGGAAGTTTATTCAATGAATTGTAAACTATTTTAGAAGACATATTTGGAGCATTTGATTTAGGCCAAGCATGTTGAGCTGAAAAGGTTCAGGACATTTTATTCCTAGCTGGTTAATAATCATTATCACAGATACCTTTGCATTTTTGACTGCTGTTTTTTGTTTGGTTGTTTTTTTTTTTTTTTTTTTTTTTTTTTTTTTTGCAATGCTAGGCAAGCACATGCTAGGCAAGTGCTCTACCACTGAGCAACACCTAGTCCTTGCTTTTGACACAATGGCCCCTAGAGTTTCGGGAACTCAGTGTGTGAAAGACCATTTCAATAGAGTCTTCAATAAATCCATGTAAGCAGCCATGGATGTCAGAACTGGCCTAAACAGAATATGTAGTATTCTGCTAGTCTGAGCCCCATATCTGACACCACACACCCTCTATGCTCTCCAGATGTAGATCCTAACAACTGTAAGTACTGCTGTGTGAGCTAACCTAGGCTTAGGTTACTCCTTTCCTGGGCACAGACTCCTTTATGTTCTATGAAGGAGGATAGGAATTCTAGGTCTTGGGAATCTGGAGAAACATTTGTAGCAGGATGTATTCAAGAGAAACTTATAGTCACTCAGCATGCTAGGCACACATGCCCTTGGTCTTGTCATTCCTCTCAGTAAGCACAAGTGACCGACTTTGACTCATGGCAGAGGCACTTGTGTATTCATACTTACTCTTGCTAAGAGAAGACACCTGGGTTAGCCCACAGGAGGTATGTGAAAGTCACATCAAGGTGAGCCAAGTCACGCTGGGTAACAGCAAACTTACCAGGTTGGGCATCACAGAAAATGGCTGGCCCACCCTCAGACCAATGAGTGAACTTGGAGAGTGACCTGTATGTTGCAAAACAACACGTCCTTGCGATATGCCCGAGTTTTGGAGTAGTTTGTTCTGCGATGATATTGTGACAACAATGGGCTCCAGATACAGCTGCTTTCCTTTTCTGTCAAGGGATCATCTAGTTCAGTCTTTGAGGAACCAGAGTCTGGATACAGAGAGCTTGGGTTCAAAATCCTGCTTCTGCCACTCACCAACTATAACCTGAGGAGGGTCACTTACATTCTTTCTACCTCAGTGACTTCATCTATAAAATGGAAACAAAAGTCTCTGCTCACAGGGGGCGCATGTGATGATTAAGCTAATTATTTCTGAAAAGCTAGAACAGCCCGGAGCATCTAATAAAGCGCTACCCAGGTGCTATTATCATTTGCTATTATGTGGATTTGCATTGTTGAAGAGAGGGCCAGTCAAGTGGTTTGTGTGTCCCAGGTCCTGCCTCTTCTGCCTTACTAGGAAATGCTAGGGAGTTTGGGTTCTTTTTCCAAGGACTTTTATTTTTATTTCACCTGTGACTACTGCTTCCTCAGGGTAGACAAGAAAATTTTAAAGTTGGTCTCAGTGTCTTCTCTCTTCTTATGAGTCCATCTGTGCTACATCTACAGATGTTTATTGAGATCTTTGTCATTTGAATGTGACTTTCTCCTAGATTCTAGTGTTTTAGCAAACTTTCCCTTATTTTTATGTTGTTTTTAAAATTTTGAAAGGGCTATAAGAGAGGCAGGTAAGGAGGCTTGTGCTCAAACAGCTATTTGACTGTAGTAACAAAGATATAGTTTCAAAAAATCTAGTACAACTTTATTTGGATTTTTTCATTTGTTTAGAAAAACTTGGCAGATTAATATTCTTTGCCCTTCTCTCTGTATTTTGAACCCGTGTCAACATGTAAAATCAGAAAGTGATTTGGGAAAATTCCTTGTTTTACATTCTATATTATTTCTCTGGATCATAGGATCACAGACCCTTGGAAATGGAAGGTACTTTAGAGATGATCAATCTTTCTTGTGATGGATGAGGAAACCAAGGCTCAGATAAGTTCAATGACTTGTTTGGAGTTCCAGAACAAGTCAGCAAAAGAACCTGGATAATAACAGAGTGCTCTCCCAAGCTCAATGGATTCTTATTTTTTAATTGTTCAATATTTAATATGCAAAAATCATATACATACTATGCACATTATATATATATATGTGTGTGTGTGTCTGTGAATATATATTATGTTAGACACACAATAAAATGCCTTAACACATCACCCACTTTTAGAAGTAGAACATCATTAATAATATAAAGACTTCTTGTAAATGTAGCTCTAATCTTAGCCTACTGGGTCCTGTTGCATTCCCAGCCTAACACATCTCCCAAAGAGGTCACCATTTTCCTGAATTTTATTTTTATTATTCCTTTGCACATTGTATGATTAGCTAAATTATATGTATTTTAAAATAAATACTGTACCATATCACATTCTCGTTGTTTAACTTAACATTATGTTCCAATATTTATCCACATTTCTGCATGTAACAGAAGTTTGTCATTTTCACTGTTTACCACGAAAGGGCTTTTTGGTTGATTTGATTTTTGGCTGTAAGGTAAAATGCTATGAATAATCTTCATCCTGTCAACTGAGGCATACATAAAGAATATAAAGTTTCTCAAGGGTAAGTGCTTCTGAGTGGATTTTCTGGATCACAGGATGAGATAACATGTTCAACTTTGTAAGATCACCAAATCGTTTTCAAAGTGTTTTTCCACTTTCTATCCTCATCGCAGAATTTGAAAATTCTCACTCCTCACAGGATCATATTGATGATGGGTCTTTCAACCTAGTGAATATTACTATCAAGTAGTCAGTAGTCTTAACATGCCCTTCCCTAATAATAGTAAGATTGAGCATCCTTTAATTCCACCCCCCGTCTCCCACCCCCCATATTGGGAATTGAAATCAGGGGAACTCAACCGTTGAGCCACATCCCCAGCCATTTTTACTTTTTATATTTTATTTAGAGACAGGGTCTCACTGAATTGCTTAGTGACTTGCTTTAGCTGAGGCTGGCTTTGAACTTGTGATTTTCCTGCCTTCGCCTCCCAAGCTGCTGGAATAAGATTGAGCATATTTTTCCATATTTGTTCACCCTGTATGTTTCCTCTTCTGTGAGATGCCTATTTATGTCCTTTTTTCTTGCAGTTTTCCATTTTTTTGTATTTTTCTTTTAGTTCATTTGAATTAGTATTTGATAAATTCTAGCACCAAGTTTTAAAATCAGATACATAGTGGCAAATAAATCTTCCCTGGTGTTTATTGACTTATCTTTTTACTTTCTTTATGGCATTTTTAAATGAATATAAATCCTTGGTTTTAATATTGTCTTCAGTATGGCTTTCACTACATCAAATTTGTATTTTATTGTATGTCATCACAGAAAAGAGATTATTTGCACAATCAAATTCCCATAATTTGAAGATAATCTAATATTCTAGTCAATCACATATCTGAAATGAAAGCCTGATTTTAAGTTTAAAAATTTGATAGAACTAAAAAGCAGAGACCCATGACTCTTGGGTCTGAGAGAATCTATTGCTCAAACACAGAGTGGGGGTGTTGTGAGGGGTGTAGGTGTAACTTCACTGAACAGCAGTGCCTACAGCACATCAATATCAGCTTGTGACTAAGTTACCTTGCTTGGATACCCTCTATTATTTTTCCACTTTGTGAATCTTAAACACCTTTATCTTCACTGCTTCTGAGCATATCTCAAACATTGAAAGCAAACAAAATAAAACACAAATATAAAACCTCCCTAAATTTTATTCCTGCCTTTGGCTATTGCCCACTATTTTCCTATGCCGTAAAGCTACTCAAGGGTTAACTTAATTTGCTCCCTCCACTTTTCTCAAATTGTTCTCATTAAAGTCATTAATGACCTCTTAACTGAGAAATGCATAAAGTACTTTTCAGTCCTCAGCTTATTTGATGTCTCTGCAGCATTTGACTCTTGTCATTGGAACCACTTTCTCTCTTGGTTATTTTCCTAATGTTATATCTCAAGTCTCTTTTGAGTCTCCTGTGCACACTTCAAATGGAGGTGCTTTCCAGGATTCTACCACTAGCTCTGTAGTCTTTTCCCACTGCTTGTGGGGGAGGAACTCAGGCACTCCCAGGATTTCAACTGCCTCTTACACACTGGAAATCTTTGTTTCTTACACAAACCGCTTTCCTAAGTTCTAAAACTTTCTATTGAGTTTCTCCAATGGCATGAACTACCACCTACACTTTGGTGATTCATGGATGACTCTAACCCAAACCTTTCTCTTTAACACCAGACCTTTATTTCTAAATTCCCCCAGATGTTTCTTAGGCTCCTCATACACAAGTTCTTTCAATCTGAATTGTAACATCACCTGCTTCCACCTCCTGGAAACTCTTGCAGCAGTACTACCTTCTCGGAAATTTCACCCCTCCATATGCAATTATTCAAGCCAGAAAATTGAAAGTCATCCTTGAGTTCTCCTCCTTTTTTTTTTAAATCTACTCCACATTTAACCAGATTCCACAACTGAGCAAATATTTTCCTATTATTCAAAGTCATTCTTCTTTATACCTGCTTCTCTCTTTTGTGTGGGGGGGTTGGTACTGGGGATTGAACTCAGGGGCACTCAACCACTGAGTCACGTCCCCAGCCTTATTTTGTATTTTATTTAGAGATAGAGTCTCACTGAGTTGCTCTGTGCCCCCCCATTGCTGAGACTGCTTTGAATTCACCATCCCCCTGCCTCATCCTGAGCTGCGGGGGTTATAGGCATGTGCCACTGCACCCGGCTTCTGCTTCTCTTTTATTCAGGACCTCATCAACTCTTTCTAGATCTAGCCTCTTAGCTAGATTCCTAACTTTAGGTCTTGGTCTGGTGCAGAAGAGTCCATTGCCATAATACCAAGCAGTAATTACTTGTTTGTATGACAGTCTTCACCACTAATCTCAAGGATGTGACAAGTTCTGTTTATCTTTGTAATACCAGCACTTCTAGCTCCTGGTACACAATGAGCGCTTAAATAATGTTTGTGGAATAGATTAATGTGCACAAATATTGCAGTGTCACTTCCACAAAAGCTGTGTTCTCCCTGGCTCTATCAACATTTCTGGAGTCCACAGAAAAACAATCATTCTGCTTTTCTCTAGGATGATCCATCTATATTTAGATTATCCTGTTCTGACATGATGCTGCTCTTAGATTAAGGCAGAAATAAACTGAAAAAAGTTAAGCGGAGAGCAATCAGACACTTGATATCATCTCAAAGATACAATGATTAAAGAAATGGGAATTATTTGTGTTAGGCAATGTGACTGAAAAAGAAAATCAATATTTGAGCAATCAGTATTGGGAACAAGCATTCTTTTTCAACAAAACACAATGCTGGTAGATTAGAGATGACAATTTTTTTTTTTTTTTTTTGCTGCTTCTCCCATTGAGAGGAGGAGTCTAATTCTCCTCTGCTGGAAGGTGTTTGCTTGAGCAATAGCATGGGATGAAAGAGACACGGTGAGATTACAAGGCTAGCTCAGAAAAATCCCTCCAGCTTCTTTGAGTGTCCCTTCCTGGTCTCCTATACTACAAATCTGGCTGGTCACCCTGCTGGGAGTCCAAGGTACATAAAGAAGCCATAGGTACTCTGTTGGCTCCAGCAGAACTCCTGGCTCACAGTCAGCTTCAATTGCCAATGACAAGCAAACCATGGTGGACACCTGGCCTGATAGGGCTTTCAGATAACTGCAGCCCCCACCAACATCTAACCATAATCACATAAAAAGATGTAAGCAAGATGTAACCAGAAAAACCCACTTTGGATTTCTGATCCACAAAATTGAGTGCAAACCATTTTCAAAAACCATTAAAATTGGGAGTTTCAAACTTCTAAAATGAGGTGGTTTGTTACTTAGCAACAGATAGTGGAAAGAAATATAAATGCTGGTTGACTGAGCTCTGAGCTTGCTCTTTTAAGTGAAGCCCCCAGCCCCCAATGACTGAGTAAGGCAATGGTAGCCAATGCCAAACACATTCTTGGAGTGTCCCCGTCAATGCTACACTAGATGAAATATGAAGGTCTAGCCATTTCTGTATAACTGGGGACTCCTTAAATGGGCAGTCTTTTCTCCATGAGTCCCAGATGCTCTTTTCTGTCTGTACCTTAGGCTGAGGTCTCCATTTGCCCAATTCTCCCTCCCTCTTACATCCTACATTCCACCAAAGATTTACATGAACTTTCTTTGGAGAATTGTTCAAAGATGCATAATGAGTTGCTTTGATAGGTGGCATGTTCTCTACTGCTAGGATAAATCAACCACAGTCCCAGCAATTATGTACCATAGAGGACATTAGAGGACATTCAAGTAATTCTTTAAAGCTTCTGCTTCCTGGAGAACACAACACAGACAACCATCTTGCATTACCTCAAAAACATTATAATGGTAAAGAGCAACTTTTGACTTGTTTTAACTTGCAAAACAAGCTCATCAATACTAATGTGACTACTGGTCCAAGTTACTAAGGGCATAAAGTCATTGTGGAAGTAAAACACAACAATTCACTTCATTATGGGCAACTTAGATACTTTGCCAGACTAGGACTGCAAATTAAAGAAGGGGATGAGTGGGCCAGAGGGAACACCAGGATGGTGATTTTGTCCCTGCCAGAACTCACAATGACAATAATGTCACAAAGATCCAATTGGCCCTGTAAGACAGTTGCTGATTGAAAAAAAAAGAAAAAGAAAAAGAAAAAAAAGCAACCTCAGCCCAAGCTCATTCATTTCTCAACCTTGTCATAAATCCTTACCGGAAATTGCTTAAGGATATGTGAACTAAGCAGAAAGGTCTAATAACAATTTCCAGTCATTTATGGAGTCCTGAGATTGCATCTTTTTGGGAAACATTCAAATCATATAATCACAGAAGCTAAATTTGTCTCCTGCTTCCTTAACAAAGTTCAAAGATGGTCATTTTTTTTAAGTGGGTTATGATAACCATGAAGAAAGAGAGTAAATGAGTAAGTATGTGGTGTGGACAATAGAGCAAGAGAGGTGTATGTGAGAGAGACAGACACACACTAATAATTAGTCCATCATCTTAAAATAGAAATTAAATCACCTACTGGCATTCTGTCCTTTAGTCTCACATTTATAGAAACATTTGCCCTTTCTCTGACAGTTGACATTCCCCTTCCTGGGGAAGAGAAGAATTCAGGAGAAGGGCAGGAGTCCTCTGTTCAAATATTTTAAGAATTAAGAGGAACGAAATACATTATAGCAAAAGTTGTTACAGCAGCCTGAGGGTGGAAATTGGCCCAATGTTTGGAAGCTGACCAGAAAAAGATTTGCATGAACTTTCTTTGGAGAATTGTTCAAAGATGCATAATGACTTGCTTTGAGAGGTGGCATGTTCTCCACTGCTAGGGTAAATCAACCGCAGTCCCAGCAATTATGTACCATAGAGGACATTAGAGGGGAATTCAAGTAATTCTTTAAAGCCTCTATACCAGAAATTTTAAAAGTACTGAAATGAAGAAACAGGAGGACAAACATGAAGGCATTTTGAGGGACTTTCCCCCTTACACGGAAATGTAAAGCAACAGGAATTTCATTACCATAATCAAACGTTAGTTCTGGTTCCTATTTTGTCAGGTATAAAGCTCAGCTGATACCTTTAAAATTGTTTTTCTGATAAAGCCAGCCAAGCATGAAATAACTTCAGAGCTGCTTTAGTAAAAGACTAATAGAGGAAATTACATTAATGAGAGGCTAATAAGTCAGACTAAGAGGTCCCTTTGAAGCATGTGTCTTTTTTGGAGGAGGCTGGTGAATGTGGTGCCTGTTCTAAGTGAGGGGGTCTGTGTTCTCATTTTTTAAGAAAAGTTTTTGGGAAATTTATCAGTAGGGGGCATTGGTGTTCTATCAGCAGGAGAATTCGACCAGGAAACTAAGTGCTCTTGCTAACTCTGAATAGTTTAAAATGATCAACAAGCCAAAGCAGATAGAAAACTGTTTTTCTTAGAAAGATCCACATAGAAATGTCATCTGCTCTAAGTGGAATTTTAGGAAATGGAAGTGCAGAGTGTACATATTTGGTTTTTTCAAGATAAATGAAAGATTCTAGGGGCCTTTAAAAAATTCTTTTTTTTTTTCTTTAAAGAGAGTAATATCATAACAGCTGCAGAGTCAGCATTTGCAGCTCTAGGAATTGAGAAGAGAGCTGATTTTGCATCCTGGTGAGCCAGCATCACTAATGCTTACAGCTCCTATTTAACTATAATGAGAATGAAATTTAACAGTTCTCTGTTAGAAACTTCTCCAATGCAACCTCTAGGCAAAGTCATCTAGTCACGAAAGGAATGGAGGAAAAAGGAAAATGGGTCACTCTGGGACTCACAGAATATGGGACAAAGAGCTGCATCGATTCCCCTGAATACACACACAGGCTTTGTATCCATCATGGAAAGATTATTAAACACCAATACAGTTGAGCTCAATTTCTCCCCACATCCATCACAACATAAAATGAGATGTAGATACATGTATCAATTATTATACTTTGTAGAAAAACTTGATATCCCAGATTTCTTGACCTCTACTCTCAAGAATATTTTAGTTTCACACCTTAGAATCTTGAGACTTAATGAAATCTGAGATTTTAAGGAATAGTTAAAAAGGAAGGATGTATTAAAATACATTATCACACACATTCCTAGGTTTTTTCTGATTCAAGTCTATTTGAAACATGAGAAGGCTAATTCCCACTTACATTTTTGCTTTTATTCATTTAATACACATCAAGGAAGCCCCTCATAAGTAAATCACAGACACAGATTAGGTACTTCCTTTTAAAGGTTGCCTTGATCTTTGAGACCATGTTTTGAACCTGGTGCAGGAGATATATGTATATATTTCAACTTGAGAGTTATACTGTAGGTATGAGGTGTCCCTCAAAAGCTCGTGAGACAATGCAAGAAAGTTTAGAGGTGAAATGATTGGATTATGACAATCTTAACCTAATCAGTGAATTAATCCTCTGATATGGATTAACTAGGTGGTGTGATTGGAAGAAGTAGGTCACTGGTGGTAAGCCTTTGAGGTTTATATTTTGTGCCCAGTGAGCACATCTACCATGATGTTCTGACTCACCTTGGGCACAGAGCAATGGAGTCAGGCTTCTATAGACTGAGACCTCTGAAACTGTGCACCAAATAAACTTTTCCTCCTCCAAAAATTGTTCTTGTTAGGTCTTTTGGTCACAGCAATGAAAAAGCTAACTAAAACATTGATATGTCTATAACACACATATACGTATATATATACACATATACAGATATCTCAACTTAATAAGCTCTTATTTATCTAAGATATAGAACTTTTACTAGCTTTTAAAGAAAAATACACTTGGAGATAATACTGTTGGAGAGAAGGTAAAACTCCAAGGACATGTACAAGTAGGAGCCAAGGTAATAAAAGAGAGGACTACCTGGCCCAGTATTTTTAATAAATTATTGAATTTGGAAATGGAGAGAGGAGAAGAAAGGACTGAAGGCAAGGAGATGGTTCTTTGGGTTGAGGTTGTCAATAAAATCTTTCTAGATAGCACACATTTTTGGACACTAGAATGTCTAAATATTAAATTTGAAATTATTTACAATATTGCAAGGTAAACTCACTCCCTGTGTCCCATGCTTTCTACAAACAACTGTCTTGTGGGTGGGTTTGCATATAGGTAAATAAGTGTAAAAAATTAAAAGCAAAACCCAAGTTCCACATTGTTGATGTTTCAAGGGAAACAATGAGAACGTGAACAACAGAGAAGCATAGAGAAATAACAAGTTTAACTGAATATAAACTGAATACACAAAATCAGGAGCATGAAGTCAGAGGAGACCATGAGAATGTAACCCCTCCCCTTTATGCCTACCTACACCCCAGCTGCCTGATTCACGCACTCAAGAATTCACAGAAACTTCAGGTGAGACTTTGGACAACTGCAGGTATGGAATAGAGGGTTCAGTCAATATTATTATGATTTTAAGGGGTCAAGTAGCCTTAGCCAACATTGCATTTACATGGTAGTGAAGCCCACAAAGGATTTCCAACCCACTTTTACATGGCATTTTGACTTCATTTCACCCTCCAATGCAAATTTGTTCTTGGGAAAATTAGTTCAGTTACTATATAACCTCAGTTTCTTTATTTATTTAAGGGAAAAAGATTATTTATTCAGTTTCTGAATAACTGAGGTCCTGAGATTCTGGTCTCCTGTCTTAGCCTGTTTTTGTTTGTTTGTTTGTTTGTTTTTTCTGCTATAACAGCTCTGGGAGAGAAGTCCAATATGAGCCTTCCATCTGTCATTACGTGGTAGAAGGCAACAGGGTGAGAGGAAGCAAAAGGTAGCCAGACTCACCCTTTTATAATCCCGTCCACGAAGCCCTCATGGTCTAATTGCCTCTTTAAAAAGTTCCACCTCTTAATCCTGTTACAGTGGCAATAAAAATTTGACATGATTTTTCAAGGGGACAAATATTCAAACCACAGCAACTCCCTCTGTGTCTGGTCATTCTGGCAGCACCAAGGGACAAGTTAAATCTCTATCACCATCATCCCTCCTGACGTGTTGTGCTTATGTTCTTTTTTCTTATTTTTGGTACTGAGAATTGAATCCAGGGGCACTCAACCACTGAGCCAAATCCCAGCCCCCCCCTTTTTTTTTGGTATTTTATTTAAAGCAGGGTCTCAGTGAGTTATTTAGTGCCTCTCTAAATTGCTGAGGCTGGCTTTGAACTTGCAATCCTCCTAGTCTCAGCCTCCTGAGCCACTGGGATTACAGGTGTGCGCCACTGTTCCTCACTTCATTTTCATTTTTTTTTAAAGCAATAATCCATTTTTTTCTACTTACTAAACAATTTTTCAAAAATGGCACTTTCGAAGGTAAATGAAGAATGGCCTAAAAGCAAATACCTACATGCAGTCTGATGTGCCTATATATAGAGAAACTCATTGTAGTAGTAAACAGTAGTAAGCACAGCCGTCTGCAGGTAAATAAAATACTGGAGTTGCAGTTGCATTTCAGTTCAGAAAAAAAATGTGGGCTTAATCTCATGTGATTTGAAAGCTACTTTAAGTCTATTTGCAAAGATTAGTCATATGTATGAGTAATACAGGTAGATTCTGAATGTTTCTATGAATGGGGGTCCACAGTGGTTGGATCAGGTGAGACAGCTGTTCAGTATAGGCTCAGACACAGCTGAGGTAAAATAAAACAATAGAAAGTAAATGAGGCAAAGGGAAGTCTTCAGGTCCTATGAACTGGGCATCTTCTCTACAACCACTTCATAAGATTTTGTACCTTTATACTCATTTTATTGATTGAGGAAACTGAGACCCACAAAGAAAAAATAACTTGCCAAAGATTTAGGATGATGTGATAATAAGGTTGAAATGCTGATAATAAGGCCAATCTCTCCAGGAGACTAGAGATGCAGCTCAGCAATCAGACAACTAAGCAAATAATTATAGGATGAAGACAGATACCTGAAACAGCCCTAAGAGTTCACAGAGCACAGACTTATATATAGTCCAGGGTCTGTTACTCATCAGATCTATGACCTCGGGCAAATTAGTTCAGTGACCTATTACTTCAGTTTCTTTATTTGTTTAAGGGGGAAAAATGGGAAAGAGATAAAATTATTTACTCAGCCTGAAGAAAACTTCCAACATGAACACTGTCAGGGGTGGTAAAATGTAGCCCTTTTATTTAAGCAGGGCACTACCCTTGGTAAGAACAGATTAGTTCAAGGCCACTGGTCCACTAGGAGAGTAGATAACCTGCATCCAGAAGTTCTTAGGGAGCCTCAGAGGCCTGCACAGAAAGCCTTTGCATAAAAAGTTGTTTACTTCCAAAGACATTTAAAAAAACAAAAACAAGCAAACAAAAAACAAGCAGCACCAAAAACTGGTCTTGTACAAATCAGTTCAACCTCCTATCACTAACTGTACTCAAACAAATATTTTGTTTGTATTCATGTGGCTACACTTAAGCCTCTTTTTCCCTATTGGTATGCTTCTGCAAACATAAAAATGCTAAAATGTGTATTTGTGTATGGTTTTTTTTTATTTGCCTTTCAAAGTATTATGCTTCAAAGATGATATTTTAACTGGGGCACATGTAGTGATGATCAAAAATAGAAAGTTTGAAGCACAAGGTTTACAAAGTAGAAAGGCGTAAGAAAGATAATGAGAGACATTCAGAACACTGAGAGTCATTATGGAATTGGAATATACCTGGCAATCACCCTGATGCTGCCTACAGTACAGGAAGGAAAATAACACTAAAATACAAGTGAATCCACAGTGAGCAAAGTCCAGGAAAACAAATGGGGTGACTGGATGGGCTCTGTTATTGTGGTGACAAAGGTGACTCTTCACCTTCTCAAAGGTAAGAACTGCCTGAATAATAAGCTGAAGAAAGTCTGGCTTTTGTAGTAACATTTTCAATGCAATTTAAAAAAAAAAAAAACGTGGAAGAAAAATGTCATTGCTATTGTTTTGAAATTGAAGCGAGTCTTGGTGAGATCAACATAATCAAAACCATAATAAAATATTTTTTTTAAATGTGGACTTTCCATCAAGGTTTATTTGTTGGTGGTTTTTTAATTTTTGTTTTTTTTTGGTTTGTTTGTTTTAAATACCCAGGAAAATAAAATTCTTGCAACAGAAAAATTCTGCTATATTGCTGTTTCACAGATAGAGCTTAACCTATTTGTGGGAAGAAAGAAACCAAAACTAAAAAAATATAACACCATTTGCACCTGGGAGATGTTGGGCCTCAAGAAAACCTCTGCCATCTTCCAACACATTTCTTTAGGGGGCACCATTTTCTGTCCTTTACTCCTTCTTTCCCTTCCTCCAGTGGTCATGTCAGTAAAAGGACAGGGCCTCTGTGGGCTGGAGGGAGGGAGGTAGTGGAAGTTTTTCTGAAGAAAGAGTTCTGGCTTCAGGACTGGACAGTCCAAATCTTTGCTCGGCTGCTACCTGGATGTGTGATCTTGGGCAAGTCACTTGATTACAACCAAGTCTCAGCAAACCAGGGACTTCCTAATGTGACTCAGGAAGAACCTCACTTGTGAAGAGTAACCACCTCCTGCTAAGGAAAACCTCTGGCCTCTGAAAGCTAGGTCTCTTCTCCACCTCTCCTTTTTTTTATTCAGCAGAATCAGAATTAAACACAAAAATCAGAGAATATATAAAAGGTACAGAATATACAGTGAAAATTTAGAACAAAGAGTGACTAATTGGGGGGAGGGGCTTCTTAGAAACACGTGTAAAAAAAAAAACATGTGGTATTTTTGTTTTGGTTTTGAATTGCTGGCCTTTGTGTTCTTGTAAGAGAGCCAGTAAATAGCACCCATGTCCACCCCCCTACAGTGTTCTGAATCCATTAAGAGAGAGAAGGGGTAAAAGATCAAGATTTTCCCTTGGTGCTTTCAGAGGCTGGGCCACCGGATGTGGCTCAGGTGGACCTCCTCCTGTGGAATCACACAGTTGGGTCACCTTACCCCCTCAATTATAGTGCTAAAAAACCACAGTCCTTCCCCACAGACAAAGAACAGACTAGTACCTGCTTCCTGTGGTCTCTCAAGATGAGGGAAAGAGGAAGAAGCTGGGCCACACGTACCCAGCTCTCTTTACAAACTTGCCTAGCATGTCACTTGTCCCATCCCAGGGCATAAACCATTGTAGGGAGGATATACTAAAGGGTTTATACCTTCAGTCTCTCTCTATAGGATCGGAAATACCAGGTGTGGGGAATGTACTTCTGTGAGCATCCATCATCTCAATTCACTTTTGTTCAGCAGAATGAATTGGATTTTACAATAATGAAATTTATTATAAGGAGCAGAACTCTGCATCGATATCCTTAGTGTTTAAACAGATTTCGGCATCCTAATGAAGACATCCTGGTTTTATTCTGGAATGGTCTGAAATGAGATCTATCTGGGTTTCCCTTGCCTTTCTTAAACCTTTTAATGCATTCAATTTCCAGAGATGACTGGATTGGTTCCAGGAGAAGGAGGGGAGATGACTGTACGCATCTGTAATGATCTCTGACAGTGTGACACGGAGCACTGATTTTTACAGCAGTCCTCAAAATTACAGTAATTAGAGAAAATATCCACATCTTTATAAACAGAGTGTTAACCGATTCAAAAGGAACTTAATGAGAACTTACAAGAGGAAGCACACTTTTCCACTGAGTATTAAACATTAATTAAAGTTAGAAGACACTAGTCAAATTGGCTCTCTCCAAGTCTGTCATTTGGCAAGGTGCAGAAAGCCTCTGGAGAGACTCTAGAATCTGCTGACTTTGCTGGCTATGGCCCTTCCAATGGGTTCTCTAAATTTATGGGTCAGTTTCAATGTTGAATTTTACTTCCTGCTAAAGACCTTGTTAAGATCTTATTTCAGAAATTCTGAGATAAATGCACAGCATTTTTGAATTAGACATTATAAGAAGTCATTTTAAAATGTCCTTTTCGTGATAAAGACAAGTAAAAGAAGCCCATATAAAGTATAGAATGATCCCAACTATGACAGAAAATACTGGAAGAAAATACATTAAATTATTAGAAATGGATTCCTCTAAAGGATTGAACATCAGGAGACATTTTCTTTTATGCTTTACCCACTTCTGTTTTATAAGTGAAAAAAAAAAATAAAGCCAGTTTTAATATGTCAAATGTTGCACATTCTCATGGAAGAGCTAATCAGTGTCCCCAAATCATCTGCATGGTACTTAGGAGAACAGATTTTTGTTTCTGTTTCAAAGACCTTGGGAAACTGACAAATTTGATTAAATGGAAAATAATGAACACAGCTAACATTTGAACCATGTACTGCACTTTTCTTTTTTGCCGAATGACTGCACATAATTTTTACTTTCAATATGAAATTATGCTTAGAAATAAACGTGTCACTATGGCTTTGATCCAATAACAAACCTCTGACCCAATCACAAATAAGAAACTTGTAGAATCAGAACTAGGGATTTCTTTATTCTGAGTTTAGAACTCACTGATTCTGACAGAGCAGGTCAGAGGAATGTCTGGCTTGTTCAGACAAATCTCCTTGGGGGCTATGGTTGAGAACACTTTATATTGATTCCCAGGTAAATCATAGAGTAACTTAGGATAGTCACTTCATTTGATTATTCCAGGTCACTTATTTTGTATTTCTCCCTTGTGAGTTTCCATGAACTCCCTATTATTCTTCTCCAATCAACTCACTCTTTCCAAAATTTTACTACCCTGACCAACTACTTTCTATTTCTACACTGAACTTACTATTTTACTCTCTTAGAATGTGATTGCCCATTTTCTGTCCAGCATTCATGGTTAGCTTGATCGGTTCTTCTTTTAAAATAATCTCATCTCCCTAATATAATCCCACTGGAATTCACTGTTCACTTCAACCTCTGTCCAGCTTTTCTTCTTTTGTGTTTAAATTTATTAAGACTTTATTCATTCTACTTCTTTCTTTTCTCCATGCTTAATTCCATTCATTTATAGCACTTTCTTGACTATATAGTGTTTTTTTTTTTTTTCAACACTATACTTCGAAGCATCCTATATTCTCCCCTGCCCTCTGAGGCAGGTATCACTACCACCAACAGATTAAGGAGTTGAAGAAACTAAGATCCAAATAAGGAAACTGAACCTAACTCCTTGATTTCACAATCCAGCATCTGTACCACTGAACTCCTACTGTACACCAGCTTAGGTGGCCTCTTTACCTGAGTTCTGGTCAGGTGGGCTCATGTTAGAACTCCAAGGGGAGCCTACCGTGAGCTTACAGGTGAGACCATTTGCAATGTTATTTTTCTCACTCCTAGATTGTCTTTGCCTGTTTTCCCCAATAGGCTAGGAACTCCTTCATGGGGCAGTGGGTGGAGGAGTCCTCACAGCACATAGCCAAGTGCCTCAAACATACTAGATACTCATTTTGAGTTTGTCAAATTGTCCCGAGTTGAAATAAAAGCAGCAACGAAATGGGAAAAGCTAGAGGCCTTCCAAATAACTGTGGACTCCTGTTTTTATCAGGTCAAAGGAAGAGTGCACAGGTTTGAAAGTGGTAATTGCTGTTGAACCTCAAAAAGAAATTATGTAGAGCTTCTGACCGAAAATTAGCTCTGAACTCTTTCTAGGGAAAATGTTACAGGAAAGTCTCAGCTCAGACCAGAGCACATATGGATTTATGGATGGCTCCTATGTGTCTGCATTTGAATTGGTTTCCAGGGGTACACTGCAGAATTAGGCAGACTCTAAATTAGCCCCAAGTCTAGCGGGGAGACAGCCTTACCACAAATAATAATAATGCAGAGGCTCATGTACAATTTCAGATGCACTTACAAGATACAGCTGTATCCCAGAGGAGGGTGTCTGGTAGGGAAAGACTTCACAGAATAGATAAAACTCCATCTCATCATAAACCAACATCATCAGGGGCAAGTCATTTGTTTTGGAGTTGGGCCTTTTTACACACTTAAAAAAACTGTTGGTAGCATTCCAGTTCTTAAGGCAGATGTAATACCCACACTTACTTAATGATAATTTTAAAAATACAAATGGAGCAGGTAGAAATCTTGCCTTTGAACAAGGGCGTTTAAAAAAATCCCATTTATTTTTTAAGTCAATTTAGATCTATTGTTGTGCTACACCATGTTGCACAACAGAAATATATTCTTGATGGTGATTTCTGAGGCTCCCTCACAGGATCTCAGTGCATTGAAGAAACCCTCAGGATGCTGTTCCACACCAGTGAGCTCTGCAGCTCTCAGGGTGCAGCTCACATTCCATGCCCCAGTGGCTCTGTCACTTCTGTGCCATATAGGCACAGGCATCTTTGCTGGGTTCAAGAGGCCCAGAGTCCAAGGTTCAGCCTCCTTTGGTGGTGCCCCATGTGGTCATCACCTTTGAGCTCCTTCCCCACCTCAGGAGATCTGCCACCCAGGGGGGGGGTATATGTCCTCATTAACTGAAAAGCCCACCCATTTTGTTCTTCTTTTCTAGTTTAGGCTTTAATTAAAGTCAAGTACCATGCTGTGAATGTTTGTGCCTCCCTGTCTCCAAAATTCAGATGTTGAAATCTTAGCTACCGAGAGAGATGGTATTAGGAGGTGATTTGGTTGTGGGGATGGAGCCCTCATGGAGGGGATGAGTGTCCTTGTAGCAGAGGCTCCAGAGAGACCCCTCCACCCCACAGTGAGAAGATGGTCATCCTTGAACCAAGAAACAGCCTCACCAGACACTGGCTCATTGGTCTTGGACTCCAGCCTCCAGAACTGTGAGGAATAAATTTCTGTTGTGTATAAACCACCCAGTCTATGATAATTTGTTGTAGCAGCCCAAATGGACTAAGACAAAAGAGAACTCAGTAACTTTGAGTAGTTTCAGCTGTTTTCCCTGGAATATATCCCTGTGATTGAAAAAGCACAGTGAGGCCCTGGCTACTTGCTGAGTGTGGAAGTGGAGTGGGGGAGGGGATAAACACATACACAATACACATGTGGGCACAAAATGATGTTTCAAAACATTGCTCTGCCACAGGAGCAAAAGGACTCCCAGGAAATTCTCCCGTTTCTCGTATAAGCAGCTGAGTGATCACGCCAGAGGGTAAGCTCAGGAACCTAGGTTATAGAGGTCAGCCTCAGCAACAGCGAGGTGCTAGGCAACTCAGTGAGACCCTGTCTCTAAATAAAATCCAAAACAGGGCTGGGGATGTGGCTCAGTGGCAGGTGCCCCTGAGTTCAATCCCTGTACCCCTTCTCCCAAGAAAAGATGAAAATAAACTCTGGGCACTTTGTTTCTATGGCAGGAACACTGAACTGGGAGTCAAGAGACATCAACTCTAGGTCTTAGTTCTCTCACTAAACTTTCTGTGTGATCTGAAACAAGTGACTTTAATCTATTTGGGCCTTAGTTTCCCCAGATATAAAACAAGTGGAATTGATGGGCTGATCCTAAAAGTTCTTCAATGTCCCAGCATTGGTAATTGGTTTGGCATAACAGAAGAGGATCTATCATGTTTGCATGCGCATAATAACCACCACAACATCATCTCAAGTATTTGACACTTTGAAGTTGTATTGTTTGGCTAGGCGGGTGCAGGGGACCGTGGGTAAATAATGCTAACTGGGTAGACGAAGCTTCAAGAGTGAACACAGGAGTGACAGGCATGCTGTGCCCAAAGAATCTCACTCCTCCCGACGGCTGCTGGCCCTTCTATTAACGTCACACTCAGCCATCTTCACATTGTGTTCCTTCTTTGTGTTTGACTGCAGGGTTTTTACAATTGGGATGAGAAGTTCTGGAAACCAGGGGTTCATGGGTGGTCGCTCCTTGAATGGCAGAGGTCTGGCAATTGTCTGGGAAAAGCGGTGTGGGGCTGGAAGGAGCCAATCAGCCCTGTGCCGCAGGGTGAGGCACAGCCCTCATTAAATCCATCTGCAGTGCTGTCTATTTTAGGGAAGGTACAGCATGAGCAATGACAATATTTCACTCCACAAATGGCCCATAAGAAACATTAAAGATGCCATGTGCTCTAATGTTATTAATGTAATGATTTTTTCCACTTGAGGAGGAACTGCTGGTAAAATTCATTCCTTAAGTGACTCTGAATGCCAGATTTCTGAGCAGGCATACATTGAGGCCCACCCTTTTCACCCCCAGGGTCTCCCCCATCTAGTCCAGAACCCCCAAAAGGTCCTCTGCAGCCACTCAAAAGAGCCCACAGTGCCATCTCCGAGTGAGACTGCCACCAGAATGTTCTCTTTATAAGAAGCCAAACACTCCATCAAAGATGCAATGACAGAAGTGTGAGCATCCGTAACTCCAGGTTCAGTGAGAAGGGAAATCAATCCAGTCACCAAAAGGAAGCTTTTAATTATGTCCCTCACCCTGAACAGAAATAAGTGCTTAAAATGTGATAGTAGAACATATCTCATTTTGGACATGAACCTAGAATCCTCCCTATTTTTCTGGCAGAATAGTTTTAACCATTGTTAGTGTATAACCACCAACAAAAGGGAAGACCTTCACCCCCGGATTTGTAGAGAAAATCCTATTTGCAGAATCCTTCCATTTGATTCAGCTGCTCACATTGTCAAATGCCAGAGGCAAGTAGAATCTTCTTATTTATTTCTCACAAAAGGTCTGCAAGGCAGGCCGCGAGGGTTTGCTATTTCATGTTAACAAGGTGAGGGAGATTTCCACACAGATACCAAACCACAGGTTACCAGGCATCATTAATAGAAGAAACGGGAGAGGAGTTGGGTGGTGCCAGGGGTGTGTGGGGAAGTGGACTTCATCTTGTCACACAACTTGTTGAAGAATTTTTTAAAAACACAGTTTGGAAATGACTTGTTTTCTACAACAAATAAGTACTAAGATTGGGCTATATATGCTAACAGTTATATATTTCATATACATATATTTATATGTAATTTAATTTATAGCAACATAACTTCATGACCAGGTGATTCATTTCTCATTAGAATTGTCAGTGCACCACATCTGGGGGCAGGGGGGCTTTAAATTATTTTAAAACACAGTGTCATTTTCCCAATCCATGTCTTCAATGTATTTCCTCATACTCTAAGATCACAAAGAAAAGAGTGTGTAGTCTTCTCCTGCTTCTGTGAGTTGGCATAGGCAATCCAGAGGCTTAAAGATCTAGTGCTTTGCTTAGTATTGTCATTATAGGTCCTTGTTCACTGTGGGTGAATCAGTGAAAAGATTTAATTTTCATTGGTGAGGGAAATTTTGCACAAATTCTGGAAATTCTACTATTTGGATGTTGGAATGGGCACTGTGCTGCACCAATCAACATTTTTCCATGCAAATTCCTAAGAGATTTGCCACCAGAAGCAGGCGTTCCCCATGTATGTCTTTCTGAGAAGAGCTCAAATATTTCAAAGGCAAAAATGTGCTTCCTCCTAGGATCATGGCTTTTCAGCCTTTGCTAGAAGTACAATATTCACAACCACCGTCTTACCCAGAGCTCCGATATTAGAAGCATGCTCAAGCAGAGTTGCCCACAAAAAGCAGTAGAGGTTTGAGGAAACCTAGGCTTCCTCCTGACTCCACCTTTTAACATCTATGAGACTCACGCTTAGTCCTCATACTCTGTTCTGCAGACTAGATCTCTTTCTCTAGCCTATTGGCAGAACAAGCCAAATCATACACAATTGCCCACATTCTCTGAGACACCCTATCTGTATATTATGGATCAGGGGCAAAGGAATGAAGAATGTATTTTAACTCACAGATCCCAGCTTTCAAAGGTTCATGTGGTAGGCATAGAGAGGTGGAGACAAGTGGGGGTTTTATTGTTTCTTTTGATGCAGCTAACAGTATATTCTTTACCAGAGCTGGAAGAAATCTACATAATACCGCATTAGGAGAAGAGCACACAAAAGTGTTTGTGTTACATTGGCTTTTCAAGGTAGAAATGAGCAAACAATCCCTCCATTCTTTTCAAAATCACAGCATTTGGATTTTGGCAAAATCCTCACTTGGTATATTGGTACACCCTCATTTACTATCAGGAATTCCCCTAGGATGTGCCAACCTGGGGGCAGAGCTGAGACACTTTATAATGGGATGTCAAACATACTGCGAGGCACCCCAATTTCTCAGGTGCTGCTTTAATTCTCAGGTTGCTGCAGGGCTGCCCCAGCCACTGCTAATTTCTCTGGGGATATGGTGTCACTACCTACAGAAGTCACACACTGCACTTCTGCTGAAGAAATTGCTTCACAGTTGCCATAGATGCTGCTGTGATGACTTGTTGATGTTGATTTTCTATGCAGTCTATTTCTAGAATGGCTAAAGATATTCTCATTACACAAAGGTTTTATCTATTTCCTTTCTCTCCTCATCCGTCTATTCCTGAGGAAAGGGCTTTGTATCCTCTCTTATCCAAATACTGTTGAGCATATTTGTGGATAAACAATAGATTGTCAGTAAATATCTATTCTTCTAAAGGGTTCACTTTGGGGGACAAAAGCACAGACTTTGGAATGAAGGAGCCTTCAATTTGGAGCCATGCTTTCTTATAGGTGATATGATTTAGGGTAAATTTCTTCAATCCTCTGAACTTCTTTTCCCTTTAAAGTTGGAAAATACCTACTTCACTAAATGATGTTTGTAGGAGAAAATGGCACATGATTAGCATGGCAGACATTAAGCTCTTAAAAAGGTAAAGTACCTATCTTTTCTCTCTGAAGAATGAAGTGCTGTAGTACTTGCAGTGGGGTGAGGTTGGCTTTGCTCCTCAAGTCCCCAGGATCGAGTGGTTCTGGTCATTCCACAGGGGCTGCTGGAAGGACTCTCCAAGGAGCAGCGTGGAGGTTCATGGGCCTTGGTCCACCATGCTTGTCTACTGACTACTGGGCTATACCTGGGCACTTCTCAAGGTGTTTCCATCAATACCAAGCAAAGGGAACAAACAGGTTAGGGGAAGTCTCAGTGTCAGAATGGGAGAAAGCTACTGTTAAGATATAAAACCGACCAACTGTAGAAGGTATGTTAACAAAATTGATGTTGAAGTATGTTATTCCCCTAGTCCACATCATTCATTCTTCCATCTTCTGGAATCATACTCCTAAATTCCTTTGGGAAAACACTTCTCTTCAGTTTTTGGCTATATAATTTGTGGAGGAATGGCTATATCCATATCTCCAGGGCAGAACCCTGAGTGGCTAAAGCCAATCACAATATCCAGTCTTCTGGCTGCAGTAATTGCTTTGGACATATGACTCAATGAGAGGCAATAAAATGTTTTCTGGGGAATAAGAGAAAAAGAATTGACTTTCTGTGGCACTACTACAAAAGAGTCTCTCTTCTTTATGGAATAGGGAATAGTAAGCTATAAGACCTGAACTACTACCATAAGGGGAATGCCTAGATATGTTGTATCACCAGATAAAATGTGAGAATTAAGAAAGAGAGTGAAGAGATTAGGAGTAGTGGTAAAGGGAGAAGGTTCTTAGTCAAAGTGTTTGAAGTACTTGGCTAAACCTGTAACTAAAGCCTGTATGTAAACATCTATAGTTTTCAGATATGTGAACCAATCAGTTTGATAATTTCCCTGATATTATTACTAATTATTATTACTAATTAATGTTTGCCGAACCGAGCCTTAATTTCCTCACCTGACAAAAGAAATTTAATAAAAAGTCTCCTTTATACTTTAGGTGATAATGAAATAATACATTTAAACCACTGTGCTCAAGTGGCATTTTTAACATAAGAATAATTAGGAGGTCATGCAGAGGGGCCACCTAGAAATCAGGGGCATTTTTGCCCTTCACTGAACATGTGACAATGTCTGGAGACACTTTTGGTGTAACTGGAGAAGAGCTGTTACTGGTATTTGATGAGTGGATGCCAGAGATGCTGTCATGCATCTTATGACACACAACACAGACCCCCTCCAGGGCCCCCAACAAAGAAATATCCAGTCCTAAATGTCCCTAGTGTCAAAGTTAAGGGATCCAGATAGAGAAGACACATTTGTGGATGTCAGTAGAGTACTCACATTACACCCTGAGCTTCATTATTTCTGCCAAACACTATGTGGAAATGAAGAAGGAAAAGTGGCACAGTGAGCAAGCACGTAAGACAGCAACATCAAGAGGCAAAAGAGACGGACTCCTTGTCCCTCCACCAGGGCTGAGAGAGTTCTATCTGCACCCTCTGGATTTCTGAGTAAATGAGGAAGATGAGAGCCCAACTGAGGAAAGGTAGAGATTAAGGAGCTCCATCAGTGCAAGCTTGTCTGCCAATTAGGGTTCACAGCAGACCTGCAACAAGAGGATGGGTTCTGTCCAGGTGGGCAAGAGCATGGCCCAGTCTCTGGATGGGAATGTTCCCTGCATCTTTAAGTGCAGTCCAATAATTGTCCTTTCACAAAGAGTAGAATATCTTAATTCACTAACCAGCTACTGACCTCTTTTACACTATACATTGCTTCATGCTCCTTAAACAACATGTACACCTCTCTGTGCTGAGAGATGGCCTCTCCTGGTGAGGCAACAGAATGGTGCTGGTTCAGTTAGACAGTCCCAGGTGTAACAGAGAGCAAAAAGGCAGAACAATGCTATAAATCATGATCTGGCCCTTTGTGACAATGATAATTATAAGGAAATGCTTCTAGATTTGGGCATTAAATGCTTGTTTTCTCATGAGACTTCTAGGCATCAAATAGCTACAGTGAACTCCCATTCATGATTTAAAGAAAAAAACTGAAGAAACTAGAGGTTGAGAGGACCTACCTCAACATGATAAAGGCTATATATGAAAAGCCAGAAGCCAACTTCACAGTGAATGAGGAAAAACTGAAAGCATTTCCTTTAAAATCGGGGACAAGACAAGGATGTCCACTCTCACCACTCTTGTTTAATATAGTGCTAGAAATTCTTGCCATAGCAATTAGGCAAGAGAAGGAAACAAAGGGATAAAAATAGGAAAGGAACAAGTCAATTCATCACTCTTTGCAGATGGTATGACCCTATACCTAGAAGATCCAAAGAACTCCAATAAAAGACTGTTAAGACTAATAAACAAATTTGGCAAAGCAGGTTATAAAATCAACATACAAAAATCAAAAGCCTTCCTATGTGCCAACAATGAAATTATTGAGAAAGAAACTAGGAAAATAATTCCAATTCACAATAGCCCTAAAAAATAGGCATAAATCTGACTAAGTAGATGAAAGATCTCTACAATGGAAATTATAGGACACTGAAGAAAGAAATTGAAGAAGACCTCAGATGAATAGATAAACTCTAGATAGGGCAGAGGGGTTGGAGGGGAAGGGAGGGGGCTTGGGTTATTAATGATGGTGGAATGTGATGATCATTATTATCCAAAGTACAGGTATGAAGACATGAATTGGTGTGAATATACTTTGTATACAACCAGAGATATGAAAAATTGTGTTCTATATGTGCAATAAGAATTGTAATGCATTCTGCTGTCATATATAAATTTTAAAAAATTGGAAAAAAAGAGGACCTCAGAAAATGGAAAGAACTCCTATGTTCATGAATTGGCAAAATTAATATTGTTAAAATGGCCAAACTACCAAAAGCAAAATACAAATTCAATGCAATCCCTATTAAAATACCAATGACTTTCTTCACAGAACTAGAAAAACAGTACTAAAATTCATTTGGAAGAATAAAAGACCCAGAATAGCCAAAGCAATTCTAAGCCAAAAAAGTAATTCTGGAGGCATCATAATACCTGACTTCAAATTGTACTACTGAGCTATAGTAACAAAAACTTCATGGCACTGGCTAAAAACAGATGCATAGATGAATGGTACAAAATAGAAGACACAGAGACAAGCCCACACATTTACAGTCATCTGATTCATGATAAAGTTGTTAAAAACATATATTAGAGAAAAGAAAACCTTTTTAACCAATGTTGCTAGGAAAACTGGTTATTCATGTGTAGAAGAACGAAACTAGACGCTTATCTCTCACCCTGCACAAAAATGGATCAAAGACCGAGAAATTAGGTCAGAAACTATGCATCTCCTAGAACAAAACCTAGGGTCAATATTCCAGCATATAGGTAAGCAACAACTTTCTCAATAGGATCCCTGTAGCTCAGGAAATAATGCCAAGAGTTAATAAAGGGGATAGCATTAAATTAAAAAGTTCCTGCACAACAAAGGAAACAATTAGAACTGTGAACAGCCAATCTACAGAATGGGAAAAAATCTTTGACAGCTGTTCTTCTGACAGATTAATATCTAGAATACACAAAGAACTAAAAAAAAAAAACTTACACCAAAAAATGAAATAACCAAACAAATTAACTAAACAGACACTTCTCAAAATCAGAGGTACAAATTGCCAACAAATATATGAAAAATGTTTTAACATCAGTAGCAATTAGGAAAATGTAAATAAAAACTACACTGAGATTTTTTTCTCATGCCAGTCAGAATGGCAGTCATCAAGAATACAAATAATATTGTGATGCTTCCTGCTTCACTGTTCTTATGAAGGACTGCCCTGGCTATTCTGGGTCTCTTATTTTTCCAAATGAATTTCATGATTGTTTTTTTCCTAGTTTTATGAAGAATGTCATTGGGATTTTTACAGAAATTGCATTAAACCTTTATAACAGTTTTAGTAGTACGGCCATTTTGACTATATTAATTTTGCCTATCCGAGCGCATGTAGATCTTTCCAACTTTTGAGGTCTTCTTCAATTTCTTTCTTTAATGTTCTGGAGTTTTCATTGTAGAGGTCTTTCACCTGTTTTGTTAGATTGATTCCCAAGTATTTTATTTTTTTGAGGCTACTGTGAATGGGGTAGTTTTTCTAATGTCTCTTTCAGTGGATATCATATCTTATGTATATAAATCCATTTGACTGATGGGTATTGATTTTATATCCTGCTACTTTGCTGAATTAATGTATTAGTTCTAGAAGTTTTGTGGTGGAATTTTTGGATCTTCTAAATATACAATCATGTCATCAGCAAGTAGTAATAGTTCTTCTTTTTCTATATGTATCCCTTTAATTTCTTTCTTCTGTATGATTACTCTAGCTTAAGTTTCAAAGACTACATTGAATAGAAGTGGTGAAAGATGACATCCCTATCTTGTTCTAGTTTTTAGAGGGAACGCAGGAGGCATCACAATACCTTAAACTACATTACAGAGCAATAGTAACAAAAACATCATGTTTTTGGTACCAAAATAGACTTGTAGACCAATGGTACAAAACATAAGACAAAGACACAAACCCACATAAATATGGTTATCTCATATTAGAAAAAGGTGCCAAAAACATACATTGGAGAAAAGATAGCGTATTCAACAAATGCTGCTGGGAAAACCGGAAATCCATACATAGTAGAATGAAATTGAACTTCTATCTCTTATCCTGCACAAAAATCAGTTGAAAGTGGATCAAAGAAATAGACACTAGAACAGAAACCCTGTGCCTAATAGAAGAAAAATGTTCATCATCTCTAGCAATTAGAGAAATGCACATCAAAACTACTCTTCAGATTTCATCTCTATCCAGTCAGAATGGCAATTATCAAGAATATAAGCAATAATAAGTGTTGGCAAGGATGTAGGAAAAAAGGTGCATTGTTGGTAGGACTGCAAATTGGTGCAACCACCATGGAAAGCAGTATGGAGATTCCTCAGAAAACCTGGAATGGATCCACCGTCTGACCCTGCTATCTCACTCGTCAGTTTATACCCAATGGACTTAAAAACAACATACTATGGTGATGCAGCCACATCAATGTTTATAACAGCTCAATCCACAATCGCAGATAAAGGGCATCTAGGTTAGTTGCTTAGGGATAAAGAAAATGTGGTACATGTACACAATGGAATATAACTCAGCCTGTAAGAAGAATGAATTTATGGCATTTGCAGATAAATGGAGGGAACTAGAGAATATCATGCTAAGTGAAATAAGCCAGTCCCCAAAACCCAAAAGCCAAATGTTTTCTCTGATAATTGGATGCTGACATGATCCATAGTGGGGTGGGGTGGGGTGATAGTGAAGAATGAAGGAAATTTGGTTTGTGTAGAAAGGAGTGAGGGGAGGGGTGGAGTTGTGGGGATGAGAAGGACAGTAGAAGGAGACAGAAATTATTACCCTATAGATACATGTATGATTACACTACTGAAGTGACTCTGGACCATGTACAGCCAGAGGAATCAGAAGATGTGCTCCATTTGTGTACTATATGTCAAAATTCATTTCTACTGTAAAATTAATTAATTAATTAATTTAAAAACAGAGAACAGTAAGGAGGAGAAGAACCATAGCATATCATAACATCAATCAATTGCAGGAAGTGTTTCAGTGACAATAAAACACTATTTCAAATGATGGTGATAATTCAAATAAATAAGGAATGAAAATCCAAAAAAAAAGAAAAAAAAAGAATACAAATAATAATAAATGCTGGAGAGGATGTTGAGAAAAAGGAACACTTTTACACAATTGGTGGGATTGTATAATAATTCAACCACTGTGGAAATAATAGGCTAGGCATGGAGCCATCATATGACCCAGCTATACCACTCATTGGTGTTTCTTCTGAAAAATTAAAATCATCTTACTACAGTGATACATGCATAGCCATGTTTATAGCAGTACAATTCACAATAGCCAAACTATGGAACCAGCCTAGGTGTCCATCAATGGATGAATAAATAAAGAAAATGGGACACACACACACACACACACACACACACACACACACACACACACAGTGGAGTTTTATTCAGCCATAAAGAAAAATGAAATGTCACTCACAGGAAAATGAACAGAACTACAAACCACTATGTTAAGCAAAATAAGTCAAATGCAGAAGGTCAAGGGGACATATGTTTTCTTTCATATGTGAAAAGGAAAAGAAAGATGGGAGGTAGATCTCATGAAAATCAAAGGGAGATCAAGAAAGGAAAGGCATTATGGGATGGGAGGTGGAGAGGGAGGGGGAAAGAGCTGGGGAGTGATACTGGCCAAATTATATAGTTATATTGAGTACACATATGAATACGTAACATCAAATCTCATCAGTATGTATAATCATAATGCACCAATTTTTAAAACATGAGAAAAATGCTTGTTTTCTCATGAAACTTCTAGGAATTAAGTGGCTGGAGTGAATTCATTGTCAGGTGTCCACCTCCCCGACCTGAGGCAGAGTCACTTAGAGCAAACTTAGCTGGGATTCCCACAGGCCATCCTATGTGGTACCCAGGAGCCCACCCACCTGCATACAGTAAGAGGTGAAGACAAGGACAAGGAACAAGCTCTGAGAGCAAAGGTTCTGGGCAGTAATGCCACTGCTGTAGCTCTCTTTCCCTTCACAGTGCGGGAGAGGCTGCGTCGAGGACATGACTGGTTTGATGACCTTCCTTTCTCCTCCTCCTCCACTGACATAATCTGCTTCCCTCAAGGACCTCTAGATGGGAATGAGTGCGTGTGTGCCCATGGATCTGTGCAGAGGTGCCACTCTTTGTCCTCCCCTGTGCTCATTCTAATGGTCTCTGACTGTGCTTAGCAACTTCTTTTAAGGCATTTCAGCAATTCTTTTCTTTTTTTATTGGTGAAATCTTTAAAACACTCTTTTTACTATCCCTGTTTTAATAGTTGTGATTTGTTACCTGCTGAGATTGCTTTTGTCTTAATCATTATGTTTTAAAAGACAGCTGTTAGACGTTTCTTTAACTGCACAAACCACAAAACAGCTGAACTAAAAATGAAACAGAACTGCTTTAATTTCCCATGTTTTGCTAATAAAAAGAGTAATAATAATCACAACAGCACCCGCTAAGACTTGAAAGCACTGTGCCATGACTTATAATATATATTTTCATTTACATCTCACCACATCCTTATGAGATAGATGTTAACAAAACAAAACATTTATACTACCTATTTTGAAAACTGAGTCTATGGAGGTGAAGTGACTTGCCCAGGGTCATGCCAAATGGTCATGCCAAAGACTCAGGACTTGACATGAAAGAGTTGGAACTCTAAGATTATATTTTAGTTCCTGCCTGTGTGGTTTCTTCCAGTATTTATCATTATGCACACATAATTTTTATGTTTTTATAAACATAGCATTGACAGACTTTATTGTTTCGTCTTTTCACTTAACAGAATACTAAAAGCACTTTCCAAGTTGCTATATTCACAAAGTGGATCACTTTTACTGATAGTGTGTTCTTTCACAGAATGGATAGATTATATTCGACTTAAGCATGCTTCCATTGCAGCATATTCATGTGATTTTTCTGTTGCTTTTTCATCTTTTAAAGATAAATCTCTGAACATCTTCATGCTTGCAGTATTTTCTAATTTTGAATAATTTCTTGGGATAAATGCCTGGAAGTGAAGTTACTGGGTCAAGGAGCAGGTTCCTTTTTCTGTTTCCTCAAACATATTCTTCAATGAGTTTTCCAAGTTACCCCTGGAGTGAGCACTTCTCGAGGCTACCAGGTTTAACGTGGCTTCTTCAGTATGCAATTCACCATTACTCTGAGTTGGTATTAATTCAGTAGTTATCTTCTGTGAACAGCTATTCTTCTGAAAATTGAACTGGATAAGTGTAAGGGTCTATAAACAAGACAGGATGGCGCCTGGCATTTTGCCAGAGGGAGTGGTTTGTGAAGTAACTCCAGTGAGCCATTAAGTGTGGAGATTCCTTATTGGTTGACTGCTGTATCTATTTTATGTTAATTAAGATAAGCTGTGTGGAATGTATATATACCCCTCCTGTCCTACAATAAAGGGCTCCCATTCCTGCTGTATCAATGTACACAAGTTGCTTGTCACCCCCCCCCCCCCCCGGGTTATTTTGCTGCAGCCAGACTACAGCAGCTAAGTCATGAATATGTGGTTCTTCTTGTCAATTTCTATAAACATACTGTAGGATATAGACAAGGGGTCAGGAAACTATGGTTCACAGGCCAAATATGGCCCACCTTTTTCATTAATTTTATGTTTTGATTGATCCATATTTGTACATATTCATGAGGTACAGTGTGATGTTTTAATTCACGTATATACTGGACATTGAGCAACTTGGGATAATTAGAATATTCACCATATACTTCTATCATTTCTTTATGGTGAATACATTAAAATTCTCTCCCCTAACTATTTTGAGATAGACGATGCATTATTATTAACTATATTCATGCAGTAGATGGAATATTGTCATAAGACTCCAAAACTTACACTTGCTGTGACATTGTGCCAGTTGACCAACATCTCCCCATGCCCCCATCCCCCTACTCTCCCTGGCCTATTCTACTCTTGATTACCGTGAAATAAATTTTATTTAGATTCCACATATGAGGGAGATGACGTAGTCTTTATGTGCCTGATTCATTTCAATGAACATAAGAAACTTAAAGAGCAGTAGCAAAAAGTCCAGTTAAACAGAGGGCTAAAGATCTGAACAGACACTTCTCAAAAGAAGACATATAAATGGCCAACAGACACATGAAAACATGTTCAATATCACCTACCATCAGAAAATGTAAATCAAACCCACCATGAGCTATGACCTCACCCCAGTTAGAATCACTATGATCAAAAAGAAAGAAAAAAATCAAGTGCTGGTGAGGATGAAGGGAAAGGGGAACTCTCATACACCACTTGCTTTTATAAATAATTTGAGTGGAGGACAGCCACACTCCGTCATTTATGTATTTATTTGTCTGTGGCTGCTTTTGTGATGCCACTGCAGACATGCATTGCTGGCAACAGAGATTGTATGGCCCACAAATCGAACCAGAATTTTCAGAGTCCCATAATAAATGAAAACATGGAGGCCCTGGTTAAACAATCCTTAAGAATTTTAACACTGTGACAGCACAGCATTAAACCAAGTAAGGGTCACTGGCCTATGAAGCCCAATATGTTTATGAAACCTAGAGCATTTACTATCTGGTTCTTTACTGGAAAAGGTTACATGTTAATCCTGAATCCTTATCATAGATTCAATGTTTTTCCTTGTCTATAATTCCCCTTTTAATTATGCCATTTGTGTTAAAACATTGGTACTCATTTTTATGTGATAGAACATTTATATAATTTATTTCAGTGACCACTGCCTCAATGATCATATCATTAAATTTACTTTTTGCCAGTTCCTTTGGATGATATAACTTCTTATGTTTAATTCTAGTTAATAATAATTAGAATTTTATATTAATTGGAATGTGTGGTATGAAAAAGCTCCAGGTCTTGGTCTTCAAGTAATAACTATTGGCCTTTTGATTTCATTACAAAATACATTCATGAGTGCTTATGTGTGCATGTGAGTACACATATTACACAAATGCACATACTAGACCTCTAACGTGAAATGGCAGAGTATCTGATGCGCCAGCCAGCACACATTGGCAAAGCAATGACGGACGTGTTTAAGCTCCTTGCAGTACAGGAGCTGTTCACGAGCCACCAAGAGTGAAAGGTATCTCTGTAGCAGGTCAAATTGTACTTTTCCTAGCAGAATAATGTGCTTGATTCTTGAATGGATCTGAACAAAAATATTTTAAACCTAATCCTCAGTCCTTCAGTGATAGAAATTCTAAGCCCCTTTTCACCAGGATTTACATTGTCACATCATCCAAGTCTTTTTATAGATTTTTCTGGCAGCCTTGCAAGGCAGTCAAGAGTGACTGAACTGCACATTCTTTTCAGAGATCAAAACTGTAGACAAACAATTCCCTCCAAAATGGCCCACATTTTTGGTTTTCTCTCTGAATATAACAAGTCAGAAGTCTGCAGTAGGAGATACGACACTGATGAAATAAATTATTTAATTCAAATAATCACATACTTTTTTCTTTCTGTATTTAACCTACTGTGAACGATATTAAAACAAAAGTAAAATAAATTGCATGTGAGGTGCTTAAGATCAAACTAACTTTTACTTTGCCTTTTCAGTGTATTTTACTTCTTAGGTACAGAGCATTAGTCTTAGAATTTGATTTGACAACATGACACAATGGGAAGACTGTGGAAATGAATTTCAACCCAAATGATGATATTAGGTAGAAATTGGTAAAGGTAGTCTATATGCAAAATGCTAAAGTATGTGCCTAAGACTCAGATGGTCATATGTTTTCCAGTGATCAATCTAACTAGTGGACAGAAAACAATACAGTAATTCTGTATAAATCATGTCTTCTAATTTGAAGAAAGGACATTGAAAAGTGCCAGGAAGGTAATATCTAATTATAAATTTTATGTTTCTTCACATTTACTATTTTAATATTAACTTTAGAATTCCTACAGTGTGCATGTGTTTATGATTTAAACACATCCTTTATCTTGAATTTACTATGGTGCCTTCTAAAAGTGTTATAAGGATTGTATTTCCTAGGTACTTATTTATTCAAAACAGTTAATGCACTTTGGTGTGTTTCCTTTGGTGCCCTTGGTTTCCTAGCATTCATCAAAAGTTTTACAATAGAAGAGGTGTGTAAAATGCCTAAGCCACCATAAAAATGCTGTCAGCTGTTGAAGAATGGCAAGTTAGCCTTAAAGGAGTGATCAAGTAGACGATGAGATGGAAATAAAACCCACTGTGAATGAAATGGACAGAAAATGGTGAAGACAGAGGATGACTGGTTAAAAGCAAAGGAGAGAAACACTGCAGAAAAATGAATAGCACTTCCAGGTATAAATACTCAACAAGTCATTATGGATGAGGGAGACAATTATTGTGGAAATGTGCTACAGTGGACACTACCACAATGTGTTGTGCTGATTACATCAGCAAGGTGGTGACCCAGAAGATAGCTGGTGTACTATTTTCAAAATTTCTCACTATAAAAATTATACACACTTGTAATATTTCCTCAAGAGCTAAACAAAATGGATAAACCTGGAATGGTCAGCTTTCTTGACGTTCACTTGATGTGACTCATGTCTCATTTCTTCTGTTAGAGATATGTCTATCATACTCCAAGACAGTTACCCATAAATATATGGAAATTATTATTTCAATAATCCCTGATAACTCGGAGGAATATTCATTTGACAATATCTGCTTATAAAATCTGAAACCTGTAGTTACCTATCAATTATAGTACATGATTCTTAAGAATGGGATCATCAGACTTATCAACTATTCTAACTCAGAATTAATTCAGCAACTGTATTTACCACAAAATAAAATATGCAAACATTTAAACAATTACATGACCCTTAGATTCATGAACATTGCTCTGGATATAGCTGACATTCTGAATTACTATGATCAGATTCTAAGGAATAGAGGAGACATCTCAAAAGCAGTAGAACATAAAAAAATGAGAGCAAAAGATCTGGTGTTAGACAACTTGAATTTGAACCTTTGCTTTGCCATTAGCTGCATAATCATGGGCAATTTAATTCACGTCTGTGTTTCAGTTTCCTTATCTATAAAGCAGGAGTGATAATAGTATCCATCTCATAAGCTTGTTGCAAGGTTTAAATCAAGTTAATTTATATAAAATACTTGATGTCTGACACAGAGTATTAGCTGTTAGCTATTATCATTTCTAAAATGAAAGATCCAATTTCAGTTCAGATTCTAAGAAGGGCATGAATCTTTGATCCAAAGAACTAATATCTTTTCTGCATACGATCCCATTAATAACAAGTCTCCCAGAAGAACTGAACCCAAAGAGGGACAGAGCTCCTGCATCTGCAAGCCAGGGCCAGAGTTAAGAATGCTAGATTAACTAGCCTATTCAGATTTGCAGCCCAGCATGGACATAACCAAGTAATGAGAATATTCTCTGGCTAAAGGCTGCCAGGAATACCCTGTAAGTTGACCAAGTTGGTTTGTACTCATTGTGGTCCACGGAATGCACACCATGGATAACTGAATGGTGTCCCTGAGAGAGGGAGTTAGGACTTGCAGGTTGGAGCTGTGATGGAGGAATTGGAGGAGAGTCCGTGGAAGCGAGCTTCCATCTGATTAGGTGTTTTTAGAAATCGGGGATAATTTTAGGATTGGGTCTTAATAACTCTTATCAAAGTACAAGCAGACTAGAGGAAATTGAAGCAAGTAAAGAGACCATAGTCACTATGCTTAGCAGGAGAGGGGATATTTAATTTTGGGGGCCTGGACAATGTTCATGTTTTGTCTGTGTTCAGATGTGAATTCAGAGTGGTCTTGTTTTTGTCTTGATCCATCATAGTTGCAGAAACCTCTCCTCTGATGACGTGTCTATGAAATTTTCCATGTCCCACAGGGCACTGGCAAGGCCTAGTTGACAGCCCAAGGCCAGTTCCTGGGAGCCAGAGGCTGCCTTTTTCTTACCATCTGAATTAATCTTATTTCTGATTGGGTAGTTGATATCTTGTGAAACCCTCAGTCCCATTTTTTTTAATATTACTTTTAGCATCAAGATCTGAATTCTGAAGTCAACGGGAGGCCCATAAGACCACAATTATAGCATGACTATAAAATTAAATTTAATTAAAATTAAAAGTGGAAGGATGTCCACCCTCCACAGTAGAGAAAAAATAGATTGCATTCTTCTTTCAAATTTTAGGTTTTAAATGCTTCTGTATTTTTATAAACAAAAGTGATCAACAAATGTATTCATTTCAGCATATTTATGTAATACAAGAGCAAATTTTGGGGGGAAAATTGGAGACTTTGAATCCTCTTAGACTAAAAATACATTAAAAAGATTAAGAGAAGGAAAGAAAGGCAAGCTCCCCCTTCAGCAGTCTTAGGAGAGTGGGATAGAAAGAGAGATGAGTAGACTTATTTATCTAGGCTGTTTGTAGCCACTGATGACTTCCCATTCAAACCCCACAGAGCTCCACGGCCTCTAAGCCTCTTGTATTCAGGATGTAAAAGCCTCCAGGTTGCTTGTCACTACCTGCACACATCCTTGGCTTCTACTAGATGATCCCTGTAGGTGCTGTGAAGCAGCCTGAAGTATATTAATTTCTATGCAGTGCAAATATTCATACCTCTATCCTGAAGCCAGAATGCCCTTGCTTTTGACAGAATATCACTAGATATTTTACAGTAGCACTAACCGCTCTGTGGTATTTGCAAAGCAGAGTTCACGATCACAACTCACAGAAGTAATTATCATGACACAGCAAATGCACAAAACATTTGGTTTTACGATTTTTAAAACAATCTACATTTGAAGGAGACGTAAGTGGTTATAAAAGCAATCCATTACACCTCCAGGGAGCCCTGCTCATTCTTTACATCTAAGGCACCATTATTCCTGGGCTCAGACCTGGATTAACAGTCTCTGCACAAACTGTCTGCAGGAATCACTGTCAATCTTAAAAACAGAGCAAATGATTACATCAGCAAGGTGGTGACCCAGAAGATAGCTGGTGTACTATTTTTAAAATTTCTCACTAAAAAAATTATCCACACTTGCAATATTTCCTCAAGAGCTAAAAAAATGGATAAACCTAGAACGGTCAGCTTTCTTGACATTCACTTGACTAGTAAAGAAAACTGCATTGTCAATTGCTCAAAATATGCTGCAGGTTTTATCCCATGCATTTCAACAGGTTGGACCACATCAATCACCAAACATCAGTCACCCATGAATTGGTTGACCCTATCTTTCTGAGGTACAGACAATGAAAAGTAGCTTCTTTAAAGAAAGACGCACAGATCCTTGGGCTGTGCAGTTGCTGGTGAATGGATCATGCCCCCTAACTAAGAAAGGACCTTAACCAAAGATATAGGTAAGGAGCAAAAATATTTCATCCATCCAGGTTGGTCCTGTCTATAACATTAGATATATCCATTTTTATATTGAAATACCCACGCAGCACACATGTCGACTAGACAGAAAAACTCCCTGGGGAAAAAAAGTCTGCCTCTTTGAATACCAATGGACCTCATGTCTTATTTATTTTGTTTCATAGGAAGCTTTGTAGTTAAACTTGGAGTATAGTTTCCTTAAATAGAATGCAGAACACTCATGTTCTAAAACTTTCATGTGTCAGAATAACCTGGAGGTCTTGCTGGAACGCTGGCTACCAGGCCTCTCCAACTCTTAGGAGAGTTGATTTCTGATTCCTCAGGTCTGGACTGGGCATTGAGAATCTGCTTTTCTTACAAGTTCCAAGGTGATGCCAATGCTACTTGTCAAGGAGCCTCCTCTGAGAGCCACAGGTCTAGTTCTTTAACTTTCAGAGTTCTCCGAGTGCAGACTTCTTTCTCTGTTCAGTACTTTTCACAACTGCTCAATAAATGGCTGTTAGTGAACAAAGAAGGAAACTGAGGCATAGAGAAACTAAATGGTATGCCCGAGTTAGATGCTTCTTTTCTTTTTAGACTGGTCAAAGGGGAAGCCACTAAAGAACAGATTCTGTCTTTGTAAATATGAAAGGTACCAAATTACAGTTTACACCTAATAGAAGTTGGATGGGCATAGAAATTCTCCAAAGTCTTCCTTAGGAATCCACCAAAACAGAATGGCTCAAAATCATCCTAATAAAAGATAATGTTTTCATCTTTGGGAAAATTGTTTAGGATTTCAGACTTGGTGTCCACAAGCACATCTCATGGGACATAAGGCAATTCTGTGTCCATGCCACACACCAGAAAACCAGAAACATTAGTGCCTTTCTTTTGCTAAACTGTGTGTGCCTTTCCCCACTGCATTCTTTCAATGACACCTTCTAAGGACGGTTCTGTTCATATAACTTTTTGCTTCTATTTTTCTTTACTGTTAGAATCTGCTGTCACCAGGTGAATAAATGGGTATGTTCATTGTGTTCTACTGAATAAACATCTGGTGTGTTAATAAAAAAAAAGAAATTTTCTATTTCCTTTTTCTGATTGTTGTAGAAAAAAAGGTAATTTGGAATTACCTTTACAAATGCACTAATTTATTATACCCTGAGGATATTATATTCAGTGATTTAGCAAAACTAATCTGAACTAATCACAGACATACATTTGCTGAGACTAAGCAAATTTTCTAGTAGAGAGCTACTTAGCCATTTGGAACAAATGAAGGTTGAGGTATAAAGATTAAAGAGTAGCTGCAATATCCAAAAGAGGTTAAGAGTGTTTTTAGAAACATCAGCACAAACTGACTAAAACTAAACGAATTCCAAATAAAAGGAAAAAACACTATTACAAGGCAGCAGAAAACCCACCACTACCAAATTCTCATGGTCAAGGGACATTCTCCAGGAGTCTCTTAGGGATTCTTACTCACTATGGAAGAATCACACCTCAGAGCTTTTGTTTCTATCCAGTAGAGCCAGGTAAATAGTGATTGCCCATTCCCTTCCATCCTGTCAATGAAATATCCAGGGTACACTGGCCCTTTTAAAATTCTAACTATATTTTATAGACCAGACTTGAAATCTCCACAGCCTACTTGACCAATGTATATGAGTGAAACTGAGAGAACATAGTAGGGAGTAGTGGGACTCAGTTAAAAAAAAAAAAAGCCCCTTTGGAAAGGGGATTGCATGCAGCTTCAGGAGATAGTTGCTCTATTGGATGTGAACCCAATGTTACCAGATCTTCCAGTTTTTCAAAAAGTATCAGAATCTGCATCTTCATGAAGCCTCCTGACAAAACACTGTATAACACAAACAAAATACATCTGTAAGTAGGATAGGGCCTCCCGCTTTCCATTTGGGACCTCTCCTTGGGTCCTTCTCTGGTCCTACATTCCTGATTTCGAAATTTCTTCTATGTATTTCTCTGATCCTGATGTATTCCTTACTCCCTTTGAAAAGCACTCCTGTTATCAAAATGTCTCACAGGCTCAGAATTCTTCTTCCCTTAAGTCCTTGTGGACTAGGCAGTTCATTCACTCTGAATAGGAGCATCCGACGTTGCATAGCTTGGTAAAGGAAACTGTACTAAGGAGAAGTTCAGGTGCCATTCCCCAGAGCCATCCCCCAACTTATACCTCACATCTCAATCTTATCTCATACACCTAGAATGAGTTTCCAAAGATGCATGTGAGCTCTAAGAAAGAAAGCATTCTACCTAACTGCTCAGAGTATAAAGACTACCAATCCTCAGCTGGGCTTTGAGAAAAACTGAACCAAACTATAAAGCATTTGCAAGTTCAAAGTGAGCCTCTGCAACTTAGCGAGACCCTAAGCAACTCAATGAGACCTTGTCTCTAAATACAAAAAAGGGCTGGGGATATGGCTCAGTGGTTAAGCACCCTTGGGTTTGATCTCCAGTACCAACCCCCGCTCTCCCCACCCCTGAAAAAATACAAGAATAAAGCATTTGAAGATAGCTCTGCTTAATTCTTCCAATTCAGGTACAGATAAAGGATAAGGGATAGCCTTAGTAATAATTTTGCAGGTCAGTCTAGACTAATGCTTGTAGTTCCTCTCTGTCTTATTCTCTTCCATTTCCCATAAAGGGAACAAGCATGGGAAAGAAAGAGGGTTGGATATTTTTCTTTAAGGGTATATTTATTCATTCACTGAACCAATGCCTTAAATTTGTCAGAGATGGAAATTACAGTCTTTGGAGAGACAAACACACATTATAAAAGCAAACAAAAATTATAGAAATGTAAACCACTTATTTAGGTATCTACTGCTTGGCCACACTCCCAACCTAGAGTAGAAGGTGTAAATGGTGCCCCTTTTTTGGAAGGTTCCAAGGAAGGTAGATAGTTATGTTCACTAAAAGTCTTGGATTAGCAATGGAGGTCTACTCTGTGCCATGATAGAGGGTGCCAAACCCTAGTGATCCTGCCCTGGCATGTTCTTGAAGCACCTCTGTGTCTTGGTCCTGGAGGAAAGGTACAGATAGTAGTTACAAGGGAATCTAATCATCCCACTAATGGTTAGACATTCAGTAGATTAACAGGTGAACCTAGGTATTATAGTCAAGGGCTGAATTAAATTTTAATTTCAAACCCCTTTCATGAAGAGACTCGCCTAGCAAAGGATCCGCTTTTACACAGATCCTTGTCCCCATTGCCACCTCTGTCCCCTTGCTGTGGAGCAAGAGAATCTGAACAATGTGCTCAGGACACAGAAGCAGAGAATAAGACAGGCATCTAAAGATTCCAGGAGAATTTCAGACTGCAGATGGAATAAGTGAAGTCATGGGTCAATACATAAAGACAGCGAGCATCTTACTACCCTCTTCAGATACACTTCTTGAGAGTCTTTTGACACAAAAGACTGTATTCAAAGGTGAACCTCTAGAAAGTTAATCAGCAGGCTGAGGGCATGGGCTCTGGAATAGAAAGAGAGAGAGAGAGAGAGAGAGAGAGAGAGAGAGAGAGAGAGAGTGTGTGTGTGTGTGTGTGTGTGTTTGTGTGTGTGTCTCCAAACTGAGTCCTGAATAGCTTTCTTTCCCCGAGTATGGACTTAGACATTCATAGTTCATCTACTCTTCTATTTATGAAATCCTAAGTTAAAAAAAAATCACTGTGATAGCGTTTAAACCTTTTTTCAGCTAACCCCATCACTTTTTGATTTAATAAATAAATGTAGCCTCATATCAGTGTCTGGCATAGGTCCCAGCACAAAGAAAAATTTCAACAAACATGTGTTTATTAAATGTTGGTTGAGTAAAATCTCTGATTGAACACTGTTAAGGTCATAGACTTGCCCATGACATGCTAGACCTTTTACATGGCTAATTTGTTGCATCCAAAGGCTATGGCCTATGTGAACTTAATAAACATAAAAGAGATGAACATATAAAAGAAAGTTAAATGCATACATGCCCCCAAATGTCTTTGGGGTGAGCTTCTCATACTATTGGCTTTTTCCTGTCATTCTGTAGATGGCAAAGCATTACTTATCCATGATTTACTTTCTAGAAACATCCAAGTTCTGGCATTAACAAGACCTCTTCTTGTGATAGAGATTTCAAAAATGTTTATCATATGAGCTTCTCTAAAATAGTTTTTCTCAAAATCATATCCACCCATCAATAGCCTGCATCACTCAGGGAAACAAGCTTTAAAATGTAGATTCCTGTCAACCACTCTGTCTGAATCCAGACTTTCAGAGGAGAGTCAGGGATATACATTTTCAACCCTTTATTGATTCTCATGCATACTAAAGTTTCAGAACCACTGTTCTAATACCTTCTGGATGAGGAAAGTCGACCTGTACAAAGAAACAAAAACATGCATTCAACTTATGAAGCTCCCTTGTAGGTACATAAGGATTTTAGCAAGTATTAATGATCCATTTTTTTTTCTTACTATAGGGATTTAATATCCGGGAAAACACAAGTATCTTAAAGGTTTCAAACCTGGCTTTAAGCTGGTTACCACACACATCCTTTCCCTCCAAAGACAGAATCTAAATTTCAGAGACCCTGGTAAAATTGATCATCATCCACTTTGTGATTGGTAGACTTGAATGGACAAGTGAACAGTCTCTTGTTTGTCCATGTCCCTCGTTATTAAAAAGATGCAAAGCTGAATTTGACTCAAACGTCTTTTGTGACCTCAAGCAATCCTATTAGCCCAAGAAGAAAATATTGACATCCTGAAGAAGCTTAGAGATCCTTTCAATACTCTGAGGCTCAGTTTGGAATGGGGCTATTCTCCATGGAGGTGAAAAGGTGTCCCTGGTGGCAAAGCCCTATTGGAAGGACCTGGCTGTGGTTTTGCTTTCTCAGTGCGTGGGGACAGCAACAGCAAAGTGGCCGTTCATTTGGCTAGGACTCAAATCCAAAGCTAAATATACTTTGCATCTTCAACTGGACATCAGTCAAGCCTAGACACTCAGGTGGGAAGGTCAAAGTCAAGGATATTTGGGGTAGTGCTGTCACAGAACGTGACTCTTGCTCCTTTCTAATATCTCCACCATGATGTGATTTTCATCTTTGATGGATCTTGAAATACCTGTTTTCCTTTATGCAGAGTGTGACAGTATGGTATCATGAAAAACTAGCCTCTATCTCAGAGCAAAGCCTGTCCAAGAAAGGGACATGACCTGTGTCCTTGGAAAAACCCACAGAGCACGCCTAAGCACATTCCCACCCTGCTAAGTTGTTTATCTACAAACAACAGGAGAGATCTGCTGCCTCAGGTGTCCCTGACTCAGTCAGGTTAGGTGGGGATCCATAGCAGCCCCCTAGCAGCCACCATTCAGCATGAGACAGGGAAATACCTGGGATGCCAGATGACCCTCCTGGTTTATGGTGGTTGATAACATGTTGGGAAACCATGTAGTTCAGCACGTACACCCCTCTTGGCTTAAACCAATCAGTTCAAACGAATACCCCTTTTGTACTGACCAATCACCCTTACCCAACTTGTTCCGGCCAGTGAATGTGCAAATCATGTTTTAGAGTTGTTATTTGATTTTCCCACGGTGTGTGATGATTTGCTATGATGTATGTGAAGTCCCTGCCCTCTCCAAAAAAATGTATAAAAATGCTGCAAACCCTAGGCTCGGGGCCTCTCAGCGTCACCAGTTGCTGTGTGTGCATGCGGAGGACCGAGCTAGCTTGCAATAAACACCTCTTTGCTGCTTACATTGATCTTGGGTCTCTGGTGGTCTTTGGGGGTCCCGAATTAGAGCATAACAATCAAATCCTCTAGGGGATACAAGTTGGACAGGTGAACAAATCCTCAATGGGCTCTCTCTTGCCCAAACAATTAGGACATAATATTACATTTAGATCATGAGACCAACACAGGTTGGTTAAATCAGAAAATTGTAAGCCTTCTTTTTCTTTTTCTAATACTAAGGGAAATTGTTTTATACTAGCATAATCCTACTGAACTTCTGAAGACAAATGAGGAAATTAAGAGAAACCTGTATCACTCAGGGAAACAAGATTAGACCAATTTTACAAAGTTTCAGTTGGCCTTCATCATTTTTAAAATTTTATTTTATTTAATAAATATATTTCTAGATGGAAAGTATATTTGTATTATTTTCAACAGTTACAATGACATGTTTAACAGTAAATCAATCTATAAGATATTTTTAAACTTTGAGCTTATGGTACCAACCCCTTCCCCCCAGTGGTTATACAGACCACTTAATCATGCCAAGGACAAGAAAAACAAAGATACAATTTTCAAATTCCTTCTTTGTTCTAATTCTCTAACATGGAAGGTATATTCTCATTTGTAAGTGGTAGAGGATATTTGCTTTCAGGAGAAAATCTTTTGAATAATATATACTCTGAATGCCATGATTTCTTTTTGAAGTAAAAATAACTGCAGAATAGATATACACACACATTACAGAAACAGACATGTGCATTTGCACATATGCAAAATCTATGTTTTTCTCCCAATCCCCACTTGACCACATAGCATATTTATGTCCCATTGCCTTATTTTGCAGGCTAATAATGCCTAAATCTGGAAGAAATCTTAGTATTCAATCTTAACATTTTTACAGGTGAGCAAAATGAAGCCTAGAAGTTCAAAGTTATTTCTTCAAGGCCATATTTGGCTATAAGGTCACACAAGAATGAGATGAAAACCCAAATTTCCTCATTCTAGTACAATACTGTCCCGAAGGACCAAAGTCTATTTTCCTATGGTCTCTTATGATAGATATAACTTGGTTTAAAAAAAAAATCACAAGAAGTACTTTTATAGCTCCATCTATAACATAGCCTTGTTATGGAAGACATATACTAATAGGGTGCTGGAAGAGAAACTGCTTCATTGCTGCATTTAGAGGTGACACTAGGGAGATCCAACATGGCGGCGGGCGTGGAGAGATCAAGTCTCTGACCCCTTCAGCTGCGCAGGCATAGGGAGTCCTAAACTGTCTAAATGCTGTTTGCTCAGGATCACTAGGCAATGCTGAGCTGACATGGATCGGGGTGAACAGTCTGGGCCTCTGGGAACACACACCGAGCCCGGATCGGCCGCATTCAAGCTCGGGTTCGCCTGCTTCTCGTGACTCAGCACTAACGATCCCGCTGAAATAACTGGTCGGCCCTTCTGAACTTACAGAGGTAAAAGCCAACCGAGCCTTCATAGGCAGTGGCCACAGGATTGAAACGGGGCTTGGGAGAGACAGTCAGGACCCACCTGTTGCATTGGTCACCAAGCAAAGGGAACGAATGGACACCATTTGCATGGGATACCACCATGGCAGAGAACTGACATCACAGGCGGAGGAGATAACTTCATTGAAATCAGAGGCGACAGGTGTGTAATCCCCTAGCCATCCCTCTCCACACAGCGGGAAACCTTGAGGGCCCCTCCCAGCTCTCCCGTGAGCATGATAGCCAGACGGAGGGAATCAGGAGTGGCGCGGGACTCGTGGCGCGGAACTCCCGGCTACCGCTCCCACCAGTGTTGATAACTGAGGTCCCTTGCACCAGCTACTGGGGGCGTGGCTACCGGAAGGCAAGCAAATTCACTGGGAGTTCTCAGCCCCAAGCTCTACAAACTTAGGGTCTGAGGGAGGCAAACAGGGAGAGTGTGCCCAGGCGTTCATGAAAACAGGGCTCCCAGGAGCAACAGAGTGGCGTGTAGCCAGTATATTGTGATGAGCGTCACAGGTGAGCAGGGCCTGGCTAGAGGAAACACAAGAGAAGGCCCTAGGCACTCAGGATTGGAGACCCGCCCAGTCTGGGAGGAAGAGCTGCTGCACAGTGATTGGTTCCCACCTATTGAGAGGAGAAGCTTCACCCAGTGGGCACAGCTCCACCTACTGGAAGAAAAGTTAATCGAACTCTATGACTGCATTTATTATTATTTTTTTTTTCTTAATTTGGGTTTTTTTTTCTTTCATTTTCTTTTTTTGTTGTTCTTTAACTCTTTTTTTTAAATGTTTTTAATTTTTTAAATTTATTTTACTTTATTATTTTTTTTAATTTTAATTTTCATTTTTTTATTATTATTTTTTTAAAAAAATTTTTTCTTTATTTATTTTCTATTTTTTTCTTTTGTCTTTTCATTTCTTTTAAATTGTCTTATTCCCCCTTTCTTGAATTCTACCTGCCTACTCTCATTCTCTTTAGTGACTTCTTCCTTTCCCTTCTAATATCTTTCCTCCCAAGCATCAAATAAATTTATAAGAGTAAACAGTAACTCAGCAGTCAAACAGAACAAGAAGTAACATGAGAAGCATAAAAAAGCAAGGAAGAAAAGGAGTACAAACAATGAAGGACAGCCTAAATATTCAGGAGGACCTAGAGTCATCAGAAAAATGGTCATATAAAGAACTCAAGGAATACCTTAGACAGATGGAATGGAACCTTAACGAGGATACAAGACAGCAAATCCAAACAGTGAAAGATCACATTGAAAATGAATTACATAAACAGATAAAAGAAGAAGTTAAGCATCTTTATCAGGAGATAGAGATTATAAAAAAAATCAAACAATAATTCTAAAAATGAAGGAAATGATAAACCAAATTAAAAACTCAATTGAGAGTATCACTAACAGAGTGGAGCAAGTAGAGGCCAGAACGTCAGATAATGAAGACAAAATATATCATCTTGAAAAGAGTCTAGCCAACTCAGAAAGGCTGGTAAAAAATCACAAGAAAAACATCCAAGAGATATGGGATAACATAAAAAAACCAAACTTATGAGTCATCGGGATAGAGGAAGGTACAGAGATTCAAACCAAGGGAATGAGTAACCTGCTGAATGAAATAATTACAGAAAACTTTCCAGAAATGAAAAGGGAAACAGATATACAAATTGTAGATGCATACAGGACACCGAGCACACAAAATCACAGTAGACCAACACCAAGACACATTGTTATGAAGATATCCAATATACAGAACAAAGAGAAAATATTAAAAGCTACAAGAGAAAGGAGGCAGATTACATTCAGGGGTAAACCAATAAGGTTAACAATAGATTTTTCATCACAGACGCTGAAAGCGAGAAGATCCTGAAACAACGTACTTCAAACACTGAAAGACAATGGATGCCAACCAAGAATTCTGTATCCAGCAAAATTAAGCTTCAGGTGCGACAATGAAATAAAAATCTTTCATGATAAACAAAAGCTAAAAAAACTTGCAGCCAGAAAACTAGCATTGTAAAGCATCTTAAGCAAAACACTACACGAGGAAGAAATTAAAAACAACAAACAAAACCATCAGTGGGAAGTGCCTTGGTAATGACAGAGGGCGGGGGGAAAGCTAATCATGGAGAAACAAACTAAATTTAAAAAAAAGATAAATAATCAAACATGGGTGGCAGTACAAACCATATATCAATAGTAACTCTAAACGTTAATGGCTTAAACTCTCCAATAAAGCGACATAGGCTGGTAACATGGATTAAAAAACAAATCCAAAAATATGTTGCCTCCAGGAGACACATCTCATTGGAAAAGACATACACAAGCTGAAGGTGAAAGGTTGGGAAAAAATATACCATGCACACGGTCCTCGTAAGCAAGCAGGGTGGCCATCCTCATATCGAATAAAATGGACTTCAAGACTAAGTTAATCAAAAAGGATAAGGAAGGACATTATATACTGTTAAAAGGAACCATTCACCAACAATACATAACAATTATCAATATTTATGCAAATAATGGTGCTGCGACATTCATAAAACAAATTCTCCTCAAGTTCAAGAATCAAATAGACCACAACACAATAATTATGGGTGACTTCAACACACCTCTCTCACCATTGGACAGATCCTCCAAACAAAAGTTGAATAAAGAAACTATAGAACTCAATATCATAATCAATAACCTAGACTTAACTGACATATATAGAATATATCAACCATCATCAAGTGGATATACTTTTTTTTCAGCAGCACATGGATCCTTCTCAAAAATAGACCATATATTATGCCATAGGGCAACCCTCAGTAAATATAAAGGGGTGGAGATAATACCATGCATTTTATCTGATCATAATGGAATGAAACTGGAAATCAATGATAAAAGAAGGAAGGAAAAATCCTACATCACATGGAAAATGAACAATATGTTACTGAATGATCAATGGGTTACAGAAGACATAAAGGAGGAAATCAAAAAATTCTTAGAAATAAATGAAAATACAGACACAACATATCGGACTCTATGGGACACAATGAAAGCAGTTTTAAGAGGGAAATTCATCGCCTGGAGGTCATTCCTCAAAAAAGGAAAAACCAACAAATAAATGGGCTCACACTTCATCTCAAAGCCCTAGAAAAGGAAGAGCAAAACAACTGCAAATGTAGCAGAAGGCAAGAAATAATTAAAATCAGAGCGGAAATCAATGAAATTTAAACAAAAGAAACTATTGAAAAAATTAACAAAACTAAAAGTTGGTTCTTCGAAAAAATAAATAAGATCGACAGACCCTTAGCCATGCTAAGGGAGAGAAGAAGAGAGAGAACTCAAATTACTAACATATGGGATGAAAAAGGCAATATCACAACAGACGCTACAGAAATACAGAAGACAATTAGAAATTATTTTGAAAACCTATATTCCAATAAAATAGAAGATAGTGAAGACATCGATAAATTTCTAAAGTCATATGATTTGCCCAGACTGAGTCAGGAGGATACACACAATTTAAACATACCAATATCAATGGATGAAATAGAAGAAGCAATCAAAAGACTACCAACCAAGAAAAGCCCAGGACCAGATGGGTATACAGCGGAGTTTTACAAAACCTTTAAAGAAGAATTAATACCAATACTTTTCAAGTTATTTCAGGAAATAGAAAAAGAGGGAGCTCTGCCAAATTCATTCTATGAGGCCAACATCACCCTGATTCCTAAACCAGACAAAGACACCTCAAAGAAAGAAAACTATAGACCAATATCTCTGATGAACCTAGATGCAAAAATCCTCAATAAAATTCTGGCGAATTGGATACAAAGGCACATCAAAAAAATTGTGCACCATGATCAAGTAGGATTCATCCCTGGGATGCAAGGATGGTTCAATATATGGAAATCAATAAATGTTATTCACCACATCAATAGACTTAAAGATAAGAACCATATGATCATCTCGATAGATGCAGAAAAAGCATTCGACAGAGTACAGCATCCCTTCATGTTCAAAACATTAGAAAAACTAGGGATAACAGGAATTTACCTCAACATTGTAAAAGCTATCTATGCTAAGCCTCAGGCTAGCATCATTCTGAATGGAGAAAAATTGAAGGCATTCCCTCTAAAATCTGGAAGAAGACAGGGATGCCCTCTATCACCACTTCTATTCAATATAGTTCTTGAAACACTGGCCAGAGCAATTAGACAGACGAAAGAAATTAAAGGCATAAAAATAGGAAAAGAAGAACTTAAATTATCACTATTTGCAGAAGACATGATTCTATACCTAGAAGACCCAAAAGGGTCTACAAAGAAACTACTAGAACTAATAAATGAATTCAGCAAAGTGGCAGGATATAAAATAAACACGCATAAATCAAAGGCAATTCTGTATATCAGTGACAAAACTTCTGAAACAGAAATGAGGAAAAACACTCCATTCACAATATCCTCAAAAAAAAATAAATAAAATAAAATACTTGGGAATCAACCTAACAAAAGAGGTGAAAGATTTATACAATGAAAACTACAGAACCCTAAAGAGAGAGATAGAAGATGATCTTAGAAGATGGAAAAATATACCTTGTTCATGGATAGGCAGAACTAACATCATCAAAATGGCGGTATTACCAAAAGTTCTCTATAGGTTTAATGCAATGCCAATCAAAATCCCAACAGCATTTCTTGTAGAAATAGATAAAGCAATCATGAAATTCATATGGAAAAATAAAAGACCCAGAATAGCAAAAGCAATTCTAAGGAGGAAGTGTGAATTAGGTGGTATAGCGATACCAGATTTCAAACTATACTACAGAGCAATAGTAACAAAAACAGTGTGGTACTGGTGCCAAAACAGGCGGGTGGACCAATGGTACAGAATAGAGGACACAGAGACTAATCCACGAAGCTACAACTATCTTATATTTGATAAAGGAGCTAAAAGCATGCAATGGAGGAAGGATAGCATCTTCAACAAATGGTGTTGGGAAAACTGGAAATCCATATGCAACAAAATGAAACAATCCCCTCCTCTCACCACGCACAAAAGTTAACTCAAAGTGGATCAAGGAGCTAGATATCAAATCAGAGACTCTGCGTCTGACAGAAGAAAAAGTTGGCTCCAATCTACATATTGTGGGGTCAGGCTCCAAATTCCTTAATAGGACACCCATAGCACAAGAGTTAATAACAAGAATCAACAAATGGGACTTACTTAAACTGAAAATCTTTTCTCAGCAAGAAAAACAATAAGAGAGGTAAATAGGGAGCCTACATCATGGGAACAAATTTTTACTCCTCACACTTCAGATAGAGCCCTAATATCCAGAGTATACAAAGAACTCAAAAAATTAGACAATGAGATAACAAATTACCCAATCAACAAATGGGCCAAAGACCTGAACAGACACTTCTCAGAGGAGGACATACAATTAATCAACAAGTACATGAAAAAATGCTCACCATCTCTAGCAGTCAGAGAAATGCAAATCAAAACCACCCTAAGATACCATCTCACTCCAGTAAGATTGGCAGCCATTATGAAGTCAAACAACAACAAGTGCTGGCGAGGATGTGGGGAAAAGTGTACTCTTATACATTGCTGGTGGGACTGCAAACTGGTGCGGCCAATTTGGAAAGCAGTATGGAGATTCCTGGGAAAGCTGGGAATGGATCCACCATTTGACCCAGCTATTGCCCTTCTCGGACTATTCCCTGAAGACCTTAAAAGAGCATACTACAGGGATACTACCTCATCGATGTTCATAGCAGCACAATTCACAATTGCCAGACTGTGGAACCAACCCAGATGCCCTTCAATAGATGAATGAATAAAAAAATGTGGCATTTATACACCATGGAGTATTAAGCAGCACTAAAAAAATGACAAAATCATGGAATTTGCAGGGAAATGGATGGCACTAGAGCAGATTATGCTTAGTGAAGCTAGCCAATCCCTAAAAAACAAATACCAAATGTCTTCTTTGATATAATGAGAGCAACTAAGAACAGAGCAGGGAGGAAGGGCAGGAAGAAAAGATTAACATTAAACAGAGACATGAGGTGGGAGGGAAAGGGAGAGAAAAGGGAAATTGCATGGAAATGGAGGGAGACCCTCATTGTTATACAAAATTACATATAAGAGGTTGTGAGGGGAATGGGAAAATAAACAAGGAGAGAAATGAATTACAGTAGATGGGGTAGAGAGAGAAAATGGGAGGGGAGGGGGATAGTAGAGGATAGGAAAAGTAGCAGAATACAACAGTTACTAATATGGCATTATGTAAAAATGTGGATGTGTAACCGATGTGATTCTGCAATCTGTATTTGGGGTAAAAATGGGAGTTCATAACCCACTTGAATCTAATGTATGAAATATGATATGTCAAGAGCTTTGTAATGTTTTGAACAACCAATAAAAAAATAGAGGTGACACTACCCACAAATTATTTGGTACTGACAAAGTTGACAGAGTTGATACTGTTTAAACATGTATCCACAGGAGGCGAGTAAAAAAAAAAAAATCAATGATTTGAAGTCTGAGGGTGATCTAACATTTCTTATAGCTCTTGGCAGATTCCATTCAATTCTGTGCACTAAGAGTTTATTGAGCATTACAGCAGAGGCAGCTAGTACACCCTGCCACATAGTCCCTTGGCACAGCTGTTTCTTATAAGAACAATTCTCCCTGAGGGTTTTCTGAGGTTCAGGAGGACACTGACTGCCTGCAGGGCTGACCAAAGTGCCTGGAAATCAATGCCCCTGGCAGCAAACATCAAACAATGATACAGAATCATAAGATAAATACTCTGCTTTCTCATCCCTCAGTTGGCATGGCTGAGGTATAGTCTAGGTGGCCTCCCAGAAGTCTTTAGAATGCAGTGAGCCCCAATTCTCCACAATGAGAACCTGCTCTTTAATGTACCTTACAAAAGTTTCATTCAATTTCCCTGCTATCTGCAGGTATTTTCTAAGATTCCTACCCAGATACACTACTTGCATTCAAATTCTTATTTTAGAGTCTGTTTCTAGAGAAATCCAACCTGAGACACATCTGTGCAAATCACTGTTCTGTAGTATGCATCAAAGGATTTGAAAGCAAAAGTGATGTCCTTTGTTTGTGAGCTTCTTCATTGCTGTGAAGAGGTCTCCTCAAAAAATTCATCTGTGAAACAATGCAAGAATTGTTCAGAAGTGGAATGGTTGGACTGTGAGAGTTGTAACCTAATCAGTGGATTCATCTGTTGATATGGATGAGGTAGGTGATAAATATAAGCAGGTAGAAAGTGGTTGGGGGAGGTCGGTCACTGGGGACCTGCCTTTGGGGGTTATATTTTGTTCTTAGTGAGTAGGGTTCTCTGTCCACTTCCCCCCATCACACCCTTCCACCATGATGTTCTGCCCACCGTGGGCCCAAAGCTATGGAGTTGGCCATCTAAGGACTGAGACCTCTAAAACTGTGGGCCAAAATAGAAATTCTGTCCTCAGGAGACACATGTTTTCAATAGTATCAACCGTCAGGTCTTCCAGTTACAGAGATGAAGAAACTAACAACAAAGGACATTGTCAAAAGGCTGAAGCCAGGAGGAATGATATGACTTCTACATAGGTAGCCACATGTATCAGACAGCAGAAGACAAATTTGAGGGAATATACAATAAAAACATTTTTAAAAAATGAAGAATTCTCACAATGAAGAGTGAAATTTGCCATGAAGAACTTAGTAGGACATTCTCCATAGCATCAAGAAGTCGAATGGCTAAGTAGTAGCATTACACATATTAGATAAACAATTGAGGTCCCGATCTCCCTTGGAAATGTGTCAGAGAGTGTGTCGTTACTTACACAATGCAAACTTGGAGGATCAATCCAAAGGGGAGACATTTATACCACCAGAGCTTGCTTTTTAGTGGCAAGAACAGGCACATAAGCCCCAAACTGATTGGACAAGATTAATCATTTTGCATCTTGTGTTTGATGTGTCAAAACTATCTGTTTTCATTCAGTTCTGTCAAAATAGACTAATTTCCATAGAAAGCCAACACATCAAACAGGTAGATTTCTGTGTATGTCATTAGGTTGACAATTTAGCCATCCGAGTTTTCACTCGAGTTAGTGGCCATGCCAAAGTCCGTCAAATATTCCTGGGCTGTAGACCCACAGAATCCTCAGCCCAAGATGGGTTACTGAAATAAAATAATGAGATTACAGCAGCTGAAGAAACCATGTGATAAGAAACCTCAAGAGCATCCCTGAGGGGAGACAATGCTGCCTTTTCAGTGTGTGCTTCCAGCCTAGCTTGTGAGTTAATGATGACTGAACACCTTCCTTGCCCTGTGCTAAACACCTTAAAATTCAGTTTTTATTTAACCTTAAAACAACCTAGTAAAAAAGCAGGTATTATTATTATGCTTTTATAGATGAGAAAAGTGAAACTCAAAGATGCGGAGCAACCTATTGAAGTTCATATGGATATTCAATCAGTGTCTCAAATTCAAACTTTCCCAAATTTTCATGCGTCTTCCTTGCGGATGAAAATGAAGTACACCAATATTTCAGCTTCAAAGTGATGGGTCTCAGAAGATGAGAAAAAATGAATTTGAATAAATGTCAGCTGAGAAGAACTTGTATTTTAGTAATATGGTGCTGAAACTTAATGGCCAATGTGATAGAATTAAGAGATGGGGCTTTTTTTTTTTCTTTCTTTATTTTTTTTTTAGTTGTAGATGGACACAGTATCGTTATTTATTTTTATGTGGTGCTGAGGATCGACCCCAGTGCCTCACACATGCAAGGCAGGCACTCTACCACTGAGCTACAGCCCCAGCCCCAAGAAGTAGGGGCTTTTAAGAGGTTATCAGACTATGAAGGTTTCCACTCTCCTTGAATGGGATTTAAGGCCCTTATTAAAAAGAAAAATCCTTGCCCCTTCCAGTTCTCCAGGCCTTGAATCTGTCTATCATGTGAAGATATGGGCTTTCATTCCCCCCAGAGGACACAGTAGAAGTAGTGCTATCCGAGAGAGAGAGAGAGAGAGAGAGAGAGAGAGAGAGAGAGAGAGAGAGAGAGAGAGAGAGAGAGAGAAGAGAGAGAGAGAGAGAGAGAGAGGAGAGAGAGAGGAGAGGAGAGAGGAGAGGAGAGAGGAGAGGAGAGAGGGAGAGAGAGGAGAGGAGAGAGAGAGGAGAGAGAGAGGAGAGAAGAGAGGAAAGAGAAGAGAGGAGAGAGAAGAGAGAGAGGGGAGGGGAGGGGGGGAGGGGAGGGGAGGGGAGGGGAGGGGAGGGGAGGGGAGGGGAGGGGAGGGGAGGGGGAGGAGAGGAGAGGAGAGGAGAGGAGAGGAGAGGAGAGGAGAGGAGAGGAGAGGAGAGGAGAGGAGAGGAGAGGAGAGGAGAGAGGAGAGGAGAGGAGAGGAGAGGAGAGGGAGAGGAGAGGGAGAGGGAGGGGAGGGGAGGGGAGGGGAGGGAGGGGAGGGGAGGGGAGGGAGGGGAGGGGAGGGGAGGGGAGGGGAGGGGAGGGGAGGGGAGGGGAGGGGAGGGGAGGGGAGGGGAGGGGAGGGGAGGGGAGGGGAGGAGAGGAGAGGAGAGGAGAGGAGAGGGAGGGGAGGGAGGGGAGGGGAGGGGAGGGGAGGGGAGGGGAGGGGAGGGGAGGGGAGGGGAGGGGAGGGGAGGGGAGGGGAGGGGAGGGGAGGGGAGGGGAGGGGAGGGGGGAGGGGAGGGGAGGGGAGGGAGGGAGGGGAGGGGAGGGGGGAGGGGGGAGGGGAGGGGAGGGGAGGGGAGGGGAGGGGAGGGGAGGGGAGGGGGGAGGGGGGAGGGGAGGGGAGGGGAGGGGAGGGGAGGGGAGGGGAGGGGAGGGGAGGGGGAGGAGGGGGGGGGAGGGAGGGGAGGGGAGGGGAGGGGAGGGGAGGGGGGGGAGGGGAGGGGAGGGGGAGGGAGGGGAGGGGAGGGGAGGGGAGGGGAGGGGAGGGGAGGGGAGAGGAGAGGAGAGGAGAGGAGAGGAGGGAGAGGAGAGGAGAGGAGAGGAGAGGAGAGGAGAGGAGAGGAGAGGAGAGGGAGAGGAGAGGAGAGGAGAGGAGAGGAGAGGAGAGGAGAGAGGGTGTGCCTCCTCATGGACACCCAAGTTCTGGTATCTTGATTTTTGGACTTCCTAACTTTCAGAATTCTAAGAAAACAAACTGATGTCCTTTGTAAATTATCCAGTGTCAGGTATTCTATTATAGTAGCGCAGACTAACACATTAGTTAAGTCAAAAAACAAATAGTTTGCAGAAAAATTAGTCTTTAAACTGCTTTTTTTGTCTAAGCATTCTTTTGTCTATTAAAAAATTAATTCATTTCTATATTACCTAAGCTCTGTGCTCTGTACATAAAATTAACATTTCCCCTTAGAAAATTTGAAGATTTTTAGGTCTGAAGATTTTCTCAAGGAAACTGTAGGATTTCAGATTCAATGACTAGAATGCACTGTTTGGGAAACTGCTGAACATGGAAAGATGAGTACTCGTGCAGAAATGATGGCATACAATGAAAAACAGAATTGCCTAAATGGATTCAGTTTTAAGTAAATGATAAATCTAAGAGCTAGATGGTTCAGAGTGCTTTAACAAAATGACCTTAATCACTTCTCTCAAATTTTTTTTTCCTGTCTTCCATTCTTCAAATCCTAATACTTCATTCTATTGGAATGAAGCTTTTCTACTCCAAATATATTTTCTGTCTTAGTTTGGATTCCTTCCAAAGTGGATTTTGAGACAATGACGTAGCCGCAAATAGTTATTTCTGAATTGATCCCAGGAAGCACATTAGGGATACGGAAGGGAGAGAGGTCAATAACTTGCATTAATGAGTGAGTTGTCATTATGGGCACCTGACATTCTATTTTGCATGGGATCTCTCAGAGACTATATCAAACTCCCCAGAACTATCCCACGGAGGAGTGAGGAAGCTGGATTACTTATCCATCATCACCCCTCCTTCCCTGGTTGAGGGTGGCTCCTGGGAAAGTTAAGGCCTAGTGAAAACAACAACAGGGCCTAACAGGTTTCTATAGCTAGAGAGCAGCCTCAGGCAGAGGACAGGGAACCCTGTTTGCAAGGGTCCTCAGGATGGGTCAAGAGAAAATGGAAAGAGCACTAACAGTACCTGCTATCCTGTGTCTACTGATGGGAAATTTGCACAATGAGCTTCTGGATTGATTTCATTCTCAAACTTTACTGGACATTGGAATAACTGCAACATATAAAATTGAATCTCCATCCTCTCTCCTTGCTATTCTGATTAAGATAAATGGCTGGGTTCATGAACCTAACTTTAACAAGTACACCAATCACTCCAAAGCAGGTGGTTTCTGCTCACACTCAATGACAGAATGAAAATACTCTATTAGTGGAACCAGAGACCATCAACTCCACATCATGTGGGCTAACCAGTATCTCAGAGAAAAATCTCTATCTGATCACAGATACCCCAGTTTTCTCTGCTCCACTTTTAAAATAAAGCTGTTGTTCACAAACAGAATAGAATGAGTATGTTAGTCCAGTTTTGAAAAATCACACATCCGATTAATGCTACATCTAGAAAAAAATGATTGGATTCCCTGGTACTAGAGTGGTCATACTTTTCCAACACATAATTTGCTGAAGGAGTGAACTTTTCGAGAAAATAGAAGAGTTGACATTGGGACAGAAAACAAAGTCATTGCTCTCTATATACTGTTTATAAATCTCAGGAAAAAAAAACTGTTCAAGCCACTCTCATGGGGAGCCAACATATAAACTAGTGTAGCTTTGCAAAGTACCAAAGCTAGGCCAACGTTGTCTTTTCCAGTTTCCTGAGTCACCCTGAAGGGTGACATGGTAGCTCTAAAAGCAACTTACAATGTTCAGAAATTAATCAATAATATGGAACTTCTTTCAAATCCTTCTCATCTGTACACTGTGTATTATGAAAAGTGAGCCATCAGGGCCCTAGGTTGTGGTACTTATTTGTGAAAAATATTCTGCATTCTGGGGAGAAACGGTATCTATCGCAAACAGTGAAGATGTCTCCTTTCCATGGCTTCAGGGTTTTACCACCATTTCCACCATTCAGTATCACCAGGTACGGTATCAATTTAAAATAACCAGGAATATTCTCATTTCCCAAAGCTTATAGGAAAAATAAACTGCATAAGATAGTCTGCGAGGTATTCCACGATTTGGCCTGTGTCTCCCTGGCAGTCTCCCCTGTCACTTCTCCCCGACTTATCCTCTAAGCTCCGGCCTTTTAGAAATACCTTCTGCTCTTCAAGTTCTGTGTCACTTCTTAGGTCTTGGTCCATGCCAAGATGCCCCTTATTCTGGAGCCTTCTTCCCATCAGCCTACTCTTTCACCTAAACAGCATCTTACCAGTCATCAGGAGTGTAAATGTAACTTGGTCCTGCTCCTTCCCTAGCTTCTATACAAAGGTGACTCAGAGCTGTTGAAGAATCTTTGCAGGCCTGGGCCTCCTATTCTTGAAGGCTCCTCCCCGCACTGTGTTAAGTATACTAAGATATACCATCCTGCACATTAAGCAATTGTTCTTGGGTTTTAGTCAGCTTTGCATTGGTGGGACCAAAAGACCTGACGAGAACAACTCAAAGGAGGATAAATATATTTCAGTTCAGTTTCAGAGGTTCAGTCTATGGTCAGCTACTCCACAGCTCTGGGCCTGAGGGGAGGCAGAACATTATGCCCAAAGGGTATGGTGGAAAAGGGCTGCTCAGCTCACGACAGTCTAAAGCAGAGAGCTCCACTTGCCAGGGACAAGTACCAAAGGCACGCCCCCCCCAGTGATCTACCTCCTCCTGCCACGCCCACCACCCAATAGCTATCACCCAGGACAAATTATTAATCTGTCAAATGAATTAAACCACTTCTTAGGTAACAGCTCTCATAATCTAATCATTTTATCACTGAACATCTCTGCATTGTCTCACCTCATAGTCAAGCCATAATACCTTGTTATAAACATTTTGAAATAAATTTTATAGTCCTGCTTTTGAAATTTGGCTAATGAAAAAAATAAGCTGCCATTGATTGTGAAAGGGTCAAGAGTCACGGATTATCTGATCTTGGACAAGTAACTAAAACTCTCTGAATCTCAGTGACCCTACAGAAAACAAGAAGGGGCTGCATAAATGATCTACAGCGTGTTTAGCACAAAGAGTCTATGCTACTCTCATGAACTATGAAATGTTTCTAGTGGTGGTCAGTGCATGGGAGTAGCACAGGGCATGGATTTTTTATTGATGTAACATGCCTAAGGAGACTGAGAACTAGGTTCTATGGCCAGAGCTGCCAGTTGAGTAGTCAAGACAGTAGTTTCATACAATTGTACAAGAAATATAGTTCTAAAGCTAAAAACAAGGATAAATATTTATTTAACATAGTCAACAATTTAACATTAAGAAATTCAAGCATTTTTTACATTTTCTGAAATAAGACCAACAAATGAAACATTAAGTAATATTTATATTAATACCACCTAAAGCTGGCATTGGTGAAGACTACATAGAATGTGTTGTAAAAATAATCAAATGCGAGAAAGAGCAACCCTCACCATTTTTTCTAGTCATTCTATTCTAAAAATGATGTAAGACTGAATTTTTTGCAAATATAAATAGTATTCAAATTGCAAAGAGTACTGTATTTCTTTAGAAAAACACACATTGATAACAATAAATCTTTAAAAAGGATTTCTTCTTTTTGATTAAAAAAAGAAGTGCAAAATTTGTGCTTTACAACCCAACATTTAGAGACAGACATCAATTTTTGTGCATATCTTTTCTTTCTAGGCCTATTGTTGTAGGGCATATATGCATATTTCCAAAAGGCACCATATTTGATGTGTGTGCTGCCCATTGTGTAGACAGGTTATCTGGCTTGAAGCCTGAAATATCCAGTGCGGTGACTCTAACACACCTGACATGTCTGAGAAGTTAGTGAGGCTGCTAGTCTACAAAAATACTTCCCATCAATAATCTACATGGAGAAAGTGGAAGAAAAATCAAGGTAAGAGAGATGCCTTTAGATACTGGTCCTTCTACAAGCACATGGATTCATGCCTAAGTCGTATGAAATAAGGGCTGCAGACACAACTTAAGACACAGTGTCCCACTGATGCTCAGGGGACAAAGCAGACATCAAGTGTGGGAGCAGGGCTTCTTCCCTCCTGTAGAGGAAACACTAGGAGCTCAATATTAGCATCCCTCTGGGAGCAACGCCAGCAATAGCAGAGTGAGGAACATTTACATGGTTTCCTTGCTTGAGGAAATGGATGTGCATGGCTAGAGTGATGAAGAAAAAGATGGCTTTTGTTATCCAGAAACTCACCCTAAGAGAGTACATCATGAGCATATGTGGCAATCCCAAGCTTACTTGGGGAAGCCTATGGGGCAGTTGGAGTTCTCTATGAGCAGGTGTGAACAACAGAAGGTGATATTTTAATTCTCATTGAAGCTATGAATGCCATCCTTATTCACAGGTTGATGAAGTCTGGTTAAACTTAGATTACAACTGTTTTGAATCCATTCTCTTCACTTTTTGCATACTTATCCAATTGGCTGTTTCCTTATGGAATTATGTATTTTTTTCAACATAATTTTAATGAATGCATAATGCTCTATGTAGGAATCAACATGGACTTTTTCATCAGTGTCCTATAGTTTAATATTGGAGCTTTATTTTTAATAGTATAAACAATTTTATGATAAATTAATCTTATAGCAGAATTTTCCATGTTCATGATTATTTCTATAATTTAGACTTATTAGGAGTATACTTTGGGATTGAAGGAGAATATAAAGTTCCCAAAATTTCACTGCACACTGTCAAACCACTATCCACAGGTTGCAATTTCTACATCCTTCTCTTAAAGTGAGCATTCCTCTAAAGTCTATTTTTATAGGCTATGAGATACATTAGATTTTTTAAAAAATAAATGACACCGTTGCACTGGCTTAGAAATTCCATGGAAGTTGGAACTAAGGTGTAAAAGAAATACAAGCCATAAATACCAATGATCACTATATCCATGATCACCTAGACTGGTTCATATTATATTTATAAAAGGATGAATTCTATGAAAGAAAAAACGCAGCACAAAGCAAATAGTGGATTCATCTTCAACCTGAACAAAGTAATAGACAGCGTCTTGTCTCTTGAAGCATATTATGTCCCTGAAAAATATAACGTATCTAAGTTCAGAGTCTGTCAGTATCTTGGTGTGGCTATCTGGACTTATGCCCCGTGGAAGAATGTAAAATTCTTTGAGGACCAGAATATTGATGTATCCATCCCAAAATTATGAAGAATGCTTGGTTTAAATAATGTTTAAATAATGTTAATTCTCAGGAAAACTAAGAGGGAGCATGTTACCAGATGATATACAGCCCAGGAACAAGGTAGTCCAGAGAATGACATAAAGTATGTGGTAGATTGAAGAAAGCATTCTAGGGTAGAATTTGGGAAATGCCACTTGGGTATATATGGTCCTTAGTTAGGTTGCCATCTTTGGAACAACATGATTTGAAGTCATAATAAAATGTCAATGTCCTCCCAGTCCAGTCACTCTTGTAGAGTTAGAGTCTCCTGTCAATAGCAAACTGATCATTGCTTAAACTCACAGTATCAAAGAAAATCTTTCTATCAGTTCTATTGGCTATATAAACCATTTAGTATATTAAAAAACTCAACAAACACTTGCAAACATCTCTATGAAGTAGCCAAGTAAAACCTTTTCTTATCTGGATGATTTGGGACTTTTTAGTAGGAAGAAAAATCATAAAAATACTGTGTTGGTCACTTAGGCTGTGAAGAATCACTCTCCCTTCAATATATTTGTAGGATGTAACTTGCTGCTCCTTCTGAAATGGAAAAAGGCCACATTTTGTGTCTTTGGGTAATGAAATGTAAGTGGAAGTGACTTATATTAATTAAATATGAAGCTTTAAAAGTCTGTGCTGTGAATCATCACATTTTCTTATCTTTACCAAAGTGACCATGGAAACATGTTGAGATGGAGCCTCCAACAGGATGGTCCCTGAGAGACTGTAATAAAAAGAGTTCTGTCATTGACATACATAGGACTTGCAGTGTAAGAAACTGGATTGTGTTGTGTGAAGCCACTGAGATTTAGGCAGAGTCTATTATTACTGCAGAACCCATCCCATACTATTAGATTTATGCAGAGGTTATTTTAAAATACCAGCTCATAAGATATAGGCTAGGTCAATCTATATACTTGTTTCAAACTCCTATACATTTATGGCTATGGTAGCATCCCACCACAGCCTGTATTGAAATATCTTAACATTTAAAACAGAAATGTAATTTTTTTCAGTATTTTGAACGTGTTAAGACACAAAATGAACAATTTTAGAAAATTGTTTAGATCTTAGAAAACTAGGTGTACCAAATTCAGCTCTGTGGTCAACCTCTAGAGAGGCAAAGAAGAGAATAAAATCCTACAAGGGAGAGTACACGGGAGATTCATGCATGTAAATTATGTTTTATTATTATTTTATCTAAATATGAACCAATGATGTCAAAACAGTACAATTTATATACCTAGGTTGTGGTACTTAAGTGATGATTACGTTATTTTCTGTGCTACAAAGTGAACTTGAGATCACTCAAAACATATTTTTTACAAGAATATTATTTGACAACAATTATAGAAAGCAAAGTATTTCTGATTTATATCAGTTAACTGCAGCAAACAAAACATTATTTCTCAAAGATTTCTAGATATTTGTGATTTATCTGAATTAAAATATAAAAAATTCTTTAAGTTCTTAAAAGAAAGTAGATTATAGAGAGGAAGGTTCTCATTTTGATATTTTCATGTCTAAATTCTGGCCTTTGAACATAAGAGAGAGTAAGGATGTCCTTACTCATACTAGTTCTCCAATGTAGAAAGATCACCTCTTCGACATAACTATGAGGCCAATAATGAAGCCTACACATACATAGTGGGAGAAGCATGAGATTTGCATTTATGTTAAATCAAAATCCCGATTCAAACATGTATCGGCTGTATTGGCTTGAGTATGTCTATTGACTTCTCTGTATTTCAGTTTTTTTCATCTGAAATTTTAAAAACAAAATTTCTATCACATAAGGTCAATATTCTTCAAGTGATATTTTAAGTCCTCCATTTTAGAATGTCAAATATGGTGTCTTTAATGATAGCATACCATTATTTGGTGATATGAAAATCTGAACGACAGATGGCTTACATTTTGAGATACATGCCCTTATTCATTTCATTAAAATATTGACAAGAGCAAAGGAGCTCTCATTCTGACCTCATCCCTTCCCCATTCAAAATCCACCCATGGTACTTTGTAGCACTTACCAGTGACATTTTCTGGATTTATACTGAGGGTGTTCATTATTTTCTTATACTTATTAGAAATTTGTGTTTCCCCCCAGAATCAGATTGGGTCTTTATTATTTTGGAATGGCAGGTTGGGGCATGAGGACAGACCATGATGGAAAACAGGAAGGAGGGTTAGTGGGGGAAGTCTTAGAAAGCCAGGTGTGATGGCTTCTCTAGACCAATTCCGCATCCTTTTCTTGGGCTCTAAAGACCCGATTCTCTCACAACCCCGATTTCTCATCTCCTGAGTTCTTGATCTCGAGAGCCAGCTCCATTTTTTTTTTATTCCTGTCTTCTTTTCCCTTTGTAATCATTTATTTTAACTGAAATCTTGATTCCAAAACATCTAACTTAGACTCAGTGCTGAAGAACAGAGGCAGCCTCACTGGGGAGAGAATCTAAAGACAGGAAAAGATTTCATTTTTAAAATTAACACTGGCATTTAGATTCTATGAAAAAAAATAGATACCTGAATATCAATATTGTTCAGGATTATACATTCTATAGTTAAATGATGCTTTAAGGAAAAAAAATGACTTTTTAATTAATATTTGTCTTTGACTTTAACAGGCCCATGACCGTTTCATTGCTTTGTTTGAATCCTAACCCAACACACTTCAGTATATTTGTAAAATATTCAAAGCCCAGAAACATCACATATCTGGGGATTAAACTTGCTAGAGTCCTCCTCTTGGGGTGAGGGTTTTGACATTCCAGTTACACTTTCATCTTTGTGGTGTAGGAGCCATTCTCTTAAAATTACTTTCATGTTAATATTTATTAAGCACTTAAGTACATGGCAAGAATATTCAGGTACATTACCTCATTATTTCTCAAAAGTGCCCATGAGGAAGTTGCATTTCTTTCCATTTCACAGATGAAGGAACTGAGGTCAAAGAAATATCCAAATTTATACTGGCAGAAAAGGACAGAGCCAGGACTCAACATGAAACACTTTACATCAACTTATTCTCTCTTTCCTCTCCAGTATATACAGTGTCTATGGATGCTTTCTCCTTCAGCAGGAACCAGCAGAGTTTTGAAAAAATTAAAGATGACAGTGTGAGTTAAATATAAAAATCCAAGAGAGTTGCAATCTAGGTCCCAGAAACAAAGAAGCCAATGCTGCTGAATCTAAGCACCTGTAAGCAAAGAGAGGAAGGCAAGGCCAAGAGACATTCTTCTTTCAAAACCTGAGTCACACGAAACAAGAAGCAGAGAAATGGCATGCAGAGTCCAAAAGTGATGATGTAGAATTCCTTTACTACTAGCCCTAGAGGAACACACTCAGAATCATCAAGTTCTGGAATTTGATGATATTATCTATCTTCAGGCTTGTGATTTATAGTCTGGTAAGTTCATACTGAGAAAAGTAAATTTGTCAAAAACAGACAACAAAAATTGCAAGTAGAAGAAACTATCAAAATGATAAAACTGTCATATCTGTACCCATCAAGCCACAATTGCATTCATTATGTCCAAATTCCTGGCACTTAATACTGTCTGCTGAGGAAGCTAAGCTCCATTTAGAGTTTTGCTCTTAGCACAAATATATTTGAAAGAGATTTAGCTGTGTAAGCTATTCATGATTTTATAGAGAAGACAGAAAAATTATCCTAAGAGGAATCTACTGGTATCTGGGAAAATCTGTCAAAAGTGACAGGTAGTGTGAAGCATTTTGGAAAAATACATCTGGTACTGGTTGTGGAGGAGCGTGGGAGACCTCAAACAGCTCACAATCTTGTTTTTCAGAGGTTTCAGCCACCAACTTGAGCGTGTGTCAGAAGAATTCTTTTTGTAGGATATTCAAGTATGAGAAATACTACAGAAATGAAAGGGAAGAAAGGAAGAAAACAGGAAGAGAGAATTAGAGGGAGGGTGAGGCAGGGAAGGCATAGAATGGGAAAAATAGAAAAAGGGACTAAGGATGAAAAACACAGACTATTTGATGTTTTTATCACTATTTTCATTTTTTTTTTACTTCATTTGTTGTAAGCACTTTTATCATGACCAAAAAATGAGGATGAGAGGGTAGATAGTCTCATGTTCATGTAAAGGCTCATTTTTTCCTTTTCCTTTTTCCCCCCACTACTTCTCTAGATTTTGTCTAGTTCAGCATTTGCTATTTTTTTTTTTTTTACTTGTTCTAGTTTCATCAGAGCAGGGAAGAGCTAAAACATATTGGTCAGAAGCACTATTGTGGACTGTGGTGGAAATTTAGTGATTCTGAATTTCCCTCCTATTAGTAATACAAGTTCATGTTCTATCCCTTATGGCCATTATTCTATTGTCAAAAGCTTTCAGCCTAAAAGGCTCTGGCCAGGACAGCAAGGGACATTTAAAGGTCAGCTGATACCCGGAGATGTACAAAGGAGACATATTTCTGCGTGTCTAACATTTAAGGGCTTGGCTTCCAAAGCCGCTTTGTCCATTACATATCATATTTCATCCATTCTGCTGTCCTCCCACGGTTCATCCCTTTTCATTCCATTACCTTCAACACGTGCTCTTATAATCTGCAAACTTTGTTCTCTCTCCAGTGACATTAAGGGCTCATTTTGGCACCATTCCAGGAGTACCTGGGGCAAGACTGATCCTGACGTTTTTGACTCCCTGAGACTTTCTATGCTGCATGCTGCTTCACCAGGCAGCGTCTCTATCACTAATTCCTCCTTCTGGGCGGGTCCAGGCAGACTTGTAATTCATCAGCAACTTTGAATTTTAGAGGCTGGTTGGCATCTATTCTCATCAACTCCCATAAATAAATAATACATCCTCAAATCCAAACCCTATGTTCATATAATTATAATCACCAAGAAAATGCATATCAGTACTCCGCTCTGGGCAGTATGTCTCTCTCATTCCAGGCCTGTATCCCCCACACATATTTAAGGCATGGCCCAACAATTTTAGCTGTACAAAGAACTTAGTGAAATCTAAGTTACAGAACATAGTTACTATGTGAAGTATCCAGAAAGGGCAAAACACATATGCCTTGTAACAATAAATAGATACTGACTAAGTTTTCACTGAATGAATGAATGAATGAATGAAGACATTTATAGAACAAAAAAATGAATTGACAACATTCCACTGCAAAAATCAGCAATGGTTAGCTTTCTTTCTAATTCACAAAAGGGTACCCAAAAATCAAGAGTGGTCACAGAATAAACTGATGCTACAGTACACCTAGGTGGGGGTAGAGAAAGGGGTACATGTCAATCTCAGTACCAGAGCTTGGGATTTAATGCTGCTGGGAATAGGAAATGGGGACTTGGTCAGAACTGAGACTCCTGCATACAATCCAGGATTTCTGAAAACTTGCTTTTCACTTCAAAGGAAAAATGTTTATGTAAATCCACCTGATAGCATAGGAAGACCACAAGACAGATGAATTTTGACTAAGTATACTTTGGGATTGTGCAAATTGGGATTCTGAATATATGGCACAAGCCCAAGGGAAACTTTATGGGAAATCATTTCAAAGTGATGTTCTCCAAACCTAAAGCCCCACATAAATCCTATAGAAGTAAGTTCTACCAAAAATTAGTTTTAGAAAAACCACAAAAATAAATAAGGCAACAATCCACTATAAGCTGGAGACAGGAGATGCAACAGGAGGACCAGAGTACAATAATTTCAGAACATAAAAAACTGAAAGATTTTTAAAATTTTTAAATAATTGAAGATAGATAAGGTACAAAAACATAAACACATGAACAAACATTATAAAATAGACAGGTTTTTAAAATACATGTAGAACTTCTGGAAATTGAACAAGATGAGTAAAGAGACAGGGAATATAGAAAGAATCAGAAGATACAAGGTATATCAAATAAATGTTATAGTAAAAAGAATAGGGATACTGTCTGAAGAGATGATAGCTGACAGGCTATAGGATTAGTGACAAATATGACTTCTTAGTCGAGAAGTAAAACAGGTCACGGCCAGTATAAATTCACAGTTAGAAAATGCAGAACACCAAAGGAAAAGAGCAAAAAAAAGCAACTGGAAAGAAAAAGTGGATTATTTTGTAATAATAATAATAAAATAATTTTAAAGCTATGAGATAGAAAAATAAATTTATCTAGAATTCAATGTCAAGGTAGATTACCATTTCGTATTAATTACAATATAAAGACAACGTCAGGTAAATGTTAAGAATATTTATTATCTATAGGACCTTTGTTGAAAAAACTACCAAAGGATAAACTTCAATTGGAAATTGAAAGAGGAAAGGAATAAAAGCAGCAATAGCAATCGAGAAAATAAACATGGAATAAATGTAAAGAAACCCTCATTGAAAAAGATAGTGAAAAATTTGCTATTATTTTACTTGATTTAAAATCAAGAATGACATACAAATGCTAGATATAGTGGTGCACCTGTAATCCCAGAGGCTTGGGAGGCTAAGACAGGAGGATTGCAAGTTCAAGGCCAGCCTTAGCAATTTAGCAAGGTTCTACACAACTTATTGCAATGCTGTCTCAAAATAAAAAGGTCTGGAGATTTAGCACAGTGGTTACACTCCTGGGTTCAATCCCCAGTACCAAAAATAACAACAACAACAAAATACAAGCATTCAAAGTAACATAAGAAAACTCATTAATTGTTCAAGAGAATGACAGAACAATTGATGAATCTCATTTTAAGCCAAATATATGTTTAGAATTTAAGAATAATTGTAAAAATACTTGAAATGTAATCATTTTGGCCAATAAGGGGGGAATGGGATTAAAACAAATGAAGTGATCTAATCTAAAAGGCAGAGAATAGGAAAAAACATCATGCTTATTCATAATTTAATAATGAAACACCTGAGGTATTCTCTTTAAAGTCAGTAACAAGAGAAATATGTTTTCTATGTTACCACTATCCAACATTATACAGGCAGTCTTAACAAAGCAATAAGAATTAAAGGCATAACAACTAAAAAAGAAAAAGTCCATTATTTGTAGATAATGCAATCATGTGAAAAATTCTACAAAATATACAGACACACTCATAAAATTAAAAATAGAGCTTTTAGAAGTTTCTTCAAGAAAATTCACATACAAATATCCTATACTGTAGCAACAAACATCTAGAACAAACATGTTCTGATCCCCTAGCAATTCTACTGCAAGTGTCAATCCAAGGAAGCTCTTATATAAATGCACACAAAACTAGAAATAAGGATACTTTCAAAAAAATTGTTAAGAGTAAAAAAAAAAAAATAAATTAAGCAAACAAATGAATCAAATTGTCCCTTAGTGAAGTATACTTGCATACTTAGAATAAAATGCCATGTTTAAAATGAATGATCTGGGCTGGGGTTGTGGCTCAGCAGTAGAGCGCTCACCTAGCATGAGAGGCCCTGGGTTCGATCCTCGGCACCACATATAAATAAACAAAATAAAGGTATTGTGTCCAACAACAACTAAAAAATAAATATTTAAAAGAATATTTTTAAAAAGTGAATGATCTGTCAATATGTATAAATCTGTATAATGTTGAATGAAAAGGCAAGCCGCAAAAGTTAGTTTTCAGAAGGTATTATTTATGTAAAATTTCCCTAAAATGTTATGTATAAATATGAACATAGTAAGAAAAATACAAAACATGCATGGGAATCATGTAGGGAAAGGAACCTTCTAGCTTCACATATGTAGGCACTTCTGGATCCACGACCGCAGGACTTTAGCATATCTGCAAAATTTTGTTTTCCTTGAAAAAATATTTGAAGCAAATATGACAAAATTTTAAGCTTTGGTCTTGAAGATGTCTGTTTCATTTTCCATGTTTAAATTCTTTTATAATTAAAAAAAAAAAACAACAGTTGAAAAGATATTCATTGACCCCACTGACATTTTAACCAAGTTGTTTTTGGCCAAGTTTTCTAATGCCATCATTATAATACCTGGAATGATGGATAGAACTAAGCATTAGATTAAAAATGCATGGGAATCATAGGGCCACTTTGAGATTTACCTCCATCCTCTCCATTTTTCTTCCTATTCTACTTCACTTCCTCTTTCTTTTTCCTGCTGGTTTGTGAGAGAAGTCATGATAGATCTCCAAGTTCCATACAAAATAAGAACAATCTAGCAAGAAAAAGAATAAACTATCTCTCCCCTCGATGTCTTTTAGAATTATGTTTGTATCCAGGTGAGCTACAGGAGGACTAATTTATCTCTTTAGCTGCTGCTCTACCAGCCAAGTTCATCATTCACGCATTAGAGAGCTGAAAACCTTCAGAGACTACAGATTCTAGCAATAAATTAAATCTCTTACTCGGAGACTTGGTTTCTGTTTGATTTTTGAGAAAGATCTAAGATAAAAGCCCTGGAGGGAGGATAAAGATGATGACAAATGACTTATTCCCCAATTTCTCCCAGCTTACTTTAACATTTTATGTTTCTTACGACAAAGAAGAAAGCGGTTCCAAAGGTAGTGCTATCCCTTCTATCCTTTCTGCATGAGCAGCAACAATAAGAATTCCTTTTCCTTCATCACAAGAACAGTAACCAGAATCCACAGTATGCATAACATGGAGCTACTGTCTGATCGGTTTGGCCCTGTGCAGCCCATTTAGGGCAGACTATATAGAAAGTCATGTTTATTGTTGTGAGCTGATGTCTTTGCTTATCTTCTCAGAGGTTTAGCTTAGACTGAGTCTGCCTGACTCTTGACTTATGTCAGTTAGCATCTCTGTCCCAACCTTCTCTACCTTTTCCTGATTCTGTTAAACAAACAGGTTCATGAAAATCAACAGAGAATAAATCCTCAAGTACTATTAAACTGCCAACCAATATCCATAAGGTGAAACTCAACAATAGCCAGACACACACATTTGTCCAAAATTCAGAGTGCTCAAAATTATCTCAATACATAGACACAGATGCATTTATTTCAAGGTGGAATTGACTTTAAAGAAAATTATCAAAATGATTCATAAGCTATATATTTAAAAAAATCCATACACTGAAAGTACATTTTTGCTAACTAAGTGGTAGTGTAGCCCGAGTGTCTGTTTTCACATAGATAATAACATATATCAACATGAAGGTTCCTCTGACATTAGGTCAAAAACATGCCTATGGTAGAATATGCCAGAGCTGACCCTTGGAATGGCGACTATGCGGACAGGAAGATCAGGCACTGACTCTTCAGCTCTTTTTACTGTCATATTTTAAACTTGATCTTTAGGATGAAAAATGATCCCTTAAGTCCTTATCTTCTTGAGAAGACAAAAGCAGTATCTTTGGCAAATCAACATCTTATTCTGAGACAACCAGGTAAACAGATTTTTATTTCATTTAAATCGTGATTCCAAATTTCCTAAAATTCCCAAAAGGATGCTGGAGAAACTGTTTTCTGGCACACAACTGGAGCAACCCAACAAAGTAATTCATGACTAAAAGAAACCATACATTATATAAGTTCCCAACACCTCACCAAAGAAAAGTACCCAGTGGAAATGGGCAACTTTATGATTTTTTTTTTTAAATTTGGGCCCCAGGGCAAAAATATCATAAAATAACAACATCAGTAAAATTCTTGCTTATTGAATTCTTAAAAGGGATATTGAATTTTAAAAAAGAATTTAATTAAAATGCTGCATTCTCTTTCATAGTTAATACATTCAGATCACAATTGCAAATAAAATAAATAATTATTCTGTACCCCAAATATAAAGTTTAAAAGCCTTCCTATTTTCTGTCTTCCTATTTAAGAAACATTTTACATAATTATTTTCCAATATTTACCAAAATTTAACTATCAATCTTAAAATTAAACAACTGTATAAAACAATCCAAGCTTTCAGCATAAAATCGGCTATCATTACAATTTACCATAAATTTAAAAAAGTACACATACCTCAACAAATATAAAACATGGGATGATGGAATAACTTCGTTGAGTGTTGTTTCCTACAGCCATTTCTCAGACCATGTAGCAAGACTGCACCGTCTAGAACTGTCCAGACTGAAACAGAAATAGATTGCATGGTGTAAGAGCCATATGTTCAGAAGTCCCTTAGGTACATTCATAAAAATATCAGCAACCCTCTAGATAAGCAGGCTGTGTGCAAACAATGCAAAATAGTGACCTACAGCACAGCGAAGCCAGACTAACAATCATTCCAATGAAAAGCAAATAAGAGATACCAGCTATAAATAGTCTTAGAGCCAAAATGACCAGAATTCTATTTGCTATACCTCTGTGCATTTTGCACAGAGGTATAGCAAATAGAATTCTGGTTTCTAGGCTTTGCTTAGTGCCTTAACCTGGTAGACCGCTGTCACATCATGAAACAGTTTACAACATAAAACATTTTGTTATCATCCCGCTGTGAGTAGCTATTCCTACCTGTGCCTAATCCCTCAGTGTGCAACCCCGTTTCTTAGACCCTTGCTTCTGTCTTTGGAGCTTTCCATCAGTGCACTAACCTCTGACTTCCTTCCTTCACCATTATTTGCCTTGACTACACAGCCATTAACTGCTTTGGGTTAATACATCACTGATCTGTCTCTCTGGGTTCCCTTTGCCCAGTGTATGATCTAGACACAAAACATTAAATCTATACTATTCTCTCAAATTATAAGAATGAAATAGCTGGACAACAGCACATAACTGTTAAAATATTTTATTAGAATATCCCCAACCTGCTTCCAAACTGAAAATGTTCTTGAATTAGGAGTTAGGTTATTTTGGGGTTCTTCTTTTATGAAGCTTGCCAGGTAAAATCATTTTTCCTTGACACTTTTTATTCTCTACCCAAAGCCATGATACACGTGTTTTATATATCTGCTCTTGACAGTTATCTTTTACCTATTTCAATTCTTTGTCATTTCTATCAACAGTTCTTCTGGATTGTGATATGAACTACTCATCTACTTGAATGGCCAACTATACTTTTTTTTTTAAAGGTCATGAATTAATGTTAATATCTGTATTTCTCTCCTTACTAAGTCTTCCCTTACCCTTTTACAGAATAACATTTCAAAATATGACCTTCTCTTTTTGAGGTGCCAACATTTTGCTTATGAATTTAAACCTTCTCAATCAATTTTAATATTACATGCTTTATATTTAAATTATCTGACTTTTTAGACAGCTTATTTTTCCTTTAAAGATGGATGTTATCTGTTAAAAATAATACTCACAATATTATTATTTCACCTATTTTTGATTTAGAAAGAATATTTTCTACATCAAGAAAGGAATCTACATGCATACATGTTTTTACACATTGCTCTGGCAATCATGTATCATTTTCATTTTACCTTTATTAACTTAAATCCTAGAATTCACTTGTCAGTATTAAAAATTCAGATTTTCCTTTTAGCATCAACTAAATACAGTAAAATATATATGAAAAGAAAAATTTTAGTTATGTCCAAGTGGGCAGGGGTATAAGTAAAAGCCAAGAAATTAGATACCTAGTATTTTAGATTACTTCTCCAATTAAAAAGAGCAGCAATATAAGGGAGAATAAGGGACAAACTTTGGGGTATCATATGATATTCTCCCTTATCTTAATTTTTCTGATTCAAAATGCAAGACAGGTGTGCATGTATGTAGGGGGTAGTGAGAGGGAAGGAGAGGGAATTATACAAAGGCATATTTTTTGGGGGGAGGGGGTTACCGGTGATTGAACTCAGGGGCGCTCGACCACTGAGCCAACCCTATTTTGTATTTTATTTGGAGTTAGGGTCTCGCTGAGTTACTTAATGCCTCACAGTTGCTGAGGCTGGCTTTGAACTCAAAATCCTCTTACCTCTGCCTCCTGAGCAACTGGGATTACAGGCATGCACCACCACGCCTGGTCCCCCAAGGCAAATTTTATATATCATGCAATTCACCCATTTCATAAATACAATTCAATGACATTTTAGAAACTTAACAACTTGTATAACTATCACACACACAAAAAAGTTTAGAACTTATCAATGCCCCCCCCCGAAAGAATGCCTATTTTCTATTAAGACTCCTTCACTGTAGAATATTTTCTACATCAAGAAAGGAACCTACAGTATTACCTCCTTTACTGTCTTTCAAGCCCAGAACCATTCGTCTACTTTCTGAATTTATGTTGGATATTTTGAGTAAATATGATCATACAATATGTGGTCTCTTATATCTGGCTTCTTTCATTTAGCATAATGTTTGAGATTTCACTCATATTGTAGCACATATCCCCCTTATTATTACCAAATAGTATTTTGCCATATGGCTATAACAAATCACCAATAAATATAGGTATAAATTCAGGTCATTTCAAATTTGTTTATTGTATCCCATGCTTTTGATAATGATACAAATAACATCAATGTGCAAGTCTTTGTATGGCCATATATTTTCATTTTCATGGTAAAACCTATGAGAGTTATTAGATTACATGTTGAATTAAGTTTAATTTCTAAGAGACCTGTCACAATGTTTTCCAGAGTGGTTATGCCTTTTTACATCCCCACCAGCAGTATATGAGGGTTCCCATTTCTTCACATCCTCATTAACATTTTTATTATCTTTTTTATTATAGCCATTCTAGTGGGTATGAAATGGTATCTCATTGTGGTTGTAATTTGCATTTTGGTAATAACAAATAATGTTGAGCATCCTTCTTTGAGTTTTTTAGCTATTCTCATATCTTTTTTTCATGAAATATCTATTCAAATATTTTCATTTTGTGATTGGATTGTTCATCTTATTATTTCCAAGGTGTTCGAATTATTTGTATATTCTGGATACAAGTCATTTATCAGATATGTATTTTGCAATTAGTTTCTTCTATTCTCTCCCTTGCCTTTTAATTTTGTTAATGATGTACTTTATATGCATATTTTACTAGTACAATAATTTTTAATCAGAGACTATTCTTGTTAAACTTTAATTTCAAAGATGATTGGATACTAATACAGGGATGTGGGTGTGGGGGTTGTTTTGTTTGGTTCAGTTTGTTTTTTTGTGATCCTGGGGATTGGACTCGGGGACTCATGCTTGCTAGGCAAGTGCTCTATCACTGATCTATATCCCTAGTCCACTAGTCCAGATTTTCAACAGCAATTTAAAATGTAAATATATATATATATATATATATATATATATATATATATATTATAAAAGTTGAGGTCATGATGGAATGAAATTAAGTGTTAGGAATCATAAGAAAAGACAACTTAGAAAAATAGATTCAGTGAATAAACAATTTATAGAAAAAATATGGCCAAGGAACATACAAAAAATATTCACAACCTCATTAATTAAGTCAGATTAAGAAAACTAAAACAAACAACACTGAGATATTTCACACTTCTGAAATTGGCAAAAAGTAAAAGTCTGATAGCCTCGAGGGTTGAGCAGTGTGGAGCAGCAGATGCTTTTCCTCACAGCTGGCAGGAGTACCTTGCAGAACAACCACATCCAAAAATGATTCAGCAGTTTCTAGTATGGTAGATGCTCATTCTTTTTACTAAACCCACACACACAAAAAAATACCCTTGTAAAAATTCTCACCATACAAAAATCAATTGCATTTCCACACATTAACAATAAACTATTTGAAAAATAAAGAAAAAAATTCCATTCACAATAGCATCAAAAATATGACATCAGTTATGTTTCACCAAGGCAGTAAAAAGTCTGAACACTGAAAACTAACACATTGATATAAAAAATTGAAGATGAAGTGAAAGTAGGGGGGGAGGCATCCCATGTTCATGGATTGGAAGAATTAATGTTGTTAATGTGGTTAAAAGACTACTTCCCAAAGTAGTTTGCAGATTCAATGTAAACCCTATTAAAATTCCAGTGGCATTTTTCATAGAAATGAAAAAAAAAATCCTAAAATTCCTATGAAATCAGAAAAGTCCCCAAATAGTCAAAGCAATCTTGAACATAAAAGAACAAAGCCAAAGACACCATTTCCTGATTTCAAAATATATATTTCCAATCTACAGTAATGGAAACTATTTCTTTGCTGAAGCTTTCAAGTTTTTCACTTGTTTCGAGCACATTTATGATTGTCATTGAAGCATTGGTACGATGTCTACTTTACAATTCTTGTCCGATAATTCTAACATCTGTATTATCCTGGCATTGGTGTCTGTTGGTTATCTATTCAGCTTGAGATTGTCCTCTGACAGCTCCAGCAGAGGAAGCAGAAATACTCTGTGTATTGGCATATGAAGAGGAAAGTCCAAGATCTCCATTTGTCCCTCTAATACTTGGTTGAGGAGGGGCCCTTTGTTACAGCTGGCAGAGGGAAAGTTCAGGCTTCCCACTAGGTTCCACTGACATCACCCTAGCAGAGATGGGGAGAGATATCTGCTTATTGCTTCTCATATGGCCTCTACTGCCACTGTGGGAAGGTGGCCTTGTTTTTGGTGAGTGGAGGTAAAACTCCTGACTTGGGCTTCCTTGGATACTACCACAATGAAGAGTGGGGAGGGGTGCCTCATTACTGCTAATTGGAGTGGCAGTCTTGACAACCCACATTCTCTCCCCCGCCACTAGGGGGGGGCAGGGGGAGAAGCTCACTACCGCTCAGTTATTAAATAAAGTCCTGGCTCCCCACTTGACTTTCTCTGCCATGGCCATAGCAGGAGTCTGAGGACTCTATTTATAGTCTGGCAAGAGTCAATGTCTAGGCTCACAACCCAGACTTTGCTGGCAGGGGTGGTGTTTGGCTGGGGCCAAGAAGGTATTATCTAGAAGTTTTCTGGCTTGTTAGGCTTTTGCTGGACTTTTGTCCTGTCTGTTGCTAATAACGTCTGCAGTTGCCAGTTTTTTTCAGACCTCAATCTGAGATACGTAAAATAAAAAGAAAATCATGGAACTCACTACTGTATTGTTCCTTATTATCTGAGGTCCTTACCAGTTTGGTTTTTCTCTGCCTCTAGGACTATTTTTATGTTGGTTTTTCATATAATGTCCTAGGTTTCTCATTCTACATAGAGAAATAGAGAAGAATACATCCTCCTCCACTCTCTCAGAAGCAGGAGTTGTTAAAAGTCTTTTTGAAGAATATCATACATGAGAGCCGCAGAGATTCTTGTGTAGCCCAGCTCTGCTGTGTTTTCATGAATTTGAGTTGTTTGGTTCCTCAAGATTCAAAATACCAGAACAAACCACATCATTCATTCATTCTTTATGTGTCCCTAATTTGGATCAGGTAATCCATAAGCATGATTAGAAGCAATGAGCTAGCAAATACTCAGAATTCCAAGAGCTGACCTATCTCAAGAAAAGACTGAAAAACAAATATACAAACAAATACAAGAATATGTTATAGGCACTAACATAAAATAAGAGAAATAAGGGTAGCACAAAAGAATTATCAGTTCCAAATCTTGGGGTCAGAAATCTCTTTTCTGTTATTCACAGCAGACACAACGTCAAGACTCACGATATGTTTTTGAAGCCTATGAAAAGATTTTGGTTTCTTCTGAAATAAAGAGAAACAACTGTTGGGTAGAAAAAGGTTTTAATATATAATTAATATATTCAAGTTTATACCATTTCAATTATGAAATATAAATTTTGCTTTTCATGGAGAAAGAGGCCAATGAAAGCAAAATGACTAAGAATCACGAAACAATAATGCAGCACTGGTAGGAGGAAAGAGAAGGAAAGGTTTGTTAGAGGAAGTGGCCATTTAGGTTGATTGAAAAAGATTTGTTGCTCCCTTACCAGACAGAGGTGAGAGAAGCATTTCAGCTAAAGAGAACAGCAAGAGTAAATGTTCCAGAGATATGAATAAGCCTAACATATTTGTGAGACTCTGAAAAGCAAACCAGGTCAAATGTATGAAATCCAAGAACAAGATGTAGATGCTTCCAAAATCTGTTTATGTACATGCAACTCTTTATGCAAAAGTTCATAGTCAAAATACCTTAAGGGGAAGAAATACAGGATTTGTTATTTCCATATCAGATGATGTTATGGCTTAGATATTAGGCGACCCTCAAGTCTCATGTGTGAGATAAATGCAGGAATATTCAGAGGCGAAATAATTAGGTTATGAGAGCTATAATCTAATTATGGATTAATCCACTGATATGGATTAACTGGGTGGTAATTTAGGCAGGTTGGGTAGGACTGGAGGCCGTAAGTCACTGGGGGCATGCCTTTGGGGTTTGTGTCTCGTCTCTGGTGCGCAGAGTGCTCTTTCTTCCTGGCTGCTTTCCTGTGCTGTGCTCTTCTACCATGATACTTTGCTTGCCCTGTGGCCCAGAATTATGGAGTCGGTTGACTGTGGACTGAACCTCTGAATGCATGAGCCAAAATAAACTTTTCTCCTCTAAATTGTTCTTGTCAGGTCTTTTGGTCACAGTGACACAAAGTTGACTAAAACAGATGGGGGGGGGGAAGGAATCCATATCGATAGACACTGCACTTTATTAATTAACTCAGATTAAGTTCTTCATTTCTAGGTAGTATCAGAATTCCCAATGAAGTCAATGCCATCTCCTGTGTTTCCACAGAGTTTCTCACAAAATTTCCTCTTTAGGCAAAATATAACAAGTCCTATTTAACTCAGAACAAACAAAAGTAATTTTGAAGCCTGAAGTGTCTGGTGACAGAGTACACTGACAGCATTGTCTTGGAGACAGGGTGCAAACAAGCCTCTTCATTTTTATGCTAGGCAAAGTTGGATCCTGCTGACCAGTCAGGGAAATTTTAAGTAACAAAAATGCCCTTGAAAGAGAGTCCCCATGAGTCAGTGGGACATTTGCCCAGCCCCTAATTGCCAGTTGCCATAGTCACAATGGCTGCAGTCCTTCTCAGCAGCTCAGCTTTTATGATTTAGGAGTGCTAGAGCTTGCTCCTTGTATAGACAGTGTATGTGGAGCTAATCTTGCTGAAAATACTCTGGTAGTTCCCTTCAAAGTTAGGATGGTCTGAATGAATAGAGTCAACTAAAATAAAAACCCACAAAGGCAAAGGTTGGTTCAACATATGGAAATCAATAAATATAATCAATCACATCAATAGACTTAAAGATAAGGATCATATGATTATATCAATTGATGCAGAGAAAGCACTCAACAAAGGATAGTGCCCTTTCATGTTAAAAACTCTAGAAAAACTAGGCATAGTAGGAATATACCTCAACATTGAAAAAGCTATCTATTCTAAACCCAAGGCCAACATCATTCTAAATGGAGAAAATTTGGAAACATTCACTCTAAAAACTGGAACAAGACAGGAATGCCCTCTTTCACCACTTCTATTCAACATAGTCCTTGAAACTCTAGCCAGAACAATTAGACAGACAAAAGAAATTAAAGGGATAAAAATAGGAAAAGAATAATTCAAACTATCTGACATGATTCTATACTTAGAGGATCCAAAAAACTCCACCAGAAAACTTCTAGAATAAATGAATTCAGCAAAGTAGCGGGATATAAAATCAATAAATGAATCAAATGCATTTCTGTACATCAGTGATGAATCCTCTGAAAGATAAATTAGGAAAAGTACCCCATTCACAATAGCCACACAAAAAAAATAAAATAGTTGGGAATCAATTTAACAAAAGAGGGGAAAGACCTCTACAACGAAAACTACAGAACTAAAGAAAGAAATAGAAGACGACTTTAGAAGGTGGAAAGATCTCTTGTGTTCCTGGATAGGCAGAATTAATATTGTCCAAATGGCCATACTCCCCAAAGCCCTATACAGATTCAATGCAATTCCAATTAAAATCCCAACATCATTCCTTATAGAAATAAAAAACGCAATCATGAAATTCATTTGGAAAATTATAATATTTTTAGGATTGGTTGGGGATTTTTGTTGTTGGTTTGGGCGGTCAGTTTTTGTTTTGTTTTTGGTACTGGGGATTACTTCCAGGGGTGTTCTATCACTGAACTATATCCCCAGCTATATATATATTATATGTAATATATATATAATCATACACACACACACATATATATATACACGTATATATATACGTGTATATATATACGTATATATGTATATATATAATATATATACGTATATATTTTATATATATATTTATTTTTATATATTTTTTTTATTTTATATATATATATATTTTATATATATACATATATATATATTTTTTTTTTTTAGACAAGGACTTGCTATGTTGCCCAGGCTGGCCTTGAACTTGTGAGCCTCCTGCCTCTGCCTCTAAAGTTGCACTACCATGCCCAGCTAACAGATATTCTTAGAAGCACCAAAAATATGTAAAACTGCATGAATAAATGCATAAAGATATTTCTAAAATGGTAAACTCTTGCAACTCCATTAACTACTAAATTTAGTGTTCATAACAATCTGAAAATGATTTACATGTGAAATTTTTCTCTATTCTAACAATTTGCAGAGAAACTAGAGATAATTGTAAACTGAATTAGCAACTGCAAAAGGTAATTTCAAAAGAAGAGTCACAAAAATCTTTTCATTTCATTTTGCCACAAAATATTTACTGTTGGAAGTAGACTCCTTTTCATGGTTTTGTTATCCTAAGGAGTAGGGCCTCAAAATGCAAGCAGTGGAAACAATCTTAACAACCTTAAAATAACCCTGAAGGGATTTTGCTTCCATCCAAGACAAAGCAACAAACCGGATTTCATGCCTGAAACAACTAAACAATAGACAAGAATAAACAAGACAACGTTATTCAAGAGGTTGGACTGAGGCCATGAAGAGATCCAAAAAACCTGAACAAACAGAGAAACAGAGGTGAGGCCTGAGATTGCCCCAGCTTTATGGCCTGAAGAGAGTCTGTAGGCCCCAGCATCAGGAGAGGAACCAACAAATGGTCCTTGGTCTCCCTGAGCTGGGTAGGAGGCCAAAACAATTGGAGTTGCTAAGGCAGAATTCCAGAGGGCAGAACGCAGCATGGAGAGCGTGCCTGGAGGTTTGCAGAGGGTCTTGGAGTCTTCCGCAGAATACTCACAAGCACATGCAGAGGAGGAAATTACCAAAGCTCCACAGAGAAACCACCCAAAAGGATTAAGGCAACAAAACATAGCCATCAGGAGTCACAGAGACCGCAAATATTTTTGGTCTCACTAACCAAAATAAAAATCCTCCCGGCTCACCAGGTATCAGGGAGTAAGGTATCAGGGAGTAAGGTTTGATAGAATAATAACTCCAATATGAAAACATTTCTTCTTGGGGGACCCCAAGTCATACTGGGAAGTACTCTTTGTAGCATGAAAATTTTATCCTTTAGTTTGTCTATTATAGAATACTGAATATTCTCCAAGCTTCCTTTTATTTTTTTGGAAGACAATTCTTAATACATAACAGCTAATCTTTGGGCCCTGAATGTGTGTTTTTCCCTAGTGTCAAACTCCACCCACCCAAAGCCAATGTGGTGACAGCATGAGCCATGGCCCAGGTCATGGCAAAGGCATCTCTGATGTGAATCTTCCTGGAAGTTCCTAAAAATTTGGTTGGTTTAAGATTAAAGGTAGAATATGACCAGAATCAGGGTGTGGGGGGAGGTGGGTAGAGTTTATTTCCTATGATGACAAATCTTAATTGAAAGTGAAAAGGATTGTAGTAAAAAAAAAAAAAAAAAAAAGGAAAACTAAATGGTAAGGGGAAAAAAAATGAATTAGAGTTACATTTCGTTTTATTCCCCAGTACTCAGGGTGAGCCATAATCCCCGAATGCTGCTCATCTTTAACACATGTTAAATAGGCATTAACTTCCTGGGTGGTTCTGAGCTACCCCTCCCTATTCTGGATCATTTCTATTCAGTGCATGAGCTCCAACCAGGATCACAGTTTGCATTTAATTTTCCAAAGCTGGAAAAACTTATCTCTATTTTAAAGCAACAGACATTAAGGGATAAGAACAAATCAAATGAGAACGTAGGTGAATGCAGAATACATTTCATCAATAGGTCGTGTGGGATTTAGGAATGCACTACTTAGGCTTTTAAGAGAAACGCTTTATTCTGTTCAATTTTAGAGATGCTTTTCAAAGCCTGTCAAGGATGACAATGTGCAGACCCACACACAATAGGAGGGGGCACTGGCACTCCCTTTATCTCCAGTCTCTTTCCTCCAATTTCTCACAGTCAGATTCATGGTTCCAGCTCACGAACTAGCTCAGATTAAGGCAAAAAGATACAAAGGAACATAAAACCCACAATTGAAGGAAACCTAGAATTGGCTCAGATCTTTGCAAAATACCCAGATTCGGGGCCCCACATTGTTGCTGAGTAACTTTTCAGACCAAGGGGTAATTCCAGGGCTCCAATAGTATGTTGGCCTGGTTCGTAAAGCTCAGTCCTCTGCTGTTTCTATTGCTTTGGTCTGAAGAGTCTTCTCACAGTACCTTGGTTTCTCTTTGGATCCCTGCCCAAATCTCAATGAATGACTAGGACTCAGTGCTTCTACTTCTCTACATGAATCCCTTGAATTTACCAGTATGCCTGGTACACACTGCAGTCTTATGTCTGGATGGACATTCTGCAAGACAGCCATTGCCCCTTGTCACCAGCATATGACTTGATATCTAGGGTCCCTGCTGCTGAGCCTCTCATAGCTAAGTGGGCTTTCTAAGGCAGAAGTCTGCCTGGTTAAATATCTGAGCTTGCTATACCTCTGTCAAAACTCCGTAGTCCCATCTTGCAACCCTCTCCATCCTATGCTCAACACGCACCCCCCCACCCCCACCGCAACCTTTGAGCATTCTAGCTACTCACTCAATGTGCCTCAGTTACTTCAGAGCTCCAATGAAATGTCATTTTCAATGGGAACATTTCCTTGCTCTCCCTGCCTGGTTTAGGTCTATGATACACTGTCACCATACTCTTTATTATGTAATTGTTCCATGTTTGTTTCTTTTCTGTATTGTCGTTTTGTCCTGTGAGGCCAGAACAACCTTAACACCTCATCCAGTGCCTGGTGTACAGCAGGTTCGCAACAGATATTGAAATAAACAATGCGCCTCAGCTACTTGGTTCCCTCATGCGTCCTCTTTTCCCCTGTGTCAGTTCTCTCAGTTCCTCAGCTTCAGATTCCATCTTAAGGGTCTTGGGTCAGTCCTCCTACATTCTCGCCTGAAGTCAATCCAGGTCTTGGCTCAATTCTTTCTATTTGCTCCAAATAGCTAAGACTCACTCCACCTTAGAACCAAAGAACTGTGACAAAGTATGTGGAAGTTCTAGAAACTAAATGTAAACCAGAACACATTTAAAATGTAAAGTTGAAAGAGGAAAAATTATTCCACTGAATTCTACCTCTGGGCCTTACTGATATGTAAAAAATCACTTCCAATTACTACTTTAAAAAGTATATGCTGAAGTTCCATAAAAAATTTTAAATAAAAACCCTCAAGTTCATCGAATAGTAAGCCATCTCTGTTAAGACTAGTCTTTCCAGAACAATGATAAGCACAATGATGATACCAACCACCAAGTTCAGCAGGTGGCCTGAAACAGTTGGGAACAAACCAGAGAGCACGGTAGTGCCAAAATCCCTGATGAGAAGGCTCCCTTGCATCATTATGTGGTGCACCACCTGGAGAACTTCTAAACAGGGAGACACACACCTCTGAGAAAAGCATCGCCAGTTTATTTTTTAAGATACTCTATTGTTTACCTGTAACTTTCCACTAGGAAAAAAAACATAAAAGTAGAAGGACACAAAGATATTTTCTTAATTATAAAGTGGTAAGTTAATGTTTCCTTCAATAAAATTAAAGGCTGAAAGAAAATGAGGTTTTGGTGCTCTGTTAAACCGAATCCTTGAAGCACTGGAGCCAGAAGGGGATGGGGGGAGGGAGGGGGAGAGGGAGGCAGGGAGGGAGAGAGAGAGAGAGAAGGGACACACACAAACATACATACTCACACAGTCCCCAAAAGGGCTGAGACATTGGGAAAGCTGCCTCAGAATTCATTCTCAGTTTGAAGTCTTAGGAGAAATAGGCAGAGAATAATTTGTCATTGCTCTCAAATTAAAAGTAATGAATGTGATTCTTAATCATACCTAGGTATTTGTATTCTTCGCATCTTGCTCTGGTTATGAAATTTCAAATGCAAAAATGTAATTGCAATTACCAACAACAAACTCATAATTAAACCCCTGTCATGTTGTCATCATGATCCATATTGTAAGACTGACTACATGGAGGTAAAGAACTGGTTTCTTATGGTAAGAACCTTCTAACAGTGAAAAATGTCCAGTGATCAGCTTTAACATGAATTTGTAGGATGTTAACTTCTATTCTGAAATGGGCTATAATCTCAGAAAGGCTCTGGTGTTGTGGTGTCATAACACTTTTTACTAAACTCTTCTGAAGTCAGGCTTTAACAAGAAAGTTCCATTGTTTCCAAACACCCATTAATCCAATGTGGCTTTATTAATTACCCGCTCAGTTCCAGGCCTAATGTTAGGCTCTGACTGATACAAATATGAGTCAAGCAGGCATGGACAGGAGGCAGCTTGAGACCTAGCAAGAGGGAAAATGCTGGCAGAAATGCAGAATGTATTTTTTTTTTTAAATGAATGTAGACCATGAGAATTCACAGGAAGGAGGAATTATTTAAGGATGATAGTTGTGCTGGCCCTGTGAATGTATGTAAGTTATGAAGAGGCTCTGGAGAAAGAATTTCTAGGTACTAGGAGTGGAATGAGCCAAGTATGAAACAGAATATTCCCTCCTGCATTTGTGGTATGAAACTATGTTTAGGCAAGTTGGGCTAAGATGACAGAGATACAGAGGAATAACCATTGGGTTTAGCTAGGATGGAGATAGGAGCCGAGTTACTAAGTGCCATTCTAAGGACTTAAGATTTTCTTAATTTATTTTGGCTAAGAACATGCAAAATGGGTGGTGGTAGATAATCACCGGAACAAGGGAGACTTACCAGGGGCCACTATCATTTAGATAACAAGTAATTAGAATGACATGAGGGCTAGCTTCAATCCAATTTTTGTGTTCTTGAGATGAACAGGGAGAAGAGGTAGAGAGGAGATCCTGCTTGAATTGGAGCCTCTAGTAAGTGGCCTGGGAAGGGTATTTGTTATGTCATTAAAGTTAGAGGGACCAAAGTGCCCTGTCGGAACTCCTGCCAGCGGCTCCTGTCCACTGACCTCTGAATTCTGTTCTAGTTGTCATCTCTAGGGCACGGTGATTTCTAATGATCCGAGAGACAGGGATCATTAATTAAGGAGAGAGAAAAGGTAACCCAAGATCAAGTTCAGAGTGGGAAATTGCTGGAGAAGAGAGGAAATGCCCCCAAAGACTAGAACTCTAAAGCTGCTGCACAAAAGTCCTTTCGGCTATGGTGGTTCCAGGGTATTAGACAGCCCTTTATGGTCTTGCCTGCAGGGATGTATGTCACAAGCTGTTGTGCTCAGTGGGAGGCTGTGATACTGTTGTTCTGCCAAGCAAGGCTGCATTTTCCAATTTAAAGCTAAGCTGCCCAGGAGCCAGGCTGTTTGTTTTCAGGAGAAACAAGAAAAAAAAAAATGTGTGTATAAGGCAGATGCTGGAGAGGTACAGAGACACAGAGAGACAGAAACAGTCTGTGAGTGGAGACACCATCTCCTCCTGTACATCCACTCCCTGAACCCATGTTTGGTTTGTCAGTAGATGCCCCAGCATCTCCCCCAAATCACTGTGAGAAAGTCCCTGTTCCCTCATGGCAGGATAATTAACTCACTATGAGACCCAGTGGGATCTCACAGGACACAGGAGAAATTCCTTTCACCACAAAAGATTTGGGAGAATTCAGACAAGGTCAGGGTAAGTTTGCCTGGACTGTTATAAGATCAGGGAGCACTGTGTATGTTCTGTGACTGAACCAAGCTTAGGATTTTGAATGATCATTAGTTTGCTCATTAGTTTCCTTGACAAACCTTTATTGAGTACTGACCATTTCATGCCAGGTTTTACACAAGGATACAGCTTTATATACTCTTAGGTTTTACATTTAATATGGTAATTCCTTAAGTTAATTTTGATATGGGATAGAGAAATGCCAACATCTTTTCCTAACATGACAAGCTTCTATCTTCATCTAGTATTCCTGATCTTCTTTACCCTACATATATTTTCTCTTTTATCTGTGCTACATATCATTTGATAGACTATATCATCTATTAGGTAGATTTATTGTCCTTCTCCAAATTCCGGAATGTAGTTTTCACAACTCCACGCCTATTTTGTCCAACAGATGTAGCCCAAGTGTCTCTTGGGAAAATGAGCAAATAATTTACAAACAAGATCAAAACAATTTCTCTTCAAGATCTCTCATGGGGTATTGAACAGAGGGTCAGGAAAAGTCTCCCTTGAAGAACTGATCTTTGGATGCATAGGAATTGGAGGGTAGGAAAGTGAAATGTCTTCCTGGCAAAGGGAATCACAAGTGGGAAGTTCTTGAAATGAGAGAAAGCTTAAACATATGGCCAAAACGTGCAGGTAATGGAGACATGGGATGAAGCTGGAGAAAAGACTGGGCCAGGCAAGCCATGCTAAAAAGTATGGGATTAATTCTAAGAATTAACTCTATCAAAAAGTTTTAAGGAAGAAAACTGTCCTGGCCTAATTTGTTTTATTAAAGGTTGTGCAGGTGGCAGAGAATGACCTTAGAAGAGTAGGATGGGAATGAACACAGTGAGTGAGGTGGCCAGCTGAAGTTCCTCATCTAGACAAGAGGTGGTGGTGGCTTGTGTTGAGGGTAAGATGACAGGGAATGAACTTTAAAAAATAATAAATTAGAGTAAATAGCTAGGATTTAATAATTGTGAGAATGGGGGGCTGTCAAAATACTTTTCCATATTTATTTAAATCCATCAAACTACAACATACTTTTATTTTTTGCATGCAGTGGTGATGAACAGGTAATAGAAATTTTTTTTGCTTATTTTCCCATTAAATCACCTGCAGCCTCCTCTTCAGTCTTCCCCACAAAACCCAATCATTTCCTCTCAGCCTTCATCCGGTGCAGGATTAGGCACAGCATGACACAGACAAGGCCCGAGAATCACCTCACAATCCCTCCTTTTAAAATACCACTTTTAAAGAAAAACAACAAAATAAAAACATATTGTAAATTTATTCCCCAAATAAGTCAGGGTCCCTAAATGTATATTAATGCTCATAGTTATTTTCTCTTTGCCTTTCCAACTCCCACATAGCTTTCCAGGCACAGTTTCATTTCTGCTTCTTTCTATGAAGCCATCTGAGATGACTGCATTCAACTCAGCCCTTCATTCATAACAACTGTCCTTTGATCCACCAATCAGTCATGCACACTTACCATCTGAGCCATGGATTCGGAACTGAATTACAGGCAGCATTACATCATTAATGATTGGGTGGGAGAAGACAACTCTTAAGCCCTGGCCAGTCCATGATTTGCCTTTTGTGCTCTCGTGTCTTTGAGGCATACTACAAAGTTCTTATTTAACTTTCTAAGAGCACATGTGTTATCTTTCCACCCCAATTATAGACTACAAAAGTCATCAACTTACAAGTTCTTTGTCTCTGCAATAGAGACCAGATGGGCATCAAGTAGGCACTCAGTAAATACTGGTCTAATGAATTGTCATATTTGCAAAAGACTCCGATTCACCATAGTCACTCATGAATATGCAAATCAGAAGGAAAATAAATGATGTCAAACAACTAACAACACCATTTTGGGTCAGGTTTCACCTGGTCCTTTTGCCAAAATTACTCAAAAACAGAAAAAAAAAATACCTAAGTTTAATTTTCAGTGTAAACAAAGTATAAAAGGCAAGGCTCACAGGAATGGTGGAAACAGAAAAATGTATACGGGCACACAAAGTTAGATATTTGCTCACTGACCATGCTGCTATCTATAAATAAGCTTTGGGAGAAGCTAACACTTCTTGTACCTGTTCTCTTTTGGCTCCATACTTTTCTAGCTTATAGCCTATAGTGAAACCTGGGCAGATTCACTTTCATCCTATGCTGCATCCTGATGTCCCTAGAATCCACCTGAATAGCAAGATTTCTAGGTCAGCCTCAACTGCATCACATGAGTAAATGTAAATAACTTTGCATGTTGATTAAAAGGAACTTGTTTGACAGACTTGAGCATGAGTCTGAGAGTCTGACATGCTTGGGTCTGAACCCAGGTCACAACTGGAATCAAGTTAGTAAACCGGATTGAGTCCCTGTGACTTGCTGAGCTGCTCTATTCCTTCGTATCATGGGAGGTCCATTACAGACGTGTGCAGTGTTCAGCTTATGCCAGCTGTCTGTACGCACGTGTTGAGTGAAAGCTCCTTACACTCAGTAATTGCACTTAAGTTTTCTATTTTGTCCTTCTCTGTCCACACCTCACTCGTAGGAAGAAACCACTATGTGATTCTGCTTAATAAGAAGGAACTGATTTCTTATAGATCATTAGCAATATTTATTAAACATTCTCCTTATTCAAGCAGATAAAAAGATTATTAGTTACTTAGCTTTTGGCTAATTCCCAGGGCACCTAATTTGTTCACATCTATTTTCAGAAAAGCTTCAGATTTGAACACAACTTAATTTCACGATTTTCTCACAGAGAAACCACAAGGCAATCAAGCAGGTAGCAGTATGCAGTCTACATATCATCCAGCAGGGCTTTATGAGGAGAAAATTCATTCTTGAGATTGGAGGAAAAATCTGGATAATGAGATAAGGGGAGCAATGAACCAATCAGCAGGAAAAACTTAAAAAGCACTTGTGGGTTCTGCCTGAAGCCCTTAATTAACCACATTCTCCCCAACACAGAGCAAACCCATCCAGGCAGCCAGGAAAATAAAAACCCAGCGTGTGGAGCTCAGTGATGGGTCAATGCCAGCAAAGTAGTAGGTCAAGCTCTGAAGATTTTAGAAGCCCCAGAAAACAAAAAAATCAAAAGCTATGGTGAGGTGGAAGTTAGAATGCCCAAGCTTAATAACGAATTAATGAGTCCTGTTCCCTCTAGTTTAGCGCATTATGCTAGGATGCCTGAATAGCTCCAAAAAGGGGGACAAAGTGGTGGCAGAAATGTGTGCATGTGCTGTTGGCACAAAATTCACAAGCCTTTCTCTAAGTAAATAAAACCAGTCACAAAATCATTTGCTTTGCCCTTGGGAAGCCACGCGCTTTTGTGACTGCTTGGCAGATAAACCAAAATTGCCTTTAACCAAAGCATTTACTTAGGGCCATTGTACCGACGCAGCATGGGTGCCATCCAAAATCTTACATCAGTTTTATGTCAGGACAAAGGCAAGACGGAGATGTTCCTGCTGTTTGGTGTTGGGAAAAAAACCACTGTCAGGCCATGTTTAATCATGCAAACACACCTGCTTGAAAGGGGAAAATTGCACCCTTCAGAAAGATTGGTGGCTGTCTGGCACCATATGACATAACAGAATTGCTCATGACTTCTTCACTGCACTTCTTTAAGGAAGATTTTATTTTATCCTCATTTTACAGTGTGGATACAGAGAGGTTAAGTAACACCTCAGGATTTTACAAGCCTAATAAGGATTGAAGCTAAAATATACACTAGGTCCATGAGACTCCCAAGGCAGAGGGCGCTCTACCATACTAGTTCCTTGTCCTAACAACACTTGTCTAGAATAGTCAGGCTATTGATATGTGGGAAGAAGAAAGTACTAAAATATTTACCCTAAATCATTACTATGAATTAAATACCTAAAATAATGGGGCCTCGGGGTAAAAAGATATCCCATAAGCCATTTAAGTCAAGTGCCCAACCTATGCTAACAATTTTAGAAAAGTGCTTGGATATAGTTTTCAAAACAATTTTTTAAAAATAGATGGACACAGTCATACCTTTATTTTATTTTATTTACTTTTACATGGTGCTGGGGATCTAACCCAGTGCCTCACACATGCTTGGCAAGTGCTTTACCACTGAGCCTCAAACCCAGCCCCACAGTTTTTAAAAATAATAATTTTCCAGACAGACAAATAGTTTCAAGGTTTGGTAATATCCCCTGATAAGACACTCTGCTCTCCTTACTATAGCTTATATTTTGAATGCTTCCTATGAGTTAGGCAGAGCTAAGTTCAAGAGGATTGACGTAATGAATGCCCATGATAATCTTACATGGCAGGCACTATTTTCAATAAACTCATTTTATGAATAAGGAACCTGAGGCTTTAAGTAGTTGCATAACTCATCCAAGGTCAGACAACCAGAGAGATACAAATCCAATTTATTAATGTGGTTTTTAAAGAATAAGGAGAGTCTTAACAGAAGTATCCAGTATCCTGATACTTCTTTCAGTCTAATGCATGCTCAAACTCCTTCTCTTTGGTTTGCTAGAGCCAGAACATCTTGGAATAACTGAGGCAACATGTTAACTACCATGTACTGACCCTATATTTGAACACCCACAGTGAACAAAAACATGCTTCCTGATTGCTCTTCTTGCAGGCAACTCTGATGATCAGAAAATCATACTTGTATTCAGCTGATAGTGCAATTCATTTAGGAACCTTCTTCTTGTATCTCTTGCAGGTCAAGGGCGAAAACCATGCTGATGAAGTGACATTACCAAAGGCAAAGAGGTTTAATGCTATTCATTGAAGCACAAGTGATCTTGAAGGAAATTGAGAGAGATTCCTTTTCAAGGACAGCTTTAATAGCTGAAGGAGTATAATGCTTTATATCCAGTCAACCGTCCTGCTACAGACAACTTGTCACACTAAGTAGTTAAATTTTTTTTAATATTTCAATGACATTTTGAGTGGATAGAATAGGCTAGAGTGACTGAGGAAGTTAGGAACTTTTTTCTTTTGAACTTACATTTGCATTTAACTTGCAATTCTTTCCAGTCCTATGATTTTTATATAAATATTTGTGGAATCTTGATGGATAATTAGATCATCCTTTATCCAGGAATTTGTCCAAATTTTCTGCTCTCCCAAAGCTGAGTATTTTGCTGGTCTTTGGTCCATGTTAAACAAGTAACCATTCTAATAGCTTTAGAGGTCACATATAAAATCCTCATTTTTTAATGCATACACCATGAAATTAATGATGCTTACTTTTGAACAAAAGTTTAAATATTTGAGTCACATGATAAAATGGATTTCCTGCCTAAAAGCTTTCATTTTGATTGCAGAGTGATAAAGTACCAAATGCCCCCAAAGTAAAGATAGCATAAAGCACAATGAGCACTTTGCATCATCATCCAAGCAGGAGGATACGCAGGTATCTTCCTGAGGTCCCCACACAATCCTTAGCAGTGGAGATTACCATCCTATTTTACTGTGAAAGAAACTGAGAAATAGAACAGCCAACTAACCTGATCAGCATTATGTAGTAATTAAGCAAAAATAGTCCTCAAACCAGGTCCTCAGAGATAAATACTTCTCTAATTAGACGGCAGCTAGCTTGCAACTACTCACAGGGGATTAAAGCCACTTTCCTTTTGTTCTTCCTGGATCTAACAGACTCTAACTCTCCCCAGCTTTAGAAACTCAAATATGTACCAAGTTCTTTCACTTACCCTCCATTTGGGTTCTTAGTCCTTAAACTAATGCAATCACTACTATCAAAATCATTTCTTAGTCCATTTTTTTTCCAGCACTACCAAGTCTCAATAAGCAAAATAATTCCTCTATGAAAGAATCTTAAATTATAGTCTTAAGGATCCAGCTCTGATTGTCTTAGTCCCTGGAAAACGAGATGCAAAAGTTTAATTATTGGTGTACAGCTTGGAACACAATGGTTGCTCATTTTAACCCGCTCAGTTCCTACTGGTGCCCTTCTCCCTCATAGGCATATCTCAATGACACAAGTGACCCCTTTCTCATTCTCGTCTTTCTACACACTCTTCTTTTGCATAACAGCTCTGACTCGCCATCTCTTCCCACTTATTCTCTTTTAGCCTTTCTCTTTTTCTCTACAAGCCACAATTTCTTCATAGGACCTTTCAAAATATATAAAGTAAGATAGGCACTGAGGTTAAAAGGTCAAATAAAATAAGGCTTATAATCCCCAACACAGTCTTGGACTCCACCTCTGCTCAGCAGTGGTACCATGTCCCACTCCTCAGAGGAAAACATGTTGAAATATTTTGTTTCTCCTGATATTTAGTAGCAAGTTTCACACATTAAAGAGGAAGTAATGGAATTCATATTATTAGGGAGGGAAAAATCATTTTGAATCAAACTACAAAGAAAAAGTTTCAAAAGAAACTATGTTGCCACCGTCTAAACTACCACTCAAGTCTCTGAAATCAAGACAACTCAAAACAGGGTAAACTTGCCAGGCGGGGTGGTACACACCTGTGATCCCAGCAGCTCAGGAGGTTGAGATAGGAGGATCTCGAGTTCAAAGCCAGCCTCAGCAACAGCAAGGCAGTAAGTAATAAGCGACTCAGTGAGACCCTGTCTCTAAATAAAATACAAAATAAGGCTGAGGATGTGGATCAATGGTTGAGTGCCCCCAAATTCAATCTCAGGTGGAAAAAAAATGGGATCAAGCATCATTGAAATTATATTATCAAGTATATATGTAAGATGGGAGAGAGTTTTTAATCCTGTAGATTCCTATTTAGACACATGTTGATTTAACATTGAGAACATCTGACAAAGAGATAAAACAAATTTAGCACACATAAGCTTATTACAGAAGAGGTAATGAAGAGTCTATTCAACCCCATGCCTTCATTCACACAGTTGAAAAGTCAATCTTCCAAACCATAGGAGAAGCTGTTGGTGCACAGCACGTGTCCTTGAACCTTACTACTTGAATTGACCTGCCCAACTCCCACAGGTGCAGTATCTGCAACATCTCTTTCGTTACCTGGGAAGCAGAGAGTGTTTGCTCAGCTACCTGCAATGGAGGTTGGAAGTGCCAGTAAACTAAAACTTGTAAAAGCAGCCTTCATCCAAAGTCTCATGGTAGCTGGGGGTGATGCTCCAGCTCCCTGGGCCCTTGGGTGAGAAAACTCTGAGCCATGCATCTTATACTGGTCCAGGCGTTCCCCATGGCCTTAAGCTCCAGTCACTCACAGTGGCAGCTGGCTTGATCCTTTGTTGGTGGTCTTCCTTGACTGTCTCACTTTTCTACTCCATGACTAATATTTCCTATTCTTTCCAAAGAAACCAGTTATACTAGCTTTATTGTCTCATAGTTTAGATCTGTATTGAAATGTGCTAAGACAAAGACCAGCTTCTTTACTTAAATTCTGGTCCTATCATCTCCCTTTTCTTTCTTTTCCAGTCTCTTCTCTTGTTCAATAAAGAAGCTCTTCCTCTTCCAGCTGTCTTTCTAACTCCCCCTCCCCCTTCTTTCCCATTCAATCTAAAGAGTGCTACATATGTTGTCATTTCCCCCCATCTCTACTAATTGCAATCTGGCTTCTGTACCCATCTCTCCATTGAAACTCTTTTCACCAAATGTCAACAATGACCTTCTAAATGCTGAATCCAACTAACACTTTCTGACCTTAATTTACTTGATTTCTCTGTAATGTGTGATGCTGCTGAAACCATCTTCAAGTTTCATTTACCTTGACTTTTGCAAAATCACTCTTGATTTCCCCCTGATATTTCTGATGATTCCTTTGCAGCCTGTTTGCCGGATTCTATTCTTCTGCAAACTGTTTAAATATTGATGTTCCCGAGGGTTTTCTTTGCAGACATCTTTTTTTTCCTGGGGAATTTTCCTGTTAGTCATGTGCTAAAACATACTAACAATGTGCTGATACTGATCAAGTCCATATGTTCAGCATTATTATCCTGAATTTAGACACATGGACCCAACCACCCCCACTGAACATATTTACTGAATGTTTTTTAGGCTCTAAAAAAATCCATATGTCCAAGAATGAACTTGGTGCAAATCTCCTGTAATCTTTACCTTATTGAAAGCTCCAAATATCCAGTCACCCATTCTCACTCTCAAGAATCGTGACCAACTAACAAATGAATTTTACCTCAGAAATATTTCTCAAATATGCACTCTCTGCTTTCCATCTCCATTATCACAGAAAAAAAAATCAAAGAAAGTATGGAACAAGAAGTGTAAATCACATTAGATATTTAAAATCTGACATTTCAAATCTGTCATTATAATAGCTCATTATAATCCCTCATTATCTCCCTCATATGGTATGATAACCTCCTATTTGGGTTTCTTATCTCCAGGCTTTAAGCCAACCACCAAATCCATCCTCAAGCCTGCTGTCAAAGGATCTTTCTCAAATAAGTGGGACTACTTCAATGTCAGGCTCACCAGCACATACAAAGTAAAGTTCAAGCCTCTTTACATGTCATGCAGGGACCTTTCTTAACTCTGCCGATTGCTTGCTATTCAGAATCACTTAGAGTTGAAAATACTTAGACGATGGCTCTCCTTAGCTTTTGAACCCCAGCTATTTCATCTATCTGGAAAGACTTTCCCTCTCCTTATCTGCCCATCGACATCTTATTCATTCATTAAAATCTCCCCTGGGTCTTCCCTTTCTGTGCTTCCCTGATCCTGCAAGACAGAATTAATCATTATGTCTTTGCTTTTTACTGCTGTTCCTTGGCTATGACTCTTCTATGACATGCATCATATCAAATTCTATTTGTTAGCTTCTGTGGCTATTTCTAATACTAGATGGCAAACCCCTCCATCCACAACCAACTCAAGACCTCATGTCAAATGCTGGTACCAGTGAACAGCACAGTCTACTACTTTGAAGCACTTTGTGTGCTTGTTAGTCAACCATTATGTGTTCTGAATAACCATCTTCTCTACTGGACTCAGGTTCCATGAGAACAAGGTCAATATCTGTTTTTTTCACTGCTGTAACCCCAGTGCCATGTTTGAGAGAGGAAGTCCTCAATAAACATATACTCCCTAATTCACTAACTCCTTATAGCTTATTAATCCTTATACTCTAGTTGGATAGTCCTGGTCCATGGAAGGCATCAATAAATGTTGCTCAATTGTTCAAATGTTGAATATTTTAATAGCTGCCCTATTCAAGTGACACAGGAAAAAAGCAAATCAAGTGCTTTTGGACATAAACTCTCATTTTTCTTTGCATAATTTTGCATATTTCTGCCTGTTCACCATTATTTTTGGAATATGAATAAATCAAGAAGCCTGATGGTGAATTAGACTCAGAGTAGTCACAGTGGCAAACAGGTTGTTCTATCATGCCAACTTGAATGGATTTACAAAAGCTCTTTAAATTTTTAATTGAGAAAGATTCCGAGGCCATGTTTGATCTCAGTAGTAAGTCCAGTCAACAAATTAGCACTCCTTTGTGAATTCAGCAAGAAGGAAATAACTGTATCAGTGCTACAGAACCATTGACCTTCTGAAAACCAAAAAGAGGGGAGATGACAGTAACAACTCAACCAAGGATGGGTACATGTGCAAGCATTTATCTAGAATACCAGAAAACCTGGCAAATTAGCTCATCACTTGATAAGATGGAAGAGCAGAGCAACATCCTAATTTAGACTATTTTAAAGCAACAAGTCCCGTTTCTCCTTTCTGCAACAGCGGATACCTTCCCTTGCTCAAAATTCACTAACATATTTTCCTTTGAACATAAGTACAAATATGGAAGCCAAATCAATAAAAAGGCCTTTGAGTAAGCCAGCAAGTAAGTCTCTTAAGATGACCCAGATTTATACAAATTCTGTTCTACAGTAAATGTTACCATCTTTATTTAAATATTGTCCTACATTTTTAAAGTTGTTTCTTATCCTGAAAAGGGTTTCGAAGAGTTACATAGCTGAATCATAATGGTATCAAATATCCATTACTTTGGAGTGATTTAGTTCATAGACTTTACTTCTATTAACCACACAAGGATTTTTCATCCGATTTGACCTTAAAAAACATATCATCAGGACCTTCACAGAAGATGAAAAGTGTTTTCATTTAACTCTGTTCTCTCAAATATCACACTTTGAAATGACTATGAAGGGAGGAAATCCATTTAATTGGAAAAGGCAATGCTGCCCAACTATGCAGCACAACAGAGCAATACCGTGAAATGTGGAGACTATTGAGAGCCAGCACATGTTCATCAGCACGAGAGGGAAGCAGACTGCACCCAGAGCAAGAGCCACTGCCCTCCCTGTAAGGCCTGCTGAAATGGCATTTTGCTTGAGGCAATAAGGTCTGGGGACACAAGCATCATAAAAGAATCAGGTCATATCCTGACAGATCAGCAGGGAGGTGGGTATGAAGAAAAACAGGAGCTGAGTGGCTCTTGCCATGGTCCACAGCACAACTGCCTTTTCACAGAGATTGTCAGAGGAAAACAGGGTGACGGATGGACAAGAGGCAGCAGACCCCAGATCATGATGCTTAGGGTTGTGCTGAAACCATACCAGATTCTAGAATGACAAAAACTAAAGTCAGGTGCCTAAGGGTTAAATAAATAAATAAATAAATAAATAAATAAATAAACAAACAAGCAAACAAACCAAACACACAAAAGATACATGGTTTTATGAGAAGGCATTTGACACCAGAAGGCTCAGCTCAACCTACAGAATGAGCCAACTTAGTGATTTTCTTTCACTCTACACTGTTCTATTCTTCTAAAATGAGTGGCCCAAGTAAAAAATAATTAATAATCAAAAAGGCAACTGACCTAGGCATGAAAACTACAAAAATAAAGCGTGAAAAATTAAACTGAACAAAAGCTAAATCCCCACAACAAAGAAAAAAAAATGGATGAAGATCAAGTAACACAATATGAAAGGAACAGTTCCCCAAATAAATTCCAGTGGACACAAAAATATTACCAGTCGCTGTAGAAAGAGCTCTAAGAAGATATAGAGGATTTCAAATGGCTGAGTATTATAAGATTATAGAAGATAATAAAAAAGGAGTGAGTTTAGCTATGTTCAAAAAAGGACCTGGAAAAGAAAAATAATAACATGATGAATGAAAGCCCCACTAAAAGCACAAACATAAAATTAAACACAACTAAAAAACAGAGACGTGGTGAAGAGGCTTGAAAAAATGACACAACAGAAAAGATGTTAGCATGACTATAAAGGAGATAGGAACGCAAGACAAAGGAAATCTGACATACCTATAATTGGTGTTGCTGAGAAAGAGAACAGAAACAATGATGTGATAAAAATATTCAAAAATGTAAAAGAAAATGATACTAGAATAAAGGTTTGAAACCAGAGATTTAAAAGGCATACCTTTCCCAAAAAAAGCCTGATAAAATACAGATGATGTGGCTGAACTCCGAAGATTAAAAGAAAAGCTATTCACCTCTAAAAAGCAAGGAGAACAAAAAAAATTATATGGACTACTGACTTCTTTCTAGCAACAGTGAATATGGAATAAAGTGAAGCAAAATGGAAAAATTCCTAAAGAGAAGAAAATGTGCTCCCATAATCTCATAACTAGCTAAATTATTCTAATTCTTTATTGCCTCTAGAGCACAGCATGCATGGGACTCACTGGGCAAAGGTGAGGCCACCAAGGATCCCAGGTGGAATAACAGATCACTGGAAGTACTGTGTGGCTTTATAGAACACTAGAATCTCATAGATAATCCTAGGGAGTACATTAAAGGGTAATGATTACAAAGTAAGTGGTTTTTAAAGGCAGAGTTCTTAAGAAATCTTCATGTTATGTATCCACTCATTCCTTCATTCAACAAATATTTGAGTCCTTTTTATGTTCCAGTATCTATACTTTATTCATTTAATTTAGGATATAAGATCTATAGCATTTTTCTGGTAATTGCTACTGTTTACCATAACTCTGAAAGAATGCCTTCTATCTCTGAAATATGTGGGAAACACAGGAAGAATATGACAACTGGTCATAATTCTGTGAAGCAAATTCCTGGAAAAATATATAACACCAGTGCTTATTAACAAAATATTTCCAATGAAAATTTTAAAATATAAAAATCTTCATAAAGTTTTCAATAACTTGTGATGAGAGTTTAGTGGTGGGAGCTATCACTTCAGACAGCAGGAGGGGGAGGACCTCTAATGAAAGGTTTATGGTAACTGGCTTTTGAGTTACAGGTTGATTTGGACATTTGGAATCAGAGAATGAATTCCAACCAGGAGAAATTCTGTGAAAAAAAAAAAAGAAATGGGGAAAATTCTGCATATGTCCTGGAATAGAGAATGTCAGGTAGGTGTATTAGTCTATATGCTGTTATAACAAAAATACCTAAGGCCAGGTGCTTTACTAAGAAAAGAGGTTTACTTAGATCACAGAGTCAGAGCATGGCACTAGATTGTATTCAGCTCTGCTGAGGGCTTCATAGCTGATAGTATTACAATGGTAGGAGCGTATATGAAAGTGAACACAAGAAGTCAGAGTCACCGTCTTAAAAGGAGGAAATGAGAGAATGTGTGGTTGGGCAGGTAGGGAAGTGGTGATCTAAATCTCAAGTCTGGTTACTGTGAATTGCTAGTAGCAATGTCTTTCCTCAGTCTTTCAGGGCTTTGGGCAGGAGTTTTGTCTGTAAATACCTCACAGCTAAGCCAAGTGAATGCAGGATAAGCTTACAGTCAGATAACCAGGAGAGCCCGAGATTCCTCAAACCAGAACGGAGGCCCCAGAAAATGCAATAGAAGAGAGACACAAAGGGGATCAGAGCACAGGGACATTAACTGTCTGTGGGTCCCAGCAAGGAGGCTCCTGAGGAGGAAGTAGGCGAGACCCAAGGTGAGGGAATTTGGCACCCAGACTCCACTTAGAGCAGAGCGACCAGTGCCAGCCGAACTCTGCACACCTAAGGCCTTCTCCTCCTGGCTGCTCTCAGGTGAGGGGGTGTGCAAACTTGACTTTAGTTATAACCATGGTGTTCAGGGCACCTTGAGGCAGGAAAAAGACATCCCCTTAGATCTGGCCCTGAGAATGGCCTTTGAGATCAAAACCCACTTGGGCTTATATTGCATTTTAGCCACTACTGAGTGATATTAGGCAAATGACGGAATTGCACTGACCTTGCCTTCAATATGAATCTCTCACTTCGACCTTGTGGGGATTTCACAAAATAAAAGCCGAGATGCACCATCAAGTGGTAAAGGGCACCGACTCCCTCCCCCACACGGCAGTGTGCCTGCTGCTCTCTCTAGCTGATGGCTTCCCTCCAGACCCTCACCCCTGACTCCTGAAGCTACATCTCCGCTCACCTCCATGTGTGTCTTCTCCCCTTCTCTGGAAGTCCTTTCCCTTTATCCTGCTGCCTGAGTCTCTCTCCTCCTTAATTTTGCTCTCCATTCTTAGCTGCCAAGTATCTGTCCCTCTTGTCCTTTTTTTTTGGCTATTCTGCTCCTCCCTTCTATGAAGCTATGACTCAAAAGACTCAGGAGGAACCAGAAATCCACTCAGCGCAAAGCTCTCCTCCTTGGTATCGTCCATACCAGGCATTAAGAAGGAACATTTGCCTTCATGGACTCCAACTGCCTACTTCCTAAAGCCCACCCTATGACAGAAAATGGAATTTCACAGAAAGCCCTTACTGTGCACACAGGCAAGACACTCCGTATAAATTACCCATGACTCTGGAAATACACAAGACCCTGAGGCATGGAGTTGGCTTCCGCTCTGAGCCACAGGGAGTGACTTGTGAGTGAAGTTCCCAGGAGGCCATGGCCAGCCTGTAGGCACTTCCACGCACAGCACCTCTTTTGTAGGAGTGAGGAGAGGGGTCACTCCCAGCCCACAGAGGCAGCGCGCCTCTCTGTTTCTATAGTTAACAAGTGACTGGGCTGTGACCACACTGTGTTAGAGCTGCCAAAGTGATGGTTTTATCCAGTGACATGATCGTAACATCATCTTTTGTTTTTTTTTAAAGCAACATAAATCAGAAACAGAAGTCCCTTTCAAAATTCTTAATGCTGAAGTGTAATAAGGACAAGGCTTGAAACTGCAAAATATAAGAGACAGAGTCTCTCTGTCTCCTTTCACAGCTAATTCCATGCATTTCTGAGGGCACTTTGAAGTTTCTTGGAGGCAGAACCTTGCCCTCTGACAGTGGGATAACCTTCTGCCATGGCTCCGAGCACAGGCAGTAGGCTCTGTGCTGGGTGCGGGTAGAGAGGGGTCTTAGAGCATTTTGCTAACTGCCCTTTAGGCTCCTGTCTGAGAAAAGGGAACTCATTCCTTCTGAACCTCATGCTTAGAGCTGATTTGCTCGGCCAATTTGTTCAGCTGAAATTTCAGTGACCTTGCTCTACCAGTTTCTAAATTCCCCAGGCAATTTCAAAGGACAGAATAAGGAACAGCCAATTTTGAAGAATTCTCCCTTTCTTTCTGCACAGTTAACAGATCTCTTATACTGGGCTGGTTGGTCTTCTAGGGGAGATGTACATTACACCCATAGAACCCTCTCCAGGGAAGCTTAATATTGGTTTTTTATCAGGTATTGTTACCATTTCTTCACTCAAGACTGATCTGAGGGCCCTTCTGTAACTACAATAAGATTCCAAACCTACCTGGCCAGTCATTTATCCATTCAATATTTATTGAGCACCTGTTGTATACAGCTCCTTTGCCCATCACTGGGAGTACAGAGCTGAATAACTATAATAATTCCTCAAGGAAAGACATGGAAAGAATTATGTTGTGCTAACAAATTATGAGAGCTACCAAAACATATAAAACATGTGCTATGGAAGCCCATTATATTAATATAATTAATATTACCGTAATTGTGGGATGATGAATAGATTCTCCAAGAAAGTTACATTTAGGCAAATATTTTCTTTCTGCTTTTCTTTTTATCTATTTATTTTCTAAATAAATGTTTAAAAGTTGTATATATTTCCTGTACATAACATGTTTTGAAAAATGTATACATTATGGAATGGCTAAGTCTGCTAATTAGCATATGTGTTGCCTCTCGTATTTTTGTGGTGAGAAAACCTAAAATCTACTTTTGGTAATACATTGTTATTACCATACATTGTTATTAGCGACGGTCACCATGTTGTACTACTGATCCCTTGAATTCATTCTTCCTGTCAACTGAGATTTTGTGCCCTCTGACCAACAGCTCCTGAATATCCACCCTCTAGTGACCACCAGTTTACTCTGTCTCCACTACTAGAGCAACATGGATGAAACTGGAGGACATTATGCTAAGTGAAACACACCAGGCACAGAAAAACCAACACCACATGACAGGCAAGGCCTTTCTCACCATGGAGAGGAAAGAGCATTCAGGAAAGAGAAATAGTGTAAGCAGAGGTGGCAGATGAAGGTATCTGGCATATCAAAATTGCTAAAAAGGATCTGGTTGTCTAGAAGGCTCTATCTAAAAGAGTGAAGAAATAAAACTGGAAATAGGCTAGCTCAGTTTATGGAGGAGTTAGCAAATTGTTCCTCAGGCCAGCACTTCTCAAAGTGTGATCTCTGTCCATGAGCATCGATTGAGGACATGTTTGAATTCAAATTCCCACACTCTTTATCTATTAATTTACTAAGGCCACCATAACAAAACAGCCTGGGTGGCATCAACAGCAGAAATTTATTTTCTCATAGGTCTGGAGGCTAGAAGTCCCAAATCAAGGTGTCAGCAGGCTTGACTTCTTCTGAGGCTTCTCCCTGGCTTGCAGAAGTCTCCTTCCATGGTATTCTCATCTGTACATCCGTGTGTCCTAATCTTGCCCTTTTATAATACAGAAATCACTGGATTAAGTCCTATCCTAGTGACCCAGTTTATCCTAATTATTTCTTTCAATGTAATACCTCCGACTACAGGAATACTCTGAGGACTCGGTGTTAAAGCTTTAATATAAATTTGAGGGAGGACCTATTTCATCCCATAACAACATCCAGACCCACTCCATAAGAACTGGAGGGGATGGTGAGGAAGGTGACAGCCATCTTGCCTGGTAAACCCTCTGGATGATCTAGACAGACCAAGGTTTGGGATCCACTGCTGTAGGCAATGTGACCTTCTTCAAGACAGGAGTTCTTTCTGTCTAGTTCTTCAATGAATTCTTCATTGGTAGTAAAAAATAAAAAATCAAAAGACGCTAAATGAAAGAACTAAAGAAGCAATAATGGAAAACACAAAAAAAGAGACAGATTCAAGAGATAAAGTTTTAGGAGAATCCAGGGAAGACTCTAGAACTATTTCTGGATTCTCATCTAGGGGAGAACATTCTTAAGTGAACTGGGGATACAGGGAAAGAGAGAGCTGAGGCAGGGTATGGGGAGGTAGGGGCAGCTGTTCTGGCCACATGCATGCTGGGACAGAGGGAAGACTAAGTCACAGAGGGATTTTCCCGGGAGTTACTGCTGGGCCAAGGAAGTCAAGCCAAGTCCAAACAAAGGCACATGGAGCCAGGCCACATTTAAGGACAAGCCCAACTTCCGAAGCTACCTGCTAAGAATCTGGCTACCATGCTAAGGAGCAAGCAAACCTTCTTTAACACATTCACTCATTAACTCATTCCAAATAGATGACCGCAGAGAGAGGCGTATGGTATAGGAGGTAATAGGTCAAAGTCTACAGCCAGACTGACGAAGTTTGAATCCTCTCTACCACAATTGGCAGTGAGACTTGAAGCTACTTAAACTTTCTTTGCCTCAACTTACTTATGTGCAAGACAAATTTTAATAAGATGTTTTCTTGGTGAAGAAGGAAGCCTAGATCACATAGTATGAGGGATGATCAGATGAACTTGGATGGAGAAATATAGTAAAGAGTTGGGATAGCCACTGGGGAACAGAAAGTGGAATTCAGGACAAAAAGAGAATGAAACTAGGGCTGAAATAATAAATCTGCAGTCATATGTCTTTAGCAAGGTTATGTTTTTTTATTTTCTATACTGTTAGGACACAAAAGAGCAGCCACAGAGAAAGTCAATCAAAAGCTTGATGTAGGGAATCCCCGAGTGGGTATAGGGATGAAATGTCAGGGATCTTGGAGCCAGTGACAGAGGCTCAAGAAGCAGGTAAGGATGTGTGTCTTAGTGTAGTTTTCCAATTCCAGTTACTTACATACTTAGGATTTTCCCATGTCCATGCAACTGATGTATAATTAACTTTATTTTTACTTTTGTTTGCAGCACTGGGAATGAAACCCAAGGCCTTACATATGCTGGGCAAGCACTCTGCCACAGAACTACATCCCAGCTCTATAATTAATTTTAAATCAACTACTTTCATTTAGTCTTATTCCAAGAACAACTATGAAATCATGAGTTTATTATTTCCTAATCCTTATTCAATAAATGTTTTTAAATGCTTATATCTATATACAACCTAGAATCCTTCTGGCTTTCATGTGTTAGGAAAAGCCCATCATTGTTGTGAAGGATCTAGGCTTTGACCTAAATTCAACTCCATCAAACAGCAGTGAGATTTGTATTTATAATATGATTTTTGGCAAAATAATAGTGATAATATCAACCTCATATATCACAGCAAGAATAAAATAAGGTGATTCACACAAAATGCTTACCCCAGTGATTGACCTAGAATAAATACTCAATAAATCACAGCTATTTTTGGTATATGTGTAGTCCCTAAGAATTTATGATGCTAATGATTAAATAACACGAGACATCATAGTTCATACTTCACAGTCTAGAATCTTCCCTCTTGCTACAGGACATTCCCATAGGTTCTCCTAGGAGACCCATCTTTATTCTCAAGGGCTAAGAGAATGTCATGTCCTTTGTATTTGGTAACTAATGCTTATTTTCTATTCAAGGAATTTTCTTGAGTGAATATGACACAGGGATTAGCTCTACAGAAGTTTCATATATTCTTTCAGACAGGAAAGTTCACACTTGAATCCTTTTCTCATAGGATTTCTGTCACGGGCCAGCACCATGACACCTTTAAGCAGAAAGTGCTATCTCCTGACAGACCTCAAGGTCACCATCTTCAGGGTGGCCCCCTCCACCCCTTTCTCACACTTGTGTGGTGTCTTGCTATTGCAACTTACCTTAATCTAGCATCAATACTAGTACTCTTCCTGAGTCACTATACAGCACACATACATACATATCAAATTGAGGGCAGTCAGTAAGTGTTCCTATGTAGTCCAAACAATCCTGCCCACGACACACTGGACAAATTATATAGAGTCAAATAAACAACAAACTGGTTGTCGTCTTCTTATCCCCATTTCTCCACACCACATCTAAGGGCATCACAATCATGTCAGCTTCTTCTCTGTTGGGTTGTAATGTGTCCTTAAAAATCTGCCACGCTGTATATTCTAGAAGAGGCCATGTATTCTTCTACAACAGTTGAGATGATAGGGAACGATTTAAGTGGGAGGAAAGTCCCTGGGGTAAAAGGCTGTTCTGAAGGTACATACAGCACCCTATCCTGCAGTTCAGCCCTTGCCAATCCATGTAATAATACAGAAAGCAGTTCACACCTGTCTCCATGCAACAGTTTCAATGCTGTCTTTTTATTCCCTTTCTTACCAGCTTTTCATACCAGCTTTTCAAACACCTGCATCTCTTAGGTGCAGTAATAACCAACGTAGTTGACCCCTCAGCAAACACTGAATAACTAAAGCTTGAACTTAACTCCAGTCCAGTTTGCACAAACTGTTCACTTATTAAGCTTATTTTCTGTTTCTCTAGAAACAATAAAATCCATTCTTCAAAAATAATTTTTATGAAAGTTTAAAACCTCAGTTCTTTACGTGAAAAAAGAAAGGAGTAAAGAGAGGGGAGGTGGACAGGTGAACAATTACACCTTCCCAGCTCCTTTTGGAATCTCTCATTTGAGACTTAGAGTCACTGGCTTTGCCTCATTAATTCCACAAATGGCTCACTGGCAGATGTTCACTCCATTTGCTCAGGTGAGCGGTGGAGGCACCGTAGGGAAGACTCTCAGCTGACTGGAATCTGGACCAGATTCCAGGCTCCCAGCCCTTGGCTCTGGACCTACATCCACTTCCATCTTTTACTTCAAAATAGTTCTTCTAGGGAGACTTGCATGTGGGCGAGGGGGCTGTCTGAGAACTCTCTGTACTGCTAGTTTCACTGTGGAAAAGAAAACTTTTCTGAAAAATTAAGCTTATTAATATCTACAAAATGGTCCTTCTATTGGCCAATCATATGCAACTTCCGTTTACCTTTTCATCCCTATAAAAGCCAATGTAAGGACGGCACCCTCAATTTGAATGCAGCGCACCCACTCTCCATTCTCTGCCGTCACACAGTACTCTGTGGCTAACTTCCTCCTCACCACCCCATCAACCCCAAAGGGGAAAGGAACCCAGCTTCCCAGAGCTCTGCTGTAGCACTCCCATGTGCCTCTGAAGCAGGAATCATCACCCTCACATGACAGAGGGTGGCCAATGATTTACCCAGGATGGTAAAGCTAAGAAGTAGCAGAGCTAGAATTTAAATCCATATTTATTTCTATTCCAAAGTTCACATGTCTATCCCAGATTATCTCCGAATACAGAGTTTGGCAGGATCCAAGCTGACCCTCTTTCTGACCAGTGTACCTATCCTGTGGCTGGTACACAGTGGTCTTCTTTTCATATGGGGGGTGGGCAGAGAGAGTTCCAGCAATTCTGTTTTTATTATTATAGTTAATTTCAACTATTTAATGTTTCCTAAGTATCATTTTTTTGTTTCCAAAAGATGATGAGATATGGATTTATTTCACAACAGATTTATTTTAAATAGCTGACCAATTGCAAAATTAATTGCTTTGTCATGAGGCCTCTTGGGATAAATGCATTCTAAAGGTAGAGAACTGGGTTCACCACTGCATGGGGTATTAGTCATGTTTGGCTACTCCTCCACATCCCTGGAAAGAACCCAGCATTATTGTCTCCCTTTACCTGAGACCTGTGAGAGCATGCATTGCCCACGTTAATGAGGGGTGTATGCTTAATTCTTTAAATACATATAGAAAAAGTCATCTCTTGACACCCCATCACCACCAAAAGTATGATGGGGAGAGAAATTCTTGACAGGTCAGTCTTCATAAATTGGGCCTACAGTTCTTTGCCTATTAGAATTGATTGAGGGTTCTATCCTTACGTTAGCTTCTTACATTTGGTTATTCTAAAGACATTCAAAAAACTATCATGATTTTTGGATTTAAAGCAAAAGCAAAGAGAAATTCTCATTAGTTGAGTGTCTCTGTGTGCACACAGTGCTAGACCTCGTACCTCATTTTATTTAATCCTTACAACAATTATAGGAGCTAAGAGCATAAACCTTGGAGTCAGATCATCTTGTGTTTGCATCCAAGCCCTGCCTCTCACTAGCTGTGTGACCTCTGGTGAGTTACTTCACTCTGCCCGATTTCTTCATTTGTAAAATGGTGGTTATCATACTTAGCCTGCAGCACTGTGATGAGGAATAAGTAAAATAATATCTGTAAAGCATTTAACTTCACACCCAGCAATTGTTCAAATTCATTAATTCTTTAAATACATATAGAAAAATATAAAATGTCAATCAATCTAGACAACCTATTTATGTCAGGTACAGCTCTAGTCTTGGGAGATAAAGCAGTAAATGAAACACAGCTTTTGAAAAGCTGTGCATTTTAACATTCAGAAATATGATTGTGACTTTTAAGAACCCAGTGTGTTACAAGGTAGATGTTACTGGCCTCAGTTTACAATGAGGAAATTGAGGCTTAGAGATCATTTCTCCAAATCACCTCAGTGTCAGGAGAATGGGTCTGTATTGATCCGTAGCTTACTTTCCATGATACCAGTTATCATGGGCAATATGACAGAGTTGTTATAATGATTGCATATTCATAACTTAATTATGCATATGCATGAAGGTGATAGTGATAATTCACACACAGCTTCATTTATTCTATCTCTGTGCCATGTGGATAGCCTGGTAGAGCAGAAAATCTCAGAATTTACAGTGAGAGGATACAGATTTAAATTCTGACTTTGTCACCTACAAATAACTTGATTTCTTGAACCTATCTGTTCATCCACACAGTAGGGATAACAGTATACTCACAGGGCTATCTTGGGGATCAAATGATGCATGGATGCTCAGGAACTTTGTAAAGCCAAATATGTTATGAAAAAGAATGTTATCATGACCATTTCAGAGGCAGACTATTTTCTCTCATTGCATCTTAGCCAGTTATATTCTCAAGATAACACAATACTAAAAGTCACAGAGTGCTCTTTAGAGCCTTTTGTGATCAGTACACCCAGGATTGCCCTGCACCGTATGCAGGCTTTGCCTTGCACAGGACACCCAATTGAGAAGCCTACGGATAGCTAAACACAGCCCACTCTGTTCACCAACCTGTTCACCCTAAAATGAAGGACCCAGAGAGACTGCGACCTTTTTAAAAATTTGCTCAGAGGCAGAGTATGGGATAATAGTAATTATACATTGTAATTCATCTTTTCTTTTTCCATCTATTTCTACTACTTATTTCTTGTCCCTCCAAATTCCAGTCCTACTGACCTGTGCTCTTCTTACTTCTGCCTTTCTCAATCACCAGTACTTTAAAACACCATGATAACTCTCCCTGCCAGATGCTTGTCTTCTTGCCTGTGTTTTCCAAACCCATCATACCAAGAATCATTCTATCTATATCTGCTCCCCATTCTGCCAGTCTACCCTGGACTGCCTTTAAGATCAATAGGACTAGATAGGGCAGAGGGGTGGGAGGGAAAAGGAGTGGGCAGGGGGTTGGCAATGTTGGTGGAATTTGATGGTGGAATTCGATCATTATCCAAAGTACCTGTATGAAGACACGAATTGGTGTCAACATACTTTATATACAGAGATATTACATGTATACAACACAATTTTTTTCATAAGAATTATAATGCATTCCACCATCATTTTTTTTAAATGAATAAATAAAGAAGGAAAAAAAGATCAATAGGAGTAGGCTCAATGAAAAGAGCAAAAGGGCAGGTGCCCACATTCAAGTCCTTCTCATGCAACTTTTGTATGCTTACACATACAAAAGTACACAGAGCTTTTAAAAGCAAGCATAACAATAAATGCGATTCATAAAGAAACATGGATTACCTGTTAACCAAAAATTGAATAAGGAGGAAGGGATATATGAGTGAAAGTTTCTATAGTAACTTAGTACATAAAGGCAGAGGAAATAGGACCTTAGCTGGGGGTAATCAAGGCAGTCTAAAGTCAAAGGAAAGAGGACATGGTCATGCAAACCATGTGTTGAATGGTATCAAACCAGAAAGAGAACCCACAAGTAATTTTTAACACGACCTATGAAATAGTCTCTGGGTTGATGAATATACATGCACTTCCTCTCCCAAGTTTAATTCTGACAGCCTAAGCTGTTTGTAGGAACCTTCTGTTTCCTCCGGGCTCTCCAGAGCCATTTGCAACATGCGAGTAGTAGTTCAATGCTAGAGGAAAGGGGGGCTGGTGATAAACGGTGAAAGAGGAGAAGACAGATAATTGTTCCCTATGAATTCTGATTTGCTTTTCACTAAGGGGTGTGAAGGGAAATGGAAGAAAGGAGAAGAGAAAGAGGTGAAGGCAAGAAAAAAAAAAACTCAGAAGTAATTTACACCCACTTGGAGAAGTTAAACCTTATAACAAAAAATATATATTAGAGAAACTTCCTGAATCCCTGTGAACTCAATCTCAGCATAAACTATCTGCTTTTGCATTTTGTCTGTGGAGTTTCTGGCTGCCTCCTCCTCTTAGCACAGCCATCTGGTTTATCTAAAATAAACCAGGGGTTGTGTTAACATACAGGATTTACCCGACTCCCCTGCTGCTCCTTTTTTTTTTGTTGAGAACCTGCCTGGTAGACAGAGGCAGAAGAGGAAAACTAAAAAATATAAAGGTGGAAACAACTGCACAAGAAGATGGGGGCAATCAGGGATCTCCAAAGGATGTCAATCTCCAGCTTTGATCCCAAAGGACACCACAGCAGAAGTGCAACCCTTAATCTAGAGGTGACTGAGCAGGAGAGAAACTTCTTTCTAATCTAATGAACTGCATGATTCAGGAACACAACCTGACAGAATGCAAACTCCACATCAGCAGATCTTTGGAGCAATCCTGGAAGCTCCATTTAGGGAGAAGATGATAACATTTCATTGATCTTGAAGTGGTTGGGAAAAGTGAGAGAAAAAAAAACACTCTGTAGGAAAAAAAAAAAAAAAACAAAGCAAAGCAAAACTGGGTCATTCAGCTTAGCAGCAATAAGATCCTTAAGAGAAGTGTTTGAAACCATAGTAAATAAGTGCAAGTGATGTGATACTGTGGAAAGTGTGCCGATGCCCTGGGAATCAGAACTGGCTTCTCAGCCGGCACTCTAATAATCAAATGGCCAGCTTAGGGTTGAGTGTCCCAGTGGGGACTGATGAGGCCTTTGAGTGGCCAGTGAACTGACATTTGCTTCTTTCTCTTTAGGAAATACGACGGACAGAAATTAAAAGCAGCAATTAATCTATAAAATTGGAAACATGACCATGGTGCTAGCACTAAAGGAATCAGCACAGTCCTTTCTTTGTACAGAGACCCTACATGAATGCTACTGTGTGTTCACTAGTCAGAGTCAGAGCTGGCAGAGCTGGATCCAACACCAGCTCTGACTCCATCTGGGAGCAAGGCTTGGTAAAGTCATCCTTTGTGCCTTAATCACCTCATCTGTAAAACAAGGAAGGATGTGCTCGGAGCCTAGCCGCAGGCTTATCGCTCATTTCCTGGTCCTCTCCACAAAAGCCATGCTTGTTCCCACCGTTTGCTCTCTTGGGCCTCCTGAACTAGAATTTGAATCCGTCCATTTTGCTTTGGGAGCCCTCTTAGCCATTTACCGTCCTCTCCATAAGTCTTTCCCAGACGCTCTAATCAGCCGAAATTGACCTTTTGATTTTTCCTCTTCTTACAGACTACAACATATCACTTATCCCTTGGGTTATATTATCTGATGCTGTCCTCAAATTATTTTCTACGACGTAGGCTTGTCTCTTTAACTAGGTAGCAAATTCCAAGTCTCTACCATTTTCTATGAAGTGTAAGCAGTGAAATTAGGGTTTAATGCACAGGGACAGTCAAATTGGCCTGAGGACCAGTAGAAACTATTAGTGGATGCCAACTTCATCCTGATACAGTAAAACAAAATCCCTGCACATTTCCTAGACCTCCAAACCTAAACTTGAGTTTAGTTGTTTGTGATCTGTGACTGCCTTGATTATCAGTCATTCAAACATGAATGCCTTCAATGGGCCAGTCCTGTGAACCAGGTGCCTCATGTATATATCTTCTCATTTAATTTCCACAGCTACCAACATATGGCATTATTGACCAAGTTGCAGATGGGTAAAAGGAGGTATAAGAAGGTTGTACAGATTGCCTAAATCCACAAAGCAGAAAGGGAAGCAGCTGGGACTTGAACTCAAGTTGTTTAAATTATAAAGCCCACACTATACAAACCCACACTACTACATAGCTCCAGTATTTTCTTTACTTTGTTCTAATTTTCTTAACTTCCCTAAAGTGATACATTCAAGAATAGTACTTTTAACCATTATTTCCTTTGTTTTTTTTTTTTGTCTTTTTTTTTTTTGCAGATAAATTGGAGCGTAAGTGAAATAATTTAGCCAATGAAAAAAGGCTTCAGATAGTGAAGCCAGGATTCAAATTTACTTCCATTTGATACTGGAGGCCAAATTCAACCTGTTTACACTCATTCTTCCTCATATGACCATAAATTATAGTGCTTAGCTAAATATAAAATCAGAGGGAAACCATTAAATCTGTGTTCTTCCCAGCAACGGAACATTACACTTACTTAAAGGAAATCGGTATTAAAGTATAAGATTTCAAAAGCATGTTTTATGTAAGGAGTCAGAGACCATGTACAGTAAAGCGGGTACAGAGTAGATCAAAGTGAGTATTGACAGGGAACCTTCTATATATAGGAAAAAGAAGAGGGGGAAATTGTGTTATTCCTGAGACTGCTACTCAAGCTTATCTTCCTTTCACACAGTTTCCTACTTGAAGCTTGATTCCAAGGGATTTCTATCACAGCTGAACACTAATTCAGTTGCTCAGCTTTGTAGCATGATTGAATTTATCTGGTGGCCAAATTTAGACATGAGAACACAAATCATAATCCTTGCTTAATCATTCAAGACATAGAGGTAGTTTGGAAACTGAGGGGGCTGTATGCAGAGGATTCCTGGAAGGCTTATAAAGAGATTAAGATCAATTAAGTTCCAGACTGAGAAAAAAAAAAAAGAGGCAACAAAACCCACATAAGTATAGAATTCCCCAGCACATTCTTTTTTTTTTCTTAAGAATCTATTTCTTAAAAAGAAGTTTTAGATTCATAGAAAAACTGGGAAGAAGGTACAGAGATTGCCATTTGGCCCCCATCCCCACATATGCATAACGTTCCTCATTATCAACACCCCCCCCAGAGTAGTACATTTGTTATAACTGCTGAACCTACACTGATAAAATCATGATTACCCAAAGTTCATAGTTGCATTACAGTTGTTTTGGTGTATGGAATATGACAAGTGTCCCATTATTAGAGTATCACATAAAGTGTATTCACTACCCTGAAAATCCTCTGTGCTCTACCTAACCATTCTTTTCCCCACCCCCCCAACTCCTGACAACCACTGATCTTTGCACTGTCTTACAGTTGCCTTTTCCAGCATGTCATATAGTTGGGATTACACAGTATGTAGTCTTTCTAGATTGGTTTCTTTCACTTAGTAATATGCATTTACTTCTTTCATGTCTTTTGATGGTTTGATCCCATTTCTTCTAAGCTGAATACTATTCCACTGTCTGGAGTCACCATATTTTATTCATTCACTTACTGAAGGATATCTTAGTTGTTTCCAAGTTTGGACAATTTTGAAAAAAAACTGCTATAAATATCCACATGCAGGTTTTTAAATGCACTTAAATTTAAAACTCCTTTGGGTAAATACTAAGAACTTTGACTGCTGGACTGTATGGCCAGAATGGTTTAGTTTCATCAGACACTGCCAGATAGTCTTCCAAAGTGGCTGTACCATTTTGCACTCCCACCAGTAATGAATGAGAGTTCCTGTTGCTGCACATCCCTGCTAGCATTTGGTATCATCAGTGTTCTGGACTTTGGTCATTCTCATAGATATGTAGTCCCATGGCATTCTTTAGGGATTTGTAGCCTGCTCACTTTAAGGGATTTAGTAGTGGCAATTGCATCTTAATCTTTTCATGAGTCTTTCATACAGTCCCTCAGTTTCCAAACTACCTGTTTTAAAAGCCCCTACAATGTCATTCAACACTACCAGTCAAACAGCCCAGGAAAAACGCAGTTATGGAAAGCCAGAATAATCCCAATACACCAAAGCATCTTTTCTTAGGAAAACTCCTATAGCAAAGATCAAAACACAACAGTCGATATGGAAACCATACTTACTACAAGCCAGGTACTATTCTGAGCACTTTAACCCATGTCACGCCATCAACAATCATATGGGGCAGGTACTATTAATTATCACCATTTTACAGATGAGGAGACCAAGGCAAAGTAAGTTTAAGTAACTTGAACCACACCACACTGCTAGTAAGTGGAAAGGTAAAAACTGCATCTGAGTACAGAGTCTATGGCTTGTTTTTAAACCTTTTGCATGCAAGTTCATTCAAAACAAAGTTGTTCACTCCATGTTTCTGTAATATTCAGTTCCCCATTTGCAAGGCAAAAATGAACCTTTCTCAAACAGCTTTCATAGAAAGTTAGATAAGAAAGAAAAGGTGAGTGTTGGCAAACCTTTTCCATCCGTGAGCAGGTATCGGTGTCTGAGGGAGAGCCCTCCAGAGTCTTGCCCCTTCTTCCTGCTTTCTGCCCCTACTTCTGCAATAAAATGTCTGAGTCCCAAGTGCTCCTCAGCTGGCTCTTTTAAGCCTGATGACGTGCCCAACAGTCACAGCTGGGGCCCATAAACTTGGGGTTGCCAGAGGAATTAGAGGCTTGGCTTCGGGTACCTGCCTTCATGTCTTTTAAATAAAAATACTGCTATTATCACCTTCCTGCACTTTGAGGTTTTCATATAGGGATTCTGATCTTAAAAGAAATAATAGTGGGGAACTGAAAAGATCAGGTAATCTCACTTCTACACACCCAGGATTGTTCCAGAATGAGCTCCCTAGGGTATTTTAATAGGTAATTTTAAAAAAATCATTAGAGTTAAACCACATGTTTATCACTGTTAACTATGCAGTTGGTCTTATCCAGAATAAGAAGGGGAGGAGCCATTGCATGCAAATATTTATCCTTAAAGTTATTTTTAATATTAACATAGCTGTTGTTGATTCTCACAACCAATTTGTGATGTGTGTACTGTTATCTACAGTATGTACATAAGTGAACTTGGGCTCATAGCAGTTTAATAACCCACCTAGACCTAGGGTTTCAGGTGTAAATAATAAGTGGCTGGGCTCACATTTAAAGTCAGACCCACAGCTGGGAATGTAGCTCAGTGGTAGAGTACTTGCCTAACATGTGCAAGGACCTGGATGGATCCCCAGTACTGCAGACAGACAGAGAGACTAAACCCAACCCGACCCAACCCAACCCAACCCTACCCTGTCAAAACCTAAAGTCACAATCTTTCAAGTACTTCTTGACTCCTCAGCCCATGGATTCCCACTTTTCCTGACACACACTCTTTGTTACTCTGTTCCCCTGCACTCAACACATCTGAAAGCACGAACACAACACAGACACCTCAGTTTAGTACAACTAACAATGAGAATGAGAATGAAGCGGTTAGGAGACCAGAAGGGATTTGGTATTATTTATATTCTCAGGTAAATTCTTTTCCTTCTTGGTTAGTAGCTTTATTCTTCGTAATTGATTGGAAACCAGCAAGAATTTTAAAAATCAAGAAAATTATTGGTAAATGTGTGCCAGTTTCGTTAAGAAAAATAGGTTTATGGCAATATATAACAACATATATAAATAAGAGCTACCATTTGTGAAGTAGCAGGCTTTTTAATATAATTCTTGGGTTGGTATCTTATTCATTTTATTTTATAGAGGAGAAAACTGAGGTGTAAGGATCCCAGTAGCTTTTCCATCATTATGCAGCTGGTAAGTGGCAGAGGTTGGATCATACAAATCCTGTCTGTCCTGAATGCCACTGAGGTGCTCAATGCCATCCTGCATCTGGTCTCAGAGGAGAAGCTTCTTACCATGGAAACATGGAGGTAGCAGGAAAACACGGGATGCAGAATAGCCTCAGTGCATAATTGTTTTTAAAAGTTTTTCCTTTTTTCCCATTTGTTTTGCCTTTCTTTGATTTTCATGAGGTATAATTAACAAAGTGAACGTATTTATAGTGCAATTTGATGACACTTGACATATATATTATGGGACCATCACCATAATCAAGTTAATGAGCCAATCCATCACCTTAAAAACTTTCATCATTGCCCTTTGATGATCTGCTACCCTCAGCCTTCCCAACCCCAGGCAACTACATTATTTGATGTCATAATACATTAGTTTTCATTTCCTAGAATTTTACATAAATGGAAGCATACAGTATATACTCTTTGTTGTCTAACTATCCCAATCTGTATAATTAGTTAGATTTATCCATGCTGTCTCATGTTCCTTTTTATTGCTATTGCTGAGCTGTATTCTGCTGTATGGATGTACCACGATTTGCTGATCCATTCACCTGAAGATGAGTAGGTATTTATTTATTTCCAGGGATATGATAAATAGAGCTACTGTGAATAGTCTCTGTGTGGACTTGTGCTTACATTTCTCTTGGATAAAAATATCTAGGATTGAAATGACTGGGACATTGATAGTGTACTATGAAATCACCTCCTTCCAAAGCTGCCATCAGAGAAGTCTGTCAACAGAGCAGATTACATGAATTTAGGCAAAGAATGGATGGCTACTTCCATATCTGGAGAGATACCACCGCTTAACTTGAACAAATCACATTAGCAGCACAAATGCCTGCACTCTGCCTGGTGCCAAATGAAGTAGCCCATCACAGCTTTGAAGGGAGTTCTGGTTTTCCAGGTCTTGGAAACAGCCACTGGAACTGTGTTTGGCACTCAATATGCTGTCTGCCATAGAGTAATTCAAATGATTTAAGAGGTTGGCAAGAATAGGTAAGATGATCATTACATCTCAAAGGAAACTTTATTTCTATTCACTTTCAAAAATAAGCACCCATTCTTCAAAGGGAAGAACTCTTGATTATAAACAAAAGCTGTCAGGATACAGAAGATCATGATTCCAGTGTGCTTTTCCTTCCTTATAATTTCACTACAACTGGATGTACTGAGGGGTGTTCCAATATAAGCCACAGACCCCTTGGCTTTTCAAAAGTACTGGACCCAGTTTTTCTTTAATGTAGCTCTATACATAACACCCAGATTCTCCAAAATACCAAGAAACTTTCCAATATACCAAAGTGCTTATCCTTTTCTAGATCCCACAAAAGTTCCTGAACTACTCTCTCCAGAAATTATGTCAACTTTAATTCCCACCTGAACTGCAATCCTGTCGGTATCTCCTTTATCACCTGAGATAGTCTTAACTCCTCCCACTCCTTCTCTACCTCTCACCTTTCATCTTACTGAAATGATCCTCCAATTACCTCCTTGTTTTCACTCCTCCCTATAGGCTCCTTACCATCCTCTGATCATCCATCCATCTCTGGGTACATTACATTTATGGTAACTCCCATTCATTTTCACTGGGAGGACACCAGGCTAAGGCCATTTGATTTCAAAGCTTGGAGGTTTAATCCTAAAGACACTCTACTTCTTGGTCTCTTGAAGGCCTTGGGACTAACGTATAGGTAGTGCTATGCCGTGGTTGAATGTGGTTTGTACCTCCAAAGGTGCTTATGCTGGGAACTCAGTCCCCATGGCAGCAACATTGGGAGATAAACGTTTTAAGAGGCAAAGCCTAGTGGGAGGTCCTTAGGTCAATTAGGGGCAGAGCCTCAAAAGGGATTGTGGGGCCTAAGTCTCTCTCTGACTTCCTGCCTGTCTGGTGATGTAATCACTCACTCCTGCATGAGTTTCCACCATTGCAATCTCCATGAAGTGACACAGCCAAAGGGTAGCCCTCACCAGAGCCTGGGACATGTCATTTGGACTACAAGCCTCCAAAACTGTGAGCTAAATAAAACTCTTTATTTTATAAGTTAGTCTTATACTTGTTTCAGGTATTTTTTTATAATAACCAGAAAAAAACTGTCTAATACAAGCTCCTTAACATTCCCAATTTGGGAAGACTTTTGTATTTGTAATGTTTAGTCTCAATTTTAGAGCATGGAATCCTATTTAGGATTTTATAAATATAGAGATATATTGATTTGACTTATGAAGAAACCATTTATGGCAATATCCTAGGGAAGCTTCAGGAATACTAATTCCTTGGCATAAGCCCAAAGGAAGCCACTATATTGAAAATAAATTCAGGTGTCAGAGAAACACTGCTTTATGAAGCTCCAAAACATTGCACTCAAGAGAAAACTATATATAGTAAATGTCACTATTTGCAATTCTGAAAACAGATGTAGAAGAATATGAATCTACCTTCTCTGGACAGAAATGAAAGTATCCAGACTTTGGGAGCAACAAGTTTCTAACTGGGTACTAGAAGACTGGATAGATGTTGATAGAGATGGAAGCAGTGGGCAAAAGCTAACAATCCCAATTCAGAACTCTTGCAGGATTCATTTAAGAGTTGGCTATTTTTCATAAGGATCCTAATGGTTTCATGATAAATAGAGTTAACTGGATCTATGAATTCAGATTAGCTACAAGACTGAAAACGAAGGTGAACAGAGTATGAATCTACAAATGCCACAACATATTTCTTTGAAATAATTTTTGTTTGGTTTGGTTTAAAGTAGATATGTAAAGCTTGGAGAGTGTTATTTTTAAATTCTGCTTTTTTCTCACCTCTGAAGGAAAAGCATTAAGCTTGAGGTAGTTTTCACCTTGAAAACATGAGAGTCATCACAGATTTCTTGTGAGACAAAAAGCTTTTAGTACAACACCAGGCACACAGCAAGTACAATTAATCGTTTGCTAGTAATATTATTAAAACTACCAATTGTAGACGATGTCAGTGTTTGCAAAACAAAGGAAAGACGAAAGGGCGTTAAAATGTCTGGAAAGGGGATATATCTTTATGATGTATGACAACGTTCCTGTGGTGAGATTACCCTTCAGTGACAGATCAGGGAAGGCTGCCAGATCTGATTCCTTGTTATGGTTCAGATCCTTCTCTTGCTAAAATCCCTATATGCACATTCAAAGCAAATTGCAAGAGTGAACCTGGAAAACAAATGAATACAAGGCAACTTTCCATGTCTGCTTTCATATAAAGGAAATAAATACCAAACACTGGACGTGTTCCCCCCGTAGCAGTGAGAAATGCTCCTTCCATATTCCTTGGGTGATTCTGACCTTTTAGTTCTTTAGACGGCAAATTGATAAAATCATGTAACCATGTTTTCAAGGCCAAATTTTAATGGCTTGCCTAGTCCATATGTCATATCTGAAGAAGAGACAGGCCCAGCCAGTGTAATAGCAAGGGTAAAATCTGCTACCCTCAGAAGAACTCATTGTTCTCACTTGCTCACACACACAATTCTCACAGCATAGCCCATTATAATATCCCTGCGATTCTTATAAATCTGAGATGGAGTTATTTTTCACCTTCTCTCAGCACCACATCCACTCCGTTTGCTGACACAGGAGGTGGGAATTCACTGATGGTACATGTTGCGTGGTGGATGTGAAATGAAGCTGAGCTGGGTTTACCTGGCAGCCATTGATAAAAAAAAATCACAAACCGATTCTTGATTATGAATTACTATTGTAAATGCTGTTACTTGTTACTAAAATTCATGGTGATATAGAGCGTTGGCAAGCAGGGCCTTTAAAATTTCATGAAAGGTGGCTGAGTGTGTCAAGAAGCAAACCTTCAGACAGATCTGGCTACAGATTTGGACTTTGCTATGAAGTGACCTTGGACAGGTGATTCAAACCCTCTGAGTCTCAGTGTTTCTACCTAGGGAATGAAAACAAAAACCTTTTCTGGCATGGTTCTGGTGAGCATGAATGGGTACAAGTGTTTGGCAGAGCACCTGCTACATAGAAGCTCAATGAATGCTAATTTGTTCTTCAACTGGTAAAAAGAAGTTAGATACTACTTTTTAAAATGCATTGCACTATTCTGTTGGCTAAGATTCTAAGCATCAAATAGAAACTTGTTAGAAACCCATTCTAGAAGCCTATCACCATTATGCATCCTGAATGCTAAAAAGACTCTGATCATCAGAGAAAATCAGTGGTGACAAATAACTTTTCAGCCTCTACCTAAACTCCCACAAATGGTAGTACACCCCCTTTGTGAATCAGTCCCATTTATCTCTGGGCAGGTTTAATTAATAGAAAATGCTTCTTTAAATTGAGCTGAGACTTGCTTCCCTGTAACAGCCACCCACTGATGGATTCTAATTCTGTCCATTAGCCCCAAAGAATAGTATTAATATGCTCAAAGCAAAGGATTTGATCATAGCTATAAGAAGGAAGAGCCTCTAAATCTTAGATCTAACACAATAGGAAGAGCCTCAGAGGGTCATATTCCTCTCCCAGGGTACAGACATTCTTAAGCCAAGTGGGATGAGTGGCTGGGCTAATTGGTCCTAAAACCCTTCTTTGGAGGTTGACCCAATGATTACATCTATGGAAGGAGGGAATACCATGATACCATTTTCTTTGTTCAGCTAAAGAAATGGAAAGGTGCTAGGATACAAGTGGGAGGTGGTAATTATTATATAATAGACAATCACCCATCCATTCACCCAATAGCACCTATTTCTAAACAGTTTTGGGGGAAAAAAAAGGGGGAAAGGACAAGGCATTTAGAATGATATATTGTCAGGCAATGAGAGTCCCACCAATAAGATCATTCATGATGTGTCCATGAGAAATAATAAACATAGACAATAAAAGCAAAGACATTGATATGATTGGTCAATGAACTTGAAAAAATAAATGCGAACATTTGAATGGTATCTCTTTTTTAAATAAGGCACAAAGCCTAATGTCAATAACTCTAACCATGGAGCCAACAACAGGAACTCTCAGCTGATTCTATTGGCTCTTGTGGCAGGAGTGAAGGCTCCCACAGGGGTGAAAAAAGATGAAAAATAACTTGTGAGAGATTTGGTATTCCCATTATCACACTTGGCTGATTTTTTTTATTATTGTATGTGTGAAGATAAATTTCTCTCCAGGGAATCCATAGTAAGAAGAGGCTGGGATATCACTTTAAGTGTGAAGATGAGAGGCATAAATTAGCTACAAGAAAGAAAACAGAGACCTAAGACAGTAAGCAAAAATTTAGTAAAGTACAGGCTACAAATCGGGAGAAAAATCCGACTTCTACTAATTGCTGTGGTTAAGTCAAGATGAGATGTCCATTAGTGAGGCTGTCGAGTAGCCAATGAACACCCAAATTTTCACATAAGGAGAGGACTGGCCTCTATTACTGACTATAGAACAATATATAAAAGACAGAAATGGGTGGGGAGAGAAGCAGGAGGCGGGGGATGGGAGATGAGACTATTCTAGAACCCAGAGCCACTGCACTCTTTCAAGAAGATAATAAGCCTGAAGACCTTGGAGATTTTCTTTGAGGTCCATGGAAGATGCACAGCTCAACACAGCTCAACAGCTCCTCTGGTGGTCTGCAGAAGGCAAAAGGATTGTGTTTATGGCGCCAGGCAGCCCTTACTCCACATGTTCAACCAGTTTCCAGTTTTCCATTGGTGTTGCCTAATTTATTTTAGAGTTTTCAAGGTGCCAGTTCCTCATTTTCTCCAAGCTTAACCTCTCTCCAAAGGGGCTATTGGCCTGTGGGTATTTCTCTGTTGTCTTGCACCACCAGGTATGGAGATGTCTCCTGGTGGTTCAGTGGACTCCAGAGTAAAGCTGGACCATGGTCTGCAGCCCTCTGCTGCCCTCCTCTGGCTACATCTGATGGCCAGGGTTTGCTCCTCAGCTATGGGCAGTGTGAAATATCTTGCACAAGCATCTCCCAGGAGACCAGATGGGCTTGCACATTGCCAAAGCTGTTTACTGCCCTGAAACACAAGGGTACCATACACAGGGGAAAGTACCACTCATACAAAGCACCACTCTGAAGATCCCATCCAAGGTTGTCCATCCTTCAAAGAAGAGGTCCCTGCCTTTCATATACTAAACACATGTTGAGTGCTACGGCCAAGAGCACAGACAGATAAAAAGGACAGAGAAAAAGAACTCTCTAGAAGCCATCAGTGCTGCCTGCCCAATTATGGCTGGCCCATTCACAGGGGCCCAACTCTAGTATAGGAGAAAAGCAACTTACTACCTACATCCAAGCCCAAGACTTCAAGAGTTTCCAGAAATAAATTTCTCATGCAAATCTAAACTTCATATTCCACATCCTTGTACTTAAAAAGCCATCAAAGACTAAGACACATCGTTTTCCTGAAATGACTTCCAAAATTTGAAGAAGAAAGGCAGTCATGGAGGAAGAAGAAATAGTTAATGCACAAGTCATTGTGTGGCAAGAGTCTAACTGTGAAGGAACACAGAGGAAATAGCATTTAATTTGGATGGTGTGGATAAGGGGAAGCATTTAAGGGTGCTCTTTCTAGAGCAGGAATCTGACTATGCAACTTTTAATGTTTAGAAGGAGGGAAGGAAGGAAAGAGTTTGCGAATTCATGGCTCCCCAATGTCCTATAGGCTGGAATAGAAACCCCTTGGCATGATCTAGAGGAGGTTTCATAATCTTTCCTCTACCTTCCTTAGCAGCTGCTCTCATTGCTTTCTAACATCTATCTGCTATCGAGCTGAAATGCCTTTTTAAATCAAATCATATGTACCCAGAGCTGAGAGAGAGAGATACCTAGGCATCCCTTCCGACAAGTCCTAGATCATTTCACTTCTTCCTTAATATCTCTCCAATTTTTTCTTTTTATTCAGTCCTATCTTTTAGACCTTTTCTCCAAAAAGGCCTATTTGGTCTCTAAGATGTGCCTCCAAACTCATTCTTCTTATGGGTAGTTGCCCTGGTTTTCTCTCCTGGTTGCCAGTCTTACAGACAGTAGGTGCTCCACAGCCGTGTATTGAGTTGTCTACATGATACTGACCTTTGGCCACAGAGTCACATTTGGATTTATAGTAATTCCTAGAGAATCTTAAAACCTTAATGTCTCTGCCGGAGCTTCCTCCTCATTCTCTGGCAAACTGGGGGGACTTAAATAGAATCCAAGAGCCACTATTAAGTTGTGAGAGACATCAGCATTAAGTGACCATCCTTAATGAAGTGACTGACTTTTATTGTTGCTATAATTATCATTCCTAGATGAATCAGAGGGAATCCTACAAGTATAAAGAAATATAGAAATCCCTTTCATTAAGATAGGCTGAAGCTAAGAGTATATTCACACTATGTGACAAAAAGCTTAATGCACACACGCCATACGGTATATACACAGGCTTCACTGTCGGGTTTTAAGTAATGGCTGCTAAAAAAGTTATTTTGTAAAATGGGGTGCTTTGTCTCTCACATTCATGATTTTTTAAGTTTGAGTCCTTGTCCTCTCTTATATACCCTAAGGGGGGAAAAGACACATTTTTTTTAATCTGAACTGGCAATCTGTACTTTTAAAAGTAAAACTCTGCAAGTAATGAAACCCTATCTGTTGTATTTGTTGTATGTATCCCAGTGTTTGGCCCTTGGTAGGCACTCAATAAATAATTGTGGAATTGAAATCAGTCACTGGTCCCACGACTATCAAAAACGCCTTCTTAGGCTAAATTTATGCAGGTTGCTGATAACTTTGGGAACACAGACACATGTAAATGTTAGGCTGCCTCTTTTCCCATTTGTTCCTGAGACTCCATGTGGAATAAGAAAGGCCATCTTCCAGGAGTGAGCAGGGCACCTTGTTTGGCTGCAGCTTCGCTGTGGAAATGGAATGAGGTGTTGTAAACCAAAGTCCTTCCTGTACTGCAGAGATTGGGCAGAACGTGACTGGGCAGCAGAATCAAATGCAGACTGTCCTTGGGATGTGATGCTGAAATTACCTGGAGAGCCATCCTCAGCAGCTGCAGGGCTCAGACTATTCGGAGAAACATAATTAGCTACAAGAGGTAACAAAATAAAAGGGAGACCTCTCTGCCATCTCCTAAATGTACTGAGTACGTCTGTCAAACCAGACCATTCATAAACGGTCCTCAAGTCCTCAGCTCTCTCCAGTAGAGGTGCATGTGCAAGAGCATCCACCTACAGTGCTTTTCAGTGAGTTCAGGCAAAACAGAAAACCATGGCTATTCTCCTCTTCATTACATTGGGCTCGGCCCTAGTTATAGGACCAGTGCTATGCTAGTTGGGCATTTTATACTTAAAGATGGATATGCACATCTGTCCTGGAGCCAGATTAAATTCAAATCCCTGTACTGCTGCTGCTTACCCACGGACCTACCGTCCTCACACTGTTCTGTCCTTAGGCTGACCTTTGTGCATCCTGACAGCTGGCCCCCTGACCTTTCTGCTTCCCCATGGAAAGCACTAGCCAGAGATGGAGGAGAAAGGAGAGTGAGATCTGGTTCTGTTACTTTACCCTAGCTCCTCTCTACAGGGTCACTCACCTTAGGCCAGCCATATGCCTATTTTCCATCTTATGCTGGTGACCCTGTTCACAAAGCCATGTCTGTTTCCTGGATCTTCAAATTTAAGTTCTCCTTAAATCAGGGAAATCCAAGTGTACTCAGTCTCCTGCTGGGATCCTGCCTGCTGCACCATTCCTCAGTGTGAGACCTGGCAAGTTACTTCTCTGGGTTTCCGGTGTTCATGCATGCTGTCAATGATAGCAGTGCCCAAGTCACATGAGTGATTTTGTGAGGGCAAAATATCACATTTAAAGTAGTAAAACCATTATTCAATGAAAAATGAAGTAATGCTGCTACTGAGGCTCAACGTGGGAAGATTCCTCTTTTTTAAGCCTCAGACTGACCTTACTTTCATTCCCATTCTTGCATTACAGATTTTCATTACAAAGAAAAAAAAACTGCAGGTACTTTTTATACCTCATCTAATTGATCTTTGCCACATTCTATGAGACAAACATAACTCGTTTTCAAGTTTCCTAAATGAAAACTTAACTATTAAAAAATAGTGTTGGGACTGGGACTGGTAGAGAGCCTGACTCGCACATGTGAAGGAAGCGCTGGGTTCAATCCTCAGCACCACATAAATAAATAAAGATATTATGTCCATCTACAACTAAAAAAAAAACTGTTAAGTGTTTTCTTCCTTCCATGATGGAGGTCAAGTCTAAAGTCCAAAGTGAAGTCAGGTCCTCTGGTGTCCATTATTTTAATCTAGAGAAGTCAGTTTGGTTTCTTCTTGTAGGACAATTTTGAAGGATTGATAGTAACTACATTACACCATGTTGAGACAGAATCAGAAGGAGGAATAGTGTGATTGATTACTAATGTCTGCTACATGCACCCAGGACAGAGTGATGATATCAGTACTCCTGATCACTGTGTTGTGGCCCACTCTACCTCCCCAATCAATCAAGAAACTCATCAACAGATACAGATGGAGCAATGGAGCATATCCTCTAGATACTTTCTTTGGCAAGGTGGAAGACACAACAATAGGGTAGAGCTGATGAATCCCTGCCACTGGGAGTTTATAAACTAGCCAGAAAGTCAAAGCAAAAGTATAAAACAATCAGATCTGGCCACTTCAAACTCTAAATGCAATACTAATTGAAAAGGAAACATTCACAGTTTATCTTATACATAGGCATCTTGGTAAACACTGGAGATGGAAAAAATGAATAGAGGTACTTTAACAGGGGTATACTGTGACTACAGAATAAAAGAAAATTCTAGAAGAGCCTGGTGGAGAGGAGCTTAGCCTGAGCTTGATGGAAGGATGGAGTGCTAAATAAAGCCTCCTCGAGGAGACTGGCAGACAGAGTGTCCAGAGAAGCTCTATGGAAAGTTACCCTTCTCTCTCCAAGGCTATAGGCAGAGGGGTCCCTCTGCGCACCACCACAATCACATTTAGATTCAGATCAATTACATGTTTACTTAAAATTTAAATACTCAATTCAGTGTTAGAGAACTGGGCATCAAATTTGCTTTGGTGAATTTTGGGCTAAGATCTAATGACTTAGTCCTAGAAACTAGAAATTCTTGAGGTCCAATAATTGTATGGTTCTCCAAATTCAGTTATAGTTTCTTTTCTTTGCTACCAACTATTAAATCACTCTCAATTACATACATATTGCAAGCATCTCTTTTGTTTTTAACCTGTAATCTCCTCTCCTTGTCTTCAGTCATTCATCATTAATAAATTAAATGAACATATATTAAGTATCTGAATTACTATGCCTGGCATTGACTAGATAGTGATAAAATAAGAAACACATGATCCATACATCTTCTGGAATCTAGTCTACTGGAGTGCACAGACAAACAAATCCTACAAACATTATATTGTAATAAAACCTATAAAGAACAGGTGTAGTATTGAACAAGACTGTGACAGAGTGTAACTGGGGATGGGGGACTTCTACTCCTATAAATTAGATCAGGAGAAGCATCTCTGAAGGTTACACTGAAGTTGACACTTACAGGAGAAGGAGTCAGACAAATTAGAGGGCAGTAGGTGGGAAGTGGACGCAGTGTGATAGGGATCCAGGCAGAAGAAACAGCATGTGGAGAAAACCTGAGTGAAGAAAAGGATGGACATTTGGAAGAACCATAGGCGGAGGAATTTGCTGAAGACAGTGAGCACCCGGAGTGTTAGAAATGTGAGGCTGGAGGGGAAACGCTAGAGCTAGATTTTGTTGGATTTTGCACATTTTTATTTATTTATTTATTTTAGGGATTTTGGACTTTGTTGCGTATGCAATGGAAAACTGTTGTCGGTCTAAGAATCCTAGGTTTTGGTGCTGCTATTTAACTTCTCAATTTTTAAGCATTACATATTTTCAGATTCCTATTTGCTTTTCAGGACATCTCCATTACCCTTGCCTGATCTCCTATGGGACCACTGAAACTGTCTGCCATGTCACTGCTTTCTCCTGGGCTACTCTCCTCCCCTTCTGTGCACCAGCCAAGCTTTCTCCCATCTTCTCCTAAGAAACCTCCCTCCAGGTTTCAGGGCTTCTTCTCTGCTTATGATCCCTGACAGTAACCATTCCATGCCTGCCTTCACTTATTGCTGGGCACAGATCTCTCAACAAAAGAGGCTCAAGTTTCTGCAGAAATATGTAAAAAAAAAAATTAAGTTTTCTTGTGAAAAACATGCATTTGTCAATCAACATTATACGAGTGGGTTTTATGTTTTGATTTTTTTCCCCATTTTGGATGTGGAAAAGCTTCAGCAAGAGCATAGAGTCTGATATTTCCTGTTCTTTATTAGTGCCACTACATTTCTTCCCAAGCATATTCAATACTGGAATATTTAAGGAGTTGTAAAAATTCCCATTAGGAATGCAAATGGTGGTTTCATGGGTACATTGGAATTTTGATTTGTAAAGCTCTTGGGATGATAAATTTTCCGGTTCATCCTATGAGAGATCCATTTCTGGCAGATAAAATTAAAAATATAAATTATAGTCATATATTTCTTACTTATATCATTTTCTTATAGATTCTAAATAGCAAATAGCAGCCAGGCAAGGTGGGACATGCCTGTAATCCTAGCAACTCAGGGATACTGAGGCAGGAGGATTACAAATTCTAGGCCAGCCAAAGCAACTTAGTAAGACCCTGTCTCAAACAATAAAAAGAACTGGGGATGTGGCTCAGTGGTAAAGCACTCCTGTGTTCAATCCCCAGTAACCCCCCCCCCACATACACACATACACTAGAGGAAAAAAAAAAACAAAGAGCAAATAACACATAACACAGAGCATTGTAACAAATGTGACCCAATTTCTTTGTGTCTTGGGGGATTTGGTTTTGGTTTGAGTAGATCCGAGTCATTATTTAGGATTTATGGTAGAGGTTACTAAAGCACCCATCAGGGTAAGGAAGACTTAAAACACTTAAGTATTCAGCAAGAGACAACTTCTTTTCATCACTTCCTCTCTGATCTCTGATCATCATTTTCCTGCCTCTTGAACTTCAGTGTCTACAGCTAAAAGAACAAAACAACCAGGATTGAGGTTCCAGCCACACACAATTGCCAGCAAGTTCTTAGGCATGTCTCTTAGAATTTTTCAGCTCCCTCCAAAAAGAAGTAAAATACTGGTGAAAAGGATCTGCCTTGCAAATCCCAAACAATGTTCACTGCAAATACCCAAAGCTGACATTGGAATGCTCAGGTCATTTTCTGCCTCATTCCAGGTGAATCAACATGGACTTGTTTTGGCTGGTTTATTTGAACATAAATGATAAACCACTCAATGAGCACCACTCCCTGACATCTTATAGTGTAAAAATGAAATTTTAGTACACCTGCTCAGATGTTCCACAGTTAGACAGCTGCCAGCACTGTTGCCTGTCTCAATTTGGGGGAGTGAAAGTGCACCCTCAGCATTCCTCATTCTCACATTTCCCCCAAAGTGTAAAACACCATATGGAAACTGTCAAGCTCTGCTCTGCACTGCTTGGGGTAACCGAGGAACAATGTTTGGTTCCTGCCTGCCAGAGGGTGACAATGATTAAATGCAGGAAGAAGTTTCTCTGCTACAGCACTGAATTTCTGCAAACACTCTTTTCATTTGAAGTTGTTGATCTAGGATATTTTTAGATGGACTGTAGTCAAGCTCCTCAAATCCCAAATTGCATCTATTAGAATATAAACCAATGCTAAATGGATAGGGATTTTATTTCCCTCTGTACTCATGTTTTCATTTCTATGAACAGAGTACCCGTTGCCTGTATATGTAAATAAAAATCCCTACATGCCTATGCTTCCTAATACAACACAGAAATGACCAGTATCTGAAGAGTTGTCTTAAAACCCTGAGTGTTTTTGTGTGATGATGAGCTTCTGGGTGATGAACGAGATGCTAAGCTAATACATAGTAGGTAGGTTGAGATCATCTAATTGTGTTGTCTTCAAGGGCAATCATCAATTGACAGGTATGACTGCTGATAAGGTGTGTATATGGGGGCAGGGGAATGCTGGTGGGTGCCTCGAAAGGATATGGTTCAATCAGGTTAGCAAAGAGAAATTCATTCACTGCTCGGTGGTCAGAGAGACTCAGAAAATAATAATGTAGTTTTTACAGCTTGCCATTAAGGATTCATTACCTGGTATCTGAGATTTTCACAGACTTCATGCTTCATAGTTTGTTCATTTGGACAAAATAAATAAAACCTACTTATAAATGCTGTGTCGGCAACAACAGAGTATTGCCGAATCATATTGAATTGAATTGTTTCATGCTGTTTAGGCATGCAAATATACATACAACAAAAATATACAACAGAAAAATACTGCCACCCCCAATTTTTTACCTCGCAATCTCCAAAATAATTTTATTACAGAAACTGACTACTAAATAGTTTTGAGTGCATCAGTTACATAGGAATTCTATTGCAAATCCTCAAAGCCTTAATAGTACTGAACTATGAAATAGAATTGGGCTACCAAACTGTAGAATTGAATATTATAAAGACCCTAAAAGGAGATTGATTTGCCCTTGGCAGGAATATCTTCTTAGGTTTCATTTTTATTTCTGAAAATTATGTGTATTTTTATTTTAACAGAAGTAATATCCATTCTTTGTAACGTGCTTAGGAAAGACAATTTAAAAAAAAAATAAAGAGACATCTGCTAGAGTCAGGCTTGGCCCAGACCTGCCTCACTGACCTGCATAGGAGCCAAGACCCAGGGTAAGCTTGGGTCCACTACCCCCACCACCACCTGGGAGCCCAGGTCTAATCAACTTCCACCTTGAGACACTGCAGCCAACCCCCATAGTCTTCAGCATGCAGTAGCCTCTACCTTGGAATAGTAGACAGGTCCTAGAAACAGCTGCATCTTGCAGCAGGCATCCCAAAGCCGATGTTAAGGCCCACCCTTTCAGCCCAATCTATGAAAGACATGGCATCCATCTTGGGGCACCTCCACTGCTATCTTGAGTTATCTCCTGTTATTGCCACCACCTCCTATAGTGGCAGTAGCATCCATCCTGGGACACCAGCAGGGTCTGGAAGCTCAACTCCAAGGTGAGGTACAGATAATCTGCACAGATACTACAAGAATATAGAATAGAAACTGTAATACCACAGATCCACACTGTAATAAAGGAAATCACATAGACAACATGCAAAAACAAGGGAGGAATGTGCCCCCAGACAAACCGGGATACTAGAATAACAGAACCCATGGACACTATAGTTGATGAAATGTCAGAGAAGGAGTTCAGAGTATTCATAATTAAAATGATCTGTGAATTAAAGAATGACCTAAATGAGCAAATACAGGCAAAAATTGATCACTCCAACAAAGAGATAAGACAACAAATACAGGCAACCATTGATGACACTAATAAACAGATAAGGGAGCAAATACAGGCATCCATTGATCACACCAACAAAGAGATAATGGAGCAAATACAGGTAGCAAAAGATTATTTTAAGAAATAGATAGAGATTCTGAAAAAAAATAAGAAAGCCTTGAAATGAAGGAAATAATAAACCAAATAAAAAACTCAATGGAAAGCATCACCAACAGACTAGATCACTTGGAAGACAAAACATCAGATAATGAAGATAAAGTATACAATCTGGAAAATAAAGTTGACCACACAGTGAAGATAGTAAGAAACCATGAGCAAAACATCTAAGAATTATGGGATAGCATTAAAAGACCAAATCTAATAGTTATTGGGATACAGGAAGGCACAGAGTTTCAAACCAAAGGAATGCACAATCTCTTCAATGAGATAATATCAGAAAATTTACCAAACATGAAGAATGAATTAGAAAATCAAATACAAGAGGGTTACAGGAACCAAATGTACAAAATTACAACAGTTCTACACCAAGGCACATTATAATTAAATGCCTAGCATACAGAATAAGAATAGAATCTTAAAGGCCACAAGACAGGAATCAGATCACATATAGAGGAGACAAATTCATAACTCAGCAGATTTTTCAACCCAGACCATCAAAGACAGGAGATCCTGGAACAGCATATACCAAGCTCTGAAAGAAAATGGATGCCAATCAAGAATCTTATATCCAGTAAAATTAAGCTTTATATTTGATGATGAAATAAAAACCTTCCATGATAAATAAAATTTAAAAGCATTTACAAGTAGAAAGCCCACAATACAGAACATACTTGGTAAAATATTCCATGAAGAGGAATTGAATGAAATGAAAATCAGCAAAGGGAGGTATTACACTAAAGGAAAAACCAATCAAAAGAGAAACCAAGTCAAATTAAATACCAAAAATAAACAAAAATGGCTGGGAATACAAATAATATCTCAATAATAACCCTGAATGTTAATGGCCTAAATTCACCAATCAAAAGACATAGACTGGCAGACTGGATTTTTAAAAAAGATTCAACAATATGCTACCTCAAAAAGACTCATCTCATAGAAAAAGACATCCACAGACTTAAGGTGAAAGGTCAGGAAAAATCATACCACTCCCATAAACTGCAGAAGCAAGCAGAAGTTTCCATCCTCATATTATATAAAGTAGATTTCGAGCCAAAGTTAATAAAAAAGGATAAAGAAGTATATTTATTTCATACTGCTTAAGAGAACTATTCATCAACAAGACATAACAATAATAAATATATATGCCCCAAACAATGGAGCATCTACATTGCTCAAACAAACTCTTCTCAAGTTCAAGAGTCAAATAGACTACAACACAATAATTCTGGGTGACTTTATAACACCTCTTTCACCACTGGATAGATCTTCCAACAAAAGCTGAACAAAGAAACTACAGAACTCAATCATACAGTCAATAACTTAGACTTAACTGACATATATAGAATATTTCATCCTTCATTGAGCAAATATACTTTCTTCTCAGCAGCATAGATCCTTCTCTAAACTAGACCATATATTACGCCACAAAGCAACTCATAGCAAATATAGAAAAGTAGAGACACTACCTTGCATTCTATCAGATCATAATGGAATGAAATTAGAAAACAAGATTTTTTTTTAAAAAAAAAGCTATTGTAACATCCTTCTCTAAACTAGACCATATATTATGCCACAAAGCAACTCATAGCAAATATAGAAAAGTAGAGACACTACCTTGCATTCTATCAGATCATAATGCAATGAAATTAGAAATCAAGATTTTTTTTTTTTTAAAAAAGCTATTGTAACACCCGGAGACTAAATAATATGTTACTGAATGAATAATGGGTTGCAAGAGACATCAAGGAGGAGATTAAAAAATTCTAATTCTTAGAGGTGAATGAGAACACAGATACAACATATTGAAATCTCTGGGACACTATGAAGTCAGTACTAAGAGGAAAGTTAATTGCATGGAGTTCATTCCTTAAAAGAAGAAAAAGTCACCAAATAAATGACTTAACATTACATCTCAAAGCCCTAGAAAAAGAAGAACAAATCAACACCAAAAGCAATAGAAGACAGGAAATAATTAAAATCAGAGCTGAAATCAATGAAATTGAAACAAAAGAAACAATTGAAAAAAATGACAAAACAAAAAGTTGGTTCTTTGAAAAAATTAGCAAAATTGACAGACCTTTAGCCATATTAATGAAAAGAAGGAGAGATAAAACTCAAGTTACTAACATATGTGATAAAAAAAGGAAATATCAAAACAGACACTACAGAAATACAGAAGATAATTAGAAATTATTTTGAAAACTTGTACTCCTATAAAATAGAAAATATCAAAGGCATTGACAAATTTCTAGAGTCATATGATTTGCCCAAATTGAAAGATGATGATATAAACAATTTAAACAGATCAATTTCAAATGATGAAATAGAAGATGCCATCAGAAGCCTACCAACCAAGAAAAGCCGACTGGATGGATACACAACCGAGTTTCACAAGACCTTTAAAGAAGAATTAATACCAACTCTCTTCAATTTATTTCAGGAAATAGAAAAAGAGGGAGCATTTCCAAACTCATTCTATGAGGCCAATATCACCCTGATTCCAAAACCAGGCAACGATACATCAAAGAAAGAAAAATTCAGACCAATATCTCTAATGAACATAGATGCAAAAATTCTCAATAAAATTCTAGCAAATCAAATACGAGAACATAAAGATTATGTACTACAATCAAGTGGGGTTCATCCCAGGGATGCAAGGTTGGTTCAACATACAGAAATCAATAAATGTAATTCATCACATCAATAGACTTAAAGAACCATATGATAATCTCAATAGATGCAGAGAAAGCATTTGACAAAACACAACACCCCTTCATGCTCAAAACACTAGAAAAACTAGGATTAACAGGAATATATCTCAACATTGTTAAAGCTATCTATGCTAAGCCCTAAATGGAGAAAATTCTAAATGGAGAAAAATTGAAAACATTCCCTCTAAAAACTGGAACAAGACAGGGATACCCTCTTTCACCACTTCCATTTAACATAGTTCTTGAAACACTGGCCTGAGCAATTAGACAGATGAAAGAAATTAAAGGGATATAGATAGGAAAAGAAGAACTCAAAATAGCATTATTTGCCAACGATATGATTCTATACCTAGAAGACCCAAAAAAATTTCACCAGAAAACTTCTAGAACTAGTAAATGAATTCAGCAGAATAGCAGGATACAAAATCAACACTCATAAATCAAAGTCATTTCTGTATATCAGTGACAAATCCTCTGAAAAGGAAATGAGGAAAACTACCCCATTTACAATGGCCTCAAAAAAAAAATACAATACTTGGGAATCAACTTTAACAAAGGAGGTGAAAGACCTCTACAACTAAATCTACAGAATGCTAAAGAAAGAAATTAAAGAAGACCTTAGAAAATGGAAAGATCTCCCTTGTTCTTGGATAGGCAGAATTAATATTGTCAAAATGCCATACTACCAAAAGCACTGTACAAGTTGAATGCAATCCCAATCAAAATCCCAATGACATTCCTCATAGAAATAGAAAAAGCAGTCATGAATTCATCTGGCAAAATAAGAAACCCAGAATAGCCAAGGCAATCCTTAGCAAGAAGAGAGAAGCAGGTGGCATCACTATACCAGACCAACTTAAACTATACTACAGAGCAATGGTAACAAAGCAGCATGGTACTGGCACCAAAATAGACTGGTAGACCAATGGTACAGAATAGAGGACACAGAGACTAACCCATATAATTACAGTTTTCTTATATTAGACAAAGGCACCAAAAACATACATTGAAGAAAACATAGCCTCTTCAACAAATGGTGCTGGGAAAACTGGAAATCCAGATGCAACAAAATGATATTAAACTCCTGTCTCTCACTGTGCAAAAAACTGAACTCAAAGTAGATCAAGGACCTAGGTATTAAACCAGAGACACTGCATGTATTAAAAGAAAAAGTAGGCCCAAATCTCCATCGTATCAGATTAGGCGCCAAATTCCTTAATAAGACTCCTATATTGCAAGAATTAATATCAAGAATCAATAAATGGGATGGATTCAAATTAAAAACCTTCTTCTCGGCAAAAGAAACAATCAGTGAGGTGAATAGAGAGCCTACAGTTTGGGAACAAGTTTTTACTACACACACATCAAATAGAGTACTAATCTCTAGGATATATAAAGAACTCAAAAATATTAACACCAAAAAAACAAATAACCCAATCAATAAATGGACCAAAGAACTGAACAGACACTTCTCAGAAGAAGATATACAATCAATCAACAAATATATGAAAAAATGTTCAACATCTCTAGCACTTAGAGAAATGCAAATCAAAACTAAGATTTCATCTCACTCTAATCAGAATCGCAACTATTAAGAATACAAACAACAATAAGTGTTGGTGAGGATGTGGAAAAAAAGGCACACTCATACATTGCTGGTGGGACTGCAAATTGGAACAGCCAATATGAAAGTAATATTGACCCAGCTATCCCATTCTTGGGTCTATACCCAAAGGACTTAAAAATATCATACTACAGGGACACAGCCATATCAATGTTTATAGCAACACAATTCACAATAGCTAAACTGTGGAACTAACCTACATGTCCTTCAGTAGATGAATGGATAAAGAAAATGTGGTATATATGCACAATGGAATATTATTCAGCATTTAAAATAGATAAAATCATGGCATTTGCAGGTAAATGGATGGAGTTGGAGAATATAATGCTAAGTGAAGTTAGCCATTCCCAAAAAACTAAATGACGAATGTGTTTTTCTTATTTAAGACTGCTGATTCATAATGTGGTGGCAGAGGTCATGGGAGGATTAGATGAACTCTAGAGGGGAGAGGGGAGGGTGGGGAAGTGGAGGAATAGGGGTAGGAAAGACAGTAGAATGAGATGGACATCAGTACCCTAAGTACATGTATGAAGACATTTATGGTTTGACTCTACTTTGTGTACAACCAGAGATATGAAAAATTGTTCTCTATATGTGTAATATGAATTGTAATGAATTCTGCTGTCATATATAACAAATAAAATTTTAAAAAGAAAAAAGTAATTAAGAGAAAATAAAAATCACCCACTAAGCCTTCACTGTCATGTTTCCATATATCTTATTCCAGATAGTTGAGTTACCTTTTACATAATTTTTTAAAATTTTGTTTTAGTTGTAGATGGACATAATACCTTTGTTTTATTTATTTATTTATTTTTTAATGTGGTGCCAGGGATCAAACCCAGTGCCTCACGAATGCTAGGCAAGTGCTCTACCACTGAGCCACAACCTGGCCCTGTACATAATTTTTTGAGGGCCATCATCCAACAATATATCAGGAATATTCTTTCATAACGTTATTTTTAATAATGAACTACAATTCATTTAATCCCTCTTCCAAGATTGGTCATTTACACTGTTAATTATTTACAGTTAATAATACAAAAAGAACATTGCAGAAGCACTGTTTGCATAAGTACTGTTACGGTTTAGATATGAGGTGTCCCCCAATAGCTCATATGTGGGACAATGCAAGAATTTTCAGAGTTGAAATTATTAGAGTGAGGGGTAGAACCTAATCAGTGGATTAATCCACTGATATGAATTAACGGGGTGATATATGTAGGCAGGTAGGGTAAGGCTGAAGAAGGTAGATCACTGGGGGTGTGCCTTTGGCATTCATATATTGTCCTTAGTGAGTAGAGATATCTCTCTCTTCTCTCTCCCCCCCCCCACCCCTCTCTCTCTGTCTCCCCACTTCCTGATTGCTATGTCCTGAGCTACTTTCCTCTACCATGCCTTTCCACCCAGATGTTATGCCTCAGCTAGGGCCCCAGAACAATGGATTTGACCACCTATAGACTGACACCTCTAAAACTATGAGTTCCAAATAAACTTTTCCTCCTCTAAAATTGTTGTTGTCAGATCTTTTGGTCACAGCCACAAAAAGCTGACTAAAACACACACCTAATTATTTTCATAAGATGAATTCCAAAACATGTATTGCTGAATCAAAAGTATACACATTTAAGACGTTTTACTAAAACACTTTATATTGTAGAAATAACACATGAACTCATTTTCTCAAAAAGCAGAAACCTAATTTCCCCTCTTCCCCCACCCCAACCTGTAGTCAACTATTCTGAAGTAATCATTATTAATAATTTCTTATTTACTCCTCCAAAAATTGCACAAATGATCAGGCTAAATCTTGGCAATATACCTTGGAAAGCACTCAGTGTGCACATCTCTACCTCACTCTTTTTAATGATTTTATCAAATTTAGTTATTTGGATATATCACAGCTTATTAAAATGTCTATTATTGATGGGTAGTAGGTTTTGTTCCATTTTTGCTAATACAGTGATATAACATTCTTATATGTTTGCTATCTAAATTTGCATCAATATATTTGTATAGAATTAATTTTAAAATTGTACTATTTTGTTATTTTCATTTGTATTTCTTCAATTATGAGTGAAATCATTAGTTCAAAGCTCAAAATTTAAAAAGCCATCTGACATCACATTGATTATGAGGCCTGGGCAAAATCTTGGTTCCAATTTGCTTAAGGAACTAATATGTTGTTTAAAATTTGATTTGTGATTTATAGTCTTCACTTCATATTTGCATATTGGTTTTATAGACAATGACTTAAAACAATAATAAGAACTGCTTTGACTTCAGTACTGTTAGGATTGCCAAACTATTTACACATTGGGATACTTTGCTGGGAGAATGACCGAACATAAAATCTTTCTGCATCTCCCAACCCCAAGGCAAAGCCCCTCAGAGACACAGCATGTGCACTTTGGATTTGCCAAGAATTTGGAGCAACTGTGAAAGTTCTGAGTCTCAAGTTAACCACCCAGTGGAAGATATTACATGCAGTTAATTAATTCTGATTATAATTATTAAAATATGAGGTAACACTCAAATACTCAAAACCATACTTTATAAACAGAATAAAATAAGAATGCACCCAAAAATTTTAACAATGATCGTCCCTGGGTAGCAAGATTGCAAATCACTAAATTATTCTGGATTGCTCTGTGGAAATGTTAAAAAAAAAAAAAAAATCAACACCAACTTCTTTGTGCATGAACCTGCTACCTTTACCCCTTGAGGAACATACCAGAAGGATTTTTAAATCAATCATGATAATACTTTATTCAGTAAATACATTCTGAAACCTTTCTGTGAATATACACTTGTCCTAACTAAAAGCAAAGCCCTGTGGCATAGCCCTATCTCTCTAAGACCCTCACAAATATAGACAAGAAATAATTTGCAATGTCAAAAGAAAGACGATAATAAAATGCTGGCTTAAATGCACGAACTATGACTTTGGGAAGTTGAAGTCTCAGTTTCCTTTTGCAAAATGATGGTGCTTCACTAATAGTAGATCAGAGGGTCTCAGACTGTTTGATATCAGGACCCCTTTACACCCTTAAAAATTATTGAGGACTGAAAAGAGTTTTTGTTTACCTGGGTTATATCAATTCATCTTTACTGTATTAATATGTAATACTAGTAAATTTAAAAATACTTATTAATTTAAGAACATTAATACACTCATTGCTTATTGACATAAAAATGTGTTATAAATAGCTATGTTTTCCAAAACAGAAAACGGTTATAAGAGCAGCATTCTGAAATTTTTGCAAATCTTTTTCATGTCTAGTAAATAGAAGACAGCTGGTTCCTCCTGTCTGCCTCGACATCAGTGTGTTGTGATCCCACGTGCCCAGTAGCCTCTGGTAATCTCATTGCACTCTCCTGAGAGATTCAGAGTGAAAAGGCAGCTAACATCTTAGTATTATTATGAAATACCTTTGACCTTGTAAACCTGTGAACTACACTTCAAGCATCTCAGAATTGGGTGGTTTCTAAGGTCTGGTTCAGCTCTTTCGTATTCTAAGCGTACCTACGATACTTCCAGGATGGAAGGAAAGGAGGAAACAAAACAAGACCAAACAAGGAAAATACAATAAAGACAAGAAAATCCTCAGATTGAGTCTTTTGAAAATTTCCATTTCCCAAATTGCAGACTAGTCTTCCAGAAAAGAAAAAAATATATAAACTAAATTTTTAGGAGAATTTCCAACAGAAGTGTCTCTCTATCATTAGATTGCATAGAAAACCAAACTTGGGGAATTTTAAGGACTTCATGGTTTTCTCAGATAATTTTTATTTATATTTGTTCAATTTATCTGATAGTCATTATTTCATACGTTTTAGATAGACTATATAACTCCACTTTATTGGGCAATGAAGATTAGATTTTATTTCTGTTTTTGTGGGTGGGGTAGGGTGTGTAAAAGGTAGTAGAAAAATTTCATTAGCCCTAATAACTAGCCAAGAGGCACAAATTGTGTGTGTAGAAAAGTATTAATTTGTTGAGATTTATTCATATTGCACTCTTTTGTCATTCTGTGAAAGGTGAGACCTCCCATTAATAAAGACTCCTAGTAATCAAGCATTTCCTCTGCAGAGGGACTTTTTATAATAATGAAAGGAACTCATTTTTTTTTTGATCCAGCAAGGTTTTCAAATATGAGTTAACTTTAATACATTAGTCAGTTCATTTCTAATCTTTACCCAGATCAGATACATGAGGAAGACCCTATGAGCCAATGGGATCAGCCTAATGCAGGCGATAAGAAACACACCCAAGATTAATGTCAAGTATAAAAATAAAATCAATTAAATAATAAAAAAGAAACACACTCAATGTATCAAGTATTAATCATAAATGTTTTGCTTCGTTCCTCCCATTAATTTACATCAGAGAACTGTTTCTGTTTACACAGTTCAATGAATTCATTCATCCTTATTAAGCGTGTCAGTTCTATAAATTCTCCATAAAGGCTTTCACAAGACAGCACAGCAGAAGCAGAGGGGGAGCGGGCATGCACTCTATCCATTTTCTCAACTGAGACCACATTTGATATAAATTTTAAAGGATTAAAATTCTTTTTTAAAAACAGGGTTTCAAGGATAACTTGTGGGTTGCTTAAGCCAAAATGATGAAATAAATCCATCTGCAACAGAGTTTATTTCCTGTCTCTACCCCTTATTAGGAAGAGTTGATTACTTATAGGTAATTTATATAATTCATGTATGTGACTCAGTTTACTCATCCGTAAAAACAGGCATAAAATAAATAATCTCAACAGGATTCTTGAGGGTCAAATAAAATGATACACTAAAAGCTTGAAGCACAGTTGCTAGTGCAAGGTAAGTGCTTGGTAAGTGAACACTGCAATGACAATCATGCTTCCCTTTCTAAAATGCTGCTTGGATATACAGACCTGCAATATGCAGAAGCCCAAGCATGACCAAGCTGGCACTGAGATCTCCATGAACATTTCCAAGGATGACCTTTCCAAAACCTGGCTTTGGGACACTGTGATATTCCAAGGAAAAAATAAAATAAAATAAAATTTGAATCATCTCATTTATATGCCAAAATTAATTCTGAATAATTTAAAGACAAATGTAAAGCAGCCTACATAAGAGAGTATTTTATAAGATCTGGTTAGGAAATGATTTCTTCAACAAGACACAGAAAAAGTTAATCACTGTAAGAAGTCATTAAATTTAACCACAGTAAAATGAAGTCTTCCAACATTTAAAACACACACACACACACACACTCACTCACTCACCTAAGTTGGGGGAAGATATTTGTTGTACATATAATTAATGATTCATTAGTTCCATAAAATATAAAGACTATCAACAAATAAATAAGAAAAAAGACTAACCATCAAGTAGAAAACCAGGCAAAGTAGACATGGCATTTCATACTGAAATCGAAATATTACACGAATTAATTAAATAATAATCATTCTCTTTTGTAATCAGGGAAAACAAGGCCATAATGCAATACTGATTCACAACCACTTGATTGGCAAATGCTAAAATGTTTAACAATGTCAACTACTGGGAAGGACTTGTAGGAAACAGAACACTTACATGTTCCTAGTTGGTATGTAAATTAACTTTATTCATTGTGAAAAAAACATTGGGCATTATCTAATAAAGCTGAAGATGTGAATTAATACTCAAAATTTTCCCTTGAGCTAAGGATGTAGCTCAGTGATAAAGTGCTTAGGTGCTTGCCTACCTTGTACAAGGTCCTCCATTTGATCCCAAGCAAAACATACACACACACACACACACACACACACACACACACACACGAGTTGCATTTTTTTTCACACGAGAACACATGTCCAAGAATTTTCATGGGGATATTATTTGTAATGACAAAAATAATGAAAACAATGGGAAACTAAATAACATTGAATATAGGTACGTTTTAGCTACAGAGAGCAATATGAAACATAATAGAAACAAAAATCAAATTCAAGAACATGCATAGCGTGATTCCATTTATATCAAGTTTGAAAACAGGTACAATAAACCTATAGTTATTAAACTTCTTTGACATTATGAACCATTTCTAAAGAGAATGATGCAGTATCCTGGAAACTGACACCAAAAAAAAAAATGCTATCCATTATTAATGGTGTCCAGAGCAGCTAGGAAATGGTTATCTCTTCAGATTTTGAGTTTCTCCATTATCTTTTACCACTTGTAAAGCACCTTCTCTTATGAGCTTCAGAACATTATAATATTATGTGAGGCATTGTACCAACTTATAAATGACTAAAAAGAGGTGATGGCAGAATTTTCTTTGGGAAGGCAACATTATTTTTGTACTTGGAAATGCTCTTTAAAGAGCTTCTAGGTGGCTTTACAAGAAGTTTAAACAAGAAGAGCAAATCTACCCTGTAGTATACAGAGAACAGTCTTTTTTGTATTCATAGACTTATTCTTTCAATTTATTCAACAAATAGGTTTAAGCATCAGCTTCTAGGTAGAATGATGAACAGTGCAGAAAAAAATCCTTTGCCCTTAGGAGATGACAGTTTTATGCAAAGCTCTGAACCACCTGGTCCATTCCTATCTGAAGAGTCTTTATATTTATTCCTTCATTCAGCCCTTTATTCCATTTATCCAACAGGATAACTATATATTAGTGAAGTGTTCAATAGGAAATTTTCAGAAGCAGTTAGGTGTGATGCCCAATTATTAGTTTCCTTCTGAATTACTTTAAGTCATCCTTGGATCTCACTATATCAATTACTGTCCAAAGCTGGTTCTGGAATTGCAGCTGGAACAAGTGGTTAACAGATGGTAAGAGAGATTCAGAAGCAAACACTCAGACATTTTCAAGAGGGAACTGAATTTTCCTTAAGAACTACTAAATCAAAGAGTAAGCTCATAAGGCTGAAAAATACAAGAACACTCAGATTTTATTTTAATGAGGGAAATACATGATGCTATGTAAGATATCACTGGAACATCAACCCAGTAATAATGCAGGTATGTTTTTCTTGAGATCCTAACTTTGATAGACCCTCACAGCTTCCATGACTGCGGCCACCTTCCCCCATCATACCAAAAAAAAAAAAAAAAAAGTCCAGACCCACTGATAATAAGCTAAATTATAACAGAAAGCAACATGTTATAAAATAATGTACAAAGTTCCTGCAGCAAGCTCAGTGAAACCCAAGCAGCAATGGGTATGCATTTCTTAAGGTTTAATTTACTGACATATACCTTTCTGTACAGACAAGTATTGCACAATGGCTCCAAGGATGGCTTTTGAAGTTAGGCAGAGTGCATTCAGATTTGACTTACCTCCATTTAACCATGTGATTTGGGGTGAGCTACTAATTGAGAGTTCTAAGAGTGTCCTACTAACTCTAATTGTGAGTTCCTAATTCTGAGGATTAAATGACAAAGTAGTTGGGGAAATATATGGCTACAAGAAGTGCTCAATAAATGTGACCAACAATCATAAGTATACGTGTGCACAGAACAAAGAATGAATGATTTCTGGCCAACTATATTTAAGTTTCTCTTTTATTTATCAGAAAATAATTATTCGAAAATCTCTTAAAAGCCAGCATATAAAAATGTGTGTTCCAAAAGACTTTCCCATAGTAATCTCATATTTTCAGTGGTTGATAGCAATGATGCTGCATTTCAAGAAATGAGATAAGCAGTGTAAGGAATCCAAGTAGAAGACATAGAGAGACAGGCAGCTCCTAGGTGTTTCCAGTAATAATGAAAAATAAGTGATTAGAAAGTAAAATCTAATTCTTATTTCTTTCCCAGGTCAATCTTTAATCCACAAGGTCTCATTAGCCTGTCTTTGCAAACGGAGATGAGAATGGTTTTGCATTGCAAAACAGTCACTGTCACCCACAGAGGTGAGATCTTCTCATCTTCTCACTTTCCATGTGTGACATACTTTAAGCCAGACCCTCTTATCTTTTCAGTTTTCTGGACCCTACAATTAACCAAGGTTCACATGGATAATCCACTTTTGGTCAATTTCACTTTTCTACACATTATACATTTGAAACAATGCCTACAATGAGCTCTTGCCAAGGAAATAATGAGTCCTTCTGACCAGGTGTGTAAAGGGAAAAGAACAATCAACCCCAATCTGTAACTCTGTCTCATTTTTACTACAATATGCAGAGAAAAGATAATCACTAGTGCCAGTGCCTGAGTGTAGGAAACAATTTATTGTGGGTCATTAGCAGAGGATTCTCTCTGGATTCCATGCAGCACAGGCTGCTCCACTGCCTCCAGGAAAGAGGAGGGGGAGGGGCACTTGCTGATGAGCCGCATTTTTTTTTATTGTATTTGCATTTTATGCCTTTCTTTTTTTTTCATTAAGATTATTTGCTCTTGACTGTACAATGTATATCAGAATATAGAACACATCTTGCTTCCTAGTCCATATTTAGGACATAAATTCAACTGAGTGGCTTATCATGAGATCACAGCACAAAAGGAAACAGAAAAAGGGTACCGGGCTGGGAGGGATTTTAGAGGTCATTTATTTGAACTTCCTTCATCACCACAGTTTTCACAGGGCTGGGTTAGTTTGTTTGCTTAACATTTACTATGAGCCAGGCCCTGTATTAAATCCTTTATAGGGGTTATCTCTTGAAATACACACACACACACACACACACACACACACTCCTCAGATCTATTATACTTATTTACAGGAGGTGTGAAGGAATTAAATAACTTTCTCAAGGTCAAAGAAGTAGTAAAGGATGCCATGGGGCTAAGAACCTAGGGCGGAGCACCTCCAGAGCTGGCCCCTGAAATCAGCCAGCTTCAAACCCTCACCCACAAGCAGACGGGAAATGACCAAGCCCTTCTTCTAATATTCAAGATGGCTTTCTTATTTCTTATATTTGGAACTTGATGTCTAGAGACTCAAATTAATGAACCAAGGCTACAGAAGTACCCAGTGGCCTGGCCAGGATACACCTCAGAACTCCCTGTTCCCCCATAGTTCCTTTTGAAACCACACACTATCCAGAACCATCTCTCAGTCATCTGAATTCAGTGACTTTCCCTGCTTGTAAAGGAACCCGGTGTTACACAAGGCCACAGACATCTGCATCTCTGCACCCTTTGATGGTTTCACTTCATCTCCCTTTGCGGAGTCCCTTCTTTTGCAGTCCTTCAAATGCTGACGACCCCTGCCGTTCCCATCTGAGTCCTCTTTGTTCTCCACTCACTTCAACAATCAGTTTAACTATCACTAATAAAGTATTTCTGAATTTCTATCTTTGGCTGGAACTGTCCCCAGAGTTCTAGGTCCAAGTATTCCCTTCTGAATGCCACAGAAGTGCCTAACTTGACTGTGTCTAATCCAAACACATCGTCCCTCCCACCCTCCCCTCTCCCTCCCCTGTCCCACTCCTTCTACTTGATGCTCAGGACCCACCAGTGCACAGGTTTACAAGTCCTTTGGAATTTTACCTCCTAAAACACCTCCTTATGTTGTCCCATACTTTCCAATGTTTCTGTCGTCACATAAAAACCTCAGCATCTGGGGTAAAGAGATGCTGCGGTAGATGTCTTCTCAGCCTCCAGGGTGGTATTCCTAAAAATGAGCCAATTACATTACTTTCTAGTTTAAAATCACTTGTTGATTTTCTATCACTTATTAGAGAAGGAAAAAGAAATCATCCACATGTTCTATACATGGCCCAAAAAGGACCTCCATGCCTACCCGAGCTGATCCTTTATGAACACTCTAACTTTATCCCATCTCATATTAACATTCTAGAAATCCCAAACTACAGGGGTTTCCCAATCATGCCAAGTTATTTTACATTTAATGCTTTTGCCTGTGCTGGGCCATCTGACAGAAATGCCTCCCCCACTTACCTTTTGCTGTCATCCTGAAGAATTCCTAATCCGCTTTTTAATCAGACTTCATATGTCATCCTCTCCACCTCCACAAGCTCCTCTGGGTGGCTTCTGCTCCTAACGTAGCTACTGTTTCTACTGGATCTTTGTTCCTTGGATACCCCTTGCTACAGCTCCTACACTGTATGGTAATGATTTGTATATGCATCTGTCTAATCATATAGACAATGAGTGCTTTCTGGTGTTAAGTACACAAATGTCTTCTAGATGTCAATCTACTCAAATGGCACTAGCTCTCATTCAGATATTCCACACACCCTCTGATTGTGCACAAGCTCCTTGGTTGTTTTACAAACACTGAGATATAACAAGTTCACATACATTCTAATGTCATTCAAATGTGACACATACTTATAACATGTATTGTACAGAAGGCACAGTGCTTGTGCAGATCACATGTCCCTTAAATGTCCCGTAAATGTGTTCACTTAGATCTGACTTATATTCATTTAGATGTTCATTAGCTCACTTAGACATCACACATAGGTGTGACTTATACTTAGAACAATGGTTCTCAAAATGTAGTTCTTGGACCAGCATCAGCAGCATCACCTAGAAAATTGTTACACATGCAAATTTTAAGCCTGACCCCCAACCTGCTGAATAAGACACTCTGGGAGTGAAGCTTCAGCAAATTGTGTTTTAACAAGTCCTATATGTAATTCTGCTGCAGGCTCAAGTTTGAGACCCACCCACTTAGATGCTACATACCCTTGTTCAGATGTTTTCCCTGATTGCTTAGATTATGTATCTACTCATGTAGGTAAGGACATGTTCAATGAAATGTTATGTATTGGCTTTTAAAACCCATATTCATTAGTAAACAGTCCAACATTACACACTAATAGTGTGCAGTGCTGGGGCTTTTTTTTTTTTTTGGTACGTATTTTAAGACAAGGTCTCACTAAGTTGCTTAGGGCCTCGCTTAACTGCTGAGGCTGGATTTGAACTTGTGATCCTCCTGCCTTGGCTTCCCGATCCATTGGGATTACACATATGTGTCACCATGTCTGGCTCCAGTGTGTGTGCTTATTCAGATGTTAAACCTGAGATATCACAAACTCTCATTAGATAGTGCACAAGCACAAGGAAATGATGCAGATGTTCACTGTGTAATTAACAATGCTGGGCTGGGGTTATAGCTAAGTTGGTGGAGTGCTTGCCTCAAATGCATAAGGCCCTGGGTTCAATCCCCAGGAATACACGCTCACACAAAAAAACAAAACAAAAAACAATGCTTACTTCAATCTTGCACATGCTATCTATTCACTTTTATTTTTGACATTTGTGTGCTTATTGAGATGTTTCCTACCCTTTTTCAGATGATACACATGTTCATACAAATGTTTCACAAGTCCATTCTAATATCCTATATAACTATAAGGTTACCCTTGCTCATTTCCACTGGGTTGTTCAATAATATGCTCACTTATTCCTATTCTGCTTTTCCACAACCAGTAAGCTAACCAGCTGTTTTAGTCAGTTGTTCACTGCTGTGACCAAAAGACATGACAAGAACAATTTTAAAGGAGGAAAAGTTTATTTGGGTCTCAGAGTTTCAGAGGTCTCAGTCTATGGACAGTCTATTCTATTGCTCTGTGCCTGAGATGTGGCAGAACATCATAGTGGAAGAGTATGGTGGAGGAAAATGGCTCAGAACATGCTCACCAGAAAGTAGAGACAGAAAGAGAAACCGCTCCCCTCATCATAGAAAAAAATATAGACCTCTAAGGCATGCTCCCCATGAGCCACCTCCTCTAGCCACACCCTACCTGCCTACTTTAATTCCTATCAGAGGATTAATGCCCTGGTTAGGTTAAAATTCTCATAACCCAATCATTTCACTTACAAACTTTCTTGCATTGCTTCACACATGAGCTTTTAGGAGTCACCTAATAGCAAAACCACAACATCAACCCATGCTAAAGATTAACAAGGAGCAGCTGCTGTTCTGGCCATTCCCAACTTGATAATGGTATTCTCCAGAAAAACCATCTTGGTTTTCTATGGTATCCAGCTTCTCTAGTGATGCTGTTGGCATGTCACTCCTTTGCAGAATGTGCTGGCACACCTGCTGCCATTTTGCTTTTTGTGACACTCAAGGTAAACCAAGCACACCTGTGTTGACACAGAATTTATACCAGTTCATCACACCCAAACACCCTCATCTTCCTGAAGATAATTGTTCCAGCCAGTGTAAACCTTCTGCTGAGTTTGAATGTGCTTTTTAATCATCCTCTGTCATCTTCAGCAACCCAGAGTCATAAACCACCAGGCATACCATGTCCATTCATTTCAAGGAAACTTTTGATTCATAATTTTGCAGTTGCCTTGACCACAATCAATAAGACAGGCTTGTGCAGCAATACGGAGTCAACATCTAAAGCAAGGAGTATTGATTGAGCATTTACTACAAGCCCAACTTCCTTCATGGCCCAGAAATATATCTTTGCCTGTCTCAAGTAGTTCCTCCATCAATTTGCAGAAAAGGAGCTTGGTGTTTGAAATCAGCCTGATATCAATTTAAATCTCAGCTCTACCACTGACTGACTACACGAACTTGAGAAAATCACTTAATATTTCAGAGGTATGGTTCCTTATCTGTAGTATGGATAATGATGGATAATAATTGTATGGACAATTTCAAAGCTATGAAAAAGAGAACTCAATAAACACTGACTAAATGGTGGCTGTTGAGATAGCTCGCTGTGGGTCAGATTAGCTATAAGACCATTGACGACACACCCTGGAGCCCATCCACGGTCAGCACTCAGGTGACACTAGCATTCTAGAGAGAGGGTGGGGGCTCCTTCCGATGGTTTATGAGGTAGACAGAAGCCTGCAGGAGGTCATGAATGAGTGGTTAAAGGTAAAAGCAAAGGAATGGGGCTATGGGATGGTGACAAAGTGGCTGCCAGAGTGGGTTTCACATTTCTGTGACATTTAGGCCACCATTCAGTGCCTATTGACCAAAGCATTCACCTGGCAACATGCATTCACTCTATAAATGAGGCAATAGAGATAGAGTACTTAGAACAGTGCCTGACATAGACCAAGGATAAGCATTTTATTTTTGTGGTATTGGGGATTAAATCCAGAGGTGCATTATCACTGAGCTAATCCCCAGCCATTTTTATTTTTATTTTTTGAGACAGGTTCTCCCTAAATTATTGAGGGTCTCTCTCAGGTGCTGAGGCTGGCCTCAAACTTACAATCTTCCTGTGTTAGCCTCTGGAGTTGCTGGGATTACAAGTATGTGCCACCACATCCAACTATCATATAAGCACTTTCTAGTATGACTATATTTGTGATTTGTTTCAACCATTATATAATGTGTACCTGGTATGTTTTAGTTGTTGTGACTATAGAAAAGACATAGCCCCTAGCCTCAAGGGATCAATAATCCATTAACTTGATTTTTTTTTAAATAAAAGTATAAGGAAAAAAAATGGCCAATGCTGCCTGGGTTTGGTGAGATGGCTGTGTCCCAGAGAACATCACTGATGTGCTTGAGTAAACTCTTGGTTATTCATGAAAAAGAGGGAGAAAGTGCAGGTATTTGGAGAGCACACTACCAAATACAAAGGCACATCAAGGTGATACATTCAGAGACATACGGAGCAGAAGACCCAGTGCCGAGAATGGGGAAAGAACACTGAACAAGAAGGCTGGAGCTACACCATAGAGGGCCTTCAAGGTCTTGATAGGATACTGGATCCAAGCCTATAGGTAATAGGGAGCCACTGAAGTTTCTTTAAGCAAGAGAGTGACTTGAGTTCATTTTTCTTCTAAGAACATCACTCTGGCTATGATGTGAACAGTATCTGGAGGGAGGCAAGGCAGGAAAAAGGGAGTCTGCTAGAACATTCTCTGCAGTTTTGATGGAAAATGTTGATGGCCTGGATAAAGAAGGAACTAGAAGGATGGAGATGGGAGTAAAGAGAAATGAAAGGAGTTGGTCCTGATGTGAATGAAGTATTGGGGGCAGGGGGTATCTGTCACATATTCAGGAAAACTGCAAGTTTTGATTAAATATTGCAGTGGGGCTGGGGACAATGATCTGCTCCCTTGGGGAAGGATCCAAGAACACCGGCAGGCAGCACTTCCTTCACAGACTCCTGACCAGCCATGGATTCTAGTGCTTTGACTGCTGCTGGGGTGATAAAGTAGACAGCTACTCCAGTGAGAGGAGAGAGTCACAGTCTGCACTTCACTTAAGCAAAGATGGAAGCAGCTGCCATGGTGATGCTCTTACATGTCAGTTGAGTGGATGAACAGAAATCCTAAAGTGAAAGCAGAAGGACCCAGGGTCAAGTGCAAAATTTGGTCAGTGGCTATAGAATGTTTGCTGGTTGAATAAAAATAGACAGGAAGCTAATTACATGACTTCTGAGTGGGCAGAGGGCTGACATTCCAAAATTTCAAAGCTCTATTATAGATGCCACAACCAAAATATTCAGTTAAAAAATGTCAGGGCTACATATTAAGTGACCATTCAATCAAGTGAATAGATAAATGAATGGATTTCTCTGGAATATTAAATCTAGCTTTCAAGATTTCCCAGTGATTCATTATCACTCACATTTGCCACATGGGCTTGGTGGTGGCATGTTAATAACTGAGAGTGTCAATTAATGATTCAGGGTCAACTTGGATGTTTTAGGAGCGTTCCCAGGTTTTCCTGGGCTTGTCTCCACCTGGCCAATGTTTTTGTCTATGATTTGGATGAAAGCACAATTGTCATTCTTTTTTTTTTTTTTTTTTTTTTTTTTTTTTTTTTTTTTTTTTTTTTTTTTTTTTTTTTTTAAATATTTATTTATTTTTTTAGCTCTTGGGGGACACAACACCTTTGTTTGTTTGTGGTGCTGAGGATCGAACCCGGGCCGCACGCATGCCAGGCGAGCGCGCTACCGCTTGAGCCACATCCCCAGCCACACAATTGTCATTCTTACCAAGTTGGAAAATCACTGAAAACTGGTGGCTTCCCTCTCTCCTTCCTTCCCTGTCCTCCACGATGAGGGCAGGTTTGCTCTTTAAGAGAAAAATGGGAACTGGAGATTATCTAGTTGCTTTATCATCTTTGGGGAACTAAGTTGGGAAAGGGCAGGGAGGAGGGAGAGAAAAGGATGCGGGGGAAGGGAGGTGAGAGAAACAGAGAAGGAAAATGAAATGGAAGGAGGGAAGAACAATCAGAACTATTGGAAAATGTAATGAATTGATGTATCATGAGCTACTGCACCCAAAAATGTTCTCAAGAAGTTATCCTTGCAAGCATCAGGGGTGGCAAAGAAACTTCTGCCTGGCATGGAGACTGCTCAGGTGGTCTCAGGGTTCTCACCACAACTAATCTAATGCAGGCAAAGAAACACTCTGTGTATTTATGACAAGTTGCCCCAGCAGGTGCAATGACTGAAAACTCAGTGAAAAGTAGAGAACAGGGAATGAGAACAAAAGTCAGAGGATGAAAGGAGAGGGATTCATTCATTCATTCTTCTATTTTTTTTCATCCAACAAATATTTATTTGTGGCTGAATGAGACACAATGATGAGACAAAATAGATCCTTCCTGTTTTCACAGTACTGACATTCTATTCAGAAGAGAAACATAAGTTAAATATTCCCTCTAATGAATGCTTAAATACTAACAGTTAAAGGCTCTCGGTTCTTGCAGAAGTGTTTTTGCAAAATATATAAAAAGAGAGGTTAACTGAGAAAGCAGATGAAGGCATGTCTTAGCTCAAACTGCCATAACAAAATCCCTTAGACTGGGTGAATTAAACAATAGATACATATTTCTCACAGTTCTGGAGGCTGAGAAGTTCAAGATTAAGGTGTTAGCAGATACAGGTTCAGCGAGAGCTCCCTTCCTGGTTCACAAATGGCTGCCTCTCACAATATCATCACATAGAAAGGAGACAAGACTTGGTTTTGTTTTTTTCCTCTTCTTGTAAGAACACTAATCCTATTGTGGGAACCACATTCTCAGGGATCTCAAAGTCTAATAACCTTCCCAAGTGCCTATCTCCTAACACCATCACATTGGGAGTTAGGGTTCAACATAGGGATTTGGGAGGTGGAGACACAAACATTCCTTACACAATAGGATGAAAGTCAAATGATATTTCCCTGAAGAGATGAGCCCCAACCTGAGATCTGGAGGGTAGTTTCAGTCACAGAGATTCATTTTAGAGAGAGGGTGTTGATAGGCAATGTTGCTAGGCATGAGAGAGCCAGGGCCTTTGGCAATGGCACATCTGTCAGGGACAGGAAGACTCAAGAGATAGGCAAGGCTGGACCAAGCAGGGTCATCTCATCTGATACAGGGTTTGAACTATAGTGATTATTTATTTCCCTTATATCGAAAAGTTACCAGGCCAAGTACGAGGACACTAAAAATATACCAGGGATGATAAGCAAGATAGATATGACTGGTTTATATTGGTGACAGAACTTAGAGTTAAGGGGAACAGATAGTTAAATAAGCAAAACAAAAACCCCAATATAAAAATATTAAGTGCTGGTATCAGGAAGTAGGGGCATTTAATACATCTTAGAGGATGGGGATCAGTGGAGGATTCCTAAAGGAAGTGACATTAAAACTGAGACCTGAAAGAAAAGTACACTGTAGCAAGGTAAAGACAGAAACAAAAGATTTTCTATTTTGCAGGAGCCAGCGTGCAGGCCCAGAGGTGAGAGAGAGCACATCATGCTTCAGGAAGATGAAGTGCAAAGAGATGGTGTCAAGAGAAGAATCCGGGGGTGTGGGCAAGGGCTACATCATGAAAGGACCTGTACCCCACTTAAGAAGTACAGATTGCACACTGAGGGAAGGGCCTGCATAGATACACTGGAAAGGAGAGAGCCAAAAGCTGGCAGACCATTTACAAGGCTGTTAGCATAAGGGGGGTGAGAGTTGATGAGTCCTGAATTATATTTTGGACAACAGCAGATGAAGAAACTAGATGGTTTTAAGACACCTTTAGGAGGTAAAAGACATTAGACTGAGTGACTGAGTAATTACCAAAGTCTAACACACAGAATAAAAGTCACTCAAAGATGCCCAGGTCCTCATCCCTGGAGCCTCTGGATATGCTGTACCACACGGCAAAGGGGTACTAAGGTTACAGATGGAATTAGGTTGCTGACCAGCTGACCTTAAATATGGAGGTTATCCTAGATTTTCTGGGTAAACCCAATATGACCATAAGGACCCATGCAAACCGGAAGAGGAAGGCGGAAGTGAGAAAGACTTGGCCTGTCCTTTCTGAGTTGGAAGATGAAAGAAGGAAGCCATGAGCCAAGGAACAATGGTGACCTCTAGAAGATGGAAAAAGCCAGAAGCAGATTCTCCCCTAGAGCCTACAGGGGAAATGCAGTCCTTCCACTTCCTGATTTTATCCTAGTGATATCCACTGTGGACTTCCGATCTCCAGAACCAGAAGATACCAAATTCATGCAAATTTGCAGTGATTTGTTACAACAGCAGCATGAAACAAACACAGTGAGAGAGTGGTGGGATGGAGGAGATGCCAAGATTCTGCTGTGGGCATCTATATGGGATGATATTGCTTCCATTAGGAAACACAGGAACAGGAAGAACAAGTTGAGGAAACAGTTGTCAATTCACTTTTGAATTTTGGTACCAGGGATTGAACCCAGGGGTGCTTAACCACTAAGCCACATCTCCAGTCCATTTTATTTTATTCTTTATTTTGAGACAGGGTCTCGCTAAGTTCCTGAGGTCCTCCCTAACTTGCTGAAGTTGGCTTTGAACTTGAGATCCTCCTGCTTCAAGCCTCCTGAGCCACTGGGTTTACAGGCATGTGCCACTGTGCCCAGCTTGATTCACTTTTGAACATTCTAGTTTGGGGTTTTTGAAATACTAATTTCAGGGAAATGTACGAATCTGGAAATAAAAAAGCTCTAGACAGTAGGTAAATATTTGAGAGTCGTTAACAATTTGTGGTAACAGGCTACCAAGTAAAGATGATGGAAAGAGGGATACAGAAAGAGGGCAAGTGGGAAAGAGAGGGAGAGGAAGGAAAGAAGGGAGAGAAGGGAGGAGGAGGGAGGAACCCAGTACCCAAACATGAAGAGCACCAGAACTTACAGAAGGGGAAAAAATAGAAAGGGCAGCAAGCAAGAAAGAAAAACAGAAAAGCCCTGCCATACAAGCAAATTCTGAGCAAGTGCATGAAGGAGAGTTGGGTTACGAGAATGCCTGACTGCTGAGGCAGGGACATGTGAAACTGGAAAATGAACGCTGAATTCATGGTAAAGAGTTCCTGGCCCTCTGGAAAGAGCAGGTGTAGAGAAGTGGAGGGAGTAGATTGAGGTGAGCTGAGGAGGAGTGCAATAATCCCCAGGGAAATTCACAGTCACAATAGAACCCACAGGTGCACACCTGCAGACACAATGTGTCCATGTTTAAACTGACAAACATGAAATGTTTCCATATTAAATTTTACCTATTCCCAGTGATGGTTCAGGAAAATAAGGGCTGACACATTGATAAAGATTATACACTTTTGTATTATGGTTTGAATTGCCCCCAGTCAAACAAAACAAAATGTTGATGTACTAATTCCAAGTAGCTCTGAGTGTGATTTATTTGGAAACAGGGTCTTTGAAATCTTTACCAGGTGAAGATGAGGTCTTTGGGCTGGGCCCCACTCTACTAGGGTTAGTATCATTATCAAAAGAAAAATGTGGACAAAAAGAGACACAGAGAAGGACAATGAGAAGAGAGCCCTCTGTGTGAACACTGAGTTATGCTGCCCCAAGCCAAGAAATGTCTGGGGTTAGCAGAGGCTAAAAGAGGCAGGAAAGGAGGCCTCCCCTACAAATTTCACAGGGAGCAAGGACCTATCGACACTTTGTTTTAGGACATCTGGCCTCTAGAACCACAAGACAATAAATTTCTACTGTTCTAAAACACCCAATCTGAGGTAATTTTTTACCAAAATCCTAGAAAAACTAACACACCTTGAACCACCTGCTCAGGAGAGTTTAGAGACACAGTTTAGAGATATGAAACGAATACCTTTAAAATAATAATTTTGACTCAGTTTCTATTAATTTATGCCAATGGAATAAAAAGAAACTAACAAGAAGTTTCATTGCAACAGACTTATAATGATGGAAAATTAGGAATAGCTTCAATCAAAAATAAGAAATTGACCAACTAGATAGGTTGAACACTATCAAAATACCATTTTAGAAGAAAACTAATGATGTATATGAGGATGGCCACCCCTGCTTGCTTACGAGGACCGTGTGTGTGGTATATTTTTTCCTATCCTTTCACCTTCAGCCTGTGTATGTCCTTTCCAATCAGATGTGTCTCCTGGAGGCAGCATATTGTTGGATTTGTTTTTTTAATCCATGATACCAGCCTATGTCGCTTTATTGGAGAGTTTAAGCCATTAACATTCAGAGTTACTATTGATATATGGTTTGTACTTCCATCCATGTTTGATATTGAAAGCAACTATGAACAGAGCAGGGAGGAAGAGCAGGAAGAAAAGATTAACATTAAACAGAGACATGAGATGGGAGGGAAAGGGAGAGAAAAGGGAAATTGCATGGAAATGAAGGGAGACCCTCATTGCTATACAAAATTACATATAAGAGGTTGTGAGGGGAATGGGAAAATAAACAAGGAGAGAAATGAATTACAGTAGATGGGGTAGAGAGAGAAGATGGGAGGGGAGGGGAGGGGGGATAGTAGGGGATAGGAAAGGTAGCAGAATACAACAGTTACTAATAGGGCATTATGTAAAATTGTGGATGTGTAACCGACGTGATTCTGCAATCTGCATTTGGGGTAAAATTGGGAGTTCATAACCCACTTCAATCTAATGTATGAAATATGATATGTCAAGAGCTTTGTAATGTTGTGAACAACCAATAAAAAAAAAGAAAACTAATGATATAGAGAAAAGTGTTCACACTACATTTTAAGTGAAAAAAAAGCAGGTTATATCCAGCCCAATATTATTCCAGTTTTACACTATTTCTATTCCTTTATATTCCAGCTCCATTACTCTGTGTCCCTGGGGAAAATCCTTTAACTTTTTAATCATCAATTTAATCATCTGTAAAGTGGGAATACCAACTTTATTGTTCCCTTGAAAGATTATTATTATTATTTGTACTGGGGAGTGAATCCAGGGGCACTTAGCCACTGAGAGCCACATCCCCAGCCCTTTTTTTTTTTTTTTTTTTTTGGTATTTTATGTAGAGAAAGGGTCTCACTGAGTTACTTAGGACACCACTAAATTGCTGAGTCTGGCTTTGAACTCATGATCCTCCTGCTTTAGCCTTCTGAGCTGCTAGGGTTACAGGCGTGGGCCACCACACCCAGCTCATTCTATTGTTTTAAGGATGGAATGAGATAAGGGATATCATGCATATTAACAACAATGCCTGACAAATCCTAAGTAGTCAATAAATGTTACCCTGTCTCCTAGAATTACTTCATTAGGAATCCAAAATCCACACCAGCTTGCCAGGAAAGGCAGATCTCTGTGCGTTTTAAATGTTCACCATTTGGAAATGCTTCAAGGTGTCAAAATATTTGCATCATTAGCTGAGTACTAACATTCTGGGATCAATAATCCAGCACAGACAGTCTGAGCAGCTCTTTTATGCTCATAGTATGACTTCCCTGCAAAAGTTATAATTTCAGTATAAAGAAAATTTCTAGAAAGGGAATAATAGAAGACTAAGCAGGTTAAAAATGTTTGATTACTATAAGATAAATGACAGCTGAAATATCATTGCCAACCATTTCCCATTGTAATCCTTGCGGTAATTTCCTTGAAGCATTTCACAGGGTGAGAGCAATGAAAAAAAAATGTCTTTTTGTTCATATAGAACTCAACAATAGAAAACTGTATTGCTCATTAGTTAAGATGTTCTGATACAGTCATCGAGAAAATTAGCAGTTGTTCAATGTTAAAGAACAAAATGTTGTATTTTCTTTTAAATAAAAGAAGGAAACACAAAGTAAAGATATTTAAGTGACTTTTTTCAACTTTTATTTTATCAATGTGGTCGTTTCATTTGCTTACCGTAAGGCCTATGTCACTCCCATACATAGAAAACAAACTAATTTTACTAGAATATTTTTGAGAATTTAGTTTAAAAATGTTTAGTATTTATTTATATTATATGTACTTAGCATGATGTTTTGATAGATATACACATAATGAAGTCAGTATTACAATCTAGGAAATTAACATATCCATAGTTGGGAATTGACTAAGTAGATCTTACTGTACTATTGATCCTCACAGTCACCCTCTTTAACTGGATGCACCTGTGTATTCTTGCAGAAATTTCTTGAAGTTCCTTGCTACCTCTAAATTCAATTAGTCATCCTCACTGGGTAACAGAGTTAGATGAATCAGACACCTGTTATTGATGAGTCAAATTTCAGATTAAAAGAACGACTGGTAATTTCATATGGGAAAGAATCATTAGCCTCAAAGAACAATAACTAGATAATTCTGAAGAAAATAATATAAGTAGTTAATTTCACTTTCAGAACAGATTAGGGCCAATGTTTAGGAACATTGAGTTAATTTCTCCCTCCCCACTTCCCAGATAATCTAGTACACAAGACCTTTGAGAATCATTTATATAAAATATACCGGCACTTGATGTTAGTATTAATGTGGCTTCCTGTTCATTATACCACATTTTCTGAAAACAAAGAACAAATAAATTCAACCCAGTCTATGTCAGTTTTAGAGGGCCAATAACATGAGACTAGAATAACAAAGCCACAGTAATAAAAAGCTAAACCCACAGTAAGCCGGGTATTTATCCTAGAATTATAAATACTTCTTTTGCTAGAAAAAGAATGTGACTTTAAATTCTTTTTTCCTTTTTTCCTCACAGTTTCTGTAGGTCTCTCAATTATATTTATGGAGAACTTAAATAGAAAAATTAAAACCAAGACTGCAGAATAAACAGAAGTCAAAGAAAACAGACGTTTCAAAAGTACTTTTTAAATTAAAAAATTCCCTTTCTCAACTGGAGGGAGCATTGCATCAGCGACAGTTCACTTTCTAGATTTATAAGTATTATTTGTCATCAATGATAACAGGAACCTGTTCTTGAGTGATCTTTTGAGATGGGGAAGCCCAGCTTCTCTTGAGATGATGTTTAGATTGGTCACCAAGGTCTCAGGATATTGTAGGTATAGACTATGTTGTGCTGCTAAGAAGTCTGGGACTGTGGTGACCTGCTTCTGAATTTGTGGCTATTGGCCTGCTATACATGACTGAGACCAAAGGGTATGAGGGTCATCCACGCACTTCTGTTCTCTGTGATTCAAATGTTTGATATCACCACAAACCCTGGGTCAGATGTCTGTGACTGGTGATGTGATTGACAGAATGATGAGGGGTCCAGATCATCCTTCCAGGCAGGACTTACACACCCAAATTACCTGCAGCCAGCCTCTGAATGTCAGTGCCTTTGGCTGCTTTAGCTGCAGAGAGCTTCCCAGTTCTCAGGCACATCCTTCATGGGGAAGCCCGCACCTGGCAGTTGAGCAGGCTGGGGAAAAGGCCTGTCATCCTGCCCTGCCACAAAACTCCTCCGATGGGAAATATCTGTTCCAGAACTCCCTGCCAGAGAGGCTGAGACTTCTTCAGATGCATTTTGCAATTCAGCCTCTTCCTGTGCCCATTCTTCCTTCTCCCTCCTCTCCCACAAGGGTTGACCCTCTAAACAGCCTGTAATACCCCAAATTCTCCCTCTATATCTGCTTCCAGGGGATTCAAATGATGACATAATCAAATCCACAAAAATACGTGTCCTCACATTCAGGAGGTGCCCTACCTGAGAAACAGGAGGCAAATTCACATCATAGACCATATTGACAGATTGCAAGATAAAGCTACAGGATCAGCTTTTCTCGAATTCAAACACTTTTTCATGATAGGAACCCTCAACAAACTAGAAATAGAAGGAAACATTCTCAAACTGATGAAAGACATCTACAAGAAACAACTGAACTTAATGAAGACAGACTGAAAATTTCCCCCTCAGATCAGGAACAAGGCACACATACCCTTAGAATTCAGGTCCATTTTAAGATCAATCTAGTAAAGTTCCCCGCTCTACTTCCAGTGAGGGAACAGGAGCCCCCAAAAGCCAGAGTGAGTCCACTTTCTAGGATACTCTGGTTCCTCCAGGTTTGCCCCCTCCTCCTGAGAACCGTCTCAGCCCACTGTCTTTTAAGGCCCTAGCAGACCCCATTTCCAACAACTTTCTGAAAAGGGTTCATTAATTACGGATTTAGTTCCAAACAGGAACTTATTTCTCGTGTCAGTTTTTCCCCATCGCCTATAGTCTTTTTTGGCTTCTAATGTTGACCTTCATTATTTGTTTCTGAGACCCCACATCTCTACCTTTAGGATTATGAGCATCGATGGCTGTATCAGGCCCTGTAATCTGTGGATATCTCCCCAACCTCCTTCATCTCCTGCTGACCTCACCACAGGCAGGCCTCTGAGTACGTTAGGTCACTTTTAGGTGCAATTGACTGAAACGCAACTTCAACTAACTTTGGCAAAAGGAGGAGAAATATCTCAGAAAGATATCCTAGAGGATATTCTTCTCTTAATTGAAGAAACAGCTGAACCACCAAATTGTGGGAAATATACCACAGGGCCTTAGTGACAGCCGAGGACTGGCGGTCTTCAAAGCTGGCGGTCACGGCCATCAGCAGTTCCTAAGCCTCCATATGGAAGCTTTCATATCAGAGAGGTACAGATACTATGGCTTCATTTTAGTATGAAATATCAGAGAAAGCATCTTCTTAAGTCAAGAATGTGTCTAATCCATAAGTTTCAAATAATGGCCAGGACTAATCCAGTCCAGAGAGGGGTTCTGCTTATACAGCAGGGATTTTTGTTGCTGCTGCTGTTTATTTTAATTTAGATGAGATATGTCCTCGCCAGTCGGCCTCAGACCCTTTCAGATTCAGCACAGTCATGCTGCCTGGCTTTCCCTAAAAGCATCTGGAGGTGTAGATCCTTCTAGAATGGAACCAGGCCATGTTCATTTCTCAATCCTCAGTACTCAGTCCAATTCCTGCCACCACTTCCCCAAAAAAACCCTTGGACCAAAAGTTGAACTAGTTTGTAAAAAGGCCCAAAGAACCATTGCAAAGTGAATCACCTCCTCTTGCATTAGAAAAGAACGACTCCTTGTGTGAAGCTCTGATTTCTCATTTTGTTTTTTTCTAACAAAAGCCAGAGACTTTGCTTCCTCCCCTGTATACACGGTATAAAAATAGAGAATATTGTATTGATTGAAGAAGATACAGCAAATAGAGCCCTTGGCTCTGGGCCTACTGGGGTGCCACTCAAGGGAAGGAAGTCATCCCTGGTGCTGACATCACTGTCTTCGTGGACATCATCACCATATTGCTTTCCCTCTTACTTAATACACCTCATCCATAGTGTCTGGTGAGGCACAACTGAGTTTCAGTCCTTCTCTCCCCTTTGATAGGAATTTTTTATCTTGTACCTTGTTGGTGGACAGCATTTCCAACCCACCAGTTCCTGGAGTTTAAAAGAGAGAGAGGACCCTTGCAGATCTTCAAAGCATAGAGAAAAATTGTGTTGCTCCTTTTAGAGCTGGGACTACCTGAACATGTCTAACAGATTTTCCCTGATTAAAAGGACTCCCAAGCCAGATGTGGTGGCATATGCCTATAATCTCAGTGTCTCAGGAGGATCATGAGTTCAAAGCTAACTTCAGCTGTCATAACTGTGTGTGGACTGTTGCACATAGTAGCCTCCTGAGGGCATAAGTCTGGCATTGGGAACTCCCCATGATACCCCCACACACACATTCACAGGGATTGAACCCCTAACGCTCTGCCAAAGATCCCACATAAATCCTGAGATGGGTGTGACCTGCCAAGATGACAGTCAACCCGCTGACAGCAAGACATCATGAAGCAAGACTCTGCCCTTGAAACCTTACCCCTGCCTTTGATGGACCCCCTTAAATAAACTATCAGAGCCATCGTTCCTTTGTCTAGTTCCAGAACCCAAGTGGACTAGACCTACCAGGGACTTTGCTTAATATAAATATATTTCTGAGTATTTGTGTTTTGTTATTTGAGATTGTAAGTTTTAGGGTGGCTTGGATTATTCTGGGCAAGAAGAAGAACCTCTTAATGAGACACTGGCCATCATCCCCCCAATACTCAGCAAAAGCGAAATGCAACTCAGTGAGACCCTGTCTCTAAATAAAAATACAAAATAGTATGGTGGGTGTGGCTCAGTGGTTGAGTGCCCCTGAGTTCAATCCCTAGTACCACCAAAAAATAAATAAATAAATAAATATTTTTTAAAGGCCTCCTAGGAATCCCACCCAGCAAACTGAGACTAAGTCCTTTGTACAAAAAAAAACTGAGAATAGGCTTCATCACATGACCATAGAGAACTCTTTAAAAACAGCCATTCAGGGCAAACACAATTTATCTTCTATGTTCCTCCACTATTAGATGTACAGATTGGGGCACATTAAAACTGTGTCCTCCTGACAGATGAACTGTAAAGATTAATTAGGCTGTAGCCACCAAGTGGAGTTCTCCTGAGAGTTCCACATAAATATACTCACTCTTGTTATTATGAGGCTTGGAAATACTCTTGCCTCTCTCAGTTATTTAAGACAAAGAATTTGATCTTTAATAAGTAAACAGATAAAAAGAATAGACTTTGGTATTCAATGTGGCAGGCCTCAATCGACTCTTCTCTTTTAGAACAGAAGATGGAGCCTGTCCTGAAGATGCTGCATGTTGAGTTATCACCCCTCTTAAGGGGCCACTTCCTTATGGCATGGATGCAGTTTTCAATACCATTTTGATTCAATCTTTTATTAAAGCCAATTGATTTTTGTTAATCCCTGGAGTAAATGCTTAAAGGAAGCTTCATCGCATTTATTTAAAAGGTCCCTGCTTCTGTATGAAATGCATTTGATTTGATATATAAGGAAAAGGCTAAGTGCTATTTTTTTCAGTCAATTTTGCATTACCCCCTTTTTATTTTTTTTAACGCTAGGAACTCAGGTCTGAATCACAGATCCTTTGAAGCCTTTTCTTTTCCTAGCTCAACTTTGCTTTTTAAATTTAATTTAATTTTATTTTATTTTAACTACTCTCCCCAGATTTGAAAGCATATTAGCTAGAAGGTTTGGAATACTGATAATTTTCCATGTGCATAAATTACTACCTTGAACAACACCTCTTGTGAATATTTTGGACTTTTAAGACATTTTAGTTGAAATGATACATTTAGAACTTTCTATCTTCTCTTGGGGTTCTCTTAATAGGAACAGTGTATCCTACCTTTTTGGTATGGACACAGGCAAGGAAGAAGCACTCTTATGAATGGGACTTGGAAGTCTTTTGTGATACTTTACTGAGCTTCATCCTAGGATCTGAGGGCATGGCTGGTGGGCAACAAGACAAACTCTAGGGGAAAACTAATGGACATTTCATGAAGCAGGATTCCTTTGCTTATTGTGCCCTGGAACCAAGTTCACACAGCTGTTAAACAGGATTTCACAGGAGAAGGCTGAGCCTCTTCTTTGTTCACTCCTGAGCCTTTTCTCAAATGCCTTTTCCTACCTTTCCTCCCTCTGACAGCCCCTTTGAATGGTGATGACAGCAGCTGTCTTGCACTGATACATGCTGAGTAGTTCACTCATATTTGCTTATTTAATCCTCACAGCAAACCCAAGAGGAATTCCAACACATCTTATTTTACATATAAGGAGGCTGAGCATTAGAGAAACTAGCTAGCTTAATCAAAGTTGCACACATTTGCACCCAGGACTGTTTCACTCCAAACCCTACATTCTATACTCCTGAGCAAAAATGATGCTAGAAATGTGGGATTTAAAAGTCCTGGAGAAATACATAAGCATTATATCAAAGCTGTATTCCAAATCCAAACCTCAGGAGCAACAAGAAGTCATCAAGTTTTCAGTGCAAAGTAATACATGACAACTTTGTTTTCATGAGTTTGACTTAGTAGTTAAACATAATCCAATCCAATTTCATGCATGGCAAGGATGGCTTCTTCCCTGATGGCCACCAGCCTCACAATTTGCAAAAACACACAAATACCTAAGAGGACTCCCCAGGGGCAAACTATGCTTTAAAAAAAAAAATGTAATCTCCTTGAAAAAACAAAAGGCTTTCCTGCTCATCCCAACGTCCCCACCCTCACCATAAAAAAAAAATACCCATAAATATTTGGGTGAAACTGTATCATAAATAAAATAAAGGATAACAGAGAGAAAAAAAAACAAATGACTCTCTAAAAGTAAAGGGATCACCAGCCAACAAAAAGTAGAAAGATGTATTATGAACAAGTAGGTGTTTGTCACATTGGGTGGCAGAGCCCCCTCCCCTCCATGGTCCTCACAGAGTTACCCTGCCCATCTGGATGCAACTATGCCTTCCACTTTCAAAAATGAAGCCCAGGACTGATTGGATGGAAGTAACTTGATCTCAGGGACAGCTCTGCAACATCCAAACACACATCAATGAGAGCATTGCATCTGCTTAAAATCGCTGCTATTTCTTAATTCAGACGAAGAGAAGAATGTGCTTTTTCCTGCACTAATTGCTATGCCTTACAAAGGCAATGCCAGCCAAGTTAAGAACTAGGCTTGTGCTCCTAGCTCTTTGTCAATTCAGCTACTCGAAAGCTGCGGTGGATTCCCCTGATAGCACATTTCAACATCCCACACAGTCAGGAGATTTCTGCTATTATCTAATCTCCATTTCCTTTTCTGAGATTTAAATACATCCTTGCTCATCTTATGGTAAGCAGAAACGGAATTGGATCATGTCAGTATGTAACACGGAGGGAAGAAGATTTTTAATCTAAGTTAACTTCAGTGATTTCTAATGGGGAATCATAGGGCTGTGGCTGCCAAAATTCATATAATTCTTTACTTCTCTTAACCCAATTCAGAGACTAGAGAGGAGAAAATAAGTTTGAAGGCTCTTCTGACTTAAAATGATGAATTAAACACTGGCATTTAGTTCTTCTGTTCCCTCCCAAACTCTATTAACTCCCAAGTAAAAGATTTTTTTTTCATTGCATCAACTCACAAATGAAAATAGGAAAGGAGATGACAAACTGAAAAGCTGGCAGGAAGTGGAGGGATCGGTGGTGTTATGGTTTAGATATGAGGTGTCCCCCAAGAGCCTCTTGTGTGAGACAAACATTGGAATGATTGGGTTATGAGAGCTGTAACCTAACCTGTGGATTAATCCATTTGAATGGATTAACTGGGTGGTAACTATAGGCAGGTAGGGTATAGCTGGAAAAAGTAGGTCACTGGGTGCCTGCCTTTGGGTTTTATATTTTGGTGAGCTGAGTGCTCTCTCTGCTTCCTGGCTCTCATGTCCTAAATGTTTTTTTCCTCTGCCATGCCCATCTGCCATGATGTTCTGCCTCACCCTGGGCCCAGAACAATGGAGTTGGCCTACCATGGACTGAACCTCTTGAAACTGTGAGCCAAAATAAACCTTTCCTCCCCTAAATTGTTCTCATTGGGTCCTTTGATCATGGCAACACAAAGCTGACTAAAACAGGTGGTAACTGACTTAGCAGACTCAAGAAAGCAGAATTTTAAATCAGCAATAAGACAAGAAGTTCTGGGTTGCAGAAGTCCCTGTTGGACTTGGGAATCATAGCACCAGATATGACCGAGAGGAAAAAAATAGGCCCCAAAGAAGAGATTTGTCAAGAGATAGGTCTAAGAAGCATTCCCTCCCTCCTGCCCCCAACATCTTTTCCTATTGTTCTTCTTCTGTCTTGGCAGAGCCTGAAACTTTATTTCTAGAAAAAAAAAAACAAAAGTCCTCTGTGCTGGCCACAGGTTCGCTTGAGAGCAGGCTCCTTACTGCAAATAATAGACAATCAGCATTTGCTCACTGAATGTTCAGACCTCAGTCCTTTTGCACAACTCAGCTCCCAGAGTTTGACATCCAGGCAGGTGATTCCAAGAGACTTCCCTGGGAACTGGATTCCCAGTCATAGAAAAAAGTCAGAAGATGCTGAGAGCAGACGTTCTATGAGAAAAAAATAAAATAAAATCCACCCAATCACCCTACAATACAGACCCTTCTTTCTTGCCACTTCTCAGAACTCGGCCCCACTGGCAGCCTTCTGTTCTCCACCTGGAGCCTTCCAGAATCTTCTCCTCCTCCTACTCCTTTCTAGACTCCCTCTTTGCACAGGGAAAGCCATTTGACTTCCCCTAGCTCCTCCAGGTCTACTTCCCACCTACCACCAATTAGCTCATCAAAAGCATGAAAGGGAATGATTATAAAACGGTTATAAATATTCACAAATTATTTTCCCCTCACATATAAAAATGAAAGTTCTTTCTGTAAATGTAGTGAATTCAGTCATATTCTCTTCTCCACCTTTTAGAACTAAGTCGCCCCTTCTCACCTGTGTCCCTCTTAGGAATCTCCCCAGGTCAGGACCCTCCCTGGGGGTAGCCTGCATACAAGGCAAGTCACCCAGGGGTTCCTAGGCTCAGCCCCTTTGCCTCAATCCAGATGGTTGGGAAGGTCCCTCCCAGCTCAGGGCTCCTGAATGGACTCTGAGCCCTCGGTGGTGAGGTACTAAGGCTCCCTTCTCTCTCTGTTAAGTCAGCTTCCTTCTTCCTTAGAGGTGTGTTCCGAGTACATTCTCCAATAAACTTCCTGCTCACCAGACAGTCTGCTACAATGTGCACCTCTATTTGGATTAATATGAGTGCATGCCACATGACACATATAAAGTCAACTAGGAAAACAAGTGTAGCAAAATTTCAAAGAGAAACACAAATGCTTGAGTGAGACAGGTGCATGGGAAATGTGGAGACTGGTAACAAAAGAGAAATTAGCCTTTTGGACAAGGGGCATCAGTAAGAATGGAGAGTGTTTGTTTTTTTTTTTTTTTTCTCACAATGTCTGTGGCACATGGAAAAGTAGAAGCACCACTTCTTTGGGCTTAGTCTGTCTGATTATGGCATCAACAGCATGGGAGAGATTTGCCCTTTTAAAAAAAGCAGCCTTAACACTAGCCCATGGGATGCTAGCACAGGAGGCAAAATCTCCAGTAATAGAAGGTGATTATATATCTGTGATAGCTGTGGCACAGACAAGACATTCCCATAACTTTACCAGGAATATCCCTGAAACAGGAAATAGAGAAAATGTGAAGGGAGAATGGCAAATGTAATTTGTAGCTAAGAATATTTGCTCTAGAACATTCTTTACAGACTATAAATATCCAGAGGAATTTTATTGTAGAAAGGTTAAGTTCTCACTCTAGAACTTAACCTTTCCAAATGGATATCCAGAATAAAATTGACAACTAATATTAATTTATAACTGTCCTAATTAATCCCATTGCTATAGCCACTTTTTTTTTCAACTAGAAAATCTGCCCTGCTTAAGACATTAGTGCGTGAAGACAATTGATAATGGGTTTGCATTTCCACAAGTATGTTTGAATTTCAGTTATCTGACATCTCACAGCAGGCGACTACTATTTGCATTTTCAGGTACCAACATCTGGAATTCAGGCATGAGACTGAACCCAATTATCCTTCACAATAAAAGTAAACAGAGCTCGGCATGAGTCTGCTGATTGTTCTTTCCCACTGAGCTACAATTTTTAGTCAGAATAGATATATAAAATAGTAAGTTCTAATCTGTCCATTCTTCTGCAAAGGCCAAAGTTATTTTCTCAAAGCCTAAGTAACATTATTTCACTCTTAAAATCTCCCTGCTTAAAATCTTCCCATAGAAAATAAAATTCGAATTCCTTACCATAGTCAACAAGGCTGCAGAACAGCAGGCCCTAAACTTGGGTACATATATCAGAATTACACAGACTGCCAGGCTGCACCCCAAAGACTTAACTCAGTGGGTCAGGATGGAGCCAGAGAATGTGCATGGTTCACAAATTCTCAGATGATGTTGATGATGCAGTGGCCCAGGGACCACAGTTTGAGAACTACTGTGGTCGCTGCTCAGGGCTCTGGCAGATCTGTAGCATCATCTAGGATTTACCCTCTCGCCCATAATACTTAGCAACACTGGCCTCCCTGAGCCTCAACTCCACTCAGTGGTTCTAGCTTCAGCGTCTTTGCTCTTGCTCTCTCCTTGACTTTGACCTTCTCCAAAGGGCCTCCTCAACCACTCTAGCTTCAGGAACTCCCGCCCAACCACTCTATCTACACCATTGTCTTATTTTATTTTCTTTAACGGGAGCTGTTCTTCATCTGAAGGTAGGTGACAATTATTTGTTTTTGAGCATTTTATCTGTCTCTCCTACAGAGAGAAAGGGCCATGTGAGCAGGCACTTTCTCTGGCCATGATTTACCCATTGCAGTTAGAGGCAAAGGATGAATAATTTGGGGATGAACAAATAAATCCATGGAGGAGAGCAGGTCTGCACCAAGAGTTTTTTGAGTCATAAGAGGACGGACATCCATCATTAGCCGGGCAGGCACCTGACACTTCCACCTCTGATGGTCACTTTCCATCACTCTCATCCAAGCACCTTTTGTTCCCCATGATGTCTATAATTAGAAAATATATTCTACACACCTTTGGTAATTAGAAAATTAGACCAGGAGGTGCAATTTAACACAAAGCTGGTGGAAAATTGAGCTAAGTAGAGAATGGAATATAGTGTTATTAGCCTTATTCTTACAAAGACAATCAAGGTGTTTTGTAATAAGAGCAACCATGTTATGAGCAGATTAAACATATTTTTAAATGAAACTGAATTAAAGTTTATTTTGATAAGGAGCTGTGAGCCAGGACTCTGTGACCCCAGGCATATGTCCCTTAATGAGTCACTGAACTGGAAACCTTTAATAAGAAGTGCTGGCTTTCAAGATATTATAAAAATGCTGTTAGGCCCATTTGAATAACTCAGTTTTCAGCTAAAACAATAAAAGTTCTCTTGTCTTAAACAACGATCTGTGCTGCAGCTCTTGTGGAGAAAAAAAGAAGAAAACCCTCAATTTTTATGACTCTGGTTTGAAAGGCTTCTCACAACTGTTGGCCATGAGGATTTATTTTCAGGAGACGCTTCATGTTTGCTTCAAGTTCTGTGGCTCACAGCAAGTGATCCACCTTAATTTCTGTTGGTTGGAAAGGGAAGCAAAACACTGCACTTCAGAATCAGACCCTGCTGGGGGTTTTCTTGGTGCTTTCTAAACCTGGACCTAGAGTCCTGACCTGTCACCACTGTACCAAACACACTTCTGCTGTGGGGGAACCATCTTCTGGGTAACTGGTGCAATCCTTTGCCCCATTCAGTACACAAACATTCTCGCACACCCTTCTCTGCTGCCCTGTTAAGCCTCAACAGAAAACCAACCACAGAGGGCTATTCTGTGGTTATAAATGAATCAATGACCAACAAACTCATCAAAGAGAACAGGAGCAGAAAATCACAGTTCAAGAAAGGAAGCCTGTTTCTATGATGGTCCACACTGCCCCATGTTCTCAAGGGACATATTTTCTTTAAAATCAGACAGAAATTTGATGCTTGTTCCAAAAGAGGAAGACGTACAGACCTGAAATGGACTGTCAAAATGGACTGAAAATGACTATCAAAAAACGTGTCAAAAATACAAGGGTTATTTTGAAGCTGCTTTGCCTCTCTGGCATGCATTTTCCTTCCTTCGGGAGAAAAATCAGGGAGTTAAGATGACTAATGAGATACAAAATTCCATGCTCAACAATTAGATTCATGTCTAACAATTCCTTCCAGGAAAAAGGAAAAATGCTGCACCCCAGTGTTACACTTGACTTCTGTATTGGCTGACCCAGGAACTGACATGCAGCATTCACAAACCATCAAGGTCATGTCCAGCACTTTATTGATCCATAAAGACATGGGATGCCATGTTCACTTTTCCTGATATATCAATACACCTTCTAGGACTTCACGTCTGAGAGCTGAGACCTCAGAGCCACATTGTGTGACTCTGGCCAGGCCTGGAATTGCAGTTTGTTTCATGCTGTTTCCTGGCTTTGGTTCTTTGGGGCAGGAATTATACCACTGATCCCAGGATTCTTTCTTTCTCATTTTGTGAATTTTATGGTGCATGTGTTCAGAATATCATCACATGATAATAGAATATTAATATTCATGGTTTTGTCTTCTTTCTTCTCTCCCCATAAAATAGATTCATATAGATTAGCACCGGCTGCTTTGGTGCAGATACACAGGCATGAGCCAGAGCATGGAAATCCATGTAAGGAGCAACTTAACTCGGGAGTGAGTGAAACAGATCAATCTACTTTTATTCTTCAAGCTGAACACGCTGTAAAAATTAAGCAAAACAAAAGTCAAGTGTGACAAGGATTTTAATTGGAGAATGTGGTAGATTGCCATCCTAAAAGCCCAAAGGAAAAGACAAGGCTAATCTTATTAAGGTTATCTGGGTACACAGCAACCACCAGGCCCTAGAAACCCACGGTTCGACAATCAATTTCTCTACCAAGGGAACTTGGTTTATTCAGGCTAATGAACTGAGGGAAGACATGGGACTGGAAATAGCATCTAAGCATTCTTTTAACTCGAAAATGTAAATGATCCAGGTTGTTCACAAACCAATAGTTTTGTTCATTCTTAATGAAACATGCAAATCTTCCTTTATATGAGGCCCTGAAAAGTTGCCAATTGAAAAGAACCTTTTCTCTGATTAGTGGTCCTTTGCATAACACCCCTTACTATATAGTGGTTGAATGAAACGCATGCTGTGCACAGCTGCCTCAATTTGTGCAATAGATTGGCTGCAAAACAAATATCAACCGAGAATCCTATATTGGTGAACTACAATTGAATTGGAAGTTCCTTGGAGGAATAACCCAGTAAAAATTAGAGTTTTAAAGTATAGCTATACTAAGCAAACATGCCATGATTTATTACTCCGGGCTCAGCTCACCCAACCTGGATCCATCCCTCCTCAATTGTCTTTGTTATATCTACATAACAGTAGTAGCTCTCTTTCATTTTTCAGATTTGTCAAGGTAGGCAGATATAAGCAAAAGACTAGATTTTCTCCATTGTGTGCATGAATTGTTAACCCTTAGTAAACCAGTAACAATTCCTAAACCTCACAGATTGAGATATTTGCTTTCTTCATGTTTTAATTAATAGCACACATGAATGATGAAATTATTTATTTTTTTTACTACATGGAAGAATAAAAAGCTTTCCTATTGGTGCAAAAGTTTCTAAACCTTTCTGTGCATCTTCACAATGAATTGCTAAAGCATCTTTCTCCTGTCTCCTCAAAATGGGGCAGGGGCAAAAGAGAGGTAGCTGATTATCAAAGTAAAGGAAATGGGTTGCTAACACCTCCAGAGAACTTGCCCCTCTCAGCTGGTTGCCAGCATCTGGTGGTGGGAGGAAATATTGCACTTTCCAACACACGCAATTATCCCTGTATCAAAAAACCCATTATGACAACTTAAGATCTGGAAAACATTAACATGATTTCAAAGGTATATGATGTAAACATCTTTTCACTGGTGGCAGTTACATTTGGAAAATGTAATCTTTGCCTGCCCTCCACTCCTGGCCAATCAATAGCAACTTCACTGTCAATTCTACTTGCCCAGTATCTATGAAATGCCTATCTTCCTTACGGTTCCCTCGGTTAATTTTTATTACCTGTGGCCAAGGTAAATAGTGATATACCAAACCAGTTCCCTCTTCCTGGGAACACAGGCTATATTTTCCAGTTAATAGCAACCACATGATTGCAGTCTAGCTACTGGAATGCATGTGGGAATATCCTCTGCCCCTACTGGATGATTCATAGACTCTTTTCAAGTGTTTTTTTCCTTGGGTGAGGGAGACTCCAAAGACCTAGAAGAGGGCTAAGCCATAAAAAATAAAGAGGCTTGGACTTTAGTCACAATTTGGAAGAGAGCCTTATGATCATTATTCACTCAGCCAGGAATACTAGCAATGGGTTCTTGCAAAAATGAGAGGCAAATTTTCATGGTTTTGACACGAGAATGTGGCAACATCAAATAAGTGAGTAGCTGACTTAATACAATACTAACATTTCCTTATCCCCATATTTTCCCTCTCTATTCCATTGTCCACAGTGAAATCATGTTTATCATCCCCCAACACCATTTTTTAACCATTATGCCCATTAAAAAAATAAAATCAAATATAAATTTCATCTTGTTCTTTACTCATTGAAAGTCCTAAAAAGGGTCTTGAATGATTTCATAATCAAGCCCTAAGTAAGCAGACCCCACCCAGATTTTTACAAGTCCATTAATTTATTAACTCAACAAATAGGAAGCACCACTTCTAAGTGCCAGATACCATTCTCAGCAGTGAAGACGACAAATAAAATCTGTGCATTCATGGAGCTTATGTTCTAGTGCAATGATATGCAGTAAAGACAAAAAATGTGCATCATTTAACATGTTGAAAGGTGAAAAATGTTATGGGGAAAATAGAGAAAACAATGGAATCTGGGAGACAGATCTAGAGGAAAAATAACAAAATGAGGAAAGAAGAGTAGGTTCTCACTGAGAAAGTACTGTTTGAGGTGAAGGAATGTGAACCATGCAGAGAGAGGGAGTAGCCAGTGCCCAACTCTGGGGCAGAAACACACCTCGCCTATATGGGAAGACTAGTCCTATAGCTTTTTGATAGTCTGCGCGTTAGCCACAAGACCCAGTTCCAGTTCTTGAAGTGCTATTCTCTCCTTTCTGGACATTTGCATTGTTATTCCTCCGGCTTAGAATGCTATTCCCTTCCCTTTTCCCCTATCTCCTCTTCTCCTCTAGGGGTTAGCTGAACAATGCTGTTCATTGTGCATACACATCACCTGGAATGAAAGCTGGTAGTCTGCATTTCCAACAAAGTTCCAGGTGATGCTGACAGCCCACACACCACACAAATGGCCCGTCACAAAGAGTTGGTCAGTGGGTCTCCACCTTGAATCATACTGGAGCCACCTGGGGAACCTTTAAATACCTCTCTCTTCCACCAACAATGCCACACAGAGACCAATTAAATTGGTTCTGAGGATGGGATTGAGGTATCCACATATTTACAAGCTCTCCAGGTGACTTGCTAGGCAGACAAGTTGAGAATGGCAATTTCACTTCCAGTTCTCCTTGCCCGATATCTATTGAATGCATTACCTTCCTCTGGCCCTGCTGTCATAATGTCCCCCTATTTCCATGACCTCACTACTTCCACCCTAGTCTAAGCCACCATTCTATGTCACCTGCATTGGTGCAGTTGCCTAACTGGTCTCAGTTCCTGGCCCCACTTCTGGTCTTCTCACTTACAGGGAAAACCAAGAACCAAAGATCCTAGTGGCTCTCTGCCACCTCTCCTCAACCTCTCTAGAGACCCAATCCTCCCTGACATTCCCTTGAGCACACCAGCTGTGCTTCTCCTCCAGGGCTTTGCACTTGCTGATCCTTTGCTTTCAGCGGCTCTCCCAACTCCCGGCCTCAGATATCTACACAGTTCATCTACAGGGATCTCTAAGATTCCTTCTAATTCAGAAACCTGTCACTGAGAGCCTGGCTGTCGCTGCCTGGGTGTGACACAGGTCTGCCTCCCAGAGGTTCTAATCAGGAGCTCTAGAAATGACAGGTGTGTGTTCACAGTCCAGCTCTGTTGCTGGGCAAGTTACTTTACCTCTCTCAATTTCTTCATCTCTAAAATGAAAGTCATATCTGACATGTTGATTATTGATCTACCAAACGATTTTAAAAAAGGTGATTTTACTTAGCACCTTGCAAGTAACAGAGGCCAGTCAATTGAAGATGCTATTGATATTAAATAGGAGATTCTAGAGCATTGCAACTTTAAAAAAAAAAGTTGCTAGTTTGTTCTCTTGCTTTTCTCCTGAACAGTATCCATGTGGAAAATAACAACAGCCACTAGGGAAGCTTGGATCAGCCTAAGCACCACCAGGGGAATTCTTTCCAATAGTTAATTTCCTCCTCTGCCCTCAGCTCCCAAGCTACCCTGGGTGGAAGCCCCTGTTTTACTTTATGAAATGTTTGCCCAAGATAACAGACAACAATCCTAAGTAGTCTTTCAGGGAACAGACCCCTTTCCCTATCCCCTGTCACCCTTGTGCATAATAAGCATACTTGACATGCTCACTAGGAATGACACCCTTGTCTGCTCATTTGCTAGCAATGGACTACAGTTTTGATGGCCTTACATGAATCACACACTTTCTTAGTGAAACAGCAAAAGCAATCAAACCATTAAATGGTTCCACCTAATTAGTAAGTCATGAGCATATCTGTCTCTTGGTATTTGGGGAAGGATCGTGGAGCCAGTGAGGCCAGATTTCCATTTCTACTAAGCCATGGGCAACCTGAGAAGTGAGCATGTTTTCCTTACTCTTTGTTTATGCATCTTCGTACATACCAAATGTTTGAGCATTTGGCAGCCCTCAAATTCTGTCCCTCCCAACGCACCTGGGGTTCTGGCTGCTATAGCAAAGCTTGAGAACAGAGATATGGAAATTTTTGCCATAAATTCTGATCTGTCAAAGCTGTCAGTGATGGATGGAAATCCTACTTAGATACCCTTGCACAAAACCCACACTCAGACCCATCTGCTCAATCTACTTCCCCTCAGCTTTCCATCAATACACCCACACCTATTTAGTCTTCCCTGCTGGCTTTCCTCACACTGGTGAGTCCTCTACCTTCTCTTACATACCTTAACACTAAGCAATATTTTCCCTAGAAATAATACTATAAAGACTGTTTGTAGTACACATAATTCATTGCTATGCAAATTGGAGCACACCTGTAATCCCAGTGGCTTGGGAGGCTGAGGCAGGAGGATCACCAGTTCAAAGCCAGGTTTAGCAAACAGCAAGGAGCTAAGCAACTCAGTGAGACTCTGTCTCTAAATAAAATACAAAAAAGGGCTGGGGGCGTGGCCCAGTGGTCAAGTGCCCCTGAGTTCAATCCCTAGTACCAAAAAAAAAAAAAAGTGTTTAGAACACAGATGTTTCTGGACTTATGATGGGGTTATGTCCTGATAAGCCCATCATAACTTGAAAATATTTAAGTTGAAAATGTACTTAATTCACCTAACCTACAGAATGTAGCACAGAACACTGCGGACTATGGGTTGTTTTCCCTAATGAGGATGTGGCTGACATAACTGTGACTCAGGCTGCTCCTTGTCATTGCAAGAGAGTGTTGTACCAGGAAATGATCAAAATTTGGAGTATGACTTCTAAAGGATGCATATTGCTTTCACACCATTGTAAAGTCAAAACCCCATAAATCAAATCATCGTAGGTTGGAGACCATCCATCCATAGTGATTTATACATGCTATGTGCTCAATAAATTTTTAATAACTGTTTAATAATAATAATAATAATTATTATTATTATTATTATTATTATTAATAACAGAGGATAAGCTATATTATAATTTTAGCTTCTGTGGGCTGACTTTTATTTTAGATAGCTTTTAATAATTGACTTTTTCAGCACTATGCTAAACATATACTTTACCTCAGTTCATTCTCAGAGCAGTCCTATAAGGAAGATGCTGTTATTCCTCATTTAGTCAATAATGAAACTACAGCTTAGGAAGGTTAAGGAACCTACTCAACACCACACAGTTAATAAGTACCAAGCCAGACTTGGGATTTAAGCACATGGCTCTTCTGTCCCTCAAACTGTTGTCTAAGAGAACACTGCCTGGTCTTCCTGGCCACTTTTGCCATTCTCAATTTCCACCTAGAAGAAGCAAAGGATTCTGGTAGTGCTGAAGAATTTAGAAGGTATTTTTAGAAGAGTCAGGAAAAATGTTTATCTCTACTCCCAACACTTTTGGGAGATGGGTGGTGACTTCTCCCAGCAGAATGAGAAGAGGCTTATTCCCCACAGTTTTCATCATTACTTAAGTATTTGTTCTTGGTCGAAGGCTTCCTGACTCAACATCACTAATCCTTTAACTTCCAAAGAATGGCTGATGCACATTCTCCTCTTAAAGTTCTTTAGTTATTCATTAAATCATACATTGCTATTGATTCTCTTTGTTCTTTCATGCACTGTTTCTAAAAGGAGGAGCCACAGCTTTTTTATAAAGTGAATACTCCCTGGCCTCAGAAACCAAATATTGTCTCCTCTGATTGACTCCACTTCCCAAAATCCCTTCCAAGAGCACCAGGATTAATGATGGGGATAGTACATGAAGTTAGTGAGTTTTTTGTACATCAGATGTAGGTTCTGTCTTTGAGACCATTATTTTGGTGATCTGCACTGAAATAGAAACGTGGTATTGCACATTCACAGTATAAACCTACAAAACTGTTGACCACAAGGAGGCTGTGAAATAGGATCAAGGTAACACTGTAAGACAGAAAGAGCACCATCCTGGATATCACAGAGAACAAAGCCTGAACATTCACTTTGCCACTTACTGGCTACTTAACTCAGGCCAGGCATTCAACATTTTTGAGCATTTCCTCATCTGGAACAGTATTGCACAGGGTGAGAATTAATTCATCTTATGTAACTAAAATGCCTAGCTCAGAGTAGATGTTCAATAAATCACAGGAGGTATCAGTCTGGGCAAATTCAATGAGCCAATCCCAGTAAGAGTAGCACACCCAGCACATAGGTCTTAGTTTCGAATATCACCACTAAAAGGGACAAAGCTCCCTGGGGAGATGGCTGATTCTAGGGTAGGGGCAGATCATATAAAAGATGAATCTGGAATATCTTTAATGTCACAAAAGAAGGAAGTGCTCAAAGAAACAGTACTGATGAGGGTATATAAATGGGACCTAATCGAAAGAGCTCCCAATATCCAAAACTGAAACAATTTGAGCAACAAAATAATGTAGCATTGGGTTATTACTCAATGTTAAAATAAATATCCATGAGTCCAAACTGACTGGAATAAATGGTTATAAATTAATAGGAAAATTTTAAAATTTTCTATAGAGAAGAACTCCAAAAGGTTTAGATGGCCACTTCCCCTCATACAGGTGGCACAGGATTCCCTACTCCCTAAGCGTGATATGCACAGTGACTTCTTTCCACATCATGAAGGGGGCAGGGACAAAAGCTGCTTTTACAGTAGAAAAGTCTGACAAGCACTACTTGAGTCAAGTGACTGAGTGGTGACAAGTCATGTTGGCAGTGTGTTCTCTTGGTATGACACAGGAGAGATTGGCTAACTACCTTCCTCCCCAAACCTACAACCTCTTTCCCATTATGAAAAAAGCATCTAAAAAACTCAAAGTGAAGGACAACCTACAAGACACCTGAGATGCCTGATCAGTACTCCTCAAATATGTCAAGGTCTTTGAAAACAAGAAACATTTAAAAATCTGTAACAGTCTAGAGAAATCTAAAGAAACAGGACAAGTAAATGGACTGGGGTTGCCTGAATGAGATCCTGGGACAAAAAGTAAACATTAGGTAAACTAATGAATGAAGTGTGGACTTCCATTAATAATCATCTTTTGGTATTCACTCATCAACTGCAACAATTGTATCATGGTGATATCAGCAATGGTGACAATCAGGAGACAGTTACTGAAGAACTTTCTGAAATGTTCTTGCAAACTTTCTGCAAATATTAAACTCTTCTAAAGAAAAAAATTGTTTTTTGATTTATTTAAATTTTATTCTCCTTGTTCAAGGTTATACTTGGACAATATAATATTATACATGGCCAATATAATATTTCTAACTATATATGGAATCTCATAGTAAAAAGAAAAAGGTGGAGGGGATTACATTACACATTTGATTAAGGATTTCCTATGCATGTTGGAGCTTTGAGCATATAACATTTTGTGAGTTGTCAGATCCAAATTATCCACCTTCTAAAACATGTTCTTATATAAGTTTGGTGAGATGATTAAAAAAGCAGCATCCTAGAATTCAGAGTAATTCCTCCTCTGAAATTCCAACCAGGCTAAAGTACATTTGTTCCCCTAAAAAAAAAAAAAAAAAAACACAACAACAACAACAAAAAAAAACTTTAATGGAAACAGAGAAATTTGTTATGTCAACTATTAAGGCTGAGGATCTAAAACCCAAGAAAGCTCTTTTCCACAAATGTGCCAAAGCAATATTAAGGATCATGCAGTTTAATTCCAGTGTAAAAATGGTACATTGAGAGAGACACTCTGGTAATAACAATTCCTTAAAAGACACTATAAAGCCACTTTCTCCTGGTTAGTGTGACAGCTTAAATATATGTCCATAAATCCTGTTGACACTCCTCCTGTCCAAAATTAGGGTCTATGTCCCTATGCTTGAAACTAGAAGGTCCTTTGTGTCTGTTCCAATCAATAGCATACAGCAGGATTGATGCAAGGCTGTCAAGTCTAAGCCATAAAGGTCAATGCCCTTCTGCCTCACCCACAGGGATATTTGCACCTGAAACCTGCAGACTCAATGTCTGCCCTGGCCCCCCTGTTGGTCTAGCTCCAGCCACCATTTGACCATAACCATTGAGAAACTCTGAACCAAAATAACTTAGCCAAATACTTCTGGAATTCTTGCCCCACAAAATATGTAAAAGATGATAAAATTATTACTGTGGCTTCTTTAAGCCACTAAATTTTGGAGTAACATATAGTGTAGCAATAGCTGACTGAAATAGTCAATTAAAAAATATTCAAGGAAGTGTTGGGTTATATAATGATTCTTTGTGTGTGTCAAACATGACCTTAAAATCATAAATATACACATTTATAATGATGGCAAGTAATGATGTTTTCATTTTGTAGTATAATTATTTCCTCATTACCCAGAGCTTCTAACATAATTTAGAAAATATTTTTAAGCATCTACTATATGCGAAAAACTATACTATGGCTAGATTTAGAAAAGTCCCCTGAAAAGCTCATATTTTAAAAGCATAATCCCCAAGGCAGAAAGGCTCAGAGATAGGACTTTTAGGCAATAATTAAGGCTCTAATCTGGTCAGTGGATTGATTCACTTGATTAATAATCTGAATGGAATACCAGGTGTAACTATAGGCAGATAGGGTATAGCTGGAGGCAGTAGGTCAATGGGGATAGTGGCCTTGGACTATATCTTGTCCCTGGCTCCTTAGTCTCTCTGCTTCATGGCTGCCATGAGCTGAGAAGCTTTCCTCTACCACGATGTCCTGCCACATCTCAGTCCCAGAGTAATGGAGTCAGCCCACCATTGACCAAACCTCTGAAACCTTGAGCCCCAAATAAACTTTTCTTCCTTTAAGCTAAGGTATTTTGCTCACAGCCACACAAAGCTGACTAACACACCTAGCATCATGAGCTTACACTCTAGTGGGAGTAACAAATAAAAGAAGTTAAATAAACAAATGATTGCCAACTACAATAAGTGTTTTAAAGGAAACCAACACAGATGCTTGGGAAATTTTTACTTTTGACAGGAGGTTAAAAAGGGTATATCTAAGAAAGCTGCATTTAAATTAAAACTGAAAGTAAAGAAATGGCCAGTCATGTTAAAAGCATCAAAAATACTCCTAGAGGAAGAACAAAGTAGGTAAAGGCATTGAGGTGCAAAAATGCAAAGATGCTGGGATCAGTTTAAAGTCAGTGAGACTGGAACTTGATGTGGAAGAGGAGTGCAGAAGAGACAGCTAATATTCCACCAAAGAATGCCTATTCTGTGTTGAAGAGTCAATTCAGGGAACGAGCTTTCCAGGAAGAGATTTCATTTCCTACCTCCACTTTCTTGCACGTAAGCATAATCATGTGACTGAACCTTGATCAACAGAATGTGGCTGGAAGTGCCATCGATGGAGCTGCTCCATATATACTCCCCACTCCCTTTGCTTAAGTGCAACTGAACATTGATTTCTAGAGGGTTTTTGTAAACCATATGAGAAGATACCACATCACATATGAACCTGAGTCCTGAGTGACTGCATGGAGCAGAGACCCCTCAACTCTGCTTCTTTATACCACCTAGACCTACGTGTATAAAAAACACTCTACTCGTGGGAAGCCATGAGATTTCAGGGGTTAGCACTTGCAGCAATTAGTATTACCCTAATGAAACAAGAGAGTGATCAAATTTTTAATAGGAATTCATAACCAGGGGCTATTCAAAATGACAAGGAATTTGATTTTTTTTTTCCTGAGAGCTATGAGAACACATTATTGTATGAAGAGAAGTGAGATGATCTGATTCACCCTCATTTTGGTCTCTGTAGAGATTAGATTAGAAGGCAAAGAGCAGAAGCTCTGTGTTGGGTTGCAAGAAAGGGTCATGTGAAGTGAAAAAAAAAAAATAGAAGTTCCAGGTTAAGTCAACTGGGAACTCTCAGCATTGTCCAGAAAAGCAAAGTTCACAAAATCATAATTTCTTTTAAATGAAAAAGAATAATCATCTGGCTCAAGGGAGTGATTTGTATATAATCTAGCATCTTTTAGACTTTTTGGAACTTTCACACAAAAACACTTCCTTTTTTTTTTTTTTTGAAAACATAATCCACTCAAATATCACCTTGCCCTGTCTAAGTTAAAAAAGTTTATGTTAGGCTTCTCACTGCTTAGTTATGTGAAAACCAGCTGGCCAAGACCACACAGACAGTGATATTTATCAAGTCAAGACCCCTCCTGCTGCTCCAAAAGCCAAATTTAAAACGGTCTAAGACTCCATTACACATTAAGGTACCATCATTATGAGGTGTGAAAAAATTTAGGAGACACAATGGTGAATGAATGATCCAAAGTAAGCTATGCTTCCAAACACAAGCCCAAAGAGAACACAGGAGGCCCAATATCTTGTTCGGCCAAGAATATATGTAATATGGGCAGAAGGGAGGGCAATGGATGTCATTTGAGTGCAGGTTTATCCAGACAAAGAAGAACTTACATCCTATAATAATATAAGGCCTTTATTTCTTTGATTTACCTTGCAATTGCTAGCTACTACATCCCACTTTCTATGGAGAGTCTTTTCTATCAAAGAATCTTTAGCCAAACATAAAGTTTGGGTGATGTTGGTGATATTTTGTCTCTATGAGATATTTTATTAGTTCATACTCTTAATGCACTATTATAATTTGTCATGAGTTATTTGAAGAATACTCCCCAAATTATAACAGGTTGAATCAGTCTAAAACAATAGAATCTAAAATATGTAAGGATTGTGCCTATCATCTAGCATCACAAGAGTATTTAAGTATAAAATCAATCAAAACGTTGCTTATTCCAAAATCCTCAGGGCTACCAATAATAAAGTCTGTTTGTTAACCTGAAATATATCTGGGTAATTGGTCAGCCCCATTTACATATTTATTCTCTGTAAAGAAAAAAATGTTTTTAAAAATTATCCTTCAAACAGAACATCTATCTTCTTGAAGAAATTTTTATTGTTGCCTTACTGGTGATTAATGTTTTTTAATGTAGTCCTTGACATTTGTGTGAAACCTTCAGACTTTTATGAAGGAAAATATAACATCATACACACACACACGCCCACATACACACACACACACACACACACACACACACACACACATACACACACACTTGTTTTTTGTCTTATCTGTGAGTGCCCCAGAAATGTTTCTAAGTGCAGAGTTTGATTGACAGCTGGGAACTGCATACATTAACTATATTTAAATTTGGGGATTCCAGCATTCATTACCCAGCAATTACATGACCTGCAAGGCAAAAATGCAACTGTGCATAAATAAACAAAGTCATTTCAAAAAGCATGATGCTTCTTGGTTTCTCTTGAAGATTTTAGATTCAAACCAGCCATTCAGTTATTTATTTATTTTCTCACCAGAAGATTTTGTTAAGATTTGAAAGAAGCTAGAGTGGGTTATTATCCCAAAGCTGCACCAACTGATATCCAAATTTCCTGGTTCACTCATTTCATAACCATTAGCCTGTTTCATATGTGCTGGTTTTGATAACTAAGTGTTGAGAACCTCATCCCAAACCTTCAGAAAATTGTAACAGTCTCTAATAAAATGCAATATGAGGGACAATTAACTCTGTCTGAGTGACCTTGGACCTCAATAGTCAAATGAGTTCATCTTAACATGAATTCTCATTTTTACTGATTCAGTATGTTTCCTACAAAAACCTCAGTTTTTAGGAAAGATTTCCCTCAAATATTGCAAAGAATACCCAGAAGCATTGCATACCCTCTTTGTATTCCAGGCCTACCTATCTACTGGGCATCACCATCTCCTTTATACACTGTCATTGACAGGCCAGAGCACTTCACCGTTTGTTTGATATTTGGGGGAAAAATTCCTCTCTCACATTCAATGCCATATGATGTGGTTTGGATCTAAAAATATTCCCTCCCTCAAGCTCATTTGTTATTCAAAGCAGCCATGTTCAGAGGTGAAATGATTGGATTACGAGAGCTAGAACATCACCAGTGGATTCATCCACTTGATGGGTTAATCATCTGATTGGACTACTGGGTAGTAACTGTATCCAGGTGGGCATGGTTGGAGGCAGTAGTTCATAGGGTGCTTGGCCTTGGACTATATCTTGTCCTTGGCTTCTTGTTCTGTTTAGTGGCCATCATGAACTGAGCAGCTTTCTTCCACCACACCACTTCCTCTGATCAAAAGCAATAAAGTCATTTGACCATAGACTGAACCTCTGAAATCATGAGCTTTCCTTCCTCTAAGTTGTTCCTGTCAAGGATTTTGGCCACAGTGACAAAAAGCTGACTAACAGACCATCTTTTGTTTTCTTATCATCTAAGCCATTTTAAGATTTAGCCTATTACAATCACCATAGAGCTCATAGAGTTATACCTCCTTATTCACTGGAGATTGTTCCCCACCCCATGGTACCCCAAGTCCTTTAATGTTCATGCCCCTTATATAAAGTGTTGAGAACTTTATCTGCATATAACCTATGTGATTTAAACCATATACTTAAGTCATCTCTAGATTACTTCTAATACCTAATATAATACAAATTGTAATAGTTTGACTTGTCTTCCAGACTTCCAGTCACTTAATTTGTCCTTGCTATGGCAGAAATCAAGACACCTCAGACATACCTGTAGTTCTACTTCCCAGAGGCAGGAATTAGTTGCTTGGGAATATAGAGCTTCCACCTCAGCTACTGCATGATCTTAGGCCAGCCAGCTCTTTTACTCCTCTTGCCACTTCCAGGGAGGGGAAACACCACACCATAGGCACAAGCTCCTACTTCTGAATGACTGTCAAAAGAGTTGGATGTCACAACACAGGGGAATGAAGTTCCATCAGACTAACTCTGAATAATGAAGAACTGAGAAATTATAAACATCTGAGAAGATAAACTTTCCCTCCCTCCACTGCACAGGCCTCTCTGAGGTATGAGATCTATGAACAAGCTGTTCTGAAGGTATCCCATGAAGCCAAGCAGACACACATGCTATTCAGCTCTCTCTTCTTGTCTTTTTATGAAACAGCGGCCAGAGCGTGACACATTGTCATGCAGTGTTACCCTCCTCCCCTGCCTCATCTCCCTTTCCCTTCACAAGCCTGTAGCAGCCTGCACATTTTTTTTTTTTTTTTTGGAGGCAACAGGATTCATTAACAATTTCCGTTGAACATAGTGCTTAGATGGGTCTGTGTTTCAGAGAATGACTCTGGAGACAGGGTGGAAACAGAGCAGGAAGCAGGACAGAAAAAGACAAAGAAAAAGAAAAAGGAGACGTGATATAGGAGTTTAATCCAGTGGGACAGGCAAACAAGCTAGGAAAACAACAGTGGAAATAAAGAGGAGCACTGTTCAGGAGAGGAGTTTGGGGAAATGAAGTGTTGATTAGATCACTCCTGGAGAAAGTGGAGAGGGAGGAAACCATGGCTTAACAAAAGCAGTTGAGGATTAGAGAAAGAAGAAGCAGTCAGAAGGCTGAAAGGCTGGTCAGGAGGTGGAGAATTTGGAGAAGGGAATTTCAAGGAGACTATAAAAGTCGAACAGTACAGAAAGCTCAAAGAGCCTGAGAAGGAAGAAGGCGCTACAAATCCAGCCATCAGCTATTACCATAAAATCAGTATTCAAGGAGGGATGTGGCTGGGAAGAGATAGTAGATATCAAGTAAAAATGGGTTTGGTGAAAAAGATGATTAAACAATGGTTTGAAGCAGTATGGGAACCGGGAGTAGATCCAGGGTCCAGGAACAAGAGAATCTGGAGCCTCCAACTGAGAGAGGCCAGGGTTGCAACTTTAGAGCTGGAGACTATGTCAAGATGTCTTAGAAAAGGAGGTAGAAAAACTATTTGGGGGGAAAATCTGGACAAGAAATAGTATTTCATCATTGAAAAGAGGTTCCAGAAAATTCAGGGGAATGAAACATAAGGTGATCAGTAGGGAGCGGTTTTCATTTTCAAGTAAAGCTTCCACTTTTAATGGTTCAAGGTTTTTGTAAATTTAGCTTCAATTTTTGAGCAAGTGCCCAGGATTTATATTTGTCCACGTTTTAATTTGTGGTTTCCTGGGTCACCATTCTATCCCCAAATATTACCTGAAATACTACTGATGTAGGACAGAAAAGGCTGGAAGCAGGTTTATTGGCTACAACGGTCCCATCCAGAGTGTGGCTTGTGCCTGAAATTTTCTAGACCTGGAGTCTGGAAATTCTTTAAATTTCATACCCATGGTTACATGTCAGTGGGTGGGCACTTAATAGTTAGTCTTCGTCCCATATTCTAGTCTCCAGGCTAGACAGAGATTTCACACATTTTGTCTGCAAAACTGGCATTTATAAGGAAGAGGAAGCTTCAAACCACATTGAGCTTTCTGCAGAACCCCTGTGAAATCCTCTTGACCCTCTTGGTAAAAATCTTTCTGACAAGAAGAAAAGCTTCATTATGGCCTTGGGGTGGGGATATCTGGTCTGCTTCACTTCTAGTATGAATCCAGTGCTTTGAAACTGACCTGTGAACAGATGCTTCAGGGGCCATAACCTCTAATGTGGTTGTGAAGAGTAGGTGAGAGCAAGGCACTGTGGGAGTTAGACACACAGCATCAGAGGCCACCATATCCGAGAAAGGTTCTGACAGAGAAGGATGTTAGGGTCCCCTGCAATCAATCTCTCTCTCTCTCTCTCTCTCTCTCTCTCTCTCTCTCTCTCTCTCTCTCTCACACACACACACACACACACACACACACTTTAACTTTTTTTAAAAAAATAAATTTCAGAGAGTGTAAAAAAGAAACTTCAAAACAGTCTGGGGAATTATTTCAAGGAATTCAAAATAATAAGCTTCAACACTTAAAATGTAACTTGTGTTCCCAAATCAAGATGCCTGACTGATCTGTTTTTCAATCCTATGTCAGAAGTGTACCTCACAGCCCAAATCTTCGACTCTTGAAAGCCTGTCTCAAAGAGAAAATTCTGAAGTGTATTTCAAGTTCTATTTTATTTAATTAATGTGTTACTTTAAAAAGTCATCGCAAATGAAAGTTAATGGAAAAAAGAGCTCACATTAGCTAGGAAATTATTTTTGGTTTCAACAGAGGAATTGAGATCCTAGAAATGCAAAATGGGATCTTGGAGAGTGTGGATATGTGTAAGACTAAAGTAGAGATGCTTTACTTCAGGACAGATCAGATTCTGTCCACCCAAAGGTACTTAGGCCCCATCAGGGTATTGTCCTCTTGAAAGCCTGTCTCAAAGAAGTTGATCATTGGAAATATTTGGGGGGCTTCCTCTACAGTCCTTTAGATCTTCACACTGGGGCACTGAATTTGGTTCTGGGAAATAGTCAAAGGGAGTTCAGAACTTGGTTTGGTAAATAAGATTGATTATAATATGAAGAATCCCCACTTTTGTTAAAAATGAATGATTATAATTATAAATTGATGAAACTGACTTTCCTATGCTCTATAAAGTGACTCTGGAGAAAATTCACACAGGAAAGTTTTTAAAGTGTTTTAAGAAATGGCAGCATTACTGGAATAAATGAATACAGATGTCTGTATTAGAGAGAGAAATATATATTTACATGTATAAAATTCTTCCAGCCTGCCATAGAGTAGAAAGCTTATACTCAATACATTATTTCAATGCACTGTAAAGAAAATGTTATAAAGATTATCTAAACTCTCATGTTTTATTTTTAATATCCAGTATTTAGTTAATTGACAAGAGTACACTTTATATGTTTACATAAGGTATATGCCTATATATATATAGATATATAGATATGGATACACACACATGCTATATATGTATATACATAGTATAGAGTGGCTCAATTAAGCTAATTAATATAATGAGCATTACCTCAAATGCCTTTTTTTTAGAGAGAGAATTTTTTAAATATTTATTTTTTAGTATTCAGTGGACACATCTTTATTTTATTTTTATGTGGTGCTGAGGATTGAACCCAGCGCCCTGTGCATGCCAGGTGAGCGCACTACCACTTGAGCCACATCCCCAGCCAAATGCCATTTCTTTTGTGATGAATCACTTAAACCCCACTCTCAACAATTTTTAAATATACAATATATTAGCTGCAGTCACCATAGATTTCTTGAACTTATTCCTCACATCTAACTGAAATTTTATGTCTTTTGTTCAATATCTCCCCAATCTTTCCACCCCTAGCCTCTGCTAACCACTATTTTACTCTGGTTCTATGGGTTCAACTTTCTTCCACTATACATATAAGTGACATTATGAAGTATTTATCTTTCTGTGCCTGGTTTATTTCACTTAACATAGTATCCTCAAAGTTCATCTATGTTGTCACAAGTAACAGAAATTCCTTCTTTTTGATGCTGAATAGTATCCCATTGTTTGCACATAAAAATATATAACATATATTCTTCGTCTGTTCATTAGTTGATAAATACTTAAGTTGTTTCCATTTCTCAGTTATTGTATATAGTGCTATAATGAGCATGGGAGTATAGAGGTCTTTTTGACCCACTGATTTCAATTGTTTCAGATATAAATCCAGTAGTGGAATTATTGGAGCATATGGTAGTTCTATCTTTAATTTTTTGAGGAACCTCCATAGCTGTATTAACTTGCATTCCTACCAACCATGTATAAGTAAGTGTTGTCTTTTCTCCATATCCCCTCTGACAATAGTTTCCTTCTGTCTTTTTGATATTGGCCATCCTAATGGGTGAGAAGTGATATTGCATTATGGTTTAAGTTCAGATTTCCCTGAGGATCAGTGATGCTGAGCATTTTTTCATGTACCTATTGCCCATTTGTATGTATTCCCTTGAGAAATGTTAAGTCCTTTGAACAAGTTTTAAACAGGTTATTCATTGTTTTGTTAGAGTTACTTGAGTTCCTTATATACTTTGAATATTAACCCCTTATCAGGTATAAGATACAGAGATATTTAAGTTCTTACATATTTTAAATCTCATTACTTTATGGCCACCATGCATATTCCCTCCATATGATTATAGGAAGCATTATGTAGACACTAAATTCAGAAGTCTTTTACAGACAGGTGGCTGATGAATTACCAGATCTTTAATTCATAAATGTAACTTGTTCCACTCATTTGGTTTATTGTGCATCATGCACACAAACCCTGAATGATTCACATAAACTATTTTTTACTCATAAAAACATGCCAAAACCTTTTCAGGGAGTTGCTTTTGTCTCCCTTTAGAGTGCTTATTCTTCATTGTGTATAAACAAGCAAACACTTTGATATTCAGATTAATGAAAGCAGTGGAAATGAGAACTGAATCCATCTGAAAAATCATAAGCTTACTTTAGACACATATTAATGAACAGGTCACAGGCAAACATTTGGTAGAGTACCTCACACGCAATGGAAAACTCCCCTGTGGGTAGAAACAGATAGAAAGATTATCTTAGAGATAATCACAAAATCAGAGTTCTAGTTCTGCCTCTCCCAGGAGAGTCAGTAGCTGGGATTGTGAGTTATGAGATGGGAGTGATACAGATTTCAGCAATTTGTCAGCTGTGTGATTCTCAAAAAGTTAATTGACATTTGGGGGGACTTAATTTACTAATTAATAATACAGAAATAACAATACTCATTTCATGGAGTAATTTTAAGAATTAAATAATAGTGTATGTAACGTGCTCAGCATTGTGCCCTGGGGTTCAATTAGTTGTTGTTTCTACTGTTAAAATTATTAAGTCGAACAACTCTGGCTTTTTTCTGTGCATCAGTTTTCTCTCCTATAAAATGGGGCTATTACCTAGTTGATCAGTGTGAAATAAATGAGATGGTAAAGAAAGCTTCAGTGTCTGTAAAGCTGGATGTTATTACGAAATACAAGATGTTATTTTGCCTGTATTACAGAGAAGAGTGAGCAGCCAAACTTCCCATGCTATTGTGGACTGAACGTACATCTTAAGTGGTTGCAGCATCTGTTAGCAATGGGGATTGGCAACTTTAGTTTGGGGAGGGTGAATTTCTCTGGGCTTCATGGAACCATGGAATTGAAGTCACTATGATAATACAAATTTCACTGGTTTCTGCCGCAGCAGTTCAGGAAAGATCTGCAAGAAACTCCACCCACTTGGAGTCTCCCTGAGATACATCCAGTGCGCCGCTCAAGGTATCCTCGGTGTGCCCACCAGGGTCTCTTGTAGTTCCCATCATTGTGTGGCAGCCATCAGGTTCTTCCTCTTCCACTCCAGCTCTGGGTCAATGTTCATGAACAGGAAAACCATCTGAAGTGGGTTCAGATGTTCAATGCTGCTGATGTCACTTCCCACACCCTACTTGACGTATCTCAATGCCTTGGACCCTCTGGCTGTGTTCAGGGCCTGCCATGGTATTGCTTAAAGTGATGCCTCCCCTTGGGGATCAGAGCGGGCAGATCATGAAGACAAACCTTTCAAAAAAGCCATCATGCGGTACTCCCCTGACTCTTTTCTTCTTTACTTCCAGTTGGTTCATGAAAATAGAGGCTAATTCCCCTCAGGTGTACATAGAAATTCTGGTCATAAATGGAGATACAAGTGGGCTCAACCAGACACTCCTGATGGAAAAGATCATGGTCTACCAGCTAAACCATGGTATTCAGAGCCAGAGGACTCAACCTCCAGCCCTCTTACTTATTAACATAACATCTCTAAATCTCAAAGCCTTTTTCTATGAAATGGGAATATTAAGGATACCTTCACAGTAAGCTACTGAGAGACCTGTCAGTAAATGAGTAAAAGTGTATAAAACACTAAACATGGTTATGGTGCTCACAGTCAGCACTAAAATGTCAATAGCTATAAAATGAAGTTTCTTTTTTATTGTATACCCTCACTTTATTATGCATTTCCATAATGCCCATCAATATATAGAAGTATAAAATTATTACTTTTTTAATAGAAAGTCTACTTTGAAAATGTAGACGCTAGCTTATCTGTTTTGGGGGGATTCATTTTTAATAATAAAATAGACACCAAATAGCATTGGTTTTTATTGTATTTTTTTGCAGAATATTAATAACATGCTTTCAACCAAGAAAACATTTCATCAAATCACTTTTCTTTATCCTTATATCTAACATTGCACTTAAAAGATACCTGTTTGGGAGATAAGAGAAAAAATCATTCAAACATTTGCTAATAATGTATAATTTCATTCATTTATTCAAAAGACACAGATCAATGCTAACAAGATGGAAAGCATTGCTCCAAGTACTGGACACATGGGTGAGTAGGAAAGGAGATGGCTTTCAATGGGAATAGACAAAACATGAGAAGGTAGGCTTGACATGTGAGGTATGTTTAGTGAACTGTCTTGTGCCTCGAAATCTGGGCTAAGAGGCCCATGGGGCTGGGGGATCAGTCATGAGAAGCCTGGCTTGACTGATATGGTAGATTCATCTGAGAAGTAGTAGAGAATAACTACCTGTATTTCAGAGTTCCTCATTCTCTACCATTCCTCTACGGTCAACTTCTCATTCTACCCTACATCCATCCCAGACTTGACCATTCCATAGACAGAATCACAAAATCTCTTTACCTCCACCTTTGGCTCTTCCACACCTAATGAACTACCTCTTTGGAATTCAGAGTTAGAGTAACTGTTTCTTTCCCTGGTTCTTATACGTGAATCCCTTCTGATTTTCTTTAGTCCATATGCCCCACCCATGTTGTGATGTTTCAATCTCATCTTGTTTAATCTTGCATTTTCATGATTTTCTGGGTCCACTACCACTAGCGCACTCACCTCTCTAGCATGAATTGCTCCAATGGCTGCAGAGTCTTGCTGGAGAGAGACAAAGATGTACTAATCTATGTTAAAATAAGTTTGTGATAACCTATGTCAATGTGCTAGCCAATGATGTCAGTGTGAACCATAATTTCTTTAATAACTATTTAAACATCTAAACAAATTCTCTCAGGATTTGTCCCAAACTGCAAGAACTCAAAGTTCAGAGATCTTGCTTTAAAACCTACCACCATAGCGTAATAGATGGGTGCACTTACTCACATAACTTACTCCTCATCTGGCAAACTCCATCTCTAGACCAGAGTCAGCAACATGTGCCTCACATTGTCACACGGGAGGTGTCTCAGTGTCACATGAGACCTAGCAGGAGAGTACAATTTTCCTTCCATCCTCACAAACACAGTGTTCTCCTGTCAGTCTCACTCTGAGTCCCAGGTCTCCCTCCTCCACTAACACTTCACAATGAAAGGAGCCACCATTGCCATCAAAATTAAATGAACAGTGCCGAAAAGTAAAATCCAGGAATCAGTAAAATATCTCTTACCTCTCCCCCTCAAAATGTATCTGAACCCTAATGTAAACTATGAACTCTAGCTGATAATGATGAATTCATATTGATTCACCAACTATAACAAATACCACTCTGATGGGGAACACTGCAGGTATGAGCCGGAGGAATAAAAGTCTCTGCTTTGCTGTGAACCTAAAACTGATTTAAAAAATAAAGTCAGTTTTTAGAAAAATGACAGTTAAAGATGTTAAAAGAACACAACAAGCCAATCTGGAATATTTGAAAAATAAAGAGGGTATTAGACTATAACCCAAAGTGTAAAATAAATGGAGGAAATATTTTGAGACCATGAAAATTCCTTGTTTCTCTTTAATTACAAAAGAAAAATGATAATTTCACAATAGAGAAACCCAACAGGCACCACCTTAACAAAACAGTCCAGGTAACAACACACATATGATAAGAGCACATACCAATATCACACACTCCCTGGGTATGATGTATATCGCTTCTTTTTTAAATATTTATTTATTTTTTTAGTTGTAGGTAAACCCAATATCTTTATTTCATTTTTATGTGGTGCTCAGGATCGAACCCAGGGCCTCACGTGTGCCAGGCAAACACTCTACCACTGAGCCACAACCCCAGCCCATGGTGTATATTGCTTCTGTGGTATCTTCCCAAAACATACCCCAATTTGACCATGAAGAAAAAAATGAGGCAAAGCCAAGTTCAAGAGAACTCTACATAATAATCAGGATTCTTCAAAAGTGACAAGGTAATGAAAAATAAAAACTGTGAGATTAAGGAGACATAAAAACTCCATATAAGATGTGACCCTCAATTAGATCCTAACAAAATCTGAATAAAAACTGTATAGTCAGTAGTAGGATATTAATTTTTTAGTTTTAATAATTGTATTAAAATTAAGAAAATGATATTAGGAGAAGCAGAGGTAAGGGTATAAAAAATTCTTTGTACTGTTCTTACAACTCTTTTTTAAATGTGCAAATATTTCATAAGAAAATCATTCTAAAAGAAAAAGATATATATATAAGTAACATGCTTTATTTTTCTGTAATTGAATTTAATTTCTATCTTAGAGCCCCTCTGCTAGAAAGCAAAAACCTAATCTCTGTATATTCAGAATTTTCCTTTGCCAAGAGTTTGTTCATTTTCTGGAGGGCTTCTATACCAAGACACCAGGGTGGGGGCACTGATGCTAGAGTTGATCATACATTAGACAGATGATCACAGATAAGAGATGATCATAGTATCTTTATCTTCTAATGTTAGTCCATTCAGCTAGTTGCTAATTGTGCCCTATTCTCAATCACAGGGCCTCCATGGCTCTCTATACAGAATCTGTATCATGCCTAGCTTCTTGGTAAACATTTGACTGTTCTCCTGCCCATAGGGAGGGACATCTGTGATGCTCTCTCAGCCCCATCTTTCTGGACACACCACCCAGACATTCTTTAATCAGACCTCTGGTGTTGGTGGGAGTAGAGGTGGGGTGGGTAAAAGAAGCCAATTCAAATGATGAGGTTTGGTAGCTCAGAGCGGGTTCAGACTTCCATTATGCTGGATTCCAATATTAAGCCACCCTTACTGAGGGAAGTCCCCCAAAACATTTCCACCAAGTCCAGAAACAACTCCTGAAGTCCCTATGTACCATGGAGAAATCTGAAGATCTAGTTCTTTCCCAGGTTCTAAGAAAAGGGAAGTGGGCACCCTGTTCTTATATCCCCAAATCTATCTTTTCTTTATCATGCCACTCCACTCTGCTTGACAGAGAAAGGTGTAAAGCCCTTCATCAGGTCCAGTCTTCAACTAAGCTCTCCTTCCTTCCCCTTTTCAGCTCTCTCCATCATGGGGCACATTTGGAATATGAAGAAAACATGAGGCTGACAAAGCAAGAACCATCGCCTTCCTTTCCTCCCACCAGGGCCTGGGTACTCTGGCTACACAAAGAAAGAGGGTCACACCTTGGAGAGCTGAGCTGCCCAGCTTTTGTACTTCAATCTGTGCTTTCATTAAGCTCAAGGCATTGGACCTTGGCTCCACGTGACAATGGGGGACCTGATTTCCCAAATCAAACTGGATTGCTTGACCCTCCACTGATTTGTCCTGAACCCCAAAGATGGCCTCAGATTTTATAGCTGACCAGAAGTGGCTGGAATTGAAAGGTACTCTTGTCCTTACCCAAGAGGATGCTGTGAGTATAGCCTTGTCCAGATCTGATAGAGACATATAGCCTGAAAAAGAGCTGAGGGACAGAAATGACCCAAGACAGGGTTAATGAAATACAGTGGGGTCACTAAAGCTTGGCAATACATTTCTAAACTGTTGGAGATCTTTCTTCTTCTGGCTGTCTGGAAATTTTGCATCTTTTTCTTTTCTTGGTTGAATAGTCAAGGGTGTATGGGGGCCAAAGGAGATGAAAGAATATTTAGAAAGAATATTTAGAAATATTCTAAATATTCTTCACAAGTCACCAGAGAAGAAAAGAAAGAAGGGATTAAACTGGATACTTCTCTTTGGAAAGATGTGAGCACAAGAGATTGAGGCCTGTGACCCAGGAACATTTACTGGAAGCTGGTTCCTCTTAACAGATGACCAGACCCTGGAGGTAATGGAGATTAGAAGGTAATAAGGGTCACCATCAGTGTCAGTGACTTCTGCAGCTGAGTACTGAGTCACACAGCCGAGGGCTAAATGACCACCCAGAGACTAGATTTTAAATGACACAAGCATCTGCCAGAATAAAATTTGTCAGTCATACAAATACTCAAAATAAAATACTTAGGACATGTCTATAAAAGAATGCTATAGAATGCTTCTTCTCTCACACATATATATGTTTGTACACACACACACACACATATGCACATGCATATGTATCTGTATGTATATATTTTAATCATGGGTAATACTTAGAAAGTCTTCTGGCCAATACAAAGCCTGTAACTGACTTGAAGCCAATTTCATCCTAGGGAAGCTCAGCTATTAAACCTTGGTTCCATTTGGCAACGGGGGAACCTGATTTCCTAGGTCAAGCTGGATTCCTTGACCCTCTACTGAGCTGTTCTGAACCCAGAGGATGGCCTCAGATTTTACAGATGACTTTCACTGAATGAAACCAGAAGGTACTCTTGTCCTAACCAAAGAAGATGTTGTCGTCGTTGCAGCCTGATTCAAATCTAATAGAGACACACAGCAAAAACATAAAATAAAATATCCAGGGGACAAAAATGACCCAAGACAATATTAATGAAATATTAGAATGAAGGCGAGGCATTGAAAATCAGTCTCTATAAAACTTCTCTACAGTTCTGAAGAATAAATAACACTTTCCTGGAAATACATAATCCTGTGGATCAAGTGTCTGGAGATCCAGTAACATGCTCCTAGAAGGAATGAGGGATGTTACACCTGTTAACAACAAAAAAAAAAAATCTACAGAAAGAACTGGAAGCTGTTTCACCTAGCCAAAATAATCAAATTATAAGCAAATTACTGTATTTTTAAAAAACCATTTGACCTTTTAAAAGTTAAAGACTTTTTTCTTGTCATTATTCCTTAAACAATATAGTATAACAAATATTTATATACAGCTTATATTGTATTTGGGCATTATAAATTAATGTAGAGATTATTTAAAGCATATGGAAGAAAATACATAGGTTATATGCAGATACTGTGTCATTTATATAAAAGACTTGAGCATCTGCAGCTTAAGGTATTTGGTAGGATCCTGGAACCAGCCCCTCATGTATACTATAGATGCTGGTGTGCACTTCCTCAGAATATCAAAAGATTAATACAATAATGCATATAAAGCACTTAACACAGTCTCGCTTTTTAAAAGACAATAAATGGTAGTTATTATTCTGACTTTGTGTTAATAACTTGCATAAAGTAGAAGTTGTAAACAACAGGTAGAGAAGACAGGTAACTTTGCAACATGATGTAAGATCAAATGTGTTCTAAAGCAAACAATGGCTTTGAAACTATCAGCTTAAAAGAGATGAAGCTAATTGTGTCTGCTGGCAAGAGAAACCTCAAAACATGTATATCTACTCACTATACCTCTCCATCCCATGTATGTGATGTGGAGCCACAGCCCCACACAATAACCCGACAGATCAATAAAGTTAAAACAAGAATTCCCACATGAGGTAACTCAGGGGGAGAAAAACCCATCAAATTGGATTATGACATAAAAGGCCTTTGTGTGCCTGTTGAAAATATCTGTAAGTGATTTTATATGACCTAAAGCAGAATACCAAGAGCCAGGGATTGCATAAATAATGGAGTGTAAGACAGCACAGACTATTTAAGGTTATTCAAGACAAGGAGCAAGCATAAAGCTGCCATTTGAAATGAGAGTGTCAAATCCAATTCTATAAGAAAGCGATTAGCTGATCTTTTGATTTACTTGAAACACTTGGCCAAACTGCTTTCGGAAAGATAAACACAACTCTCTCAGCTGGAGACTTACAGGTAAACTCTGTCTTGAATGAAATGAGAACTCACAACACAGTTCACAGCCGATTATTTGGTTTTAGAGACTGTCTTTGTTAGGTAGGTATCAAAAGGATGCTGTCTGGATTAGCATAGCAGAAGAAAGACTAAGACGTTTTAGGTCTCTTTCATTGTTAGCATGAAAACTCAGAAACAAATTAATGTTGCAGATAAATCTGCACAAGATGCAAAAATCCCTCAAGGAAAGAACCTGATCTTATTCAAAAAGGGACAAAACCCTTCCCAATGATAACCTCTTTATTCAATCAATAATTCAACTGAAAGGGACTCGGGATCCTAGCAAATGAACTGACAGCTCAGGTTCACTTGTTCACCTGCAGCCTTTTGATTATGAAATGGCCATGTTGTTACTAAAAAAAAAAAAAAAAAAAAAAAAAAAAAGTGACTCTCTCTAGCAGACCATCCCCATCCTTGCCTTCATGCTGGTGACAGGGCAGGGGCTGCCTCTAACTGATCACTGCCGGTTCCATTCCTAATGGCCTTCCTCAATTCCTGTTCTATCTGCTTCACTTTTGGCTGACACAGCAAATGCACACAGAAGAGGTCTGCAGCATAGTGGGGGTGAGAGACTTGAAACAAAGAAGGTTCACTGATTATTGTTTATTTATTTGCAATTTTCTTCTGCCTATGGTCAAGGATTTCAGTGGTTAGGACTCCGGAAAGGCACTGAAACAAATCAATTTTCAATATCCTCAGGGATCACAGGGCACTGGATAATAGGTAATAAGTCTTTGTGAGAAACGAATCCTGTTTATAAGAAGGCTACCGGACTTGTATAAAGCAGGGCTTAAGACAGATAGGAGGGCCTCCCAGAAATATCATTCCTGGATGCCAGTGCACCAGTACCATTTGGGATTTTGTTCCAATTCACTGCATCACCAGCGTGCTTTGGAAATGTTGTTGGAATCATATTCTGATGCAGGTCAAAGGTTGTGTCCAAAGAAATAAATGCATGAGAGAGGCTTGGGAAATTATCTTGTAAACTTGAAGCCTTTGTGTTAGAGAATCCAGACTATCAGGAAGATTAAGTTTCTGTGGGAAATTAGGCTTCAACATGCATAAGAACATTCACATTAATATATATTTTTTTACATTGACATATTTGGTAAATAGGGCTGGTTATTTCTCTTTCTAGAGATTAGCTGGAGAGGTCATAAACAGAGGCCCGTTGCAGGGCCCTAGTTTCTTACCAAAAAAACCCTTTTCTTCTCACCCTGATACACAAGGCCATTTACAATCGACCTTTCAAGCTGCATCATTTCCTTGTGACTTCCAAGTCCAGCCACATAGAAACACTTCTTTGTATTCATTTATTGATTCATACATTCATTCATTTATTCAGCATACACACAGCATCTCATTTATGCATCTAAACAATCTTGTAAGGTGGGTTGCGTGAGAATTATCATTACACCCAGAGCAGGGACACAAATGCTCTGCTTAAAGCACTTGAATTTAATTCTCAAAGGACATGGAGTTTCCACAAAGGACATAAAAATTCAAGGGATTTTCTTCATGGAGTTGACTTGTTCTATAAGTCACTTTGGAAAGATACCTCTGAAGGCGTGGTAGGTGAAACGTGGTAGAAGAGCTAATAGTTGTCACTGAGGATATTGCAATGATCCAAGAAAGGAATAATAAGAGTCAAAATGAATCCTGGGGCGATGGGAGTGGGGAAAGATGAATTCAATCTGGGAGACATTCAGGAGGTAAAGTGAGAAGGGCCTGGTGACTGCTCAGAAAAGGAAGTGAGGGAGAGGAAGACGCCAAGAGGAGACCTGGTTTTCTGACTCCGGTATTAGATAATGGTGGTGCCATGAACAGAAATGGGATGTGCAGGAAAAGCCAGTTTCGGGGGAGGGGGAGGTCAATACTTTTACATATTCTGTCTCAGGTACTCTGTGACATCCAAGTTGAAATGCCATCACACTGTTCAACATGTGATTCTGAACTCTTCTGAGTGGGAACATCAAAAAGAATTAAAATACAGTTTCTATTTGGTTTCATTTCTCTCTTGCCCTTTTAGGTTCACCTGACTAATTGAAGACTTCAAGTGCTCATATTTTTTTAACACCAATTTAGAAGTCATTGTGAGATAAGGAAATACAGCAACTGCTGTTGAGTAGACCAGTGTAGGCTTCACAGAGAGCAGTCTAGCAGAATAAGTATGCCTACTCTATGAGGTAGATTAAAATAAAAAACTACAATGGTTGGCAGCTCCAATTAAGAAAAAAGTGGAGCGTATTTCTCTATCCCTTGAATCATGGCTTGACTCTAAACTTGCTCTACCCATTGGAACATTAGAAAACATGACCCAAACCAAGGACATTAAATGGTCTGAACTTTGGGGTTTGCCCTCTGGTACTGCCCCTACCATGGGAATGAGCTCAAGCTAGTTTCCTATAGGCCCCAGCTTCCCTGGTCATCTCAGCCATCTTGGCTCTCTTGGCCATCTCGTCTGTGCCACGGGATGCCATAGATGCACTGGATTGTGGCTTCTCAACCTTGATACTACTGTCATGTGGGGCAGGTGATTCTTTGGTGTGGAGGATGTCTAGAACGCTGAGAAGTGTTTAGTAGCAGCTCTAGCCTCCAGCCATAAGAAGCCTATACATAGTTCCTTCACTCATTGTGACAACCAAAAATGTCTCCAGACATGGCCAAAAATCCCCTGCAGGCAAAATCACCACAGGTTGAAAAACATGAGACTAGACCATATTTATTGTCATAAAGAGATGTTCAGGGGCTGGGGTTGTGGCTCAGTGGTAGAACACTTGCCTAGTATGTGCGAGGCCCTGGGTTCGATGCTCGGCACCACATCAAAATAAATAAATAAAATAAAGGTATTGTCTTCGACTACAATTAAAAAATAAATACTAAAAAAAAATTTAAAAAGAGATATTCATATATACTTTTTATATTTGTAACAAACCACATTGTGTACTTATGTCACATACATTATGGCATATTTTATATGAATGATGCCATGCAGTCATCTCCTTAAGCATAAATGGTAAATACTATGATTTATATTTTACATAGTAGGGAACTGAAGTGTAGAAAGACCAAATACATCAAGTTTACCTAACCAGTTAATAGTAAATGAGGGATTAAATTCAGGTTATCTGTTTCTAGTATAAATCAGTTAATTATGGTTGAATTCTGGTTTCTCATTATGAACAAAAATTAGGTTATAAAAGAATATGTATATTGCAACAATATCATTTTATTTTTTAAAAAATCAGAACTGTATGTAGGCATACAGAAAATGACAAGGATACACACCAAAATGTTAATAGTGACGATCACCAGTGAGTGTTGAAATTGTCTACACTATCTCTGTATCTCTAAGTTAAAAAAATAAACATCTAGTCTCCTTCAAGGAGGTGTATAATAAGTGGAAGAGAGGAACACATGTACAAACCAGCTACAAAACATGAACAAAAATGGAATGAGCACTGGCAAGAGCACAAAATGGAACTTTAGGAATTAAGAAGAGAATAATTATTTCTGAAGAGAAGAATCTAAAAAGGTGAGGAGTTAGTAGGGGCTGAAGGATAGTTAAAACTTTGACAAGTGCACATGGAATAAGAAGGTCCAAAAGATGGGAACAGAGATATACAGGACATGCTTATGAAAAGGGGAGAGATCTGATGACTTGAGAAAGTAGGAGATAAGACGGGGAGAAAGTCTAGGGTGGGCTAGGGGGTGACACTGAGGGTTAGAATGAAGAGCTCAGTTGTCAGGGTGAGCTACTGAATATTGCTGAGCAATGGAGAAATAGTGATGAGAGACACATTTTGGATGGATGGATGGATGGATGGATGGATGGATAAATATCATAATAGTGACAAAGAATTGGAGGAAATGGAGATAAGAAACCATTTAGGGGATGAGTTAAAAAAAAAACAACAGTGATAAGATGATGACAGCAGGAAAAACAGAAACAATACTAGTAGTGTTGTGGAGAGCAGGGAATGGAAGCCTATCAAGATCTGCATTTGAAGAAAGATGGAGTAAAAGAAGCTAGAAAAGGAGGCTGAAAATAAGCAAAAGAGACAAAGGGAAAAATATGAAAGGACAGTGCCAAGGAAGCCAGGGGAGGTGACAAAGTGAATCTAGAATGACAGTGAAGTTCAGATGGAGAACTGAAATTGACAAAGAGAAGGCTAAGGAAGCCAGGCCAGAGAGGCTGGAAGACAGGCAGAGGCCGTGAGATGAAAGGTCAAGAGGGTGCGGTCACAAAGGGTTCCAGAATGCCAGGTCTGGGAAGTGGGAAGAGTTCTAGCTCACCTGGGATTAGTCCATACTGTTATTCGTAGGCATTAACAGGGGCCAATTTTAACTCCTAGATAATGGTTTTTTATCAATGTGGCACTTCTAAAGATACTGATAGACCAGCACTACTGGGTGCCCTCTTGTCATCTGTCCCCTTGTTCTGGGCTCCTTCTATCCTATTCCATCGTATCTCACAAACACCCCTCCAGGATGCTATCCCTTCACACTTGGCTTTGCCAGAAACAACTAAATGGCAGAAACTACAGCACCTACACAATTGGGAAGCCTTCCTCTGAGATACCTGGTTGTCAAAAGTTAGACCCCAGCCCTGCTTGCAAAACTCAAATACACATTTGGTTTTTATTCTTTTTCTGTCTCTTATAGCCATGACTTCATATTTAAAATACAACTACTCCATAACTCCCCTCTCAGTGTAGACAAGAAGTTCTCTCAATACATACTACATTTTTTCCCCACAAAAAGACATTGAGGAAGATTCCAATCAATTCAGAGTTCACAGAATCACAGACCTTGGCATTTCTTGAACTCTTCCAGGAAGTGCCTATTCTGGTGGTATGAGTATGATCAACTCCAAGGGGAACTGCTTTCATATATTATCTTTTTAAAAACAATTAAAGTTCTTATTAGAAACATCATTTTACCACAGATATGTATATGTATAAATGTGTACATAATTAGTTTTATTTTGTTTTTATACAAAAATAGGAATTTACAATAGCCATTACCACATTACTTGGAAAAAAGTACACTGTGGTCCTTAAAAGTGCCAATTGGAGCTAACCCACTAAGGTTCAATCCTCATTCTGCCCCTAAGCACTTAACCCATGTCTGCTTCAGTTTTGGGTACTATAAGAAATGAATGAAGAATTACATGCAAAATATTTGGAATAGTACCTAGCACATGCCATACAGTATATACATTTTAGCTATTTTTATTAATTTTCTTTTGTACTTACCATAATACAATGGACATCCTTCCCAATGAATAGACATAATTTATTTTCAAAGAGAGACATTTTTCAAAGAGATGTAATATTCCAATTTATTTAATATTCTATAATTTATTCAGTATCCTGTTGATAAGAATTCAGATATTTGAACTACAGAATGCTGTATTCTGGATATGCAGATGCTTCTCTACTTACAATGGGGTTGTGACTGATAAACCCATTGTTAAGTCAAAAATATTATAAATTGAAAATGCATTTAATACCCTGATAAATCCATTGTAAAGGCAAAAATCCTAGGAAGAAGCATCACAAATCCTATATATCCTTAAACACTCATGCTCATGTTTCCTTAGAAACACTCTCACAATTTGGATTACTGAATGAAAAAGTGTGTACACTTTCAACTTTAAAAATATCTTCCAACTAGGTTTCAAAACTGTTGTAGTAATTCACACAATCATCAGCAGTGTTGCAGCATCTGCTTTTACACACATGTTTGTGCCAGCACTCAATGAAAATATTTGAATTTTTTTATGAATTTGATAACTGCAAAATGATATCTTTAACTTATTTCTCCATCCATTAGTGAAATTGAACTGTATTCCCTGATAGTTATTGACCACTGGATTTTTCTCTTTTATGAGTTTCTTGTTGATACATTTTGCTCATTTTACTATTATCTACTTCTTATTGTGGTGCTCTGTGATAGTATGTTTATTAACTCATTTTAGACCACAGGTATGACTATAATTTTCCTATAGTTTTTCTTTTATTGTTCATATGTACTAGTAAATGACCATCCTCTAGACAATGGCTCTGAATGAAGATTTTTCCTGCCCTCTGAGGATTTGTGGGTATTGAAGTAGAACATTCAATGCAAATGCATTAGGAGATGTACATGTTTCCTATTATATAATCAATGCTTCTATGAATCTCCCTGAAGTGAGACAGCATCACATTAATCTTTACATTTTACCTAAAGAAAAAGTAACCTTTTCCTGAGAAGGGACCTCAGGGTGATTTACTACCTCACTGTTGAGTGCCATTTTTCCCAAATAATTTTACCTCCCAAAGTTTTATATTCTTCTCTGATTCCTTATAGGAATACATTAGAGACCCAGTAAGAAGTTTATACAGTTTTTTTTTTTTTTTTGAAGACCCAGGGCTCTAGGATCCCCATGGCTTTTAATTAGCTTGGGCAAGCCTGCTTTACCCTCCCTCAAATGCTTACTAGATCAAGGATCATGCTGTCCCTTTCTATGATGCCTTTTGTCTTCCCAATGAAATGATAAGCTCGGTTGTCATTTTTCATTTTGCTTTTCAGGAGTCCCAGTGTTTTCTTGGACACAGAACAAGGCCATTTGGCATCTCTCCCTGTGAGTAATGATCTATTTACGGACCTGTTTCTCTGGCACAATTCTCCTGACATAGTTCTTGAGACACAGAAAAAGAAGAAATGAAGTTAGGCCAAATAGCATCTAAGCATGCAAATGGGATGATTCACTCAATCCACAGATTTCTTATTTGTTTTTAATTTATGCATAACAGCAGTGCATATTTATATGGTACAGCATGAGATTTTTAATACAAGTATACAATGCATGGTGATTTACTGAGCTTCTTCTACAGACTAGGCTGAGATTCACCTACCAGTGTAGTATGATTTGAGGAAAATTACAATACTTCCCTCAAAAATAAAGATTCAGTTCCTAAAGGTCCTAGAATTATCTTAACCATGTTTAGCAGCATGAGAAAAAGAAACCTGGAAGTAATCAAAGGGACAAGAAGAAAAAGAAATTGAAGTACTGATCAAACAGGGGTGTCCAAGACAGACTATAGTCACAGATGTATTTGGAGATAAAATTCATCTAAAGCATGAGCATTATAACATATACTTTTTATTGATCCTAGGGATTGAACCCTAGGATACTTTACCCCAACATTTATTTATTTATTCATTCATTCATTCATTTGTTATTTTTTTTATTTTAGAGACAGGGTCTTGCTAAGTTGGTGAGGCTATCCTCGAACTTGCTATCCTCCTCCCTCAGCCTCCCGAGTTGCTAGGTAACATATAATTTTAGAAAGCACAAGTGATGAGCATCAAATGACAAGGAATCTCATGATTCAGACCTGAGGGTGGATTCATGCTAGCTCTAGTGTGGCTGGACAAGGGAAGAAATGAAAAACTCACGTGACACCATTTTAAGAAGATAGTGCACACTGCTTGGACTGATGAAGGAATGGAATGTTCCTCACACGAACCACAGAACGGCCCTATGGGTAAGGCAGAGCATGGATGGAGAGCAAACATACACAAACTGGAGAATTTTCTTGACACAGTGCTCAGATAAACCTTCAGCATCCTGTATGTGGTTTTGTTTTTTAATGGGTGGGTGAAGGCATTAGGTGTAAATAATTCTGATCAACAGTGATATGGAAATGTAGGAAATAACTTCAAAACAGAAACTGTAGACTGCATGAAAGGAGCAAAATCTCTTAAGCTAAAGGTTGAGAAATGATTAAAAGGACTAACTGTTTGCTGAGGTGTGAGGTGGGGAGACATCTCAGAGTGAAATATGACTCAGAAAACCATAAATGAAATCCCAGCAGCTCCGGGGCTGAGGCAGGAGGATCACAAGTTCAAAGCCAGCTTTAGCCAAAGCGAGGTGCTAAGCAACTCAGTGAGACCCTGTCTCTAAATAAAATACAAAATAGTGCTGGGGATGTGGCTCAGTGGTCAAATGCCCCTGAATTCAACCCCTGGTACCAAAAAAAAAAAAAAAACACTATAAATGATTCTTCAGGGAAAGGGAGACCAATGTGACTATGTGGGGAGGGGTCTACAATAAGTTCCACTTTAAAGACCATACACCAAAAGGACTCATAACCAAGATAAAAGCATTAAAATAAAATAATTGCAAAGTCTTGTAAAATTAAGAACAATATGAGTTGAGAGAATATTAAGAGGGGGAAATTTTAGCAGATTTTGTAAGATTAAGAGCAATGAAGGAGGATTGAGGTGGATGATGGAGGAGAAAAAAAATAGACATCAGCAATCTTCCTTTTACTCTAGGGGGAGCACGGAGATAAGGACTGCAGAATCAACTCTGCCTGTGGGTGTCATGCAGTAGCAACCAGCAGCCAGGGTGTCTAAAAGGGAAAGGAGAAAAGACAAAGACAAAAGCAAAGAAAGTAGCTCTGGAGGCAGGGGCAGAAGACTAGGAAATGGGAGAGGACAGATACATACAGAATGACAGCTGAGACAGAGTTTGTGTTGAGTGGGCCCTTGGTGCAGTACACTTAAAGACACACAAATGTTTAAGATCACGTGTATTGGATTTTGTCGGACCAGTGTTGGATTGTTCACATGAACTTTTGGAAGAAGCTCCATATCTTTGTTGTTCTTTAACAAGTCTGTACCCTGAGGGTCTTGCTGATATTTTTGCGTTTTTGCACTCCAAGATTAAGGAAACAGTAAGGCAAGTGACATCTGAGACAGGAGATTTATAAACAGCTCACCTATTCCACACAATAGGCGTGAGGTAGGTATTATGAGCCCATTTTTAGAGGAAGAAATTGAAGGTCAGAGAGGTTAAATATCTTGCCCAGGTCAAACCTAGCAAACGCAGCGTGAAAAACCAACTGCTGAAATCCAGAGCCCAGGATCTCCCCATCCTTCTATCCTATGTCCCTGGGGCAGTACAAGGATAAATATCTCAAGCATCCCCTAGCATCATAGCTTATGGCTAGCACAGCTTTGGGTCCAGCCTCTTATCTGACCCCGTCTTAAACCATTCTTCTTGAAAAGAGCCATTTGGAATCTCTAATCCAGTGCACCTTTGGCTCCCTATCCCCGCACCTATTGCCAGTTAGGCATCCAGCTTCCTGCTCTCAGGAGCATGGATTCATCCCAGTCATCCCTTGCTCTTTTGGTTTACTTACTCATTCCTTACCACTCCCTCGTTACACTGCCATTTATTCAACCCACCCAACAAATATTTACTGCATACTTAAACATGTCTAAAAAATCAAAGAACAGGAATGTGCCAGGTTCTGTCCAAACTATTCATCCAATTGAATTTTCCTGGTGATTCTGGTCAAAATGATTTTGGTTGCTCCAACTCGACAAAGAGAATGGACCCTTCCTCTGACCTTGAACTTATTGTTTTGACCAGCACAGTCATGTCAGCAAAACCTTGGGGTTTCTATTTCAGGCTCATGCAAAAGAGCTGATCCCTCTTGGATGGGCTCAGACCCCTTCTCCCTTTACCTTTCCATTTTCCTGTTTTGCAAGCAGCCATCCCCTGCCCCCCTTTTCACTCACCTACAGTTTTACAATCAAGGTTAAGAACCTTCTTGACAAGTCTGGGTAACCTCAGACACTTCATAGTCACAAGGAGTATGGGAAGGGATAACACTTAATAGTCTCAGGTAAGCAATTTTAGGCAAATTAGGTGAAGTGATTTCCTGTACAAATGCCAAACATGTACTTTGTTTACTGAAGAACACTCTAGTCTTAGCAAAGAGTAACACATCTGATTCTAGGGTGGTTTATGTCCTCCGCTGGCACACGCATTTCCATCTGACTCATAATAGACACTTGGGCTTTCAACCGACAAATGAATAGTAAAATTTTGAGCCTCACATTGCTGATAGAGTTATTTCATCTCCCTTCATAAAAGGATAATATTGAATTTGTGATAATGTATTAATAATGAGTATTTGGGCAGAACGTTTAAAGTTATCCTCTTGTACGTTACTTCAAAACAATTTTTTTTTTAATTCTCCTTGTCTGTGTTTTACAAATGAAACCAGTAAATCTCAGAGAGGTTAAGAAAATTCTCAAGTCATGCAATAAGTGATATAGTCAAGGCTCAAACTCAGATGTTGGCACTGAAGTCTCCCACTCTTCTCACTACAGTCCGCCATTTCCAAATGATCTCTAGATCTCTTTCTTGGGGACAGATATTGTCTGCAAAGTTGTCTAGGGGGAGAGTGGAGTCATGCATCAGGGATCAGCAGCAAGAACTGTCTAAAATGGACAAGAAAATAGAGACAAAGACAAAAGCCAGGTAACAACAGCTCTGAAGAAAGGGCCAGAGGCCTGGGGAAATGCCAGAGGAGACTGTCCTACGTAAAGTTCATATGGAGCTTGGACTTGGTTTGGACATGGAAAGTCCCCCAGAAAGCTCACATTTTTAAAGAATGGTGCCCAATGACACATAGTTCAGAGGTGGGGCTATTAGGCAATGATTAGGGCTCTCTGACTTCATCAATGGATTAATCCATTTTTCTGGATTAGTCCAGTGATTGTTGAATGGACTACTGGGTGATAACTGTGGATGGGTGAGTCATGGCCAGAGGAATTAGGTCACTGGGGACATGCCATCTCCCCACCCTCTCAACTCTTTTTTTTTCTGTTTCGTGGGGGCCATGAGCTGAGCAGCCCTCCTCCATGATGTTCTACCTCGCATCAGGTCTACAGTAATGGAGTTAGCCAACCATGAACTGAGACCTCTGAAATCATGATCCCAGAATAAACTTTTCTTCCTCTAAATTAATTCTTGTCAGGTATTTTGTTCATAACAACATAAAGCTGACAAACACAGGCTGATAAGATAAAATTTGCATTTCATTTCCTATAACTATAAAATAATTATCATCATTAACTCATATTTTAAAATGTTAAATAACCCTCATTTCCAAAATACTACCCTGAGAATTAGAATTCTATTGAGCTTCCTTTCATCAAAAGTATAACCATTGAAGCTACTGATGTTTCGAAAACTCAAATTGAGAAACAATTCAAAATTACTTTTGAAAATTAAGAAAATTTCTTAAAACTCTTGCTGGGACCCTAGTGGTTCAGTAACAGATTTATTTAAAAGCTAAATCTATCTTGAAAGTAACTTATTATCTCCGACTAACCATAACCACTGTCTTCAGGATGGGGAGTGAATCTAATAGCTGGGGGAGAAACATAAGAAACCCTCTTGTTAGAAAGATCTCTGTTAGAAGGATCTGGTAATCCAGAAAAATTCCATGGTAGAGAATATTCTCGGAGTGATTCTTACATGCCTTCCGAAGGAATAAAAGGAAAAAGAGTCCTAGTCTTATGAACTGTTCCTTTATATCCACAATAGAGAATTTTGAGTTCAAGGGGAAAGGAAGACTCTAGCTGAGAGCCTGAGTGGAAGAAAGGAAAGCCCTGACTTGGACAGAGGTGGAAGAGACCATGTGTGGAATTCTCTCCTCCAGAAACCCTATTTAGAAAAACTACTCTTTGGCAAATTCTGATTTCTTCTCTAGTGAATTTAACCACTTTGTAATGTCAAGCAATCCATACACTCACTTCTGAATGATTAAATGTATCTTTCTCTATAAATTCTCTTTGCTCCAGTGGTATAGAGGTTAGCTTTTCACTATTTGCCTATAGGGTTGATTTTCCTGGTGACACTTCTAAAGGGGACACTTAATATGGTAGAGCATCATATTCTCTTTTAACATGGTAAAACTTTCTAAAATTTTTATATGGCTCTTCAACTACTTTGTTAAATCTCCTCCATGGAGTTGGTATTTGAGTGAAATCTTCTGCTCAAAGCAAGAGAACCATACCAGACCCTATGACTTCTCCAAAGAAATCCACAGAGATCAAGACATGAGCCTGTTCACAGACAGCATCCATCGCCACACCTCATACAGCTTCCCCAGGAAAAACTCTGGGCACAAGTTCAAAGTAGCCCATGGCTTCTTCATGGCCCGACAGTCCTCCACAGAGCTGCCCCAGGCTGCTACACCCTAAACCACAAAGATCACAACAAATCATATAGAGTTATCTATCAGCATTTCATCCCTAACCAAACCTAGCAACCAGGGGTAAACTGGGTAAACTCATACTGAAAGACATCAAGATGCTAGATCCCTTATTCAAATGTACATTTCCTCAATAAAGGATCATATGTAAAGAAAAAGAAGGTGCGTGTGCTAAATATTTTTAGTTTTCCAAAGGTATTTTCTTACCTTGATTCCTTCATACTGGTCCAATTAGTTTATTTTGTTGAAGCACTATACAAAGAGTCTTTATGTAAAATGAAGTTTGATTCCTTTTACTGTATTGGTACATTATAATTATATAGAATAGTGGGATTTGTTGTTACATATTCTTACATGTGCACAACATAATTTGGTTTATTTCATTCCCCAGTACGACCACTTTTCCTCCCCTCCTCCCTTCCCCTGGTATCCTTCCTCTATTTTACTGGTCTCCCTTCTACTTTTATGGGTTCCCCCAATAAACTTTTCTTTTTATCTTTTTTCTTTCAACTTCCACATATGACCCTCGACTTTCTGATTTGGGCTCATTTCACATAACATAATGTCCTCAAGTTCCATTCATTTTTCTACAAAAAAACATAATATCGTACTTTTTTATGGCTGAATAAAACTCCACTGTGTATCCACAACACATTTTCTTTAACCATGTTCTATCACCTCTTGAACCAGCCTAGGCTGGTTCCACAGTTTGGCTATTGTGAATTGTGCTGCTATAATTATGGATGTGCATATATAGTTATAATTCTTTTAGCTAAATACTAGGGAGTGAGTGGTATAGCTTGCATCATATGGTAGTTTCATTCTTGGTCTTTTGAGGCAATACTGATTTCCACAGTTTGTTGTATTAATTTACAATCCCACCAACATTGTGGGCCTTTCCTCCACATCCTCACTAGCATTTATAAATATCTGTATTCTTATGACTGCCATTCCAACTGGAGTTAGATGAAGTCTCAGTGTAATTTTGATTTGTATTTTCCTGATTGCTAAAGATGTTGAATATTTTTTTCATATATTTGCTGGCCATTTGTATTTCTTCTTTTGAGTGTGCCTGTTTAATTCATTAACCCATTTATTGATTGGGTTTTTTTTGGGGGGGGGGGTTACTGAGATTTGAACTCAGGGGCACTGAACCACTGAGCAACGTCCCCAGCCCTATTTGTATTTTATTTAGAGAAAGGGTCTCACTGAGTTGCTTAGCACCTCACTTTTGCTAAGGCTGGCTTTGAACTCTTGATCTTCCTGCTTCAGTATCCAGAGCTGCTGGAATTATAGGTGTGAACCGCCATACCCGGCATTTGGGTTGGTTTTGGTGGGAGTTTTTTAATATTAATCGTACGTCACAAAAGTAGTTGAAAAATATTTTCTCCCATTATGTAGGCTCTTTCTTCACACTCTTTTCAAGATTAAAGGAGAAATAGAGTTTGATTTCTATGGATGCCTCTAAATTTCATCTTCTTCCATTAAAAATGTACCCCTAAACCTAGCCATCTTCTCCTATAAAAGGAAGAAGAGTTAAGCCTCAATCTAGAAGAATGTCTTAATATTTCAAGTTATGTACAGTGAAATGGACTCTTTTATATATAAGTAAGCTTCCTGGCACACGCGCTACCTACCAGAGTCCCCAATGTACCTGAAAGCCAGGGTTTACAGCTGAGACATACCTGCCTCATTCACATGAATCTTCTGCATCTCTGGAGCCATCTCACATTTTGAGATGTTCTGCTTTCTGTCTTTTGGACTTGATGATTGGATTGCTACTGGTTTCTTAGATTAACTATCAAGACACTAATTATCATTTAATTTAATTAATTTATTTAGTAAATTTTCATTAGGTTTATAGAGTATAAAAATAGACTTGTAGGTTTTGGGGATGTAATAGTGGACAAAACATACACAGTCCCTCATCTTGTGGTATGTACATTCTAGTAGAGGGGACAGATCATAAACAGATGAACAATTGAACATATATATGAAAAGTAAGGTGTTTATCGCACTAACGAGAGATCTAAATTAGCATAGAACTAAAGATTAACGGGCTGGGTGTATTAGAGTTATCAGGGAAGGCCTGTCTGACAACACTTGAATGGATGGATGAGGTGGCACAGAAGAGAGATGCTGACTTCTGTGGAGCAGACATTCCAGACTGAGCTAACCACAAGTGCAAAGATCCCCAAGGCCAAAATTTGGGGCACTTAATGAATAAAGAAAGTTACCTTCTCTGCCCCAGCTCCCAGGATCCTGGCCAACCACAGCTCAGACCCAATTGCTTCCCATCTTGGGTACCTCCAACTGTGGTCACCAACATAGGGAGGAATGAAGCCCTGATGCTGGCAAGGAGAGACTGGACAATTTCTTGTTATGTGGTGTAGAAGGAAAGGCCCTCGCACTGAGAGTTAGACTGGGATTCTAACCATCCACATCTCAGGTTCTATGATTCTTTGCAACCACGAGTGTGTGTCTACATCTAGATAAACAACCAGTACAACTAAGGAAAATGAGACTTTAAGCACCTATGTGACCAACAGAGATTAATAATGTTGTCTTTACATTTAAGAAAAGTGTACACTTTTGTCAATTCCCAAGCATTTTTATGAAGGAAAAAAAATGAGAAGAAAGAGGATTGAGATTTAATTTTTAAAACAGAGTTTTGATATATTGATCACATCCCTCCCTTTCCCACCTTTTGCTAGGCTTCTGAATTCCATGGCTCAGAGATCAGCATGACCAAAAGCAATATTCTGACCAAGACCTGATAAAGTTTTAGAGTTAGCAGCATAATGGGTCATATTTTCAACTTCTTGGTTTAAGCTTTAATTTTTAAAAGGAGGTTAAAATGTTATAGAGGAAGATGTGATAGCCCAGAATTTTAAAACTTGATATTTAAGTGGCTATAGCAGCAGTATGTCCTTTGTCTATCACAAGTAATGAAAGTTAATAGTAGCTACAGTTTCTTCAGTCCTTATTATGTTCTAGACTCTATGTTAAAATAAGTAGTTTCCTTATTCCTCATCAAATTTCCATAGGAGAAGGAGTACCTTTATTATAGCCATCTCATAGATGGGAGATCCAAAATTTAGAAAGACTAAGAGATTGGCCTAACATCAAAGAACTAGTGAATGGGGGCTGGGGCTGTAGCTCCGTGGCAGAACACTTGCCTAGCAAGGTTTGATCCTTAGCACCACATAAAAATAAACAAATAAAATAAGGGTATGCTGTCCATCTACAACTACAAAAGAAATTTAAAAAAAAAAAAAGCTAGTGAATGGCAGAACTGGAGCTCAGACTCAGCTCTATCTGACCCCATATTCTAAGCTCTTAAACCACCACATGATCCTGCTTCCTGAGCAGGAAAATACAATTCGAGTACTTAAGAATCAGAGTTCTATTTATGTTTCCATCATGGACAAAAGTCATCAGTTATTAAAAGGAAGACTTTATGACTTGATTAAAGTTGGCAAGTAAAATGCATTTGTTTTAAAATTCTTTAAGGTTTAAGATGGCAAGAAGCTAACCTGAAAAAATAAATCTCTACTAATATGTTTATAGGAGAATATCTTCCCTAGATAACATCTCATTTCATTTTATGATTGTTGCTTGGCTCCCAAGTACTACTCTAATGTGAGAATCTCACACTATGGAGAAGACCATGGAGCATGGAGAGGGAAGAAATGGGCAGATTGGGGTGGGAGGATGGAAGGCAATCTCTGCAGCTGACTCTGGGTGATGACATTTATCTAAAACCTGAGTTTCCATCTGGTAGGGATTCTTTGCTCAAGCTAGTGTTTGTGAGTGAGCTCCCTAGGTCTTGCTTTCTGATGCAGTCAGATGTAACAGGATCAGTACTGACTTCACAGGCTGAAAGCAGCCTGCCATGTCAGCCTCTCCAGACTTGTGGGACCCTGGACAAGTCATTTAACCTCAGAGGACTTCAACTTTCTCATCAGGAAAAATAAGACAATTGGAATGGACTATCCCTTCCAGCAATTCTGTGAATCAAGGAGAATTGACAGCTGCTACCATTGACTAAGTTCAAACGGAGAGCCCTCAGTGTGTTGTTATCTTTTGCTAGAATGTGAACTCTTCAAAAGCCTGTGGCATTCTAAGTGGCTTCCACAAGATGCTCAGAAAATATTTGTTCATTAGTCATTTTCTATTTTAAAATGGAAAGCATTCATCCTTCTCATACAATGGTAATATTTAACAAATATTTACTAATCAAAAGAAATTGCTTCTGTTTGAAATTACAACAAAAAGTAAATGGTGAAAAAAATTCATAAAGTATGATCTTACCCTTCAAAATAGGGGGAAAAAACAGGCAAATGTTAATAAACAACAAAAAAAAATTGGAGGAATTTATACCAAACAAGAGAAACAAGTTGTGGCAGAAATTTGAGTGCTATTTATTTTCTCACCAGGTACTTCATTATATCTGCATTTTGTGCATCCCTGTAGTATGTATATCACTGATTTAACTCATTTTTAATGCTAAAATACAATACTCTTATTGTTCCAAACCAGCCTGACCAGAAACTGTGTCACATGTTACATGTCAACCCATGTAGAAAACTAAACCTAAAAGATTTTCTTCAAATCTAGAGATATGGCCTGGCTAAAACATGGTAGGGGGGGGAAAAAAAAAGCAGAAAGGTAATGTTTTTTCTCTCATTAAATACAAGCGTGAATGAAAAGGTCTCTCTTTTTTTTTTTTCAGTTCCAGTGACCCCCAGGAGAGAAGGCTGTGGCTGATTATTAGAGCAGTGGAGTGGGTTTGCCTGGAAGCCATAGCCAGGGAAGCCTGGGAGATGGGAATAATGATAAAGCCTGGAGAGCGGCTGAGCTGAACAGCAGCACTCTCCACCAGACACTCTTCTTGCTAATTGTATCTGATTCCACTTGATTATATATTTCATTGAATTTAAATGTTGATGAGGGGCCACTGTTCCACGCTTCCCATTGGAAACCTCAACAGCAAGGGCACCCAGAACCCCTGTCAGCAGGGCACATACATTACCCTCCTTGTGACAGATCTGCTCCAGTCAACATGATCACCTTTCCATCAGTCTGTGTCTGTGAGCCTTTCTACAACACTCGATGCAATAATACCCAGAGAAAAAGCCCTTTCTCACATCATGGAGGCAGAATAAAATATGTGCTTTCCTGTCAGGTAAAAATTTATGATCTTCACACAAAGAGGGCATTTATTTCCTATGTGTATGCAGCTCTTCTCCATGTTGTTATTGATGAATGAGAAAAGATAAATGTACCACATAAGGAGGAAACACTGGCAGATGCGGAGGCAACTGCTGACTTCCCAGGCAGTTAATGGCACAAGCCACCGAAGGCATCACATTCGGCTTCCCAGGGATGCTGTGAAATTCTAAGCCTTGGAATGAGAAGGACCAAGTGGAGGAAGGAACACAGACTTTGGACTCAGACCTGGGTTTGAATCTAGCTCTCACTGGGAGAAGCGGGTAAGCAACTCAACTTTCTGTGATTTGCTTTGCTCAGCTGTCAAATGGGGATATTGATAACTATTCTTCAGGAATTAAAGAAAAGTGTGTGTGTGTGTGTGTGTGTGTGTGTGTGTGTGTGTGTAAATGGTCAAACTCTGCCATTCTGCCCTCAAACCTTCAAAACAGTTCAACAGGGCTATAAGCCAAGATCAGCCAAATTGATGGGTAAAATAGTTTTCTCCTCTTTACTAACTTGAATCTGCAGGGGGAAAAAAACCCTGAAAAATAGAGAAGTAGACAAATAGCCACATTCCTACATACATGGATAAGTGAAGGAACTAGTCTAGACAATCTCTAACCCTGAGAGACTGAAACTCAGAGATAATAGGCAGATAGGGCTTTCATTCAACTAACACTTTTATCCCTTTGGCCTTGCTTTTATTATTGAATGCAATCTTTACTGATTAGCATATCAGCCAGGAAATGAAACATTTTACCAGCCTCTCCTACCTCTGTGCTGATGGGTGGCTCCTTGGACACTTGCACTGGGGTGCCTGTGGCCCTGTGTTACCCACTCTACCGCAGTGCCGAAGGACAAGGCAGTGTCCCTCCTCCAACTCCATGGAAACAGTGATACAAGTGTATCAGGAAAAAATATAAAGGGGTCCAAAAATGCTCAATAAGCATAACAATATTTAAAACACACACACACACACACACACACACACACACACACAATTAAGGCCAAAGTTCCTTGAAGAAGGAAATACTAAAATTTTAAATAGAGGAACTGAGGCTGTGCTTGCTCCCCTGCTTTCCTCACCTCATCCTGATTCCAACACCTGGCAGGGTCAGGCTCAGAAGCTAGGAGACAAGGGTTTCAACCTCAGTTGTGATATTTCTTAGCTACCATAACTAGCACCCCCAGTCAAGACACTGTCTTTCTTTGGTTCTCAATTCCTCATTTCAGGAAATGTGATTGAATCAGATCTAGAAACCATCAAACTTGAAAACTCTTATAAGATTTTTTATGCACAAAAAGGAAATATTTTCTAATTCATGGCCGAAGCAGATATATACAGATTAATGTCTTTTAACCAAATGGTTGTGATCCACTGAGGGAGTGGTCACAAAATCAACTCAGAGGGTAACAACCAGTACTGCAACAATCAGAAAGAAAAGGACTGTAATTATAAAATATCAGATATTGCATGTAATGAGAGTATCATTTCTCTCGGTCTTTCACATAAAATGCATTTTTTAAAAAGAAAATTTTATGATTTTTTTTTAATAACACAAAGCTGCATTTTGGAGTTCATCATCAATGACTAGACAGGGCAAGATTCATTCACCCAAAAGATTCACTCAATCCAACATTTTTACTGAAGCGCTTATTCTGTGACAAAGCTTGGGACTACTGAAGCAACATAGATTTGGAAGTTAACCTAGTGTACGAGGTTAAGACAACCTTCCTTTGGATGTGACTTTGACTTGAAAACTAAGGGAGTTAGACAGGGGATAGCAAGAATGGAATTCCATAAAAAGGGAACAACAGGGTCAAAAGACGAAAGATGAAAAAGAAAGATTGGGGCAACTATAAGTTTAGAATTCTACTTTTGTGTACAAGTGAAAAAGAACCAATAAAAATTAGGACAGCTGAGCGCAATGGCACGCGCCTGTAATCCTAGTGGCTTGGGAGGCTGAGACAGGAGGATCAAAGCCAGCCTCAGCAATGGTGAGGTACTAAGCAACTCAATACGACCCTGTCTCTAAATAAAATACAAAACAGGTCTAGGGATGTGGCTCCATGGTAAAATGTCCCTGAGTTCAATCCCTGGTACCAAAAAAAAAAAAAAAAAAAAAAAAAAAAAAAAAAAAAAAAAAATTAGGACATGTATTTAAATCCTAAAACCAAATAAACAAAAACAAAAAACAAGTTTACTATGGCTGAAATACAAATAAGATGGGCTGAAACAGAACCAAAATGTATTTGGCTATGAAGGGCACCAGGATGCAGGTCAGACCCAAGTTCCAGTCTCTTCCCTGCTGCCAGCTAGTTCTCAAATAGAATCCCAGCCGTCCACATCCCCTGGGATTCTATTTGAGAACACGTGACAACTTTTCCATGAGGAAGGAGACATTTAACTTCTAAGGAATGTTGTAAACCTCACATCTGAGATATTTAGAGTTTATATTCCTCAGTACCAAAGAGGTGCTGTAATTAATGTAGCTAGTCACTTCACTGAAAATGATCTGCTAAACAGCTAAGTCCCTGCTGTGAGATGTTTGTGAGCCTGAAGAATGCAAGGACCTGCCTAAGGCAAGCCAACTTTCCTCCTCCCCAGACAGGTGTGAGAAGTAGACCACCAGGCAAAAGTTTTTGGCAGACACTCCCAGCACATGTCTGCCCCACCTAGGCTTCTCACAGCACAGCTAGTCTGCTCCTGCCATATTCATATCTGCTGATTTAACTCCTGAATTTAGGAAGACGGGAGTAGAACCAGCTATTTATAACCAACCATGGAAAAAAAAATATTTTTAAATGGATGCCAAAGCATACCATCTCTGGAGACCTGAGCTTATAGTCAGCTTTATGTTTTTAACATCACGGTAACAGTCACCCATAATACTCACCATTTTCTGAGCACTTACTCTGTGCCAAGCTATACCAAATAATTACTCTAATCTTCACAGCCTTTTGTGACAGGTTCTACTGTGGTCTCCTTCTTAACCTAGGAGTAATTAGAAGCAGCACAAAGAGGTAAACAGGGTGCCCAAAGTCACGCAATCAAGAAATGGCAGAGCCAGAATGAGGAAGAAATCAATCCATTCAGAGTCCCCAATTGGTTAAGAATTAATTCAGGTAGCAGCCTGACACTGGAGCTCACACTGCCAGATTCCATGCTACATAAACAAGGACCATCAGCCTGCATACCCAAGTGCCACCATTAGTGTCCGGCACTTGGAGCCTCCTTAGGTTTCCAGGACACTTTAGGATTCAGGAAGTGAATTCAGGTCATTTGGTCAGGAGAACAGCCACCCTGCATCTGTCCTCAAATCCATCTTTGCCGGCTCTCAGGCAGAGGCATCCTTTCCTCTCCTACTCAGTTCCCCCAGCTTTTGTTCTGCTCAGCCACTGACTCTTCCCATCTGCTCCTGCTTGATAAGAACTTGCTTGTAGCTCCCTGCACCTTCTCCCAATGGCCCCATAACTCTTCTCCCTGCCAGATTCCATGAATGACTGATAGGTGTGCACTGCCTGGATTTTCTTGGCTCCTTCCCCCACTCTGAAATATGGCTTCTGAGCACACTGCTGTGCTAAAGCTGCTTTCCTGACAGTTACCCCAGAACTCCAATTTCATTGTCTTTTTCTCAGTTCTCTACTTTCAATCCTTTCAGTCTCTCCTCACTCAAAAACCATTCTGATCATTTACACATTCCAAGAGGGGAGACAGGCTGTAGGATCATGAAAATGGATTTTGAGACCTGACACACACAAGGTTGTTAATCATGGTCAAGTTGCTGGACCCTCAGCTTCAGCTGCTTAGGCTGGAAAGTGGAGAAAGGAGTCACACGTGTTGTGGGGTAAAACAAGATTCCACATGTGGGCACTTGTGCAAGGCCTGACCCAGGCCACTTCTGTGAAATCTGATCACCCCTTCTCATGATTTCCTAAGGCCTCTGCTTTCCTGCCAGTTATTTCCCATTTTGTCTGAGAATTCCCTTCCTACATTCTTTACCAGAGCTTGTTTCTCTCCTTAATCTCTGGTTGTTAAAAGCTGAAATTTGCTCTCTGGCTCTATGGTCCAGCTCTTTCGATCCTCTCCCTTAACACAAAAAAATAGTTGCCATTGACTATGAAATCACTACACACGGGGATCTGTCCCAGTGCTTTCTAAGTTGTTTCAATGTCACCCCAAAATCAACTCCTGCAGGACCGCAGTGAGTTTTCACCTTCCTGGGCTCACCTCCCTCATCATTCCTCTGACACCATTCAAGCAGCTACTATCTTTGGTGCTCCTTTCCTTCATCCCCTGCAGAAAACAAGTTCTGACTGTTTTCTCCATTCTGGCATCTTTTATTGTGATTTTCAGACTGAAATCCAATATGCCTGGGCTTGGTTCATAAGAGGCCTAGTTCCTAGGGTTATACTGTTGATGAACATGGGTGGTCTGGCCCACATCCCGGGATGCCAGTATGCCATGAGCTGCTTAAATGATACTCTGTGGCTTACAAACTCCCCAGTCGCAGCTAGTTTTAGAAGTTTTCATAAAGTCCTGATTTCCATGAAATCAGGAAATTTTGACAAGAGAGAAGGAAAAGGGGATTCACACTTATCACTAGCATACTACGTTATCAGGAATTAATTATGTGGTTGATGTTGCCTTCAAGATGTGCTGATGGTATGATTTTTTAAATATAAAAAGAAATGATGTCTCAACACCATTTCCCTCAGTGGCACCTCAAATGACAGGTCTTCATGGAGGTGGCTGAGGCAAGTGCTTTTGTTTGTAGCTGTGATCTCTCTGGAACATTTTGGTCACTGACTTCCCAAAAGTTGATTGCCTTGGAGAAATGGAAATCATGATCTAGCTTCTGCTATTCTAAGTGCAGCATCGTCACTTTGTGACTTTATTTCTCAGTCATTTATTTAATCACTCATTCAACAAATATTTACTGAGTAGGGACTGTACCAGGCCTGCACTGAATGTGGAAGATGCAGCTGTGAATGCCTTGCCCTCCCAAGGCAGAAAAGACAGCTACACAAGTGAATGCTGGGGAAGTAGAGGATGATACAGGAGCACGTGATGGTGGACCTGCTTTGAAGATCAGCAGGTTTCACTTCTCTGTTTCCTAGATAGAGGTCGTCTTCTCCACCCTTCTCCACCACCCTCATCACTCACACCTCCCTATATTTCCACAACAAGCTCTCTGCATCCAGTCTCACCACTTCCAATTCATCCTCCACACTGTGGTCATAGCCATCATTCTCTAATGCAAATCAGATCATGTCTCAGCTTTTCCAACTTTCAAATGCTCCTGACCATTTGGATAAAATTGAAGCTGTTTTGCATGTTCCTTTCACCCTGGATCCCTGCTGACTTCTCAGGCTTGATGTCATGTCCTTCCCAGGAGCTGAAACCCCACACCTCTCACTACAGTCACAGAGAACTAATTCTAGTCCTCACATGTTCATATCTGCCCAGAAAGTCTTTCTCGTCTCCTTGTCCTTGTTCAAGATTCAGCTCACTTCAAACTCCCTAAGAAATCATCTTGATCTTCTTCCCCTCCTTTAGATGGAAACCTTCCCCTTGTGCTTCCATATCATTCTGGCTACATCTCTATCCAAACACTCATGCCACAGGATCAGGTATTAATTAGTTATCACCCAGGCACTGTTCATGCTTGTATGGCCCTAGCCACACAGCAATGACTTATATTCACGCTAATTTATCAAGCACTCTCTCACATTCTCTCTGCTTGGAATGTCCTTTCTATACTTCCCTACCTGAAAATATTATTCTTTTTTTCAAAAATGTCTCAATAATCACCTGTTCCAATTCTTCAGGAGAAGAAAATCATTTACATGTCTATATTGTCGGTACTTGGTTTACTCTGCAATTATAACAGTTAGTTGGATTACATCATAGGTAGTTAAGACCTAAGTGTTCCCCCCTTTTCCTGGGACCAATTTTTTTCTTCCTATTTTTTTACTCCGGGCTCCAACATATAATAAGTGCTGATGTATGTTTTCTAAGTGCTGTGAAAATCCAGGAAGAGGGGACAGAATGTGTAGCACATGTGTAAAGAGCTCACAGTACAATTCAGAGCTATCCTACTTTGATTATTTTATGTATGTTAATTTTTTACAACTAGATTGTAAACTCTTCGAGGAACAGAAGTGTTATACGTTTTATCTGACTTGCTAAATACAGAATATGCAGTCAATAAGTACTTGTGAACAGAATCTGAATATGATCAAAATAAAGTGATCTTGGAAATGAAGAAGGAAGAAATACATTGTAGCAGAGCAAAGAAAGAGCTCTAGTAAGGAGGAAAAAAAAATCTTGATCTTTTCTTGCCAAGATTTGCAAGGAAAATGATGAGAATATTCACCATGAAATAAAAAAGGACATATGCTGACAATTATTTTTAAACCCCCTCTATGCCAATTTCATCTTGAAAATATTTCTGGAAAGGTCTTTACTTCACTTGTTATTTGAAAAAGAAAAAAAAAACAACACTTTCAGATTTCTGTCTTAGTGAAAGCCTTTTAAAAAATCATAAAAGTCAATCTGTTTTAGTAATATGCATCTTTTCTTAATTCCTTTTCTTTCGTTCTTCTTTTCCCCAAACCTCTGCACTTTGAGATATATAACTGATGAGTCAACCACTCTTTCATATGTGAACTTTCTCAATGAATCTCATAAATGTGTGTTTCTATGTATGTATATGTGTGTATGTTTGCTGTGTTTTCTCCCTCTTTGAAGTCACAGAATGTTAAAAACAAAAATGGTCCCTATTCCAAACAGCAGCAGAGAGAGAGAGCCCCATCTGTCATCTCCAAGTGAAGAGAATCCCCTCTGATGACCAGTACTGGATCTGGGCTCCGGTGTTTCCTTCTGCCAGCATTGGCTTGGCTTCCCTTACAAATCTGAGACTTTTGAGTATAGAAGAGACAAAAATATACCTGTGTGGCCATCCCACCTTCCAAGCACAAACATGTCAAGATGGAGAAACTTTCACACTGGCACTTTCTAGACCTAAAGAACTAGTTTGTGATTATGCTAAAGGATAAGCCCAGGAATAATCATGTCCTTTATGTTCCAGATGTGACATTCCAGACATCTCGAAACTAGAGTCCCGCTGCATGAATAGGAGCTGCCACCCACAGAAGTAGAAGAGGCATGTGAATTCAGGGAAGGTTGCAGAGTTCCTGGTCTTGCACAGGACTTCTTTCTGCCTTAATGGGCCTCTGGTCACATCTCCCCCAAAAGACCATTGTCCATCCCTCCTGAGTTCCCCTTTGTCCAGTTCCTGGACTCATCGCATGCTGACCCAGTCTTGGTTGTTTCAAAGGACCATTAGATTGTCAAGCTTTCCCCAGATGCCGGCAAGCACTCTGTACTCTGAGATCCTGCCCCACTGGGGTTGGCATTTTAAGGAATCCTTTTCCCAGAATCTTTTCTTTTGAGCCAAAGAGATATTCAGAACCGTGCCTCACCACCAGCTAGATCCCAGGTAGTAGGCAGCAAAACATCTCTTCCACGAAAAAGGTTGAAAGAAAAAACGGTATGCCCACAAAGAAAAATAACCCAGAATCCTCCACATATTCCACACGTGTGTGTCATAAAACCCCAAGGCAAAAATAAAGCCGCAGCTGCCCCTGCCGCCGCTGCCGCGACAGCAGCCCCAGTCCAGCTCCCAGCGCTGCTGCGCTGGTGTACGTGAAAGCAGCATCTTCCCCCTAGAGGAGCGATCCTGGCGCCCAGCGTTTCTAGGAGGTGATTATGGCAAGCCTTTCAGTAACTCATCATTCATTCCCCCACTGACCCGAGCCTCACCCCGGCGCCTCCAGCACTGCGAAAGCCTATGGTTGTCCCTCCAATTCTTCAGGTGACACCCCCCCCCACACACACACACACCACTACTATGCGCCTGGGGCGCAGGCGAGTGGAAGGGAAAGATGACAGGTGCCCACGCCCCAGGCAAAAATCAATCGCAATGCTGATAGCTGAGGGTGAGAAATCCCAATCCCGGCTAGGTAGGAGGACTTGGCACCACCTACCTGCAGGGCGCCCCCGGCCCGCATGCCCACCCACGCGACCGGCTCGCCTCGAAACCCGGAATGCAGTCAGGAGGGTGGAACCGGACGATGGGAGCCTCCACGCCCCCTTTGTCTCCACGTTTCCCAAATGACAGCAGAGGAAAGTTTACGAGCAGGGAGGCGATAGCTTTCTGTCGGGTCAATCTGACACCTCGCAGGAGGCGACCCTCCCTGGGATCGCCCTCTCCTCCTACACTGCCCGGCGCCGCCTTCATCTGCACCTTGAAACCCACGAGCCAGGCGTGGGCCACCTGCACCACCGCGTGGGGTCAGGAACCTGCCCCCAGGGCTGCCCAGGCGCTGCGACGTCCGGGAGCTGTCCCTCGGCGGCGGGCGCCACACTCACCTCCAGTGGCGGAGCGTCCTCCGGTGCGCCCTACTGGGCCGTCCCGCTCCCGGCAGCGAAGTGCATTCAGGCAGCTGCTGGAGACACTCTCCCCGGGAGCTGCTGCATTCCGCCTGCGTGGGAGAGAGAGTCGGCGAGCGCGCGGCGCGGGCGTGCACGAGTGTGTGTTTGTGCGAGTGTGTGGCGAGTATGCCAGTGTGTGTATGTATGTGTGTGAGCGCGCGCGGGAGGGGGGACGGGGGTGCGGGGGATCACAGATCCCCCTCAGCGCCCATTCCGCGCTCTGCCTCCTCCTCCGCCGCCTCTTGACGTTGCTGCCTACACAGGGTCCAGGTTTCAGGATCTTCTGCTTGTTTAATGAAAGGAAAGGAGCAAAAGGCTGGCGGGGAGGGGGCAGAAGGCGGGGGCGGGGAGGGCGCCAGGCTGCGCATGCTCAGAGAAGGACACTGAGCGCTCGCTCCGGAGACCTGGCAGGCGAAGAGAGCTTGCTTACTGGAGAGTGGAGGAAGATTGCACCCACCGGAGCAGCCGGAGCTCCGCGGGGTTCCCGGAAGGCAGCCGGGAAACCCCGTCGCAAAGGTGCGCCCTGCTGGAGGACTCCGTGGCTCCTGCCGCGCGGAAAGCTGGTGGCCGGATCCCCACCTATCCTGGGATGCCGCTTCTCCTGCGAGCTTTGGGTAATACCAGGCTCTCCCTGTCCCGGGTATTTTTAGTGTGTGAGCCAGAAATCCCACCGACAACCGTGGAGCGTCAGCCCGGAGGTCCAAAAAGAACCCCAAGCTGCAGGTGGCATCTTTTACTAAAATAAGCTTCCTGATTTGTGCTTCTTTCTTCCCTTTCCCAACTTCTACTCTGTCTAGAAGAGAAAAGGACAAGGTCCACTAGGGTCCTCCAAACATGTTTGATAGGTAGAGGGCAGAGAGGAACACACAATAACCCTCTTTTAAAGAACAATGAGGGAGTGGAAGGAAGATAGGTCTCCAAGGAACCCACACCTAGCCTTCCTTGGTGATAGGGTAGATGGAGGAGACAGTTGCCTTATTCAAGGGGGCAATAAGAACAATGAGGCCATTGTCCCACTTGTCTTAAAAGCCAAAGCAAGTGTAGGTCTAAGTGGGGCTTCAGGCTACTTGGTGGAGTGGAAGAACCATGAGCCCGAAGAGGGCCCAGTAGGAGAACCTGAGCCTGCGATGGCGGTGATGCAGTAACCTGAGGCCCGCAGAGACAGGGGGTGAGAGTCTTCGCGTGGAGAATGGAAACTCTTCTTTGGGTGAGATTGTTGTATGAGCAAAACAGTCAAAAAATGGTTAGGACCCATTCAGAAGCTTCTGTTTTTCTCCTCCCTGTTTAATCACACCCCCCCAATTTTTCCCCTGTATAAGAAAAAACATTGTAAGCAGGAAACATCCTACACAAATATTACTACCTCATGTTTATTTAATTTCTGGCATTGCAGAAAAGAACCATCTTTTGGACACTCCAGCTTTGGAAGGCTAGAGGAAAGACTGATCTGTGCAAATCTTTCGTTAAAGATCACCTCTGAGTGCTTCTACTATGCCATGCAACCAAGCAGATGCCTTCTTGCTGAACTCTGACCCATGTCCCATTCATCTTCCCAATAATAATGCCAAGTGACACTTGAACAGCAGGACAATTAGATCAAATCCTGGAGCACACCCGGAGGAGAGAAAACAGCTCGTCTAAATACCACCAACAATAGCAAAGTTTAGGAGAAAAAGAGGAAGGAGAGGATAGAAGAGTTCTTTAAAAGAGAAAGTGTCCAGGGTGTGGTAGCAGGTGCCTTCTTCCAGTGGATCAATGAAAGGAGTAGGATTGCAGCCTCTCTTTCCTTAGAAGACAATGAGTCTGAGTCCTCATCCCCTCTGTGTGGCGAACCACTTGAATTATTTGGAGCTCTTCCTTGCCTGTTTTATAAGCCTTCTCTTTGGGGTTGGGCTTATTGGAAGATATCAAAAAACAACCTGCCTTCTTGCCACCTTCCTCTCAGAACAGTGAACAGCATTCACTTCGAAGGGCCAGTCATCTTCCTTGAGTCATTCTCCACATTCTGGCACCCTATGAGCACTATATAAGAGGTGAGTCTCTGAGTCCAAGGACTGGATGAGACCCAGAACAGAGAGGTAGAGCTGTGTAGGTACAGGTCTCAACTTTGCAGTTGTCCCTGTAGGAGGTGTCACTTCCTCTGATAATAAGCCCAAGAAAAAACACTCTGCTTTGTGTAAGCCTGACTATGGGTGAGGAGGAAAGACAGTCCACTCCCCTCAGCAGTCAGAGGCACCCTGTTAACCACCTGGAAGCATAAAGTAACTCCAACAAGGTCAAGAGTGAAGGAGATCTTATAAATTCAGGATTGTAAATACAGTAGAATCCTTTTCCAGTGCTTCTGCTACAAATATGTGAAAGGAATAGCTCTGGAATAGAATTTTACTGTTTGGGGAGAGTGGGGGAAACACAGGGGACATGAAATGAGATGAGGTCCTTAGAACATTTAACATGGGACCTAACTTAGAGTGTATAACATACTCTCCTTGACTTGTGGCTATTGTCATCTTGGTTATTCATATTTTCATTACTCTAATGTTTTTGTTTTTTTAAAAAAATATGAGAAAATCTTTCTCCCCCCCCCAAGTTTAAACTGAAAAAAATAGCTGAAAGCCACATGCCTTCTAATTTCCCTTCCAGCTTCCTCCATCGCCCCCTCACCCATCACCCTGATATATTTAAATCCATGTAATAAAAAGCATGCTGTAAAAACGTGTGGCAGTGTGAATGGTGAATAACTCTAGCTCTCAGCCTTTCAAACTCAAATCTAGACATGAGAGTGAAACAGCATTGTCCTTCCATAATATGCCTTGGCGCTTTTGCCACTTACATCTCACAAGGACCTCTCCTGCCAGCTTGGGTCTCTTGCTATAACACCTCACCTACATTAGAACACAAGTTTGTTTGTTGGTTGGTTTTAATTCTAATTTTAGCTACCAAACCTGTTACTCCTCCTAGATAACAGAATGCCTGAAGCCAATTAATCTGTGCACATCTGTAAATGTTTTAAGAGAAATGAATACTAAGAATTTTAGTGGCAATGTGTTCAATGGTCCTCAAGTTCAGATTTCAGACTCAGCACTCATCCTCTCTACCTGGATAAAGGACAGTCCCTAAGCTTTGCACCTCTCTCCAAGAATGTTTAATGACTTTACCTCGCACATCAGCAAAATAACCCAGCATTGTGGCCTCTGTTTGAAATTGTATATTTTCAAAAGACAGATGGCTATTAAATTTTAAGTAGAACTAGCTGTTTCAGAACATATTAATAAAGCATAAGTTCTAGAATAAAAACATGTAATAGATAAAGGTATTAAACATTAAACCCTCCAAAGGTGTAGATGCTATAGAGATGTCTTGATTCTTGGAAAATTGTATGAAGATAATTTCATTGGCTTATGTATTAGTGAGATAACAACTTTATAGTGATGCAATGTGTACCTAAGTTCTATTCTGAATATTTTCTAATGAATTATGAAGCATCTCATTCCTTCAGTGTTGTGTTCTACCTATCATTTTCATCATTTCCAAACACCATCGTACTGAGACAAATTAAAATCTAATTTTTTCCTTTTGCAGAGATTTCATGTTTATAGCAACCTTTTCTGGTTTAATAAAAATATAAGGGCTAAATGAGTGATATATTACTGATAAGGGTCAAAAATTTTCAGAGACTATGAAAAACAATAACTATCCCCAAAATTCGTTGCATACATTCTTTTTGTAACTTTTAGCCCAAAACGTTTTGTTAAACCTGAGTTGGTTATGAGCTATTCTTGAACAGAGGTTTATTTATTTATTTTTTATGTTCCTGAAGCTTCATGAAAGAAAGTAAGTAATATATGTTTAGTAAATGTTTAAAGAGTGAATGAATAAGTAAGTAGTCCAAAATTAGTTGATGTTGGTAATAGGTTGACTTTGAAAAAGACTCCCAAGTACCGTGATACTTGGCACTCATTATAGATGATGAAGTCAACAGACACTTTTAAGCTTTTGTGTGTGATTATCTAAAAATGAAGGATTGAGATGAGAAAGCAAAGCAGGTTTCTGTAGACAGTTTTTATCCCCTTGGAAACATATAAATCAAGCCCATTCTATTTTTCTGATTTAGAAAGCAAAGGAGTTTTGGCTCAAAGTGTATTATTATTCAAAGGACAGCTTCATGCTGGCCAACTAATCCACCAGAATAATGTACTAATTTATTAAACTTTCCCCTAAGTAGGATGAAATCATTGGTTCAAGAATGATTAGAACTTTTTGTCTTCAAAGGAAATAATTCAAAAAGTGAAAAGGACCACCCCCTAGATTCCACCCCCAGCATTTCTGCTATAACTGTCTTGAATGAAAGTAACCAATAAAAAAGCCAGTTCTATTTTCACAGATGGAGATTTGAGTGATGGGGAGCAGGTGGAGATGTGGGAAGGCTAAACCATGAAAGGTCTCAGCTCTGATCACCAGCATGCTGAGCCCGGGAAAGGAAATGAGGTGATGAGGGCCGTATTTATCTTTTCCTCTTTCATTCATTTACATATCCAGTAAGAGAGTTTATTGAGAAAGTGAAAGATATGAAAGGGAGAGAAAGAAATTCAAAGATGGAAGATAAAGTCTTGTAAAACCTAATCTCAGAAGTAACACACCATCAGTTCAGCCACACTCTATCAATCACACAGACCAATCATGGCATTCTCCTTAGATTATGTTAATTTTAGGGTGTCTTGTGTTTCTTACTGGGACACGGCTTGATATAAATCTTAAGAATCTTTTTTTCTTATTTATTGACTCATCTCACTCACCCTGGGCTTAATGCTTGTCAGTACTTCATGTGCTCTGATACCTGGTGTCCCCACACCTGATTGAACAACTCACATGGCCCAGCCTCCAGGACCCCTGCACATGCGTTGCTGGAACTCGGGCTTAGTTCTCCACCTCTGCACACTGGTCCCCAGACCCCATCACTGATTCCCACTGTTTGGTTCCAACTCCTGACGCCATCCTCCTCTCCTCTTAGAAACCTGATCGGGCATTGTGAGAATCACAAACTCACCTTCCCTCGGACTTTATATGCTGCAGATATTTCGCTGACAGCATTTCCTGTCTGGAGACTCTGCTTCTATATAGGAGTGGCAGGTCTGCCAAAGCCCATCTATCTCTTTCATTCTGTCCCATGCTGCCAGCCTGGAACCCTTCACTCCTAACAGCTGATATATGACATTAGTATTTTTATCATATTTAAAATGAGAAGGCTGAACTAATTTACTCAATCATCACCTTTTAATAGTTTAGTCCGGAGGTCAACAAACTTGTGCTATAAAAGAACAAATAGTATGTATTTTAGGCTTGGTGGGCCATATGGTCTCTGTCACAACTACTCAACTCTATGGTTACAGACAATGCATAAAAGAAGGAGAATGGCTATGTTCCAATTTTCTTTTTAAGAAACAGGTGGTGGGCTGGATTTGGCCCATGAGCTGTGGTTCACCAACTCTGAGTTTAATCTTTTACTTTCTGCCAGTCACCTCTGCCATCAGCAATGTGCTAGAAAGAAGAAACTTGAACCTTGCTTTCTATTTTCTTGTAGGAAAATATTAAAAACCATGATATTGCTGCAAGAAATCTTAGCCCATTTTCAGTTTAGGGACTCCTTGTCAGCAAGCATGGCTTTCACACTATCTTAAGAACACACTCCAAAAGCAAAAATTAAAAAAAAAAATTAAAAAACTTTTTTTTTCTATTTAGAAGCAGTTGGCTATGTTTTCTATATGGAACAGTAGGAGCAACAACAACTATACTATTTTTTACTTTAAAACCAACTTATGCAGTTCTAGAAGTTTATGAGAGAAATATTTTAAACAAAAATGAAAAAAAAATAATATGAGCATGATAGTCTTTCCTATTAAAACAGAGCAAGTAAATATATTCTAATTATGATTACCACCTTAGGAAAACTACCTCTCTAAAGATAAGTAAACTCAAACCCAATAAGAAAGAATGCCTCCTTACACAGGTCCCAGGACAGAAGTAACATCTTTACTGAGTTGAACTCACACAAATTGAGTTGCTGGCTGAGCATTTTCACAACACACTGTCCAAGTTATGAAATTCAGCCTATCCAGAAATTTCACTCCACCAGAGGGATCTACCAATCCAATGCCTTTCCAACTAAAATCTCAGCATTTTTTTCAGAAATAGAAAAATCCATCCTAAAATTCATATGGGATCCCAATTACCAAAACAATTGTGGGAATAGAAGAACAAAATTGGAGGTCTCAGTCTCCATGATTTCAAAACTTACTACAAAGCTAATCAAAACAGTGTGGTACTGGCATAAAGATAGAGATATAGGCTACTAAAATAGAATAGAGATCCCAGAAATAAATCCTCACATATGGTCAAAATGTTTTTTTGACAAGTGTGCCAAAACCATCCAAGGGAGAAAAGACAGTCTTTTCAACAAACGGTGCTGGGAGAACTGCTTGTAAAAAAATGAAGTTAGACTCCTACTTTACACCATATACACAAACTAACTTAAAATGATGGACTGAAAACCTAAGCTAAAACTATAAAATTATTAAAAGAAAGCAAAGAGAAAAGCCTCATAACACTGGATTTGGTGATGATTCTTGGATAACTCACCAAAAGCTTGAGTGAAATCAGAATAGATAAATTTACCTACATCAAAACTAAAAGGACACTCTCAACAGAGTGAAAAGGTGCCCATCAAAGTGATGATAGTATTTTCAAATCATATATCTGATAAGGTGTTAATATCCAGAATATATAAAGAACTGCTACAGTTCAACAACCAATTAACAAATGGGCAAATGAATTGAGTGAGCATTTCTCCAAAAAAGATATACAGATGACCACTAAGCACATGAAAAGATTCTCAGCATCACTAATCATTAGGGAAATGCAAATAAAAATCATCAAGACATACCCATTACATCCACTGGGATGGCCATTACAAAAAAGAAATATTAAAAATTGGTAAGGACGCAGAGGAACCAGGACTCTTGTGATCTGCTGGTAGGAATTTAAGATGGTATAGTTACTATGGCAGTTCTTTAAAAAACTAAATGTAAAATTACCATATGACCCAGCACTTTCCACTACTTGTATATACCCTCAAAGTTCAAAGGCATAGACAGAGATATATATTTATACACCAATGTTAAGTAGAGCATTAATTCACAATACCCCAAAGGCAGAAGCAACCCAAGTGTCCATTGACAGATAAATGAATAAACATAGTGTACCTGTGTGTGTGTGTGTGTATACATACACATACAATGAAATATGATACAGCCTTAAAAAGGAAGAAAATTCTGACACATGCTATATCATGGATATACCTTGAAGGGTAAGTGAAATAAACAAGTCACAAGGGTCCAAATACTGTGTGATTCCACTTATATACCTAATGTAGTCAAACTTGTAGAGATAGAAACAGAATGGTAGTTGTAGGAGCTGTAGGCAGGGAGAAACAGGGAGTTATTATTTATGGGTACAGAGTTTCAGTTTGGGAAGGAAATGGATGATGATGGTGGTTACACTTTTTAAGTTAAAGTGGTAAATTTTATGGCACATATGTATTTTACCACTATTTTAAAACTAAGAAAAAAAAGTTTGGTTTACTGCCTCAGTTGCTCTCTCCCAGCAAGCTTTCCTTCACAAACATTTCTATTAATGGCACTTAAGATCTTATAGAAAGAGGCCAGGCATGGTGGTGCACACCTATAACTCCAGCGGCTCGGGAAGCTGAGGCAGGAGGATTGCAAGTTTAAGGCCAGCCTCAGCAACTTAGTAAGGCTCTAAGCAACTTAGGGAGATCCTGTCTCAAAATAAAAAATTAAAAAAGGGCTTAGGATGTGGCTCAGTGGTTAATTGCCTGTGGGTTAAACCCCTGGTACCCCCCCCCCCCCGCAAAAAAAAAAATAGAGAAAGGAGAAAGGAAAGAAGGAAGAGAGGAAGGAACGAAGAATGAAGGAAGAAAGGAAAAGAAAAGAGGTGGTTAAATTGAGTTACATTTCAGCTCTGCCGGGGAATGTTTTAATTTCATGCCTCAGTTTTCTCATAAATAAATATGAAAATAGCTTATCTCACCAAATCATGAAATAAGATAACATACATGTCTGGCAAGTCATCGACACCAGATGAACAGGAACTGTCATCAGCATCATCATTCATCGTGTTTTCACCCCCAAATCACCTTGAACACTTGATGTCATCCTGGGCTTCTTTGTACATTGGTGACCATATTTTGTCACCCTGGCAGGGAAATTCTTTCTTCAAAATGTTTTGTGACTATTTTCTTCCCATTCTAAAGACCAGCATCCCAGGAAAGACCCTGAGCACCCTGACCTGGGTGGATACAATGGTCTGTTCATGGATTGGGGAGCTATTTGTTTTTTCATTCTCCTGCTGGGATTAGAGTGTGACAGTCTTGCATTCTCTCCTCTTTTATTTAATACACGGTGGGTGGTAGGTGTTTTGTGCCAACACAGAGAGTTTGAAGTCAGGACCCCTAGATAGCACTCTGAGGAAATCCCATGCCTGGTATTCTGACTTTGTGGTCTTTATATTATTTTAAATTACAAATGTATTTGATAAAATAACAATTCCATGGAAGGTATGAAGGAAAAGTCTTAAGGACTTAATTTGAAAACAATCCTACCATGTTGCTGGGAGTCATATGAAACTTTTATTTAACTATCTATCTAACCTATATAGATACAAGTTATGATTTAGTCATCTCACTAAACATTTAAAGAGCATGCCTCTTAGTTCCCAAATAATCCCATATCCTGTAAAACTAGTCAATTATACATTAAGCCACCAAAGTGCCTAAACCAGTCTCCTGACTAGGAAAAAGCTTGGGAGACTATGTACCAAATGACACAAACCTCTTCATACAGTACCAATGATGATTTACATCATCACTATTATCAGCAGCAGGTATCTCCATTAGAATTATTCATTTCTAATCTATGTAGCATGGTAAACCAAAGACTTAGTGAGGCTGGATCTCTATTGATTTTTGCCTGCTGTCTTCCTGCTTTGACCAGTAATGGTACCCATAGTTCCTTAAGAACCCACCAACCTCCAACTGCTAATCCATGTGATTTGGGTAGGAATGGAAAAACCCCTTCCACTTCCAAGCATGGGCATGGAACCCCAACCTCATCAATCACAATTCCCATACTTCTAGGTGTTGTGGTGTCTCAGAGACAACAAATGATCCAAACCAGGAAAATTGAACTAAAATTCAACTTTTACTTTCATGAAAAAGCAAGGTCTCTCACTAGAATGCTAAGCAGTTAAAATGCTCGAAGCCTTGAATGCAATGAGAGAATCTTTCACACGATTCTGAATCCCAGATCCTACTGTGCCTTACAGTACTGCTGAACATTTCAGTGACTTGAGCAGTTAATTCATTCTTGCTTAAGGCGTTTCAAATGAGGTTTTCTTTCCTTTGCTCCATTAGAAATGACTTTATGGACACATTGATTTTGCATCCCTTTAAGCATAATAATAGCAAACAAAAGGGAGAGTAGGCCAAGGATGGGAAGAGTGTTTAAAGGATCCCTGTGGCCATACTAGCTCTGGACATATTAGGCAGTCTTTCACCCACGAGCATACATCTTCTGTGCCTTCTTCCTCTTTTCTGAATTGCCAGATTTGAGGGCTGGTGCGTTTCAAGGCTAACACCCACCGTCAGACAGATGGAACTGAGGGGGACAAGGCAGAGGCCAGGCAAACCCTGCCAACTCATTTGGCCTCAGGCCCAGCCCTACTCCATAACTACCATTGCTGTCATTATCCAGCTAAGGCTGGTCCGAGTCCTCTTTACTGTCAGATTCTCTAGGCTCCTGAAGATGACAGTGGCGTTGAATCCCCTGAGTCCTGCCAGGCCTGGGGGTTACATATGCCCATCACGGCTTTGTACCATCCATCAGATATCCCTTGGTAATAAGGCAGGCTGAAGCTTTCACCCCTCCCAGAGGCTCCTGTACCACAGGGATTGTCAGGGGAGTGTTTGGAGCAGCTGTCACCTGCTGATTGGCAGGCTGATGTGACTGGCTTGCTAGGTGTTCCCTCAATCCTCTGCGGCTCTGAGTGGTCCAGTGCCTGAGCGTCAACTTCCAAGAAAAAGAGGAATTTTTCTTGGTTCCTCCTCCTCACTAGGTCCATTTTTTCATTCTGCATAGAGTAGTGATCTGAAATGTAATGTGACCATGTCACTTGCTGGCTTATACTTTTAATGGCTTTTTCAAGCGTAATGCTCAAGGTCCTTCATGATCTTGGTCTAGACTATGGATTGACCCCAAACCTCACCATTCACCAGCCACTGTGATCTTGTCTCCTACCAGTCATTCCAAACATGCCAAGTTTTCTTCCATCAGTGCCTTTTATTTTCCCCATCATGTCTGCCTGAGTTTTATTTGTCCTTCAAATGTCAGCTCAGATACTGTTTCATCCAGAAACCTCCTCTTCAATTCCTAAGGGAGGGGAGAGGAAGTAGAGGACCCCTCCTGTCTGCTCTGACAGCACTCTGGGTTCACCTCTAGACCAGTAAGTCTCATACTATGTGTAGTTACACATTTATAGATGTGCTATGATGGAAATGTTTTGGTCCCCTCCAACTTAATGGCCCATGTAATAATAGTAAGAAGTGATCAAGTTATAAAGGCAGAGTCCTCAGGGACGGTATGAGGAGTGCGTTCATTCTCTCCCCCACCCCCAACTTCTACCATGTGAGGGACACAATAAGAAGATCCTCACCAGATTCTGATGCTTTTGTCGTGGACTTCCCCAACTCCAGAACTATGAAAAAATTAAATTAAATAACCCAGTCTCCAGTATTTTCGTTATAGAAGCACAAAAAGACTAAGGTAATATGTGATCATAGACACGAACAGATTGAAGATAAGGAGTTATGTTATTTATCTGACACATACCAGGTACTTAGTTTGTTTGCTTTTTTTGTTGAATGAGGAAATTAATGGCATTATACATATGTTTTGGTTGCTGTGACCAAATGATCTGATCAAACAAATTTTAGAGGAAGAAAAGTTTATTTAGTGCTCGTGGTTTCAGGGGTCTGAGTCCATGGAAGCCTACCTCTTGCTCTGAAGTGAGGCAGAATATCATGGCAGAAGGGCATGGTGGAAAAAAAGGAACTCGGGACATTGCAGTGAGAGAGAGAGACAGCTCCCCCACCATGGACAAAATGCAAACCCCAAAGGCATGCCCTCAATGACCCACCTCCTTCAGCCATACCCTACCTGCCAATAGTTACCACTCAGTTAATCCCTATCAGAGGGTTAATCCACTGACAAGGTTAAGGCTCTCATATTCCAGTCATTTCACCTCTAAACATTCTGTCATTTCTCACACTTGAGATTTTGGGGAACACCTCTTATCTAAACCATAATATTTTGTTCCCTGGTCCCCCCAAATCCTGCACATCTCACAATGCAAAATATATTTTAGTTCATTTCCAAGAGTTCCATAAAGTCCAAGTCCCAAATCTCCTCTAATCCTCAAGGCAAATTCTCAGCATGAGCCCTTGTAAAACTCAGAAGCAAGTTACATATATTCAATATACAAAGGCACACAGTAAACATTCCAATGGTTAAACAGGGGATTCTGTTTTTAGAAAGAAGGGATGGGACCAAAATAAGACCAAAATCTAGCTGGGAAAACAAGTTCTGTAGCTCCATGTCTAGCATCTGGGGCACATGGCATGCTGATGTTTTGTGCAAGGGGATTGTGTAGCTCCATTCCTATGGCTTTTCTGGGTGTAGCCCACATGGCCTCTCTGTTAGCTGTGTCTGCTCAATTCCTGCAGCTTTCCTTTCATAGTACTGGCATTTCTTAATCTCTGGGGTCTCCCCTGCAGCTTTGGCTTCCTTCTCACATCTCCACCATTACCCTTTCAGGGGTAACCTCAGGGACTCCAACCCTGGGGCACTTTTCCTGGCTTCTCAGGCTTTCCTTTAAAATCTCAGTGGAAGCCTCCGTGACCTCCTAACTCCAGCATCCTGCATTCTGGCAGAATCAGCACCACGTGGTTGCTGCTGAGGTCTATCTCCAGCAGCCTCCTGGGATCCTTGTTGCAGCAGCCTCTGAATACCTGGGTGGCTGTACTTGGTGAAACAATTTCCTAGGTCCCTCTCTGCAGGCAAAGTGGCCTACTGGTCTCTCCTCAAAGGAATTTTTACTTTTACACCTTTAACCCTGAGATGGGTATGATCTTGGTTAATTCCTGAGATGCCCTCAAACCATCTTTCTTATTGTCTGGGCCAAGTCATTAGCATCTTTTTAGTGGCTATACTGTCCTTAATAACCACAATTTCCTTAGCTGCAGTTCTATTCACAGTTTTCTGGCCAAACTACAAGTTTTTCAAATCTTTCTGTTTTGCTTTCTGCTTCTGATTATCACAATAAACTTGGCTAAAAGCCACCAGAAATACCCATGCCACTACCCAAGTACTATGCTGCCTAGAAATTTCTTCCACCAGATTAAGAAGCCCCTTACCTTTAAATTTAGCCTCATAGAAAGTCTCAGGATGTGGGCAAAATGTAGACAATTCTTAGCCTGAACATAAGATGAAGGACCTCTAGTCCAATTTCCAGTAGTGTCCTCTTTCTCTGAAACCCTACAAGCCCAGTTTTTCCTATCCACAGTCCTATCAGCATTCTGGTCTTCTGAGTTCCCACCAGAATCACATATTAATCTCCACTTGCAACAATTCTAAAACTTTACCAAATCGTTATCTTTAAGCTTTTCAAAATTTCTCCCACAAATTCCTAAAAGCTTCAAAAGCTTCTGAACCACATGGTCAGGTGAGTCACAGTAACAAACCCACTCTTGGTACTAATTTCTGTTTTAGTCAGCTGTTTCACTGCTGTGACCAAAAGACTTGCCAAGAACAATTTTAGAGGAGAAAAAGTTTATTTGGTGTTCTCGGTTTCAGAGGTCTCAGTCCCCCAGTGCATAGATGGCCAAGGTGCTCTGTTGTTCTAGGCCTGAGGTGAGGCAGAACGTCATGGCAGAAGGGCAGGGTGGAGGAAAGCAACTCGAGACATGCAGCAGGAAGGAGGGAGAGAGAGAGAGAGAGAGAATTGACTGGGGGGGGGGGGGAGACTGTGGACAAAATATAAACCCCAAAGACATGCCCCCCAATGATCCACCTCTACCTGCCTATAGTTGCCACCTAGAAAATCCCTATCAGAAGCACTGATCAGGTTAAGATTCTTATAACCCAATCATTTCAATCTCTAAACATTCTTGCACTATCTTCCAAGTGAGCTTTTGTGGGACACCTCATATCTAAACAATAACAGTATATATATATATGCCTTCCTCCTAGAATTAGGGTAAAATAAACAGCTAAATCGGGGATATCTCACTTGAAAAAATAATGTTACTGCTGCCTTCTGCTTACCTGCAGGAGTGCCTGATTGAACGTGAACATGGAAGAATTGGAAATGTAGCTCAGTGGTAAAGTGTGTGATTTGCATGCATATGTAGGAGGCCCTGGGTTCTTTTGAAAGAAAGAAGGAAAGAAAGCAAATGAGAAAGAGAAAGAGAGAAGGAATGAGTATATGAAGAAAAGAAAGGAAGGAAGGGAAGGAGGGATGGAGGGAGGGAGGGAGGGAGGGAGGGAAGGGAAAGGAAAGGAAAAGAAAAGAAGGAAAGTGATCATAGAGTGTTCTGTCTGGGACATAGAAGAGAAGGAGGACCTCACCACTCTTTCCCTCCACTTAGTAGGTCTAATAGAAAATAACTCTTAGCTCCATAGCATCCGACTGCCACTTTGACTGAACTACATCACTTTATCTCTGTGCCCATCCCCCAAAGAGCCGCGCATCCTGGGTGGCCCAGTGCTGCAGGGTGCACAGCCCTCCTTTGCACATCCTTGGTGCCAGTGCTGTCCACAGCCCTGATGGGGATACTCAGCAACCACTGGGCCACCTCATGTCTGTGGTAATGAGTGTCAGCAGTATTGAGGGCACTGGGACTTCAGTGGCACCTGTAGTGTTGGCTCAGCATAGGGTTTTGTCACAAAGATCAGCATCTGTGCCAATCATGGTGGACATCAGCAGTGGTTGAAAGGCTGAGGCTCCCTCTTCCAGGCTAATGTGGCTTTCCCTAATCAGCAGCATGAACTGAAAAAAAGAAAGAAAGAAAGAAAGAAAATGGTTGTTTCTATGTAGCAAAAGAGGGAACCTTTTCATCAATACTTTTGCCCCATTTGATACACGTAACAAACTAGAAGAATCCAGAGAATCATTTTTTTCTTCTATCAATGAGAACGTTTTCTCTAAACTGGTACACCCTGAGATAACATTATAAAGTGTAGGCACCACATTAAAATAGAGCCCCAAATCTTGGTTGTGTTACTTCTCACACTGAATGTTGGATAATATCCCTTTTCAGCCTCGGGGCCATCATTTGTAAAAATAGGGTTAATTAAAATACACTTCATTGGATTAACATAAGGATTAAATAAGATAATGCATATCAGAGTGCTTTACAACAGTGTAATCAGTGGCCACTCAACACAGCATAGAAAATATCTCAAAAAACTTGTTAAATTGAAAACAAGGGAGCTACTACCAAGTACAGCACTGAAATACCGCCAGGATAAATAATAGATCCTACTCTGTCCATATCATTCTCCTCCGTTTTAGGAAAGAACTGACATTCACCAGATGATTTACAGCTGGGCAAAAAACATATACAGGCCATGAGTCTCCATTTGGATGAAAAGGAGGCCCTCGAGTTTCCAGCCAGGAATCACATTTCCTGGGTATCCTTAGAGATTCTCACAATCCCACAAACCACCGGGAAATTGGGGTGAACACAGTGCAGGAGGTGGTTGGCTGCTTACTCTCTTGACTGGATAGTAGGGTAGGGTTCTGCTGGCTGTGAGCAATGGAAGTATTCCACAAAAACAAAAAGCCAACAGGGCTTCACAACAGTCCCCATCCCTCTGTGAAGAGACAAGGGCCATCCTGGCTGATCACTCTGGACAGATGCCTTGCTAGCCAGGCCTCCAATGATGACAGTCACGACACGAGCAAAACAGAAGTCAGCAAACTCAAAGAGCCCACCAGGTGGACAATGAGTGTCACTGAAAAATGCTGGTGGTAGGTGGAGATAGAGACGCTAGTAGAAGGGGCTGGGTTAGATCTGAGAATTTACCCACTTCTAAAGGAGGAGGCCAACAGCATGCAAAAATGGGCACTGTGTTACCAATTTCTGGTTTTTCAAGAGAAGCTGCAAATCAGGTCTGAACATGAAACTTTTTTTTTTTTATTGAATACAATCTGTTAGAAATGCAAACAAAGAAACCCTGTGTTAGCCAATAAAACACAGCTTTGGACAGGATTCAGCCCATGACCAACCAGTGTTCATCTCCTGATAGAGAGCTTCTCTGTCACTCTTCAGAGATTTCTTGCTTTGATGAGATGATAGGTCACACAAGGTTGCTTCCTAAAGCCTGTGGATGACTGCATTATGTCATAGTCACCAAGAAACTATGAGGTGCATTAGGACCCCAAAGAAAAGAAAGTGTCGTGGTATGGCATAATTTCTTGTGAAGCAGGAGTAGTCAGGTGCATGAGGGGGTGAAGGTTTTCCTGTGCAGCTCCAGAGCATAGAAGCAATCCAAATGCACATGCGTGCACGTGCTCACACACACACACACACACACACACACAAACACAACTAAACCTCATGGATCGCATCACATGGGTAGAAACATATGCAGTGAACTTAATAGAGGAGTTCCATAGCTGAACAGAAAGAGCATTGTGCCAGGAAACAGACTCCTTAATAACTGCAAATCACCTAGTGTGGTTTCCTCTTCTGTAAAATGTTGATGAAAATAATATGTTCATTGTAAGGTAGTTTAAAGGATTCAGTGGAAGGTATGTTTGGCACCTAGCATAGTGTCTGGCAGACAGTATATTCCAAGTATTATTATTATTATTATTATTATTATTATTATTATTTTAAAGTTAAGCTCCATGCAGGCATAGGTTTTCCCTTAAACACACATTTCATAGCACCTAACAGACACCCAGAGTGTTGGGACCTCACAAATTTCATCTGCGGTGGATTGGCTCATGGTTTTATGCATTACTAATAAGGCGGAGGGGATTAGTTGAGAGGACTGGTTTGCAGCAATCGGTTGTACTGCTGCCTCTCCCTGCTTGCCTCATTATAATTCTTCATTGAGGTGGGAGTGGAGGGTCGATAATGTCATCTTGGGCAGCAGGAAGTCTCTTCAGTAGCAGAGCTTTTTGCTCAAAATGAAGTCCTTTCTGTAGTGGGAAATTCAGCAGAAAAATGAGGCTGCCACCATCTTTATTGTAATTGACATATTTCATTTCACCACAGCCTAAGCATGTTCTTTGTGAGAATGGAGCAACAAATGCCTAATGACCTTTTCCAAAGGAGTCTGAGGTGTATTTGCAGGGTCTGATCTGCAAACAGGGCTCCGGTTGAATAGATGGAGGATTGCATGGCTCCCATTTGGAATGTACTGGCCTGCCAACCTGTCCATTCCCATGTGCATTTACTTGTACTGCCTGTCAGTCTTAAGGGCTGGTCTGCTTGAATGACAGGTAAATAGATGAGGTATCATAAAATGATCAACACAGGCAAATGTCTGCACATTAAAAAAACAAATACAATGACAAACAATTCCTTACTGGCCACCAGTCACGTGTGTTTGGATAAACTAGTCCAATAGGCAACATTTGATGAAGGACCCATTTCTTATTGCCTCTCTTTGAAGGCTTAGATGATTATTCAAAGAATTTCAGGGATTGTTGCTGAGAAGCCATGGTTATTATGTGGAGTGAAATAATACATTTCTTTGCTTTAGTAACTTCTCAAATTTATGTTTTATAGACAAGATTTTATATGTAATTTGACATTTACATAGAGGGCTTCTTGGGTGCAAAAGATATAAACCTTCAGACCAATAAATTGAATTGTGTCAACAAAATACAACAGGGTATCTGAATAAATAAAAGGAATTACTTGAATTTTTCTGCAAAGTCTCTGTCTTAAACCACAACTTTATTGTTGTTATATATTTAAATATGATACATTTGCATGGAAGCACCTCCCAACAGAAGACAACTGCTATAAATTTTTTAAAATTTAATTAAATATAAATAGAAAACAGCAATATCGTAGAAGATGAAGGAAGAACATATTTTAGTTCTGAGAATTAATGAAATTTCTGTAACTGTTACTCAAACTTCTCTTTATGCTTTCTGTTGCCTATAAAACAAAAATATCATACCACAGAAGAGAAAAGAAGCTACCAGTTTCTCAGGGATACAAAGCCTTGGATGATATTTTACTATTTTATTTACCATATAGTCATTTTATGGTTATTATCTCTACTACTATAACTATTCAATGAGCACTAAAATGAAAGTCCAAACCTGGTAGCTTCTACTTACTGTGTAAGAGTAACTCACCACCCACACATTAGTGAAGTAGTCCAAAATGTTATATACACCTTACAATCATTTATGACCCACTTAGCTATTTCTCAGTAAGTTTCTGTGGTCCACAGCTTACTTCATTAGATATATAAATTTCCCATTTCTTTTTAGCAATATTAGGTTGTGATTAATTGAATATGAAGTGTTATTATAAAAGAATAAAAAATGTAGGGAAGACACATAACAGTGTTAGAATAGGAAGTTAGAAATTACTTAGTGTCAGACAAAATATTACCATACTCCCTGTATGTCATAATATTTGGAAAGTTGTCCCTTTGCCTTAATTACAACCCATGGAAGAGCAATACACATTGCCAATTTTTTCCTTCTGTGTTCAAAATTGTCTGATTCTGTCTGGATCCAGACTACAAGCAACATGCATTTTTGAAGGAGAAAAGGAAGAGGGTGGACTTAATGTCTACTTTATACACAGGTCTGATAGCATGGCCTTGCATATGCTAGAGCAGTGCTGTACCTCTGAGCTCTATCACCAGCCCCAGCACATTTTCAAATTTTGCGTAAGAGTAAATGTAGGGAGAATACTTTCCTCTATTCACCATATAGGACCATGTTAAGAGTCCACAGGAGCAAGCCCTCCTTAGAGCTTCCGTGTGCATAGACAAAGGGAGTAGTTCAGATAATTCATATATAATGCAAACATTCCCCCTAAAGAAAGCAATAAAAGGAAAATTCATATTTCTACTTCATATTGTGTCAGTTGTGGCAAGTGGAATTTTTCTAGTATGTTTATTACACAAATATTTCAATTTTATTGGTATAAATAATGCCATCTTAGCTAATTTTAATATCTGCAGAATATACAGTCAGCTCCCTGTTTATTATTTCCTGATATCAGTTGATTTTTCCTTTTTAAAAAGGAGTTTGCCAGGCAATTTAGTAGTCTTAAAAAAACAAAGGGTGGGAGGTGCTGGGGTAGTGGTTCAGTGATAGAGCACTTGCCTAGCACGTGTGAGGCACTGGGTTAGATTCTCAGCACGGCACAAAAATAAATAGAATAAAGGTCCATTGACAACTGAAAAATATTTTTAAAAAAACAACTTTTGGCTTTTTAAATCTTTATTTCTATTTTTAATTTTGTTAAAATTTGTTTTTATTATTATATCCTGCTTTCTACTTTCTTGAAGTTTAATTTGCTGAATTTTTTCCTGCTTTCATGAAAGGGATATTTAATACATTGATTTCAGTCTTCATATATATAAATTGTTCTTGTACATTTTATTATTGTTTAATTGAAAAATAAAATTATATTCAGACATTGCTTGATTTACAATGGGGTTATATCCTGATACACTCAGAGTAAGTGGAAAATATCCTAAGTCAAAAACACATTTAATCCACCTAACCTAACAATCATCATGGATTATCCACAATTGTTTCTATTGAGAATTCAGCTGTCAGTCTCTTATTTCCTTAAAAGTAACATTTTTTCACAGATTATTGAAGATTTTTATGAAGAACCTAAGTTTGACTCACATTTTATCTTGCTTGGAGTTCATCGGATTTTTTGAAAATGTGACTTGGTGTCTTTCATCAGTTTTGAACATAAATACACCATCATTTGTTTTATTTACCCCTTGCTGTATTGATGAAAACCAAGATTGTCTACAATTTTTTGCTGTTTCAGGCAGTGTTTTTGTAATGAATATCTCTGTGCATGCCATTTTGTGCACATGGGTAAAAATTGCTAGGTAGAAAAGTGTGTGCATTTTAGTGCATTCTAACAACTTAGAACAAATAAATAAATTATAAAAAATTATTGAGATACCACTGTACACCAGTTAGAACAGCTAAACTGTAAAATGCTGATGCCATCAAATGCTGGAAAGGACATCGAGAAGCAGAGATTCTCACTCATCACTGGTGGGAATGCAAAGAGTCTGTCTAATTCTTTAGGAGAGCCTTCCCTATTTCTTACAGAGATAAAAACAGGCTTATCATATGATCCAGTAGTTGCTCTCCTATGTGAAGAGGAAAAGTAGAAATGTATATCCACACCCAAACCTGTATGTGAGTGTTTATAACAACTTTATTCCTGCAATAGTGTAAAATGTCCTTCAATAGTTGAAGGAATAAGAAAACCATCCTATATCCAGACAGAATGTTACTCAGGGATGAAAAGAAACAAACTATCAATGGCTGAGTGAAAAGAACCAGTCTGAAAATGAAAAAAAGATAAGTGTGAGCATTTTACTCACAAATTTCTACCTAATAACACTTTACTAGTTTATACTCCTGTAAAAAAGTATGAAATTGTACAATTCATATTCCTCTTACAAACTCTGAATACTATGAGCATTTTTTTCCTGTTATTGGTATTTCTTTTTCTATCAATTATCTATTTATTGCCTTTATTCCTTTTACTATTTATGTCTTTGAGTTTTGTTTTTTTCCCTTTTGATTTGTTCAGCTATTTGGTATATTTACAGTATATTTAAAATATGCCCCTACATTTTTAATAATTTTGTGATACATTTATTAATTCAATAGTTTTAAATTTGATGAAATCTGTCAATATTTTCCTTCTCTGTTCAAAATTTTCATCACCCCTGTATGTTTTAACTAAACACTAGTTTTAAAGTCACCATCATAAATTTCATTCATAATCCTGTAGGCATTGCACTGAACTTCCTGAAGTTGGAGAGCTGCCAGTCTTAAAATATTGACTCTTCATTCAGTAGAATCATACCTTTCCATTTGTTCAAGTCCTCCAGGAAAATTTGATACAGTTTCTTGATAGAGGTGGTGCATATTCCTTGTGAGATTTAGTTCTACATATTTTAAAACCTGATTATTTTATTGTGAACATTTCTAAATCTTCATGGTTCAATGTGATTTGTGCTTTTTTTAAAAATTTTTATTGTTGTGAAGCTTTCTTCTGTCTAGTTTACTAGAAATTTGACCAAAATGGACATTTAAATATATTCATTACTTCTTTGGAATATTTTGGGATGAGAATATGTTTTCTCCTGTTTATAGTCTGTTAACATAATGATTTTCATTATTAGAAACTAATACTCCAGCCAGGTGTGGTGGCACATCTATAATCCCAGCAGTTTACGAGGTTGAGGCAGGAGGATCACAAGTTCAAAGCTAGCCTCAGCAAAAGCAAGGAGCTAAGCAACTCAGTGAGACCCTGTCTCTAAATAAAAATACAAAATAGGGCTGGGGATGTGGCACAGTTGTGGAGTGCCCCTGGGTTCAATCCCTGGTACCCCCACCCCCACCCCCCCGCCAAAAAAGAAACTAATGCTTGATAATTCAAGAATCCCCCTGAATAAACCATTGATAAGGATTTTTATTTTTTTATAAAACATTATTAGATTTTATTAGTATTTTAAGAAGTCTTCTCCCTCCATTTCATAAATAATATACTTTTTGGGGCTGGGAATGTAGCTCAGTAGTAGGGTGCTTGCCTAACACACATAGACCTTGGGTTCAATCCCTAGCACCACAAAAAGAAAAAAAAATCTGAATTTTAATCAGGTACAATGGCATACTCAATGACTAGGAGGCTGAGGGAGGAGAATCATAAGTTCAAAGATAGCCTCAGCACCTTATTGAGACCCTATCTTAAAATTTTAAAAATTTTTAAAAAATAAAGACTGAGGCTGTAGCTTAGTGAGAAAGCATCCCTCCATTCAGTCTCCAGTAGAAATAACAAAAACAACCCCCCCAAAAAAACCACAAAAATCACTTTTTATCTATGAAATGAAAGCAATTTATGTAGCATCAGAATAACTGGTTAGTAAATCTGAACAATTCTCTGTTTTCTTTTGATGGATCTTTTCTAAACAACCTGAACTTGGACTATTTTTTCTGCAGTATACATTTCTACATTTCAATTCATACATATTATTATGGAGAATACATTGGAACCTATTCTTAGAATCTTCTTTCTCTTTCCTTTTCACTGTGATTAGAATTTTTACTCTTTCTTGATTTTTTTTTCTAGAATTGAGTAATGTTGCATTTTTTCTTTTATTAGGTATCCCTACACCCTTGGATGACTACCTTTAACATTGTATACTTATTTCAATTTATTTCTTTCTGTCAATATCTTTTGTTATTTAGTAGTTAAATCTCCCCTTTAATAAAGTAATAACATCATCACATTTTTACTTCTCTTTCTTGGCCTCTACTACCTCCTGTATTGATTTTATATAGTTCTTTTTTCACTATGCATTGACCATTATATAGCCCAGCAATATAGTTTTACATTCGCTCTGTTGTGTACCCTGTTCTCTTCCCATGTGTACTTTCTGGAGTGTGTTTGTTTTACTGGCATATCCTCAGTTACACTTTTTTTTGGGGGGGAAGGGTGGATTGATTTCAGGGGCACTCAACCACTGAGCCACATCCCCAGCCCTATTTTGTGTTTTATTTAGAGATAGGGTCTCTCTGAGTTGCTCAGCCTCGCCGTTGCTGAGACTGGCTTTGAACTCATGATCCTCCTGTCTCAGTTTCCCAAGCTGCTAGGATTATAGGCTTGTGCCACCACACCCAGCTCCTCAGTTACTCTTTCAAGGAGGTTCTATGAATGGTTATATTTTTGAGATATATATACAGGCCAGAGTTCAACTCCTCTACCTACATACAAATTTAGGTAAAGCAGGAAGTTTGCTTCAAAATCATTTTTACTTGAGGATATTTAAGGCATTTTTCATTGTCTTTTGGAATATAGAAATGTGTGCTATAAATCAAATTTTGTGCCTTTGTAGGAAATATATTTCTTCCTCTGAAAATTTTTTAGGATATTCATTTAATTTTTATTGTCCTAAAACTTGGTGAGATTCTTTTAAAATTTGTCCTACCTGTCTCTTGGGGATGTCTTTCTATTTAAAATTTATAGTTTTATCCAGCTATATGAAATATACTTTTATCTTTTTTTTTAAATTAACCTCCTTTCTCTCTATTGTCTCATTCTGAAATTGCTGTTATGAACACTTGTTCATAAACTCTGCAACCTGTTTCTGCCCTTTTCCTTTCTTTTCAATAAGAACACCTATGGATACACTGAAGATCACCCAAGTAATGTGGATAAATTCTGCATCTCAAGATCCTTAACTGAATCCTATCTTTTGCCCCATAAGGTAATATTCAAAGTTTTTCCCAGTAAGGTAATATTCACAGGTTCCAGGGATTAAGAAGTAAATTAATCTGGGGGAGAGGAGGACATTGTATTCTGTCTACCCAGACATAGCTGAAGATAGCACACCTGCCAGATCACATCTATTTTTCTTAGGGGTAAAATCCATTGGCTCATTAAGTTATGTAGGCTGCCCTTTATGCTAAGTTCTACAAATGCTCAGTCTATAAAATCAGCATTGTAACATTTAATTCTTACCTGCTTCATGAGCCTATGGAGAAGTAAAATTGGATATAGTATAGAAAGCCCTTCCTGAATGGTGTTCTGAAAAGAATATAGGCCTATATTTTATATTCTAAGTTATGAAATGAGTCAATGGAATTTTAGCCAGAGCCCTACCACTTAATAACTTAGTGACCTTGGTCTTTTCATTTATAAAGTGAAGGTAAAATATCTACTTTATAAGTTTGTTGTCAAAATTAAATGAAACAATTCATGTAAAAATGACTGGCATGCTGGCTGGCTTATGGTAAGATCATCCTCTTCTTTCTTCTCTGCTAAAAAAAAAAAATGTTTGGCACACACTCTCTGAATTGCTTCAAAATGGTATGCAGGGAAGCTTAGGTCAGCAGTTTTCATTTCAAGCAAGAAGGACAAACATAGATAATAACTATTTAAATAATTAATAGGCTGGAACAGACCATTCACTGATGCTATGCATGGGAAATAAGAATTCTGTGCCATGACCTAATTCATGTCCTTGGTCAATACATGTTCTCTTCTTTTGTTCCAGGGAAGATTAACAATACTGTGCAAAAAAAGGCCTTGCCAGGGTCCAGAAGAGTGTAGACTAGTAAATTGTAGTTAATGCTACTAAAGTTATTGTCATTGACTTTTATTCTAGAAGACACTGGTGGCGGTACTACTCTTCATAATCAGAGCAAATGAGACTGTGAGTCCAAAGATTAATAAACAACCCAAAGTTCATTCCCTAGTCATTCTACTCACTTTTACATCTCTGACTGAATGACTTCATTCTTTAGTTCTGGATGGGTAACATCAAGCTTATGGACGTAATTACTAGGTGGCCTTGACCCATGACCTCTTACATGATCACAGACTGGAACCCTGATGTCTGGCAGAGGCTTCATAAATGGGAGTCTTTGACCAGAAAGGAGGCTTGATGAGCGGCTTCCCTTGGTATTTAAAATGAACTCCTACACTGTTTCCCACCATTTCATTAGTGGCATTTCCCACAGACTTAATCTCTGTATTCCTCCTCTCTGAGGGAGGGTGGGAAGTTCCCTGGGGAGTCTTGCAAGTCCCATGCCTTCAGTTATGTCCCATGAGCTTCAGATACACAACTCCAGCCCCAGCTCAGCCTTTCATCCTCTCCTTCCCCTTTTCTCCTGCTTTGCACAGCAGCCATGGCCTGGCCTTCAGATGACCTGGGCAAGGAAGCACTTCTGGTTCTGAGCCCTTCAGGGGCTCTCATCGGTTTTAGGGGCAGTCACTACTCCTTTTGCTGACATTCTGGGTTCAGAGGAGGGACAGGCAATGAAGCAATAGGAATAGGATCCTTTGGTGACTTCCTGCTGGCTCTTCCTACCTGCAATTCTCCTGACCTGGAAGGGTCCTCCTTCAGCTCACTATCACAAATATTCTTCAGTTTCTGCACCTAATACATCACCTTTAGGTTCTGTCCGTGAGAAGCCCCCACTACTTAGGTACCTTTTTGGTACCTAAAGCAATATTCTTATGATAGACATGGATTCCATGCCAGGATTTGCATACCTTTGGCCCACTGTCAGAAGGAAATGCATTCATTGCTTTTCGGATTCATCCTCTACTCTGCTTCCACTAGCAGCTTCAGATAACATCTCTCTGGCATAGGTCAAAATAAGTCCATAGAGTACACCAAATGCAGGAAAAAATCTGCCCCCCCCCCCAACTAAACCCGGGTCTCATGCCCCTCACCCTCCTGAGTGCATTAGCAATCAGAGGGCTACACAAAGAAATTAGCACACAATCTTCTCCAGATTCTAATAAATATACTCTCATTTATCCTCAATATGTAAGAGTTGTTTACTCCTGTTAAGTATTTCCCTCCAACGCTTTAGGAAATACTATCTACTGTCTTTATGCCTTAACTAAAATTTGGGGAGGATGTGTCCCATTTTAATATCCTATTTTTCTAAATTGAAGGATTTCTGCAAGGTAACCTTTATGTTTCTCCCTTTTGCCCTTCATGCCACTATCTTGTGCCTACAAAGGTCAAATCCTGTCACTGTTGCCACTTTATGAATTTATATGTAATGAAACCTAATCAGCTTCAGGTCATGTAGATAGACTTCCTTTTGCATAAGAAGCAATGTTCACTTGTGTATTTTATGTCACAATCTCAGCACATGAACAGCAGGGTGGAAATGATGGGGGCTGGGTGAATAAAGAAACATTAAATCATTAAGGATTATGAATAGCAGGGTAATTCTTGCTGATCCTAATTTCTAGAATATAGAATTTAGAAAACTGATAGCTCATTAGTTTGCATAATTGAGCTGCAAAGAAGTGAGTAGCACTGGCTCCAGCCTGATTGTCCAGTTCAGCATTCCTTCTTCTCCTAGTCCATAGGCACCCTGCTATCTCACTTGTAGGCACCACCCTCAGGTATGAGGAGCATATTAGTGTCCTATTCCTGCTACAACAAGTGGCCTCAAATTTTAGTGGCTTAAAGTAAAACAAATTTATTCTCTTACAAATCTGCAGGTCACAAGTCCAAAATGGACCTTGCCGAGAAAAAGGCTGTTTTTTTCTGGAGGCTTTGGGAGAGCATCTACTTTCTTGCATTTTCCAGCTTTCAGAGGCTGCTAGCATTTCTTGTCTTGTGGTTCTCTTCCATCTTCAAAGTCAGCAATGGCCAATCAAGTTTTTCTCACATCACACAATGATGCTTCCATAATCACATCTCCTTCCTTGACTCCCACTCTTCAGCCTCCCTCTTCCACTCTCAGATTCCTTTGGAGCCACCTGCAAAATTCAAGATCAGTTTCTTGTCTTTGGCAACTTTGACTCCCCTTTGCCATGTAATAACATATACACAGCTTCCACAGGGAATTAGAATTTGGACATCTTTGAGTGGGTCATTTTTCTGCCTGGCATACAAAGAATAATCCCAAACTGCTTCAAAAGTTCCCTGAATCTCTCCTTGTCATCACCTCTCACCATTATTCAAGTGTCTATTACACAGCTGCTTGTCTGGCCTTGGTACAGTAGCCAAAATCTACTCAACAATTCCATGTTCCAGTGAAGAACAGGTTTCTAGACCTGTTTTTGCAGGTAGAATGTTATTGGACACAAAACCAGGCTCATCTGTTTGCATACTGTCCATGTCTCTCTTGCTGCAAAAGCAGAGTAAAGTCACTGTAACACAGTCTATGTGGTCTGCAAAATATTATTTATTATTTGGCCTTTTACTCCCCACCTCCTGCAAAAAAAAAAAAAAAAGGAGAAAGTTTGTTGACCCCTGTTATAGAGGTCTTCTCTCTGAGTTATCTTTATTCTTAGATTTCTATTCATGATTCCCCACCAGAAGCTAAACATGTGGACCAGGGCCTCTCCCGTTCAGTGGACTCTGAACTTCATTTTTCACACCACCAGCCCTATGAGGCCTCCATAAGCTCTGATCAATTCCTCAGCCTCTAAGCAATCAGCAACTTTCTTGAAGAGAAAAGCAGTGCCAAATGCAAGGTTTGCTTCTTTCCCAGACCTTGAGTCCTGTAAATCCCTTCTATTTTAGGAGCCTGCCAATGTCTTCAAATACACATAGTTGATATTTTGTCTAGCTTTGCTAGTTGTTCTCTGCAAGGGGTCTGATCCAAGCAATCTGGCCCACCATTCCCTGAACATGTTTAGCTCTCTTACTGCATATTTGTCTTCAAGCCCCTGTCATGTTATTCATATTCCTTTATGACTTGTTCTATTGTCTTTTGTGTTTAGCTTACAATTTTCTTATAGCTTTTTTTACTCTGTCTCTTGGACACTCTGCTTTCTTGCTTTTCAATGAGGAAGCCAGGTTTAATAAAGTATTATTCTGATTCCTATAGTTAATTACTTTCTCACTTACCCTTGACTCTTCAGAGTAACAGATCTTTCCCCTTGTTTTGCCTTGACTTACTTCTGCCCTCATTTAATTATGTTTTGATCTTCATCTGCCTTCCTGGTAAATCAAGTCAATCCAGATTTGAAAATAAATTGGTTACTCTTATCCCACTTCTCAGATGAGCAACAATTTTGCTTATCAGATTTGTCATCAACTAGAGGTCAATAGATACATAATTTCCTTTCCAAGTCAAGTCCCCTAGCAGTTTCTTCCATCACCTGGAACCTCTTTACTCTTTTCCTATGAAACAGTCTCTCCCCAGTGCTTGTCCTATCTGATCTGATCTGAAGGAGTTCTTTAAAGATTCCTTTTAGAATGTTTACTGCAATAAACGTTCTCACATCTCTCATGTCTTACATTTTTTTTTCCCTCGGTTGCTTTCCATGAATAAATATACAAAAGTGAGGCACAGTGCCTTGGCCAGCTCCCAGAGAAACACTGATAATCAGCAGATGCTTTCTGGTTCATTGAGACCGTTCCTGGCTCTCTGGATCAAGAAATAAATGGAACAAGAAATACAAGTTTCTTCTCAGATTGGGCCTACATCAAAGACCTGGAGCCTGGATAAGCTCTTCCTCGATCCAGCTCTGGATGCCTCATTGGAAATTTCTCTCAGATTCTTATTACATTTCCCATCAATTTTAGTTTCTCATATCACCTTGAAACTTATTTTAGATAATTATTGTTATGGTTTAGATCTGAAATGTCCCCTGAAAACTCACTCCCATTACTTTTTTTTTTTTTTTTTTAACTGGGAATTGACTTCAGGGGTACTTTACCACTGAGCTACATCCCCAAACTTTTTTACTTTTTTATTTTGAGATAGGGTCTCACTAAGTTTCTGAGAGTCTTACTTTCTGAGACCAGCCTTGAATTTGTGATCCTCCTGCCTCATTGGGACTACAGGTGTGTATAATCGTATTTTAAAAGCATGATCCCCAAAGCCAGCAGGTCCAGAGGTGGGACTTTTAGGCAACGAGTGGGGCTCTGACCTCCCCAGTGGATTAATCCATTTGCTGGATTAATCCATTCCTAGATGAATGGTCTACTTGGTGTTAAATATAGGCTGATAGTGTAGTTAGAGGAAGTAGGTCACTGGGAGCGTGACTTTGGAGACTCTGTCTTGTCCCTGGTTCATTGCTCACTCTCTGTGTCGTGGTCTCTGTCTGTCTGTCCCTCTTCTTCTTTGAGCTGAGCAGCCTTCCTCTGCTGTGCCCTTCAACCATGTTGTTCTGCCTCACATCAGGTCCATAGCAATGGAGTTGGCCAACCAGGGACTGAGATTTTTGAAACCATAAACCCCAAATGAACTTTTCTCCCTCTAAGTTTTTCTTGTCAGTGACAAAAAGCTGACTAACACAATTATACTCTTGTTTGAGAGTCTGTTTAGGAACTGAGAATTACAGGTCAGTATCTACTACCGGTTACAGTTCCAAAGAATTTAATTCTGCAAGTATATCCAGGCACTGAGTCATTCCCTTGATTCCATGGAGTTAAATGCTTTTAAAAAAATATTCTACTCAGAAAGATGCAAAGTGTGGTTTGTGAAATGAGTCATAAAGCTGCAAATTGCTATCAATGTAAGTACTTAGCATGTATTAAACTTAATTTTCTTAAAAAATCACTGATTTATGATTTGATATCAAGGGATTTGGTACAGTGGAGGATTTCCTATTTTATAAGAAGTACTAATTAGTTACAAAACAAGCAATAAAAAATATCCACACTGGACATTTGCTATTTCATGCAATTGCATTTGGATGTTTTGGTGTCTAATGATAAAGTGTCGTACAACAGGAAGAGTCAGAAGACCTGGATTAGAAGCTTTTCTCCTCTGTCTGCAACTCTGTAGCCTTGAGCAAAAACACTCGTCTCTGAATCTCTTTCTCCTCTTCCTTACATGGGAATGATGACAATGACACAGTCTTCCCTACTTCACTTGTTAATTGAGAGAATAAGTTGGCATAACATATAAAAGAAATTTGGAAATTATTAAGCCCTATCTAAATTATATACATATTTTTGAAGCTATTTTAGTATGAAAACTGAGAAAAGTCCTTAGTCCAGCTTAAATCTGAATGACGACTGCTCCTGTAAATCTCTAATTATTTATTCATTCTAGAATCAACATAGAAAATCTATAGAACTTATTTTCTATATGATAATAAGAGTGTTCCAAAGTAAACAAAGCAGCCCTTGAGGGTTGAAACTTTAAAGGTATTTTCCAGGTAGGTAGATGCATCCTCTCTTCCCCTAGGAATAGGTCAGCATCCACTACTAGCACATTTCTCAGCCTTATAGGTTGGTTCTCTGAATTATCAAGCAGCTTGGAAAAAGCTCAGACCAGACATTGAGGTTAAAATAAGCCAAACCCAAAACTAACCAAGAGTTGAAACCATAAGAAATGATCCTCAGATTTTTATGTTTCAGTTGTAGTCAAAGGAATTTCATGCTAGGCATCATGGTATGTTAGAAATTTTTTTCTCTATAGGAGAATTGGAAACACACTCTTATTGCCAATGAAAAAGACTGCACCCCAGAATACAGTTCATGCATAAAATCAGCAGAAGAGAAGATTTCAGTGGAAGATTCACTCATGAGAACTGGAGATTTTTCTGTGTGTCTTTTAGCAAGAACTATCACTGTCCCAGGAGCAAGATTTCAATAATTTGCAGTACGCAGAGAGGGGAGATATTCCTGAAAAGGCTACTATCAATATGACAGAAATGAGAGGCATTGTCCCTTCATCTCTTCTAATAACATTGTGAGATTCCTAGTGAGTGGATTATCACTTTTAAATATAAATATACTTATAATATGCTTCCTAAAAATGTAGTGTAACCACACCCTACAAAAATGTTAGAAATTGTCTTCAATTAGAAAAAAGATTTCACTAGTATTCATGGTTGCAAACTTGCTTAGCTAGAATATTACAGCTATGAAAATGAGCAATGAAAACCTATGATTCCTGTATTCCCTTTTAAATTTCACCATGTACATGAAATACTCATTTGAATCCACAAATGAAATTATTATTTTTGCAAAATTCTCAATGCTATCCATTTTTATTTTTAATATTATTTCTTACTAGTTTTCCTGGACATTAAACTGATAAGAACAGATACTACACTTGATCTTAGCCAAAAGGCCAAGAAGCGATTCCTGGACATTAAAGAATGCATTATCGAGATTTCAAATAAGTAGAAATAATCATTGAACCTACCCAAATTATTTCTACTACTCGAGAATAATGATTGAATTTTTTTGTATTTTAAATTTTTTCTATGCATGCACCCACCTATAGACTGTATGTACAATATGTTCTGAAACTGATCATATCATGTATTCAATTTTATTTAATGAGTTTGTCTTTTGTACTTAAAGTTTTGTGAACATTATCCATGTAATCAAATACTCTTCAAAAACACGTTTAATTTATGAGGAACTCATCATTATGTGAATATAGTATTTAATCAATCATATTGAATCAACCCTCTATTGTTGCCCTTCTCAGTTGTTTTCAAATTTTTTCGAGTTATAAACAATGCTATGACTAAACATCCATGGAAATAAATCTTTGTGAGCATCTTTAATTAATTTATTCAGTTAAGTTTATCTGAACTGTAATTATTAGAGAAAAAGATAGGAACACTTTTTGAAATCTTAACTCACATGGTCAGGCATGTCCCACACACTCTTAATTTTCATTTCTACCATGGGATATTAGAATAATTTTTGAGCCAGCTCTGCCATTGTATTTAGTTTAAACATTTTAAGATAGATATTTATTAATCAATAGTTAAAATGGCACAGTACTATTTGATATGTAATTATTAATAAGTGTTTTGTGGATATGTAATACCTTTTGAAATGTCAGTTCATGTTCTCTGCCCATTTCATGTATTATTTGCTGCTGTGGCTTTTTTCATTGGGCTCCACAGATATACAAATCTTAAAAAGGTGTCTTTGTTACTTCCTAAAAATGTTTTCCAAACTTATAGTTTCCCATCTCAAAATCCATTCAATGTATCTATTTAAAAATTCCAGTTGGTTAGTTTCATTTTTAATTACTTGCATTTATATAGTACAAAGTTGAAATCATACTGTTTCTAATACTCTTTGTTGAACAGTTTGTCCTTCATTATTTATAATATTTACTGTGCTTATTATAGTACATTTTTATATGTAGTAAGATTTCCTTTTTTGTTATTGACATTTTTGGTTTATTTTCTTTTTTAATTTATATATGATAGCAGAATGCATTATAATTCTTATTACACATACAGAGTACAATTTTTCATATCTCTGGTTGTATACAAATTATATTCATATCAATTCATGTCTTCATACCTGTACTTTGGATAATAATGATCCTCACATTCCACCATCATTAATAAGTAAGATTTCTTTCAGGATTAATTCTACTGCTCCTTTGATGAGCTAGGTATCTCTTACACAAATCTCACAAGTCTAATCTCTGAGATTTTATAATACCTACTGTTACCTACCTCTTGCTATGGTGTTGCTCAACAAATATTGGGGCTATTTCTACGTTAATTGGAAATGTCTTCATATAAGACAAAATTTGGCTTCTGGGTTTTATATAAATATTTGTTATGTTAAAAAATACTCCTGCTTCTGCCTTAGGGATTATTTTATGAGGAATAAATTCTGGGTTATCAAATATATTTTCATATTTTATTAAAATGACAGTACATTGCCTCAGGATCTATTTATTCTCATTGAACCTACCCAAATTATTATAAATAGATTGCCTAATACTCAACCATCCTTGAAATTATCACATGAATTCTACCGGATCTTGGATGGGATTCAAATATAATAATGAATTCAACTTTCTAGTATTTTCTTAAGGATTTATGTCTCTGTAGTCATAAGGGAGATTTGATCTATATTTTTTCATTGTTATTGTAATCTGTCTTATTTTTTGGTAGCATTATTATGGTTTAAATAAATAGGATACTTTTCCATCTATTTTGTAAATAAAATGGTTCATAGATGATAATTATTTGTGCCTTGATAAGTTGAGAAAACACATCAGTTAAACAGTCTGTAAATACTTTTGAGAAGTATTTCTCATGTAAATTTTTACAATTTCTTCTATGATTATAGAACTGTTCTTTCAATTCTACTTTTTCCTGAAGCAATTAATATGTGGTCTCACTTTCTTCATGTAAAATTAATTTGTGCTCTTTAAAGAATATTCAGTAACATATGTAGAAGAAAAGGAACACCATATGCAGACTCACCACCTTGAGTGAATTTTTACTGATACCATATTTCCTGCCAGCCCTTTTCTTACTCATTTATTTATAACTATAAACAAATTTATTTGAAAGACAATTGATATTAAGACACAGTCTTTTCTCTTGCATTTTTAATTGATATTATATCATGTTCCTTATCTCAAACACTTGAATTTTCTTTGAGAATATTACTTTTTATGAATATATAATATTCTATATCACATATAAAATAATTTGTTCACTATTAGACATTTAACTTTTTCCAATTTCTCGGTTACAATGTTTTAATAGGCTTCCTTGGTATTTACATGTATTTCTATATGTTTAAGATAAATTGTTAGAAATTAAAGTCATTTTATACTTAATATCAAAATGTCTGCAAAAATTTATGAATTCTAGATAGGGAAGAGGGGTGGGAGGGAAAGGGAGGGGTCAGGGGATTAGTAAGGATGGTGGAATGTGATGGACATCATTATCCAAAGTACATGTATGAAGACATGAATTGGTATGAACATACTTTATATACAAACAGAGGTATGAAAAATTGTTCTATATGTGTAATAAGAATTGTGATGCATCCTGCTGTCATATATTTAAAAAATAAAACCAATAAAAAGAAAGAAATAGGAAAAAAGGAAAAATATTTAACTTTTACCAATGTATTTGAAAGTACACATTCCATTAACCCCTTTGCAAATTAAATTTTTTAAAAAATCTTTCACAAAGGGGAGGGGAGGGGAGGGGAGGGGAGGGGGGATAGTAGAGAATAGGACAGACAGCAGAATACATCAGACACTAGAAAGGCATTATGTCAATAAATGGAAGGGTAACTGATGTGATACAGCAATCTGTATACGGGGTAAAATTGGAAGTTCATAACCCACTTGAATCAAACTGTGAAATATGATGCATTAAGAACTATGTAACGTTTTGAACGACCAACAATAAAAAAAATCTTTCACAAAGCAAACTATGCTTCATATTTTAAAGATCTAATTGTCTTTGACTAATTACTATAAACATTTCATATATTCATTGGTAATTTATCTATTTTTGAAACATTTATTCACCTAATATGACCAATTTGTACTAGCAATGTGCTTTTTATGTACTGAAGCTTTAAATATTAGCTTGATCTGCAGAAATTAAAAGCAAATCACTCAATATTAGTCAACAATTAAGTAAAGCAAGGAATATAGGTTTTTAATATCCTTGCACTTAACTGATGTTATACGACAACAAACTATTAGTTATTTACCAGCCATATGACCTTCAGCAATATTTCAAATAAAATATTGAATTCTTATGTTTGTCTTGAATATGGATAATCACTCACTCAAAGACCAAACAAGTCCTGATTCTAAGGACTTTAACTGAGAATCCAATGCTCTCTACAAAGGGGGTTTGGATGAAATTCTTGGGCCTTACATAACAGAACCCTGAGAAGAGGACATCATGGGCTTTTCCAAACACATCCTGAAGAAGAAGCACCTGCTTTTCCATTCCAGAGCTGGACATTTTGAACATTTTATAGCAACTACGACCTGTTTCTCTCTCTCTCTCTCTCTCTCTCTCTCTCTCTCTCTCTCTCTCTCTCTCTCTCTCTCTCTCCTCTCCTCTCCTCTCCTCTCCTCTCCCTCTCTCCATGAATGAAAATCCTATTAGCAAAACATATTGAAAAACAACTTTTTTGTTCACTTGTAGTTTATCTTCCCCAAGACCTGAAATTACTAGAAACCTTATTTGTATTTATCCTTATAAGATTTCAATATTTTCTTGTAGATGTTGAGTGTAGAAAGAGGTGAAAAAAGAGAATATATGATAATTGTGATGCTGATTGCTGGGTAAGTTAGTAGACCTTAGAAGGCTGAACAAAAGAAGCTTGAAAGAACAAAAGGAGATGTTGGAATGAATAAGTCACTGGTCAGCCTACCTCTATTTTTTTTTTTTTTTACAATCTCCATCCTGGAGTATTTGACTTACTGACTGGTATAATAGCTACTGTAATTATTGATCTTTAGTCTTAGAATTGTATGAAACGGAAAATAATTGGATTTCTTGAGTCCCGGAGGAGGTTTGTTCTAGCAAGAATGACACACTGAAGCTTCATTCTTGGAATCTTCCAGGACAGATGATACCGGTACTTTCTTCTTCCTTATCAACGAGGTCCAAGAGTACTTGATAAGGTAAGTGAAAGGTAGACCTTGCCATACGCACCCTCATTCCCTTACCAACCCCAAGAAACTGGAGTCATTTCACAATGTGGAATTTCAGAGAGTTATTTTAACTCTAGCCCTTTCCAAAGTTCCATGGAATTGTCCTCTCTTCAGAAGGATATAGGACTACCTGACCTTGAAACTTTGTTTTAAATAAGTTGTGGGTCCTTCTCACCTTTGGTCATGTTTTGAGAGTTAAGGTTCTGCCCTGGCCTCTGATTCCCTATGCCAGGTCTGTGACAGTCTAGAAGGCAGTGCTGCTCCTAGATGGCACAACTATGTTTCTACCCTGAATGCAGAAAAACAAAAAAGAAGGAGAGAGAGAGAGAGAGAGAGAGAGAGAGAGAGAGAGAGAGAGAATTTCCAGTTAGATATATTCCCTTTAAAGACCAGTTATAATTTTTGGCCCTTAAATTCCTAAGAAGAACATACATTGTTTTAATAAATACCCCTTAATGTAAGTTTTTGCTAATTGCAATCAGAACATTGACTAAAACCCTATTCAGACACAATTTATATTCTACCTACCTATTAGATCTCTGCAATGATCCAAACAGATCTCTGAAGATCCTGATTTCTCCAAGAATGTCTCATGACAAAATTGTTTTTGTTCTCAAAATGAACAAGCAAAAAACCCACCAATAAACAACATGTATACAATATTGAAAATTTCAGTTGCTTTTTTAAGAGGCAAATGATAGCTCAATTCACAACAGCTAAGCTATGGAACCAAACTAGGTGCCCTTCAATAGATGACTGGATAAATAGAGTGTGGCATATATACACAATGGAGTATTACTCAGCCATAAAGAATGACTTTATGACATTTGCCAGGAAATGGCTGGATCTGAAGAATATCATGCTAAGTGAAGTAAGCCAGTTCCCCAAAAACCAAAGTTCAATGTTCAAATGTGGATTAGGTGGAAGGTAATCCACAATAAGGGGTAGGACAAGTGAAGGGAAGAATAGAAGTGCAGTAGATTAGACAATGAGAAACAGAGGGAAGAGAGGGTAAGCAAAGGAAAAACAGTGGAATTGTTTTCCCACGTACATTTATGAAAACAACACAGTGAATCCTACCACCATGTACATCCATAAGGATGTGACTTTAACTAGAATAAGATATATTCAATTCTTGCTTGTATAATTATATTCAAATGTATTCTGCTGTCATATATAACTAAAAAGGACCAATAAAAAAAAAAGAAAATTAAAGGGAGATTACTCAGTAGAGAAAAGGAAACAGGGGGTGGAAGTATGGGAGGGAGGTGGGGAGTGCTGGGGAGTGATATTGGCCAAATTATATTGTTATCTTATGTGCAAGTACAAATATGCAAAAACAAATCCCATCAGTATGTACAAATATAATGCACCAATAAAAATGTGGAAATGAAAGAAAAAGAGGTAAATGGTCATATTGCGGTATTACATGTTGAAGTATAAATGACTGCTATAGTTCAGACCTAATGTACCCCCAAAGGCTCACATGCCAGCAGCTTTACATTTTAGGAGGTGGTAGAAACTTTAAGAAGCGGAGCCTGGTGGAAGGTTTTAGGCCATGGGGAGTGTGCCCTCGAAAGGGATTGTGGGACTCTGGCCCCTTTTTCTCTCTTTCATGTCTCAGTCATGAGGCGAATAGCTTTGCTCGCTCACAGTGCTCCTTTCTCGTGTTCTGCTCACCCTACCCCCAGAGGTCTAAGAGCAATAAGTCTGCCCAGTCATAGACTGACACCTCCCAAACTGTGAGCCTAAATGAACCTCTCCCAAGTTAGTTATCTCAGGTATTTGTTCCACCGAGGGAAAGCTGAATAATCCAATGACCAATCACTGAGTCTCTTGGAGATATTACTCTTAGAATGACAATTTTGATTTCTACTTGATGAATTTTATTTGTCAAGAAGGGTTGACAAATGGTAATTCCTCTCAAGTTTAATTCAACCCCAGTGATAAATAAAATTGTCATCTTTGGGACCATATTTTATCCAACACTAAAAGTAGCTGAACCTCCCAGTAGCTTCATTTCCTTGGCCACAAAATAAAAGACAAATATCTATCTTTCTGATTTGTAAAGACAGATAAGATAGCATCTGTAAAGCATACAGTAATGACCAGTCACATGAATTAATTTATTCAGGAAGATATTGAGTTTGCATTATAGTAGAAGTTACCTGCTCTGCCTCATATTAAGAACAGTCCTTAAGGCATCAGTGAATGTTTTGGCTAAGAGTAGTAAATCTCACAGATGTGTGGGAAAATGAAAGCCAGCAAATTGCAAGTGTCACCAGTCCTAGCTTCTGGGTCCACAACAGACATTGCTAATGGATCCCAGCTTGTGTGTGCATCCCCCACCCCCCATTGGCTGCAGACTCAGACATAGTAGTTCAGGAAATCCCATTATAGCATGTTTCTGTTAATAGCCTAGGACAAAGGTCCATAAACTTTTTTTTTTTTTAAATGGGTCAGAGAGTAACAGTTTGTGCTTTGTGGGCCACTTGGTCTCTGATACAGCTACTCAACTCTGCCTTCCTAGTAGGGAAATAGCCACAAACAATATGTAAATGAATGGAAGTTCCTGTGTTCCAGCAAAACCGCAATTATAAACACAGGTTAGAAGCAGTCTAAAATCTGTCATCTCTGGACCTAAAGTTTCCCCTGAAATCAATGGGAGTCACTGTCATAGCAAGGATTGCTGACATCATTTCAGGAGAGTTGAAGGTGGTATTTTAGCAGCCCAGCAAAGGTGAACTGATATAAAAATGGGCCCCAGACTAGTGACGTCCCTTTGCTCAGTACTATCTGTAATCCCATGGAATCAATTGTTCTCTCAGCTCTCAGAGATGGCGGAGGTAAGTGCATCCCAGTTCTCTTGGGCCTCAGCTGATAAAGTATTTCTGTTGGTGGAGTTTGTGTTGATGTAAAAATGCACCAGCTGGTGTATCCTGCCCAGATGACTTAGAGTGCCTGTCGTGTTAGGTTACACCGCTGGTCTCTAGACTTGAGTTTGAGGTTCCTCCACACTTATGCTCAACCTCCAAAAGGTGCTGCTCATTGCCTCCGAATTTAAAGTAGCCCCAGGATATTGCTTCCCCCACAACCATGCAGTGAAATGCATTACAGATTCTTGGCCGTGTCCCACATGGGCAGTGGAAATGGGGTTCCCCTTGGTGGAATGGGCTGGCTGAGAAATGAAAGCTAAAAAAAAAAATAGAATGTCAGGAAAAATCACAGAAGACAGAAAGTAGTTTCGAAAGCGGGGCAGGACAGATTGGATGGAGCTTCTATACTCTGGCAAAAAGGAGCCTATGCTTGCTTTATTTATATGGATGGGGGGACATCAAAGGCAGGGATAAGCTTTCAAGGGCAGAGTCTTGCTTGTGGTGTCTTGCAGTCAGAAGGTTGATTGACATCCTGCAGGTCACATTCATCTCAGGTGCTGTGTAGGATCTCTGGCAGAGTTTGAGGGGGAAGTTCACCTGCAGCAGGTGATCAATCTCTGTGGGGGTGCCATGGGAGAGTCAGATTTATCCCCCTCGTTAGACCACTATGTGCAACACAGTCCACACTCAGCCCACAGAGGGCTTGTGACAACAGATTAGCAATATCCAAATATTTTAGTTTCCTCCAGAGAATTCTCACAAGAAATCCAATGTCATTTTCTCTTAAATAGGGAGAGGTACAAAGAGTTGAGTATGCAACATCTAGCACATCATTGTACCTTCCTGAGCCACAATATCCTCATCCATAAAATAGAATAATACCTTCCCTACCTACAACATAAATTCACATGCGATTCAATGGCAGCTTTTTCTTTTAAATAAGCCTTATTTATGTCACAAAAGCCACATTATCCATCAAAACCCTTTTCAGTCTGGTTTTAACATTGCCATTCCTTTCCACCCACATCGTTGTAATTATTCACATCCTGTGACAAACACCAGGGTAATATGGGAAGAATAAATCTACTAATGCAACCTTCACTCCCAAATCGGAGACATTTATACTAATGAGCATCCTCCTCCTTTATTCTTCAGCTTCTTGTGACAAAGAACATGAAAAGTTCTGTAGATGGATCCAGACTTTCCTTGCCTTGATGACCTAAGGGCCTTTCCAAGTATCCAGCATCAGTAAATCATACAAACATAAAGTAACTTAAATCCTACATGTCTATGCCAAGGAAGGTGACTGTAGAATATTCAAAGATACAAAGGACTGAATCAGTGACTGTTGCTGGGAAGTATTATTATTTACCATAATAGTTTTGACACAGGCAGAAGATTCCTTCATGTTTCAGCTAAAGTCCCTTTCAAGAGAAAAATCAGTAATCTTTGGTATTATTATAAAATCAAAGCTATTGTTCTTGTTCCAAAGTTCCTAAATTATACGAGGAGAGTATATTTTATTTCTTGGACAAATTCAGATTTGGCAACATTCCCAGAGAATTTTGAAAACATTCATTTCAGAACAATCAAGATTTTCATCTTATGTGCTTTTATCAAATGATGGTAAATACCAGCTTTCTGGTGTCAGAAAAAAAGATCTGTGGCAATAGCTTTTCCCAAGGTCACTTAGTTCCTTTGTCTCTCAGTTTCCCTACCTTACAAATCCTGCTTCTATCTGTGTAAAGTAAGATTTAGAAATATCTGCTTTCCTTCACCATGTTCACAAAAAGGAACAAATGGAGCAATACATATGTAAGAATGTTGAAGTTGAAAGAACCATACAGCAAGGTCCAGGAACTTTAAAAAATTATCTCCTGTAAGTTAAAAATGAAAGATAATTTCTTTGCAAGCAACATTTGTCTCAAAATGATTTCTGCAATGAAAAAAAAAATCAAATGACTCACTTTTATACCTTTGCTTTTTTTCCTGAATTAAGGGTCTGCTGCTTCTTAATAACCATGGTCTCTGTTCTTCAATAATTTTAGTACTACTTGCTCATAAATTAATAAGGTGACCAACTTTATTGTGAAAAATAGGATAACTGTCATTGTGAGGTACATCATATTTACTCTTTGCAGGGCATGATGATTATAATTTGCATAGTCAAAAATTAGAAGTATGTTTGGCTTTTCACAACTGAGAAAATCAAGCTGTTTCTGTTCCACTGTTTGTGTCCAGATGTTGGGGAGCCTTTTATTGCATGAAACTCCCAGTGGAAAATCTGAGATCCTGCTCCTTTTGCTCAAGAGTAGGAGGTGCCTATAAGTTTCCTATGCTGCAGAAATGGAGGATGATCCTCACTAATTATTTTGGATGGGCCAAATGAAGTGTCAAGGTATCACTCCTGTTGGAGGATCCAGGGCTGAGTCTGTAGGAAGCCCTCACAGGAGGGAGATGATACAGCACCTCAGCAGGAGCCATTGTTCCAACCATGAGGGACAATCACACTCTACAGCTTCATGATTCTAGCTGTAGAAAGCACTCACTGGTAGGTGCTGGGTGGGAGATCTCACAAAGTGAGGACCTGTCAAGCATGGAACCCACTGGTCTGTCCTAGGTCTCACGGGTCATCTCTCCTCTTTAATTTCTGTTGTGAATGGATTAACTTTATGCACTTCTCCATTAGCGCTTTACCTTTGGACTTCTGAAATGGCTTTGTCTCTCTCAAATAGCTTGCTATCAAAGTTTACATCAAAGGGTTTCTCTTTTATAATCTTTTTCTCTGTTGGGTTGCAAGGGCCAAAGCTCCAGGAGACAAAAAATCATCAGCTTCTCTTTTATAATAATCCCACCATTCTAGTAACTAGCTGAAATGGAAAAAGGTGATTAATGGGATACAAATGCCCCACCCTGCTCCATTAGATCATCTCCTCACATTAGCTGGCACCCTCCAGAGTCTTTTCTAATGGGCAAGAGGCCCCACTGAGGAGCTCTTCTGATTTCCACCCCTTTTTCTCAGGGTCTTGCCCATGGACTAAGCAGCCTCTGCCCATTCATAGGGAGCCAAGGGAAGACCAGGACTCTCACTGGCAAACAGCCACTTCCACTATCACAAATGTGCTACATTAAGCCCTATATTCCTATGAGATACTGTTTACAGGGTTTTTCTGAAACCATGTCGATGTGCTATTGGAAGTTATAATAAATACATAGAGCGTATATGTGTTTCATCTAGAATTCATGGAAGGCACAATTCCAAAGTAGGCTGATCCAAAAAGCTACAGACATAATAACCACCCCTAAGTCCACCAAAATGCTTCTCAGAGTTATTTGAGCATAAAGATTTTATAAACTCTCCATAACAATAGTAGAATCATCACTCTTTTTTTTTAAAGGGATGATATCCTTCACAATGTTATCTCATCTAATTTGACCACAACTCTAAGTGATATGTACTTGTCCACTGTACTGATGAGGAGATTGAAGCTTGGAATACCTATCCAACCACATACAAACATTTCACATGCCCAACTTCACACAGTCAGTAAATGTGGCAACGTTCTAACCCCATTTATCTGATTTAAAAATATAGATCAGAACCAGAGATGGAACTAGTTAACAGTACAGATGCCCACTTACCTCCAGTGGTTGCTGTTAACCAAGCACTGGAGCTCTGGTTAGCATGCAGGGTAATTCCCCAGGTGGGGACTGCTTTTGTCCAAATCCTGAGTACTGCTCTTGGTAGTCATGTGATCCTCCACCTATTCACTGTTTAAATACAAGGGGAAAGGATTTTAATAGTGATTTCCTTGTACAGTTACCCTGAAGACTAAATGTAAGCATTGGTGAGTTCCTTGGGATGATATCTCAACCTGGCAAACAGAGATATAATTATCATCAATCCAATGCACTACTGGTTAGACCCTCTAGTACATAACATATCACATAAGGCTGCATATTTCCATGAGGTCCCATTTTAGATTTGAGAATTTCTGTGTTGCAGTCTTATAACTTCAGAAGAATTCATGGGAATACCTATACAACCACATCCAAACATTTCAGGGCATTCTCACTTTTATAGACTACAAACATGATTTTAAAAACCACATGAATTAGTCATAAGACATCAGAAGAATATTCTTTTTTTTTTTTTTTTTTTTTTTTTTGGTACTGTGGATAGAACTCAGGGGCGCTTAACCACTGAGTCACATCCCCATCTAGGGCCTCGCTAAGTTGCTAGGCTGGCTTTGAACTCATGGTCTTCCTGCCTCAACCTCCCAAGCTACTGGGATCACAAATGTGCACCACAGCACCCGGCCAGAAGAATATTCTTTCAATTGTGCTATGGAATACCATCTTGTAGAAGATTTATTTTTTCACTAGACTATGAGATATGAATCAAATTGTTCAAATGTTTTAAGTCAGATTTGTTAAATTTTAAGTGTTTATGGCATATGCGTGATTTTTGTTTCAAATTAAAAATTAGAACACAGGTTTCTGGTTACATGACAGAATATTGGTACAGTTCAGGCAATTAAGTGTAGTCTTCTGTACAAAGCCAACTGTCCCCACAACCGCATTTATTGTGCATGGGCTCATAATAAATACATATTTGTTCACAAAGTACTAACACTCTATCAAACTACTTCCTCATTTAAGTTAGGCAGAGGCATGTATGTCTTAAATTTCTAAAGTAAGAATGGTCCAGATAATCTTCAGTGCCTGTTGTCAGTATGTGGGATTCAATAGTGATTTAGAAAGAAATTAATTAGGTTTGCTTGATGTTTTATTGAAGGAAAGAAGAACAGTTCAGATGTGCTGAAAATAAACCTAAAAAGATTTGTGATATATATTTATTTATTCTTTCATCAAATACTCATCAAATGCCACCAGCATCTCTACCTTGACAAATGCTCAAGGACTAGGTGATTCACAAATGCCATGTTATATAGGTATATGTCAGTAAGTATACTCCCTCTGAGAGTCTAAGTACTCCTCACAACAAATGTAACTACATTTTGCTATTAAACTCTACTTAAGTTTTAAACCACATCGATTTAGTGCATTTTATAGAAGAATGTGATCTATCTCTTGATAATTTGATTTGTGGTATGAATATTAAGCATTATCAAAATGTTAAACAACTTGCTTTTTAAATCCACATATAAAACATTTTAAGCTTTAGTTGAGCTATGTGTTTATCTATTCAATCTGTGTTGTCAAATGCATTCTTAAATTCACAACCTAGAATTAATATTTCCATCCCAAGCATTTTAAACTAAATCATTTCTATTTTTATTGGAGATGAAATCCACTCTGGCACTAATTATGTCTGTGTTCAATTTTAAGCATTCAATTATATTTGTGTTTTAGATCAAGCATTCAGCTCTTGATAGCTAAAAATGTATCCATGCCCTTTCCTTGTCTTCATTTTCTGCCCTTTTGGTACCATTAATCATCATTAGGGTAGGAGTGAAGCATGTAGATAATGGAAACACCAGTATAAAGGTAAGAATTATGATGTGAAATACTGTGTTGATGAATTATTTCCAGCTAATATTCCAGAAATAATATAGTCCTCTATCTGCTGAACATCTTAGAGCTCACAAAACAACATGGGTGTAAGCTGAAGACCTGCACCTTTGGGAAATGCCATCTTTAGCAATTGCACCATACTTTAAAATTTTTGTTACATGTACTGGTATGCAATTTTTATAGCTTCTGTATCAGGTAACATACTGTGCATACTGTAAAGCTGAAGATATCTAATGCATGTGACTAAGGCAAATGCTTATTTATACCATGACAATAAAAAAATGGCCAGAAAATTATTAGGATGCTTGGGTGCAGTGTTTGAAACCTCAAGTGCAAAAAAAGAATGAGGCCTATCCATTGGGATGCTATAAATTCTGTTAAAATAACACAACATACAGTGTGAGATTACAAAATCAGGATTTGTACATCAACATTTATTAATTGCCTATCAGAAAGGGTTGAGTATATCAAAGGTGAATGGGAAATATTTCTTGATGTCAAGATTCTCACATATTGATGTGAGAATACATATTGATGTCAGGATATGTACATCAATAGTTTCTAATTCTGTTTGGAAGGTTTTATCATAGAGGTCTATATAAATTACTACAGGTGCAAGGAAAATGGGGTGGTGAACTTCTTGGAACAGCCAGAACAGCTTCTCAGAAGAGATGACATTTTGAAGGTGGGCTTGAAGAAATAAAACAAGTTCACTAAGGGGAAAAATGAGAAGTTGTATTTCAGGAAGGAAAGATCAACTGAAAATTAGAAGCCAGGGAAAGAAGACAGAGCTTGAAGAATTGTACACGGTTCCCAAAGGCTGGTTGGGAGAATGGAAGAAGCTGAGTACATTAAGAGGTGATTGCAGAGTTATCAGAGCAAATCATGCTAGACAGGTTATATTTTATCCTGGGGGAGGGTGGGCACTTAAGGCATTAACCAGGAAAGTCAAGTCACAGATTTGTTTAAACATATTACTATGGCAGCCAATCTCCTGATGAGAACAGTTGGTAAATATAACCCCTTTAGCACTTGGGAATGTGCAGAATGCCTCTTCAGTGGATACCCTATAGAAAGTGACAATTAGCCAAGCAAGAGTGCCCTTGTTTGGTCTTAATATAACATATAATCATCCTAATATATCTAAGAGTGTGTGTGTGTGTGTGTGTGTGTGTGTGTGTGTAAGATTCATTTAACTCCCAGTCATTGGTGTCAACATACCTTATATACAAACAGAGATGATAAATTGTGGTATAAAGGTGTATTAAGAATTGTAATGCAAAAAAAGAGAGCTCATATATAATAGCATAATTTGGTTTGAACATACTTTATACACAGAGTTATGAAAAATCGTGATGTGAATGGATAATTATGAATGTAATGCACTCCACTACTGTCATGTATGTAAGAAATAAATTTAAAAAAACAAAGTTTAAAGTCTAAAATATAAAAAAAAATTAAATTGAAAAATATTCAATGTATACTCACTATGAATTATGCACTGTAATAGATTCAGGGAAGACAAAGCAAACAAAAAATACTCCCGACAAACTGTCCAGTATCACATATCATTTATTCATGTATTAAATGATCCTGCCATGGTTTGAATGTTATTCTCTTCAAAACTCATGTTGTAATTTAATTTTCATTTAATTCCCCTCATGTGTGGCACTAATACCACTATAAAAGGGTGAGTTCATCCCCCTTCTCTCTCCCTTCTGCCTTCTGCTATTTGAACACCTTGCCTTGCCTCCTCTGGAGGACTCAGCATGCAAAGCGCCATCTTGGAATGAGAATCACCAAACGTGTTGGCACTTTGACCTAACACTTCCCTGCTCCAGAACTGTTAGCCAATACATTTATGTTCTTTATAGATTGTCCAGTCTCAGGTAGTCTAACAGCACACAAACAGACTACGGAAATTTAAAAAAACATCTGTGGATCTGATATGTGCTATCTACTGTTTTAGGAAGCACCTTGATAAATCAGCAGGCGATATGTTAAGATAAAGATTAGTGCAGAATGAAGCAGGAGAGCACTGGACTGGTTTAGCCGGACACTTCTGAGAATTTTCTAGTGGGGTGAGTTCTGAACTGAGGCAGAAGGATGTTAAAAGTTGGCAGAAGAAGAACTGGAAGGGAAGGGCTATGGCCTGAAACCTCAAAGCAAAGGAAGTAGCATTTCTTAGGCCCGAGGGGAGAGGGAACTTGGTCCGCCCTTTTAGTCTATATGCAGGAGTTCAATGTGGCTGTAGAAAACAGTATAAGGCAAGAAAAGGGAGGTCAAAGAGAGCAGCAGGGAACACACTGTGAAGAACCTTGCACCTGTTATGGAGTTGGGATTTGACTGATCTTGAGATATAATGGCAAATCTGACAAATGTGATCTCTTATCTCTGAAAATCTACAGTTTGGTGGTAGTGACAGGACATGGTCAGAAGTACATTTTAGAAGGTTGTCCTGGGTCTCTGTGGAGTCTGTAGAGAACAGACTGGAGTGGTGAGAAGTCAGGGGGAAGGCCAGAAGCAGAGAGAGCTGTCCTGTTGGTGGATATGTTCCCAACAGCCAAAAGAGGGCCTAGGGCACAGTAGGTGTCCAATAAATACAAACATGAGTGGATGAGGTCAAAGATAATTCCTGTTTGTTGCTGGGCAGGCTACCTATTCAGCTGCATCCAAAGAAGGAAACTGTACTTTTCTAATAACTATCTATGGGGTTAAACTTTGCAGTGTTTTCTTAAAACCCTGGGATACTTCTTTTGTGTTTCCAAAGTAAACATTGGTACATGTTCCCTCAGGGATCTATAAACAACAGTGGCTAACCTCACAGAGTATTAATCAAAGTAGCTTTTTTTTTTTTCTCTTTGGCAATACCCATTACAAATTATAATTTGTTTTCTTATTTTCTTTTTAAAAGTGTCTTGTATAAAATCTACAGGTCTATTTCAAATCCTTTTGCAAATAGCCAGAGTCATCTTTGAGGAAGACCATAGGATTTAAGGACATGAGACCAGGTTTTACTTCTGGCTTCTTAGTGGTTCTGTGGTCACAACTGAATTATCCAACTTTCCTTCGCTTAAAAATTTTCTCACTGGCAAAAGGAGCATAGCAATATGTATTTCGTGTGGTTGTGAAAATTAGATGGAATCATGTACAATGCAAAATATTTTGTAAAACCGTTGGAATTATAAAAGCACTGTAATTTAAGTTATATAAAAATAATTAGGAACATAATTCTACTTTACTATTATTATTATATTTTTATAACATGTATGCCTCCATTTCTTAACAATGTATACAGTAACTCCTCTCTCTCTAGTATGGTTTATATGTAATCATAGATTGACTTCCATCCAGACTCTAAAGGGGCAACTTAATGGAGTCACAGTGAGACACAAGAACTGTGAATATACCAATTTCACACTCCTGGGGCCTAATTTAGTCTCCCTGCATAGACCAAACCCTGAGGATGATCAATAAGACATTTTCCCAAGGAGACAATGCAGCATCAGGCCCATAGAGAATAGAAAAGGCTGTGGAAGGGAATCACACCCCAGAAAACACAAAGAAATTATGGGAGTAAAGTCACTTGTTAAAATTAGAGGAGGCTCTCACTGTTAAATCTCAAGTGACAAGAAAGTGGCTGAGAAGAATCTGTCTCTTATTTTTGAAGCCCACACATGCATGCAGAACACACCAATGCTATACACCACAGATATGGAAAAGGGTGCTTTGGGGGAGAAACCATCCTTATCTCACAAAAGGAAAATAATTCACATGAACAAACAAACAAACAAACAAACAAAAAAGCCTGACTCTTCATCAGTTGCTAATTCATTATAATTTACATGTTCATGCAATTTGAACATCATATTGCCAGATCCATTATGTTTATTGCGGCAAATGGTCCTAATCTATATAATTTGCACTTTCTTTCCAACATCTCTCATTCACTTCCCAGAGCATAACTAGCTAACAAGAGCAATCAAATGTTCCTAGAGAAGCTATTAATGATTCCTTAATACTGTCTTGAGAGATGCATATGCCCTGTAGCCCACAATCGTGTGTGTGTGTGTGTGTGTGTAAAAATATACAATATTTATTATATGGTGCTATTTTCCATAATTAATATACCCCCTAATCCACTTCTCAAGAGTAACATTTACTAATTCATTCCTTGGGAATTAATTTATTCCTGGGGAACCCTTTATTTCTAGCTGAGGTTAAGCCAATACTTAACTACCATTGCACGTAAAGTTCTAAGCATAGGCCCTGGCACAGAGAATACCCTCAACCAACGTAAGCTATTATTATTATTATTATGGTTGTTTAATTGCATCCTTCTTAATGTGTGAAGTAGAAATTTGCACTTGGGAAGAGTGTTCCATTGCTCTTCCAAGCATGTCATAAAGGTCACCTTATTAACACTGGACTATCTCCCGGGTGCTGCAGGCTTACAACTCCCCATGGGATCAGGGGACCAATTTAATTCTGACAAAATCTCCTTTGTGTGATTCACTGATTCCCAGACTCCCCAAATAGAAAATACAAAACTCTCTCTTAAAAGTCAAGAATGAATCTCTTGAGACTTTTACTTTATACAACACTGGAGCAAACTTGGGCTGTGGAAAACAGGATTCAGATTCTAGTGTAATCATCTAATAAAAATATTCTTGGGTTAACTTTCTGTGAACCTTAGTCTTGTCTTCTATAAATTGAAGATAATAATGTTTTCAATGGTTGCTGTGAAAATTAAATAAAACACTATATGTTTGATAAATATATATTTTCTTGTATCTTATCGGATATAATGGTAAGGGCCTATCAAATCATAGCTTTCTTCCTCTAATATAGTTACATTTCTTGAAACTGTGGAGTTGAAGGTAATCAAGACCTTCTTACTGGTCACACAGATGTTTTATTTGTTGCACATTAGAAGAAAACCCAAGATTCAATGACTTCTTGTTTTAAAACTGTGGTTTATCAAGGTGTGAGAGACAAGATGTGCCTCTGAGTTAAAGAGTGATGCTTCAGCTGCCATGCTGGAGGCTGTGAATCCTAATGGCTCTGTTCTTCCCAGTGGATACTTGATTCTGGCAAATCTTCACAACCCAGAAACCTCTGTGTCTCCTCTTTGGAAGTTGTCTCCACATCTGGTGGCAGATTTTTTGGGGATGGCTTCAATGCCCAAGAAGCAATCAATTCCTATTTCGGAAACCATCAAAAATCATTTCAAAACCAAACAGTAAGTCAGATGATAAAACTAGAGTAACAAATTCAGAACATATATTCAGTAATGGTGGTAAAACTGCCTCCCAGGATAATTACTTTAAAAATTCATAACTCGACGCATCCATGGGTGTGTTCACACACGCCACTGTCAACACATTTTCCAAGAACTTAGAAATAAAACTCACACCCAGTGTCTATGACTAGGTCATGATGGAAGTGAACCAGGAGAATGGCTGTGAGGAAACAGATGTGACTTGAGTGAACTCAGGGGAACAGACCTGATCAGTGCTAGGGATAAGCACAAGCCCAACTCATTACCTGTGAGGAGAAGAGTAATACCAAGAGCCAGCCGCCAGCAGCATTTTGTTCAGCACTCTCAGACTTTCCTGTCATCAGAGAGGTGGATTCTGCTGTGGAGCAGAGTGATTTATTGTGTTTGCCCTTAGCCATGATAAAACATCTCTCCAAACTAGCCACCTTCATTTGCTCTGCTCATAGCCTAGGCAGGATACCAGAAGGTGACAGGCTGAGGGCTGACCCTGGACTGTGGCAAACACTGCAAGATAATGCCACATTATAAAACTCCTTCTAAAACCCCAGTCTTCTGGCAAAATCACCCTTTCTGCCTACAAATATGCTCACGACTGGAATTCCAAAATTAGAGAAAAATATAAAATCAAAATCATCTTACACTCTCAGTCCAGAGAAATCACTGTTAATATGTTAGCTTGTTTCATCCCAATTTTCTTTAATAGAGTTAAGATCGAATTATATGCTTGATTTTCTACTTTATTTATTTATTTATTTGCTTTATGAAGCATTAAGACCAGATATATTCTTAATTCCCACACATTAGCCATAAACTCAACCATTTAAATTGTGCATCATATCTAGTGAATTTTTCAAGGTACTTAATCAATACTCTGCTGGATATTTGGGTAGCCTGTAAAATTTTTTAATCTTCTATAAAAAAAATATTATAATGGTCATACGAATGCAAAAGATTTATTCTCTACCTGAGAACAGTTCCTGGGTTCAAGTCTTCATTTTTTATTTTTAAGCTTACTGATCTCCCTGTTTTTATATTGTTATGGTTTGGACAGGAGGTGTCCCTGCAAAGCTCCTGGGTTATCGCAGGAACATTTGGAGGTAAAGTGATTGGATTTGGGAAGCTAGAACCTGATCCGTTCATCCTAGTTTGAACGGACTAACTGGGTAGTAACTGTTGTCCTGTGGGGTGTAACTGGAGGACATGGGTCATGAGGTGTGCCCTGTAAGGGTTCATCTTCTCTGCATCCCTTTTCCTCTCTTTGCTTCTAGATGGCTATGAGGTGAACTGCTTTCCTCTGCCCTGCCCTTCAGCCATGATGCTCTGCCTCGTGTTGGGCCCAGAGCAACAAACTGACTGATTATGGCCTAAGACTTCTGACATCATAAGCCCCAAATAAACCTTTTCCTCCTCTAAGTTGTTCTTGTCAGGTATTTTGGTCACAGTAACACAAAGCTGACAAAAACAGAAATTGGTACTAGACTAACCTGATCATATGGTTCAGGAGCCTGTGGAGTTGGTTTGTGGGAGGAATTTGGAAAAGTTTGGAAATATAAGATTGAAAAACCTTGGAATGCTGTAAGTAGAGCTTAATGAGTGATTCTGGTGGGAGCTCAGAATGCCAATAGGAATGTGAATTGTGCTCATGAGGTTTCAGAGGAAACTGAGGGCTCTATGGGGAATTGAGGTAGCTCCTGTTATATTTCTGGTATAAAACTTGTCTCCATTTTTTCCCAAGTCCTGAGACTTTGTGTGAGGCTAAATTTAAAAGTGATGAACTAATTAATAAATTGGAGGGTTTTTCAGGGTAGTACAGTATTCAGGTTGTGGCATGGATATTGTTGGCAGCTTTTAGCCAGGTTTACTGTTAGAATCAAGAGCAAAAAGCAAACCTAAAGGATTTTTTAAAACTTGCAGTTTGGTCTGAAAAGTATATGTAAACTGGGCCTAAGAAAGGTGTGCTTATTCAAGAGATTATATCCCTACAGAGATGCTTAGTATTTTGCACAGAGACACTAGGAAAGATGACTAGTAGGTATCTTAGAAATTTGCAAGACCACACTCATTGTAGGCTCTTAGGTGTAGAAGAGAAAATTCCTATGAGAGAATTCAAGGGGGCACCTTGGTTGCATTGGGAAGCCTAGGAAATTGTTTCATGTACTATGCCACCAAGACACTCAGAGGTCACTGCAGCCGTGATTTTGGGGGCTCAGCTATTGCACAAACTGGCATCAGACTTTGGCTTCATCCTCATGGTACTGTTTCTATAGAAATGCAGGATTCTGGAGTTAAAGAGTCATGGAAGCTTCCACTGAGATTCAAAATCATGTCCTGGGAGACCAGAGAAGTTGTAGCAGGGTTGGAGTCCCTGCAGGATGTCCCTGTGAGGGCAATGCATGAAGCTTTAAAAGTGAAGCTGAAGCTGGAATGGAGATCCGAGGAATTAAGAGGTGCCAGTAACATGGAATGTCTTCTAAGAAAAGCTGCTCACTGCAGAGAGAACCAGTATAAGAGAGAGACCATGTTCTCTTAAATGAGAAAGACCAAAGGGCAGAGCTACCCAAGCCCTTTGGAAATAACATTGTATGGACATGTGTCCTAGATGCTGTAGGAGGGTTAAGGGATCTGTTTGCCCAGCTGCACTTTGGTCTTATTTTGGTCCCATCCCTTCTTTCTATGCTCCTATTCCTCCCTTTTGACTGGTAATGTTTATTCTGTGCTACTGTATATTGGATATATGTAACTTGCTTTTGATTTTTTTTAGGTGCTCAAAGCTACGAATTTGCCTTGAGTCTCGGGGCAGTGGGGCGGACTCGGACTTTTGGGCAATGCTGAAACTGTTAAGACCATGGGACTCTTAGAAATGAACTAAATGCATTTTGTATTGTGAGATGGACTTGAGTTTGGGGGGGCCAAGGTCATAACTTTATGGGTGCTGCTTCATGTTGGGCCCAGAGCAATGCACTGAGATTTCTGAAACCATGAGCCCCAAATAAACTTTCCCTCCTCTAAATTGTTCTCAGCGGGTATTTTGGTCACAGCAATGCAAAGCTGACTGAAATATACATCTAGTAGCTTATTGGACTGCTGCTGCATTTGAAAATGAACGTGCCCCAACCAGAGCAGTACGGAGTGTGAACCACCCTTTGTGCCAACCTGAGTATATTAATGTTTCCTGCTTCAGGAGAAACCTCCTCAAGTCTAAGCTAGGGAGTTGCCAGCAGCGGCTGATGAAAGCAGAAGGTTGGTAGGAGAGGCAGAGAAGGATGATCCTCATCCTCATCCTTTAAAGTCTGGGCCTAAGGATCTATGCTATATAAACTTTGACACCAGTCAGAGCAATGTGAAACATTGCTCTTTTTAAAAATTCCCATTTATTACATCCTTTACTACTTTATCAATCCTCAAAATATTCCTGACTCTAAAGTAGCTTCTAATCTCATCCTCATTATATTAAGACTCTGAAACATTAAGTGCCTTGTTCAAAGTCAGGCATGTAATCAGTGGTGAAGTTGTATTCAAATTCAGAGCTGAACCCTTTGGGGTCTATTTCACCCTAATGGTTTCTCTCCAGCAGTTATGTTGGAGTACAACGGGAAATAATCCAGGCTTCGGGGGCTATTATTTTTTTTAAGGCATTCAAGAGGCAACAGTGGCAAAAATCAATGTGTAATTCTAAACAAACACAGTTTAAAAATCCCACATGGACTATCTTGCACACAGATCCACCTGAGACCCCTGGTTTGAGTGATGGTAGAAGCAGCTGAAGATTTGCAGCAGTTATGGGAGATTATATATGTTCAGGGAGCTCCAAGGTCTAAGCACTCCACTATCTATAATTGAAAATGTACTGGAGCAAATGGAAACTTGTGATCCCACGTGTATTTTATCAGATGCTTTGGACATTAAAGGAATTCCTGGAAAAAAATTATAAATTGGAACACTTGTCACGTAGCGGTAACAGAAAAAAAATCATACTTAGGCTTCAGAAAGAAAAGAATAAATTGCCCATAAAATAATTCATTATAGACTTGCAGTTAGAATTGGTTATGAGAGGGTAATGTGGTATAAAAGATAAGAAATAGAATTTAAAAAATGCACGGGAGCCACTGCTAATTCTTTATATAGGAGTGAGAATAACTGTCTGCATAGAATGCAAGAGAAAGACAAATATAAGCAATAACAAGAGAAACAGAGGAAAGATAGTTTTTTTGTTATTTCCGATTCTGGAAGCATGAAATCCCACTCTAAATAAAGCTAACAAATTGCTTTTGTGATAAGAAAACTACAAAAACATAAAATGTGTGCCCTCATTTTCTGATAAAAATGTCATAAGAGGGATTCTTCCAAAAAATAATATAAAAATTAATTTTAGGAAAAGGTACAGGTACTTACAGATGAGATTGTGACATGGGTTGTCCATACTCCAGATTCCACCCATCGCTCTGCAAATAATCCAACAAAATGTACAAACAGGATCCACATATAAGAAATTAGGAATAGGTCCCAGAGAAAATAGCATTAATGGATCAGATTAATGGAATCTAATGAGGAATGATATGAGACAAGTTTACCAAGAAAGAATTGCAGACTAGAAAGCAAAGGAGAGAAGGTCCTAGCTTGGAGAGGGAGAGCTTGGGGGCAAGAGTGGGTTGAGCTGCTGATGAGAAATGCATTCCTGTAATACTGTGGACTACCAGCAGTGGGCCCGACACTGAAGACCACTGCAGAGACTTGTACCAGGTAGAAATGTATAGAACCAGTAGAGAAGTAGGCTTTGCCTGTGGTGTGCTGTGGTGAGGTGCAGAGTGAAGTCCTCCACAGAGTTCTACTTTGTAATAGTAGTAGTTAAAAGGAAGCTTGCTCATTGGATAGAGGAGGAAATCTACTTTCCCTCCTGTTTTAGTATTTTGCTGCTTTAATTAAAGGACCTGACAAGAACAATTTTAGAGGAGGAAAAGTTGATTTCAGGGCTAATGGTTTCAGAAGTCTCAGTCCATAGACCCATGGGTTCCCTTCCTCAGAGCTCAAGGTAAGGCAGAACATCATGGCTGAAGGGTGTGGTAGAGGGAACCGGCTTATATGATGATCAGAAAGAGAGAGATTCCACTTGCCAGATACAAAATATATACCCCTAAGGCATGTCCCCAGTGACCTATCTCCTCCAGCCACACCTTACCCACCTTCAGCTACTACTCAGTTAATTGCATCAGGGGATTAATTCACTGATTGGGTTAAGGCTCTCATAGCCCAATCACTTCTCTTCTGAAGTTTCTTGCATTGTCTCACACATGAGCTTTGGGGAAATACCTAATATCTAAACCGTAACACCTCCTCTTTGATTTTTTTCTTTTTTATTATGTTTTTATTCTAATTTGTTATACATGATGGCAGAATGTAATTAATTTCATATTACACATATAGAGCACAATTTTTCAAGTCACTGATTGTACACAAAGTATTTTCACACCATTCATGTCTTCATACATGTACTTAGGGTAATGATGTCTAACTCATTCCACCATCATTCCTACCCCCATTCTCCCTCCATTCCCCTCCCTCCTCTTTGCCCTATCTAAAGTTCCTCCATTCTGCCCATGTCCCCCATCATCACCATTATGAGTCAGCATCCTCATATCAAAGAAAATATTCAGCCTTTGGTTTTTTGGGATTGGCTTACTTCACTTAGCATTATATTCTCCAACTCCATCCATTTACCTGCAAATGCCATGATTTTATTCTCTTTTAATGCTGAGTAATATTCCATTGTGTGTATATACCAAAATTTCCCTATCCATTCATCTACTGAAGGGCATCTGGGTTGGTTCCACAGTTTAGCTATTGTGAATTGTGCTGCTATAAACATTGATATGGCTGTGTCCCTGTAGTATGCTGTTTTTAAGTCCTTTTGGGTATAAACTGAGGAGTGGGATAGCTGGGGCAAATAGTGGTTTCATTCCCAGTTTTTTCAAGGAATCGCCATACTGCTTTCCAGATTGGTTGCACCAATTTGCAGTCCCAATAGCAATGTATGAGTGTGCCTTTTCCCCCACATCCTCACCAACACTTATTGTTGTTTGTTTTCTTGATAGCTGCCATTCTGACTAGAGTGAGATGAAATCTTAGAGTAGTTTTGATTTGCATTTCTCTAATTGCTATAGATGTTGAACATTTTTTCTTGATTGATTGTATAGCCTCTTTTGAGAAGTGTCTGTTCAGTTCCTTGGCCCGTTATTGATTGGGTTACTTGGGTTTTTTTGCTTTTTTTTTTTTTTTTTTTTTTTTTGGTTTTAAGGTTTTTGAGGGCTTTTTAAATCCTAGAGATTAGTGCTCTATCTGAGGTGCTCATGGTAATGATTTGTTCTCATTCTGTAGGCCCTCTATTCACCTCACTGATTGTTTCTTTTGCTGAAAAGAAGCTTTTCAGTTTGAACTCATCCCACCCAGAATAGCCAAAGCAATCCTTAGCAAGAAGAGTAAAGCTGGTGGCATTATTATTCCAGACCTTAAACTATACTACAGAGCAATAGTAACAAAAAAAGCATGGTATTGACACCAAAATAGACCAATAGACCAATGATACAGAATACAGCACACAGAGACTAACCCACATAACTACAGTTATCTTATATTAGACAAAAGTGCCAAAAACATATATTGGAGACAAGATAACCTCCTCAACAGACGGTGCTGAGAAAACTAGAAATCCACATGTAACAAAATGAAATTAAACCCCTATCTCTCACCATGCACAAAACTCAACTCAAAGTGAATCAAGGACCTAGGAATTAAACCAGAGACCTTGTGCCTAATGGAAGAAAACGTAGGCCCAATTCTCCATCATGTTGGGGTAGGCCCCAAATTCCTTAATAAGACTCCTATAGTGCAAGAATTAAAACCAAGAATCAATAAATGGGATGGACTCTTTGTTTTTTTCAGCCTATCTGTACCTAATGTTTCATCCATAAAAGTTTTAGATGAGAACACACACTATCTGATGGAACCAATGGAGTTCTATTCTCAATAATGGGCAAACATCTGTTAGAACAATGGCACTAAGGAAAATGTTCTGCTGCTCAAAGAAGAGGAGAGAATGACAGGTATTCTCCTTCTCTTGTGCTTATTCATCAGGTGTTGGTGTCAGAGTTGTCCTAGACTATAGAACTTACAACTTTTTCTATGAGCAGCAATGGTTTAACCCAAACAAGAATGCCCCATTTAAAACAGTAAGCTAAAACTCAGTTGTAAAGGAATCTACATCCAATGCTATTTTGGGAGAGAACTCTCAATCTTTTCCAATTTTCCTTCTTTTTATGAAGTCCTTTTAGAATACAAAACATTTTTTACTTCTTGAATCAAATTTGTGTGGGGCTTACCTCAAAAAAATCAGTAAAGATAATAATAGGACTGTTTTAAAACTTTTGAGCAACCATCCCTGGAAGAGAATAAATATGTCATACATGATCATTTTCATTATTTTTAAAGTTAAATATTATAGTCAACAGCAAATAAAAGTAGAACCAAGGTTGAGAGAGCAGAAGAAAATTACTGTACAAATTCAGCACATGACAACATTCATTCTTCTGAAACAGACTTTATAACAAGTGAAGATTGTAAAGCAGATTCTATTTTCAGTGACTGTAAGGATACTGGTGACAATGTCATTCTAAAACAGAAAAACTAAGAAATACAAAATGACCAAAAGAAAAAGAAATCCCTTTTAAATCTGAATTTGACATTGTGACTTGAATCAGTCCCTTCACTGCACTCTGGCAAATATCACATGAAGAGGTCTGTCCATTCTTAAGCCATGCTACAAAGCCACATGGTCTTCAGCTATAGTCTACAGGCCCTAGTGCACCCCACCCTAAGCAACAAGAAGCAGCCACCTCCAATGTAATGTCTTTATCACAGACTGTCTCACAGTGCCCAGTTTATCAAGGGTTAAACTTTGTATCCAACAGCTCCTTAACTCAGAAGATGAGAAAGAAATCTTCTGATTAAAGAAATTACAGGTTCTGAAGTATGTTTATGCTTGAAAAGGATATTGTAATATAATACTGGTCTTTAAATTTTTTTTCAATAAATATTCCTAAATTGTTCTGTGATTGCTTCCTTTGAAAATTAAGAGACAATGATGAGGTTTGGAGAAATGTTTCCTAATTTCCTTTTAAATAACACAAATTTCCTCATTTTCTATCAGTGAGATCACAAATGCAGGTCTCTAAACATCACATCAGTTTAATTTACAAGAAATCCTCATACACAGTCATTGTGATCCACAGCCACACTTCTTCACTTGAGCTAGGTTTTTAACTTTCTCAAGCGCATATCAACTAATGGTAAAATGTTTATTGGGAAAAGTAAAATTTATTCTTCCCACTTTTACTTTCAAAGATCTTTATTATCTTTTGTAAAATAAAATAGGTATAGAAAATACTAAAGCTTCCAAGATGTTCCTAGATTTCTCCTAACCATATAATATCCACACTAAGTAGGAAATATATTCCCATCCAGTAAGGGTTCTAGGTACATAAAATAAATTTGGGTTTATTACCAAATTTTTATTACCAAAATATTGACTCATTAATATATGAAAAATCTTTGAGCAAAATCTATAATTGGCCTAAAGGGCCTTAGATGTTAGAGCAGTGACCTAGCAACTGAAGGGAATAGGTCACATAAGGCTGATGATATAAAGTTCGTCTCTTGGAACCAAATCACATTGAACACTTGTTCTCTGCCTTCTAGAGGTCCAGGGCTTCTAACTTGAATTAAACATGGGACATGGTCTCAATGGATTCACAGTACAACTTTTATATTTTTAGGATTTTTCCAAACAGCCATGGTTCACGGAACAGTTTACCAACCAAGGGCTTCCTCTATCATTTTCCTGAAAGCCTCCTTGCATTTTGGAGAGTTGCCTGGGAGAGAATATTTCCAAGCAAGCTTTGTTTCTTGTTTCTGAACCTTTTCTTGAACATATTCTTTTTTTTTTTTTTTTTTTTTGTATGTGGTGCTGAGGATCAAACCCGGGCCATATGCATGCCAGGCGAGCGTGCTACCGCTTGAGCCACATCCCCAGCCCTGAACATATCCTTTTCTCTGTGCTCTCCACTTGATCTTCACACTTTACAACTTCTCTTGCTACCTGAATTCATTGCTTAGGACACTGACTTCACGCAGGCCCATATCTCACAATGCCTGAAGTTCTTACCTGGGTGGATCCTGGAACTCTACTAGCTTTGGGCCTGGGCCCTCTAGCTCCTGCTGTGAAGTCAGGAAATCTTCTTAGCGAACTGGCCTTAATGAGCTTTAGGGAAATGCAGGAACACTTACATTGATCTCACAAGGACATTAAGGTGTCAAGTGCTTGAACAATTCAAGATTTATGAAAATAATGCTTAGGTGCCCCAACTTACAGATGAGGAAACAGGTTTACACGAGTTGTCTTGCCCAAGTTCACACAGCTTGCAAATGTGAGGGGCAGAGCTAATGTTCAATTCCAAGTTTGTGGAGCTCCAAGCTGTACTCCACATAAGGGCACACAGTTTTTTGTTTCATTTCATTTTTTAATGACAATAGCTCCAACAGTCTCTTAAGTAAGTAAGTAAGGCAAATACTATAATGGAGGACCTGGAAGCCATCAACACAAAAAAACAATAGTTTCTAAAATTAGGTGCTTAATATATGCCAGACTGTAGCCTACCTACTTCCTTGCTGTGGGATTATTTGGGATGGTTTTTAGGTGCAGGTTCCTAGACCTCCTTTGGCCTTTCTCCAGAAACTCCAGAGGGTGTGTGAGCCATGGTCATCTTCATTTAACAATTACAAGCTCCCTGAGTAGTTTGGATATAGATTCACACCAGAACCCTCTGCCTCTTTGGATTATATACAAATTGTTTTTGCAACTGTTTGACAGATTAAGGATCAAGATTTGTTACTTCTTACTTCAGAGCTGACAGAATAATTTATCACTCCAATCATTATCAGAATATAGATGTTATAGACATTTATATACTTTATTGTCATGGAGGCCCACAGACAAAATTTAATTCAAGCCCTTTTTGCATATTATGTCATACTGATTTTTACATGTATTAGCCCAACTACTGCAGTAAGATGCTAACTAGTACTTCGAGAAAAAATAGTTTTACACTGAAAAAACTTGGAAATCTACTTTAGTCAATCCTGAGGATTCATAATACAGACTAAAGATTTGAGGTGCTCCAGAATAAAAAGAAATGTTAACTTTAATGCCCTAAAAATAATCTTATAAACAAACTTATTTGGGCAGAGTATTCTCCTCCTTCTCTTCCCCAGCCTCCTCCTCCTCCTCCTCTTTTTTTCTACCCATTTCTTATCACCAATTTTCTTAGCCCAGAATTTATTTATTCAGCAAATATATTTTGCAACTATATGTGACAACTATAATCTAGGCAGAATTTTAAATTTAATGGCATAGAAACCAGACAAACTACTGGATAGCCACAGTCGTCGTTATCATTTGAATATTGTCAAGTCACAAAGGTTCCTCATAGCCCAGGGGTGCCGCAGTCTGGCTGGGCACAATTCAGGAGCCACTTGTCAAAAGAAACAAACTTTATTTTTAAAACTACAAACGCCAAACAAAACAGCTCCTCAGGAAAAACCCTCAGAGCCCAACTGCCACCACCGGCTTCCACAAGCCTCTCCCACACACCAACCACCACCTCCCACAATCCTCCTGCTCTTGAGGCCGATTGGCTAGGTCGCGTGGGCGGAGCCAAAGAAGTCCCCCAATGAGCAGTTCCGTAGTCTGAAGGGCAGGGAAACAGCCCAATGAACATGACCGCAGAGGAGCCAATCAGCTAGATGTTGCTGGGGCCACTGTGAGCCAATCATCAGCTGGCAGCTTGAAGGGCAGGGAAACAGCCCAATGAACATGACTGCAGAGGAGCCAATCAGCTAGATGTTGCTGGGGCCACTGTGAGCCAATCACCAGCTGGCAGCTTGAAGGGCAGGGAAACAGCCCAATGAACATCACCGCAGAGGAGCCAATCAGCTAGATGTTGCTGGGGCCACTGTGAGCCAATCATCAGCCGGCAGCTGGAAGTTTGCTGGCAGCTGGAAGTTTGCTGGGGCCCCTTTGGCTGTGGCTCTCAACATATACTTCCAGCTGCCAGCACAGGGGGCCTGATGCAATGCAATCAGCCTCATTGCCTCAGTTCCACCACTGACCTTACTTTGTTTACAGTTGACAAGAGACTTCAAGAATCTTCCAACTCAGAGCTGCGGCTGAGCTGGGCTTGATGAAGAAAGGGACTCCACAGGTGGCTGCATCTCCAAGTTAGCTCTGCACTGTTATAGAACCTGCCCTGGCATAGTTAGTGCAGTGACTACTTCAAAACAGGCCCTTGAACTAGTTGTTGAATCAGAACTTAAGCTGCAAATTTTGTATACTATGCAGTAGTTTCTTCTATCATAGAATACTGCTGATCATTTTTAAGACTATTTGAATGTCCACTGAAAAATGATGCAAATAACTGAGCAGAAAATGCTTTGTTGTTATACTTTGGTTGCTGTTGTGTTATTGTTTTGTTTTTGTTTTTTTCTCTTGGAATAAGGAACACTGAGTGAATCCACTGAAAGAACAGGTCTTTCTACTCTTTCTCCCATAGCTTTGAGAATGACTGTAAGAAAGTTCCATCACTGACTCCTCTAAGAATTGACTTGGGAGTTTTATTTATTTTAATGACCAGGCCAGTGACAGGCACTCCTGCCTATAAATTCTATACTGACTAGATATCTATATGTATGTATGTATTTATCTATCTATTTATTTATTTATTTATAAACATTAACTGTTTCCTTAGTTCTCTCCTGTGGCAGAGGATATAGTAGCAGGCATTTAGGATTTGAAATAGGATCAAGAGCTGGCTGTCAAAACCCAAGTCTTGGAAACAGACATGTAGCAAACTTTCCACTGTGGCTTCCTCTGCTTGGCCCAGCTGTAACTTAGCTGGGTACTGAAACCTGGGACAATCTAACCCTCATGTTACCCTCTGGAAGAATAAGTGGACTCACTCTGTCACCTGGCACTGCAGACCTAAGCTGGGTGCACCCTGCCTGTCCACACAGTGACAGCTGTTGCCTGATCTTCCACACACCCACATTACAGTGATTAGCTTGGGATAACTGTGTGCTGTTCCCATTTGTATCTGGCTAAATAATAATAATTTCCTTTGGAATATGAACAAAATTCAGAAAATCGGACACCTAGACTAGACCAAATATGCTTGTGTCTTTGAATGTATTTATTTCTTTGAGGCAGCACATATTTTGCATCTATATAAGAAATATTTAGTGATGGCCTAAAATCTACTAGGTATTCTTCCAGGGGCTGGACATACATTTGGGAAAAATAAGACAATGTCTAGAATCAAAAGTACATTTTCTGGAGACATGTATGATTTAATTCTGAATGTGCCAAATACTGGGCAAAGCTAAGTTAACTTCTGAAGTCGTGCAACAGTTAGTGTCATGGGGACCTATCAGACTCTCCCAGAATTATTCCATCGTTTTCCTGCTTTGGGGACCTCTATGGAATCCTAATTCTCAGCTGGAGGACTTTCAAAACAGAATGTTATGTAAAAAACATGAATGGAAAAAAAAACATGGCTCATTTGGGAGGTAGAATTAATTAAAAGTATTGAAGTGGAGATGGAATTAGGTGACCTACATCCCTTGTGCAGGGAAATACAGAACACAGGTTATATTGTAATGGTTGAGAATTCCCTCCCAGGAGACCATCAGAGGTGATATTCCTACTGTATGAAATTGACCCCCAAGCACAAAAAAAGAAAGACATGCAAGTTTTGTTTTGCTTTATACCCTGAAATTTGGGAACATCTGATTTAGAGAGAGGAAACAATAAGCAGTAAACCAGCATTTTGTCACCAAAAAGCTAGATTTCAGTCTTGTAGTAGAAAACTTTAAAAATTTTCTATCAGTGATTAACACATGGGCTTCTCATTTGTCTGTATTGTTTTCCGTTGAATAAAATCTATACGGATTTCTGGGTAATGAAGCTACATGTGGAGTATAAATGCAATAGGTGCACACAGATAAACTTTATTTTTTTATTTATTTTTTTTATTGTTGGTCTTTCAAAACATTACATAGTTCTTAATACATCATATTTCACAATTTGATTCAAGTGGGTTATGAACACCCAATTATACCCCATATACAGATTGCTGAATCACATCAGTTACCCTTCCATTGATTGACAAATTGCCTTTCTAGTGTCTGATGTATTCTGCTGTCTGTCCTATTCTCTACTATCCCCCCTCCCCTCCTCTCCCCTCCCCTCCCCTTTTCTCTCTCTACCCCTTCTACTGTAAATCATTTCTTCGATTTGTATTATCTTGTCTTACCCCTCCTTTCCTCTTATATGTCCTTATGTATAACCCTGAGGATCGCCTTCCATTTCCATGCGATTTCCCTTCTCACTCCCTTTCCCTCCCACCTCTCATCCCTGTTTAATGTACATCTTCTTCTCAAGCTCTTCGTCCCTACCCTGTCCTTGTTTACTCCCCTTATATCAAAGGGGTCATTTGGTATTTGTTTTTTAAAGATTGACTAGCTTCACTTAGCATAATCTGCTCTAATGCCATCCATTTCCCTCCAAATTCTATGATTTTGTCATTTTTTAATGCAGAGTAATACTCCATTGGGTATAAATGCCACATTTTTTTTATCCATTCATCTATTGAAGGGCATCAAGGCTGATTCCACAATCTTGCTATCGTGAATTGTGCTGCTATGAACATCGATGTAGCAGTGTCCCTGTAGCATGCTCTTATTAGGTCTTTAGGGAATAGACCGAGAAGGGGAATAGCTGGGTCAAATGGTGGTTCCATTAGCAGCTTTCCAAGAAATCTCCATACTGCTTTCCAAATTGGCTGCACCAATTTGCAGTCCCACCAGCAATGAACAAGAGTGCCCTTTTCCCCACATCCTCTCCAGCACTTATTGTTGTTTGACTACCTAATGGCTGCCAATCTTACTGGAGTGAGATGGTATCTTAGGGTAGTTTTGTTTTGCATTTCTCTGACTGCTAGAGATGGTGAGCATTTTTTCATGTACTTATTGATTGATTGCATGTCCTCCTCTGAGAAGTGTCTGTTCAGGTCCTTGGCCCATTTATTGATTGGGTTATTTGTAATCTTATTGTCTAATTTTTTGAGTTCTTTGTATATTCTGGTTATTAGGGCTCTAACTGAAGTGTGTGGAGTAAAGATTTGTTCCCAGGATGTAGGCTCCCTGTTTATCTCTCTTATTGTTTCTTTTGCTGAGAAAAAACTTTTTAGTTTGAGTAAGTCCCATTTGTTGATTCTAGTTGTTAACTCTTGCGCTATGAGTGTCCTATTGAGGAATTTGGGGCCTGATCCCACAGTATGTAGATCATAACCAACTTTTTTTTCTATCAGATGCCGTGTCTCTGATTTAATATCAAGCTCCTTGATCCATTTTGAGTTAACTTTTGTGCATGGCGAGAGATAGGGATTCAGCTTCTTTTTGATGCAAATGGATTTCCAGTTTTCCCAGCACCATTTGTTGAAGATGCTATCCTTCCTCCATTGCATGCTTTTAGCCCCTTTATCAAATATAAGATAGTTGTAGTTTTGTGGATTGGTTACTGTGTCCTCTATTCTGTACCATTGGTCCACCCGCCTGTTTTGGTACCAGTACCATGCTGTTTTTGTAACTATTGCTCTGTAGTATAGTTTGAAGTCTGGTATCGCTATACCGCCTGATTCACACTTCCTGCTTAGCATTGTTTTTGCTATTCTGGGTCTTTTATTATTCCATATGAATTTCATGATTCTTTTATCTATTTCTACAAGAAATGCTGTTGGGATTTTGATTGGCATTGCATTGAACTTATAGAGAACTTTTGGTAATATCGCCATTTTGATGATGTTGGTTCTGCCTATCCATGAGCAGGGTATATTTTTCCATTTTCTAAGGTCTTCTTCTATATCTTTCTTTAGTGTTCTGTAATTTTCATTGTATAAATCTTTCACCTCTTTTGTTAGGTTGATTCCCAAGTATTTTATTTTTGGGGGGGATATTGTGAACGGAGTAGTTTTCCTCATTTCCGTTTCAGAGGATTTGTCGCTGATATACAGGAATGCCTTTGATTTATGTGTGTTGATCTTATATCCTGCCACTTTGCTGAATTCATTTATTAGCTCTAATAGCTTCTTTGTAGACCCTTTTGGGTCTGCTAGGTATAGAATCATATCATCTGCAAATAGTGATAATTTAAGTTCTTCTTTTCCTATTTTTATGCCTTTAATTTCTTTCGTCTGTCTAATTGCTCTGGCCAGTGTTTCGAGGACTATGTTGAACAGAAGTGGTGAGAGAGGGCATCCCTGTCTTGTTCCAGATTTTAGAGGGAATGCCTTCAATTTTTCTCCATTCAGAATGATGCTGGCCTGTGGCTTATCATAGATTGCTTTTACAATGTTGAGGTATGATCCTGTTATCCCTAATTTTTCTAGCGTTTTGAACATAAAGGGATGCTGTACTTTGTCGAATGCTTTTTCTGCATCTATCGAGATGATCATATGGTTTTTATTTTTAAGTCTATTGATGTGGTGAATAACATTTATTGATTTCCGTATATTGAACCAGCCTTGCATCCCAGGGATGAATCCTACTTGATCATGGTGTATAATTTTTTTGATATGTATTTGAATCCGATTCGCCAGAATTTTATTGAGGATTTTTGCGTCAAGGTTCATTAGAGAAATTGGTCTGTAGTTTTCTTTCTTTGAAGTGTCTTTGTCTGGTTTCGGAATCAGGATGATGTTGGCCTCGTAGAATGAATTTGGAAGTTCTCCCTCTTTTTCTATTTCCTGAAATAGCTTGAAAAGTATTGGTGTTAGTTCCTCTTTAAAGGTTTTGTAAAACTCTGCTGTATACCCATCCGGTCCTGGGCTTTTCTTAGTTGGTAGTCTTTTGATGGTTTCTTCTATTTCCTCTATTGTTATTGGTCTGTTTAGGTTGTCTATATCCTCCTGGCTCAATCTGGGCAGATCATAGGACTCAAGGAATTTATCTATGCCTTCACTATCTTCTATTTTATTGGAGTATAAGGATTCAAAATAATTTCTGATTATCTTCTGTATTTCTGAAGTGTCTGTTGTGATATTGCCTTTTTTATCCCGTATGCTAGTAATTTGGGTTCTCTCTCTTCTTCTCTTCGTTAGCATGGCTAAGGGTCTGTCAATTTTATTTATTTTTTCAAAGAACCAGCTTTTAGTTTTGTCAATTTTTTCAATTGTTTCTTTTGTTTCAATTTCATTAATTTCAGCTCTGATTTTAATTATTTCTTGCCTTCTACTTCTTTTGCTGTTGTTTTGCTCTTCTTTTTCTAGGATTTTGAGATGAAGTATGAGATCATTTATTTGTTGGTTTTTTCTTTTTTTGAGGAATGAACTCCAAACAATGAATTTTCCTCTTAGAACTGCTTTCAATGTGTCCCATAGATTCCGATATGTTGTGTCTGTGTTTTCATTTAACTCCAGGAAGTTTTTAATTTCCTCCTTGATGTCTTGTTTTGTGATCCATTCTACTAGCCTGTGTCTCTTAATTGGTGAGTTTAAGCCATTAACATTTAGGGTTATTATTGAGATATGGTTTGTTCTTCTATCCATATTTGTTTATTGATGTTACTAACCCTGATTTGTTATCCTCTTTGACTACTTTCCCCCCTTTACTGTCCTATCTCCCATTGTTGGTTTTCAATGTTATTTTCCATTTCCTCTTCCTGTAATGTTTTGCCAAGGATTTTTTGAAGAGATGGTATTCTAGCTGCGAATTCTTTTAACTTTTGTTTATCGTGGAAGGTTTTAATTTCATCTTCTAATCTGAAGCTTAATTTCGCTGGATACACGATTCTTGGTTGGAACCCATTTTCTTTCAGTGTTTGAAATATGTTATTCCAGGATCTTCTAGTTTTCAGAGTCTGTGTTGAGAGATCAGCTGTTATCCTGATTGGTTTACCCCTAAATGTAATCTGCTTTCTTTCTCTTGCAGCTTTTAAAATTCTCTCCTTATTCTGTATGTTGGACATTTTCATTATAATGTGTCTAGGTGTGGATCTCTTATGATTTTGCACATTCGGCGTCCTGTAGGCTTCTAGGATTTGGGATTCTGTCTCATTCTTCAAGTCTGGGAAGTTTTCTGGTATTATTTCACTGAATAGACTTTTTATTCCTTTTTATTCCTTTGGTTTTTATTCCTTTTTATTCCTTTGGTTTGGAGCTCTGTGCCTTCCTGTATCCCAATGACTCTTCAATTTGGTCTTTTGATATTATCCCATAATTCTTGGATGTTCTGCTCATGGTTTCTTAGCAGACTTGCTGAGCTGTCTACGTTCTTTTCCAGTTGAAATACTTTGTCTTCATTGTCTGATGTTCTCTCTTCTAAGTGATCTACTCTGCTGGTAGTATTCTCAATTGAGAGCTCCACTCTGTCCCTACAGCACCCCGCCGGACCCTGATTGAGAAGCAGTCACCGCCGGTTCCCTAGCCTTGGGCCAAAGCAGCTTAGGTAGCCGGAACCCTGCCTCTCTGATCCCGATACACTCTCCGCTGGGAGCTGGCTCCAGGGAGCGACCCCCACGGGTTCCCCAGCCCCAGGCCAAAACTGTTCCGGGAGTCAGAACCCAGTCGCCCCAAGCTCAGCACACGCTCCACTTGGAGCTGGCCTCCGCCGGCAGTCTCCGCAGTTTCCTCAGACCTGGGCCAGGTTAGCCCCGGGAACCCAAATCCAGCTGCTCAGTGCCCGGCGCACGCCTTGCCCAGCATGCGCCTCTAGGAGTATTCTCCACAAGAACCCCCGCCCCGAGCCTGAGCAAGAAATCTGTCTGCTAGACGCAGGCAAATACCAGCCTGATATCACCTGTTCCGTAGTTGAATGGGCTGAGATCAGTAGAACACGGGGATGATTACATCATCTCTCCGAAATGGCGGCTGCTGTCCTCCACTGTGGTCCGACCGGTGTCTGGAACCAAACTGGGCCGCTTCTCTCCTCTGTTTCAAAGCCGGAACTCAGCACTAAGGGCTCTGATGTACCACTGGCAGGAGCCCCCCCGGATCCGTATCGCTGTTCCCCCGCTCCGGCACCCTGCCGCTCCCCGGCGCGCGCCACAGACTCCAGCCTCCGGGCGATCGCCTGTCAGGCTGTGTGACCCTCCGTGCGGGGAAATGGAGCTCTCAGAGCCGAACTTCGCACAATGGAAATCTGTCCACTAGATTCTGGAGCACCTCAATTTCACTGGAACTTCCCAAAGATATCCTTCAGCCGTTTTGCATCGTCTTTCTCCCACTTAGTGACGCGGCGCCCTGAGGTGATGCACTCCCTTCGCCGCCATCTTCCTCCACTCACAGTTAAACTTTATAGCACTAAACAAGTCACTCGTGGAGATTGTTTGTGATAGCATTTTATGAGATGGCTTTAAACAAGAGATGGAAGGAACTGCTGCTATTTGTGTTGGTCTCGGGAGAATAAAACTTTTTCCTTAAGTTCTCTGATGCATGTAATGTTTGAAATTTATAGAAATAGCATCCTTTTTTCCCTGAGAATTAAAATATCCCCAGGCAGAAAAAAAAATAACTCTGCCATGAGTAACTAGCAGGTAGTCTTGTTCCATCAGCAACTCAAATATAAGATGCAGAAAATGGAGAAAAACAATTTGCAAAGGTGCATATTTCTCTAACACAGCTGGGAGTTCATTCCGCCTCATCCAAAGAAAGCCTGGAATTATTAAAGTTGTCTGTTTGTCCCCTCTGCCCCGGCCATCCTCTCCTCCACCAGAGCGGAATCCAGCAGTTCTAGAGGTGGCTCTGCAGTCAAGGACAGCTGTTATAGTCTCATCAGTCTGGTTGTTCTGCTGTTTCTAATACCTCCAGTGCTCCAGGTATTCGGGAACCTTCTTACAGGCAAGAGAGAATGAATCCCTCCTTTCCAAGGTAAAACTTCTTCATCACCAAAATCCGGTCTTTTCCTTTTGCCCCCTCTGCAGCCCCTGGAGGCTGCCTTTCTCCACACATTAGTGTTCTGAGGACCTGTCCAGGGCGTGCTTTCCCCTCTCACAGCCCTGGACTCTCAGCCATTCTCTCCTTTCTCCTCCCTCAGCTTCCCCATCACCTCTCAAGCCTGGCTTTCCTGGTTCTCCTTCTCTGCCAGCCTTGCCTTCTTATCTTTTAAATGTTGCTGTTACCTTGGGTCTCTTTCATGTCCTATGTTCTCTCTTTAAGTTGGGTTTCCTTAGAAAACACACTTCCCTGACTGGGTACAGTGGCACATGCCTAGAATCCCATGACTCCAGAGGCTGAGATAGGAGGATTGCAAGTTCAAGGCCAACCCTTTGCAACTTAGTGAGACCCTGCCTCAAAATAAGAAATAAAAAAAAAGGCTTGAGATGCGGCTCAGTGATAAAGTAACCTTGTGTCAATCCTCTTTACCAAAAAAGAAAAGTCACTTCTCCTCTCTGATCTTCAGTTTATGCTTAGTTGGCAGCAAGAAAGATAATACAGTAGATAGTTGCAGTTTTATATATATATAGTTTTTGAGGCTTCATTCCATCCTCAAATTCCATGACAATAATTCAGAGGAAATAAAAGACAGCAGAGACAGCTGTAGATCCTGGATGGAAAAGCTGGGCCAGGAGAACAGGTGTTGGGGAAAGGACGAGAGAACTGAAGCCCCAGTTCACAGCAGGGCCCTGCAGGGACCCAAGTGAGGCCCAGTAACCCTGTGGATACCATTGAAATTTTCTCATAGATACTAGTGGCACCATAGAAAGGGGAAATAGTCACAAAGGGGAGGCCAGAAAATGTCTGGATGTGCTGACCCCTTTCCTCACTTCTTAACTCAAGAGCAAGGTAGAGGCAGCACTCTAAGGGGCTCACCTGGTTTAATCCCAGGAAGCCCAACAACTCTTGGTACCTGACTCTAATATTCAATTAGGGCTCACCCAGGATTCAAAACAGTAGATAAAGTAGCTTTTTTATTGGTGCATAATAAATGTACACAATAGAGGGTTTCATTGTGCCACATGCATATAACAAAATTTGGTCAGTTTCGCTCCTACATCAGTGGTTCTGTAAGGACAACAGAATTCTTGATAATGTGGAATGCTCTGGAATGAAAACTCTACACATGTGATTTATGGGTAACATGCATAAAAATCACAAAGAATATTCATTTGAAAGCTGATATAAATGCCCAGCTCTTCCTCATCAGGCACCCAGTGAAAAAGCATTGATCAGGGTTACGGCTTCAGTTCCGTCCTCTTTTATTCATTCTTTCACTGGATAAGTATTGTTGATTCCTTCCCCCGACCCAAACTTGGATTTCTCTTGTTTTGGGGCCCCATTTTTTTTTGCTATCCTCTATCTTCTGTCACTACCAAAGAAGTTTGCGTGGGTCAATGAGTCTTCAGCATGCCTGCTGCCCTTCACTGGAACCCAGGTATAATGGATCGAAACTGTTTCACAAGACTCCAGTTCAAACAATGTCTTCCTTTGTTTTTCATTCTCTCATATTTACTTAAAACAATGGTTCTCAACTGAGGAACTCCAGGAAATATGTGGCACTATCTGGAGACCACTTTGGTTGTCATATGGAGGAGACGGGTGCTAGGTGCATTTAATGAGTAGAGGCTAAAGATGATGTTAAACATCCTACAATACTCAGAACTCACACCCATATGTAATTATATGAGGCAAAATGTCAATGATGCCAATATTAAAAAACCCTGATTTAAAATCAACTCAAAATGCCACCTGTCAAGACACACGTGAAGGCCAGTCTCAATCACCCGGGGACTCTTCCCCTTCTCTCCAGGGACTTATGTAACCTCTGGCTTCGGATGGGTAGCTCTGCCTCCCAATCTGTGGCTACCTGGGCTGGGGATGTGGCTCAAGCAGTAGCGCGCTTGCCTGGCATGTGTGCGGACCGGGTTCGATCCTCAGCACCACATACCAACAAAGATGTTGTGTCCGCCGAAAACTAAGAAATAAATATTCTCTCTCTCTCTCTCTTTTAAAAAAAATTCTCTCTTCTCCATCTTTAAAAAAAAAAAAATCTGTGGCTACCTGACATCCTTGTAGCACATGGTACAACTGATTGGAAACAGCAGGGATTTGTCTTTACCTCTCATTTTCCTACAAAGACCTCCTGATGCTCATTTTAAAAAACAATCTTGACACCTCAGGATCCAAGACTAACTAGAAGATTTTTCTTTTTCCTTTTCTGGAAAGAACCAGGACCTTAGGTACACTATGCCTTCATTAACCTCTCAAGTGGGAAATCCACAAGCTGTTGGGTTCTTGCTGAGACCACAGAAGTGAAAACACAGCACAAAGGGATTTTCCAGTAGATTCTCCTACTGTGTTAAATCTTCAGTAATTTACTCTGATTTTCCTAATGACATTTGTTACCCTGCCCATCTTCTCCTCACCTGGGGCCCCCAGGTCTTGAATTCTTTTCCAAGGAATACTGAGCCCATTTGGATCATCACTGGGACATTTTGCCTCATATAAGTACATATGGGTGTGAGTTCTGAATATTGTAGGATGTTTAACATCATCTTTACCCTCTACCCATTAAATGCACCTAGCTAGCACTCGTCTCCTCCATATGACAACCAAAGTGGTCTCCAGATAGTGCCACATATTTCCTGGAGTTCCTCAGTGAGGTCAGAAAAGTGGCCTCCTTTGGAGAAAAGAGCAACAATAACACTAACAGGAAATCAGAGCTACAAATGGAAGCCCGAGGATGCCATATGACTCTTCTGTGGCCTGCTTGCCACCACTCATGCTCACCAGCAACGGGTGTCTGAGAGCTTTCCTGGGTCCTCCACTCCATCCTCAACGTGAACAGATCCAAGTCTTCAAGTCCTTCAGCACTGTCATTATCTGTGAACCTATTGTTTTCCCAAAGGGTTTAGAGGCTTGGGGGAAAAGACTGTGACTTTGTTATCTCTGCAAGAATAGCACTCGCTTCAGTGCTTTGTGCACAGGGAGCATTAAAAAATGACAAAACCAAGAGAGCATTTAAATAAAATATTTCCAAGTGAAATATTTGTGAGGGTTTATAAAGAAAAGTAGAATGAAAACAGCCATCCATAATTCACAAGGTGATATCTTACACTGACAGCTTGAAAGACCAACACACACATCTTCTGAAGCTTTCAGCACAAGGAAATAAAAATCAGAAACAAATGATTTTTTGTTTCTGTCACTTGGAAATTGTGGCAACAAATAATCTCCTCTGCGTTTTATTTTTGTAAGAGAATAACATAATGCCCTATGTAGTCACTTGAATTACTTGTCTCCTAAGGTTAGCTGAAAAACTTACCCACAAGTTAAACAGAAGAGATGCTGGGGTGAGCTTTCACCAGCTCCCTGGCTCACTAATCTCAAGGACAAAACCATGAACATCAAAGTGTTCTATGGGCCTGTAAGCAGCTTCTTTCCAACACCCTCTTTGATCTAAAGGCAGCTTAAGAGCTGTCTGCTTTTAGAGATGGTTTTCAGTTATATAAATGATCTTTCTACTGGTCTCATTTAGCCCAAGGTCAGAGAACTAGAACATAAGTATATTTCATTAAGAGGAATTCCGGTTTTGCACCATTGAGTACACTTGACTCATAGGAATGAGAGATGGATGAAAGAAAATCTGCACTTGCATTTTTTTCTGACTCTTAGGTGCTTGTTACTAAACTGTTGAGCCACCTGAATGAAGTCTCTAGAATAAGTTTGGACTCTCTAGTTAATTTGAAAAAGTGGCATAGAATAATCAACAAATTTTATTTTTCTTCATTTTAAAAGATAATCCTTTATTGAGCAATGAGGGAACTCAGGTGAGAGTTGTAATGTAAAATTTATGATAATTATAGCCAATATAGTTATTAATCCCAGCCTACACCTCTGATGTGCAGGTAAATGGAATACTATGGTAATTTACATAAATTGACCTAATATCTATTTTGAGTTTCCATTTCTCCAAGATGATATGAACTTAATCTCAGGTAATTTGGGGCTCCCTCTCCTTTCCCAAGAATTGTGTCTAAGATCTGGGTGATTGATAGGTACCATGGCATTTTGATGCAAGGGGCGGGACTCATTCCAATCTGGTGTTCAATATCATTTATCCCTGCAGTTTCCTTTAAGAATACCATAACCTTCTTCGGTTCTGTTACAGTTTCCACAAAGTACCACTGAAAGACACAGCATAGCCTCTCTCTGCCTGCCCACTTCAGTCTGATGGCTTGCTCTCTACTGTCACCTTTCATTTTATAGGCACATAATATATTCTAAACGTTTCATGTTACTCTGGGACAGCAAAATCTCTGCCAAACTAGCTAAGACGTGCCCATTCTTTCTAAACATCCCACACCTATTTCCTCTTAGAACCACAGACCTCTTCCAAAAAGCAGGATCCAAGGTACATCTCCCTGAGAAAACCCATCCTTCTTCTTCCAGTTCTGGGTAGAAAAGTCAACCTCTTTCTCCTTCAGCCCAAGCCTTCTGGCCATGCCTATACTCCTCTCCAGCCACGGAAGGACCTAGGCTTTTAGAGACAAGATCAATAAGACTCCCTTTTTTTTCTGATTCCATCCTGTCCCATCTCTGCCCTGATCAGGGAGCACAGAACTCCCCAGCTCCCTGAATGCAATAGAGGTAGGAGGTTCAGGAAAAAGCAAAGCATCAGAGGAAAAGAAATATTAGTATCTCAAAATGTTATCTCACCACACTCACCACACTTATTGAGTATTCTTCACTCAGCAATATATTTCGAATGGCTTCCTGTGGCTTTTTGGTTTGTTGGACTTATTTCCCATTTACTCATCTTTCAATCCAAGGCCCACATTTGTCATGAGACACCTTGGATGGACTGTCCCTCCTCCTTCTTACAACCCATTTGGATGCTGCCATTTTCCCCTCACATATTGAAATGTGGAGTTTGGGGTCTAAGCCCAAGTCTATGACTCATTTATGATTCCTGGAAGATATTCATGCAGTGGTGGACTACTGGGTGGAGGTTGGAGCTTCCCTTCCTCACTCCGATCATTTCTCTCATCCTTCTATGTTCGCTACTCTGAGTATTCCACCCGTCTCTATCTGTTTTCATTTCTCTGGTTAACCAAACACCTCCTAATAGAAGACACTGCATCATGTAATGCAGATTTTTCTAAGCTCATCCCTCTCCCGCAGTGTTACGTCTTTGACCTTGTATTCACTGCATGGATTGGAGAGACAGAGACTCATCTCATGAAGTGACAGACGAGGACACTGTCACAGAGTGAGGAAAGGGAGTTCCAGCTTAGACTGTCTCTTTTTTATGGTTATTCCTAACCATAAAATAGCTCTGTTTTTTTCCAACCATATGACCCATCAAAGCCCTGAGTTAGGTGTATAGGAAGGAGACTGGTTATAGAGTTTTCAGTCACCTTCTAGAGGATTCTCTTAGGTGGAACATGGTACATCATGTGGAAATATATTTCTTGATCCTTCCTCTTCAGTGATGCAGTCAATGAAAAGTCAGGACAGATTTAAACTATAATCCCTTTAGTTATCACTGCCATTAATTTTGTTATTTTTTCATACTTTTGGTGGCATATCTATTAGGCACATCTAACCTATCACTACGAAAACCCCAATGACTACTGTTGGGATCTTTGACCATGTCTATCTATTGCTAAAATCCCCACACTTTCTGCTACTTTATGCTGCCATTTAGAATGGTCCTTAAATGCAACCCATTCCATTCTGCTCCTTAAATTCTTGAGTCTATTTCAAAACAAATTTTAATTCTTTATTGTAAATGCTCATTTGTATTTCCTGAGTTTCACCAAGAGATTCAGTAGTAAATAAAAACAAAAAAGTGAGCTTGTACACTGTGTGACTTATAATACACCTGGAGAAAAGTGACTACACCCAGAGAAAAGTTAGCAAAGGTACAAAGCACTTGAATGCAAACATAAATGAAACATCTTCAAGTGACCTGAGACTCCATTATTGGGATCTAATATGATACACAGGCTAAAAAAAAAAAAAGTCCAGGTTTTGAATTTTGATGGACCCAGATTCAAATAGCTGTTTTGCCACCTTGAGCAAAAATTCTGAGCCCTGGCTTTCTGATCTGTCCAGTGGAGATAATGATGGTCACTTCCCAGAGGGGTATGAAGACTAACTCAGTTATGTCTAAAGCTTTTCTCACAGACAGAATGTAAATAAGAAATAGAAGTTGTCTTGGGTAAGGTACTGTTGATTTCAAATAAAAGAATATCTAATGCATTGGCTTAATTAATAATGGTAATTTCTTGTGTTGTGTAGATAAATATTCAAAGACAAAGTGGGCTTCATATACTTTTTTTCTTACTCCATATAGGGCATTGAACCCAGAATCTCATGCATACTAAGCATATACTCTACTACTGAACCATACCCCAGCCCACTACATAGTCTAACACAGTAATTCCTGATGTCACTTGAACTCCAACAGTTCTCTGAACTATCCCTACTTTTGCTGTTCTCTTTGAGTCAGCTTTGTATTGATGCTTTCTTCATCTTGGCAAAAGCATTTGCTTCAGAATTACCAGCAGGAGTATGAAAAATCATTCTGGTTTGGTTACTCCAGAACCAAGTGGCCAGAGATGGAATCCCCTGGTTGGCTCAGCTCAGGACTCAACCTTAAGGGCAGGATATGAGTTATTCTCTTTGCAAAAACCTCAATCTACTTTTTTCCATTTCCTCCTATTTCTCCCATATAACCCCAATACTCCTTTTAAGGAAACCTTTTCTACCCTGAGTTTGAGAGATGGAGGAAAGTCTGACCCCTCCTTACATTCTCAAATATCCTATCTATACCTAGAATTCTCTACAGGTTCCCAAAAATTTAAGGTGTTTGGAAACCAAAGCCAGAAAGTTGTCTTTGTTTCTGTGTTTTACACCAACCTTTGTGGACATGCTCCCTTGTTACTTAATTTTTTATTTCGAGTCAAAGGAGGTAGAAAGTCTTGCAATTATTTAAGTCAAACACATTGGTCTGTGGAGACAGAGATATCCCACAGATGTAATACTTATTTCAGTAATCATCAGCATTTTCATCTTGAGGTGATTTTTTTTTGTGGCTGCCTTGGTATTAGCAATAACTCTAAAGGACTATTTGGTGAATACTATTGAACAAATAAATAAGAACATTTCTAATCTGCAGCCTACAGATACATGGACTTGAGCATGCACAAAATTTTAATAGATTCCCCAATGAGTCCTTGTGGGAGCACTACTAGCTCTTGTTTTGGATTCCTATTAGCAGATCTGGCTGAATCTAGGTATTCTCATTTTCATCAGCTGTCTAGGGTTTGATACTGAAGCTAACAATCCTTTCCAAGATTCTCCTTTTGTTCTTATAGTTTAAAAAGAAAACAAGCAACAGCAACAAATGGCTGAGAATGAAGAAATCCAGCTTTTTTACAATTCCATACCAGCGAACCGTAATCACATTTGGCTATGTTTATTGAGATGTTTTGGCTATTTTTGTCTAAACATGACAATGCTTAAAAAAGCTATGAATAAGCATTAAAAAAAAAAACCTATGCACAGACGGACAAACAAGCAAAACTGCCTGGCTTATAGAAAGGTTCTCTTCTTAGAAAAACCCACATAAATACAGTAATCTCATGCTTGACAAAGGTGCCAGAAACATACATTGAAGCAAAGATAGCCTCTTCAACCAATGGTGCTGGGAAAACTGGAAATCCATGTGTCGTGGAATGAAATTTAACCCCTATCTCTCACCCTGCACAAAACTGAACTCAAAATAGATCAAAGATCTAGAGATTAGATCAGTAACCCTGCATGTAGTAGAAGAAAATATAGGTTCAACATGTCAGCTCAGGAACTGCTTCCTTAATAAGACTCCAGCGTAAAATAAAAAGAAATCAGTAAATGGGATGGCATCAAATTAAAAAGCTTCTTCACAGCCATGGAAACAATCAAGAACATGAAGAGAGAGCCTACAGAACAGGAGAAAAATCCTTGCACCTCAGACAGGGCATTAATATCCAGGACATACAAAGAACTCAAAAAACTTAACCCCCCCCCAAAAAAATCCAAATAACCCAATCAATAAATAGGCAAAGGAACTAAACAGTCACTTCTCAAAAGAAAAAACGTAGATGGTCAACAAATATATGAAAAATGTTCTACATCTCTAGCAATTAGAGAAATGCAAATTAAAACTATACTGGGATTTCATCTCACTCCAGTAAAAATGGCAATTGTCAAGAATACAAGTAACAATAAATGTTGACAAGGATGTAGGGAAAAGGGTATGCTAATACATTGTTGAGGGGGGTGGAACTGCAAATTGATGCAACCACTCTGGAAAGCAATATTGAAATTCCTCAAACTAACTAGGAATAGAACCACCATTTGATTCAGTTAACTCATTCCTTGGTATATATCCAAAGGATTTAAAATCAGCATCCTCCAGTGACACAGCCACATCAATGTTAACAGTAGCTCAATTCACAATAGCAAAGCTATGGAACCAACCTAGGTGCCCTTCAACAAATGAATGGATAAAGAAAATGTGGTATGTATACACAATGTCTGAAAGCCATAAAGAATGACGTTATGACATTTGCTGGTAAATGGATGGATCTGAAGACTATTAGGCTAAGTGAAATTAAGCCAATAACAAAAATTCAAAGGTCGAATGTTTTCTCGGATATGTAGAAGCTAATGCACAATAAGGTGGGAAAGGGGTAAAAAAATTTTAAAGAATAGAAATTCACTGGAGTAGATAAAGTGGGGTGAAGAGAAGGGAGGAGGGATGGGAAAAGGAAAGATAGTGGAATGATCCGACATGACTTCCCTATGTATATATATATGAATATACCACAGTGAATCTCACCATCATGTACATCCATAAGAAATCAATTTTAAAAAATAACTATGGGTAATGGCAGAAAGATCAGCAGAGTAGAAGGAAGGGAGCAGGGTGTGGGGGGAGGGAAAGGAAAGGGAGTATACTGGGGACTGAGTTAGAACAAGATATATTCCATGCTTTTATAATTATGTCAAAATGGATTTTACTCTCGTGCATAACTTAAAGGAACCAATTTTTTAAAGGGTTAAAAAAAAGTACAAATGAAAATTTCAAAAGCTCTTCTTTTTTTCTCCACACTTTAGAATTTGAGGATTGAAGACTTCAGAGTTTACTTATGGCATGTGGCATATATTCAACAGATGGTGACTTTCCTTGGTATTATTACTACAGGAAGAAAGCCATACATTTTTCCTGAACTCTTAATCTGTGCCTTCAAATCTGTTTCTTGATACAGCCCCAGTGAGTGGTGAAGGGTTTGTGAAAGAGTCCTCAATGAAAAATGAAGCTTCAAGTAAGAGATCTGTGTGTTTATTAGTTAACTTTCAATACAGGTCTGTGTTTCTGTGTTGTTAAAGGTGCCTTGTACATGCTGATATTGGATTTGGCTGAAATTTTAAGGTACTTTTCCTTGTCTGAAAGCACTTTATTCAAGATCTGTTATTGATGATAAGCCAAAGGAAATTGTTTAAAACTGAAGAATGAGACAAAATCGGGTAGTTTATAAAATAGGGTAGTTTATAACTATGGTCCACACACACCATTGAAGATGTTGAGCCATACCCAGGAGAGCAGTCTGGGGTCCAGCTAGAACACTGAAAATCACTTTGGAAGACCACACATACAAGTAACTGAACTGATTTCAAGTCATCTACACATGGAGTGAGAGCCAGGCTTCTTCCTTTGATAAATAGTTGACCTATAACAGTGATTACCATAGAGTGGGCATTTAACATGTTCTTTGTTGAATGAATAAATCAACAAACCAATCATGTTCACTTTTTTTTTTTTTATGTGTTTTGGCACTCCAGTCACCTTCTACCCAAGCAAAGGCCTTCAACTCTGAAGATATTTTCAGATATATATGCAAAGATCCCCAGAACCAGTGTTAAAAGAACCAACCTTTTCTTCCATAACACATTGATCCAGAAAAGTTTTAGGCATAAAAACACATTGCCAAGAACAATCCCCACCCTTTCATCAGCTGAGAATAGTCAGAGTATTTCTCTGGGGAGGGCTGGTAAGCTTAAGAATGGGAGCCATGGGGAGAAAAACGCAACATGCATTCCTCTCCCAGTGGTTTCCTCATATCTTTCAACCCGGGTCAGTCCAATAGAAGACCACAAACCTCGAGCAGGAGACAAGCAGACACAATAGGGAAGTGTTCTCGGTCATTCTATTCATCCAGCCTCATTCACTTTTCTGCTGTTGTAAGGCCCTGGTTCAAAAGGCAAGTCCACAGTCCAGTGTCTCCAGGTGCCAGCTGGAAGCTCTGCATTTTCTGGCCTCTTCCTTGAGGCTCTAACTTCACCCTAGGGCCATCATGGACATGAGGAATTTGTAAATCAATAGTGCAGAGTGTGGCTGGGCGTAGTGGTGCAAGTCTGTAATTCCAACAGCTCAGGAGACTGAGGCAGGAGGATCGTGAGTTCAAAGCCAGCCCTAGCAATTTAGCGAGGACCTAAGCAACTTGGTGAGATCCTGTCTCTAAATAAAATATAAATTATAAAAATAAATAAAATAAAATATTAAAAAAGGGCTAGAGAAAACTTGGAATAGAACCACCATTTGACCTAGTTACCCGACTCCTTGATTTATAACCAAAGGACTTAAAATCATCATACTATAGTGATGCAGCCACATCAGTGTTTATAGCAGCCCAATTCACAATCGCTAAACTATGGAACCAACCTAGATGCCCTTCAACAGATGAATGGATAAAAAAAATGTGGTATATATACACAATGGAATATTACTCAGCATTAAAGAAGAATGAAAGTATGGCATTTGCAGGTAAATGGATGGAGCTAGAGAATATCATGCTGAGCAAAATAAGTCAATCCCCCAAAACCAAAGGCTGAATGTTTTCTCTGATAAGTGAATGCTAATCCACAGTGTGGGGATAGGGGGAAGGTAGCTAGGGAAGAATGGAGGAACTTTGCATTGGGAAGAGGGAAGTAAGAGGAGGGAGAAGGATGATGGAAGGAAATGGACATTATTACCCTATATACTTGTATGATTGTATGACCGATGTAACTCTGTACCATGTACAGCCAGAGGAATGAGAAGTTGTGCTCTGTTTGTGTACAATATGTCAAAATGAATTCTGCTGTCATGTATAACTAATTAATACAAATTTTAAAAATCTAAAAAGGGCTGAGGATGTGGTTCAGTGGTTAAGCACCCTTGGATTCCATCCCCAGTATTAAAAAAAAAAAAAAACTAGAACAGAGTATTAATAAAATACTAAATAGGCCAGCAAAGGGAACCATTTTCCAAAGAAGTATATTTAACTAACTGTATATTTCATAATAGTTTTTCCTAAACAAGGCTCAATAGTTATAAAAGTCATCAAACTAATTTAACCAGAGGAACTTAAAAAAATCATAAATACATGTAAACTAATTCATAGGCCCCTGGACCAACACAATGAAGAAATTAAAGGGGAAGTTAAAAAATATCTTAAAACAGGGCTGGGGCTGTAGCTCAGTGGTAGAGTGCTTGCCTCTCATATGTGAGGCACTGGATTTGATCCTTAGCACCACATATACATACATACATACATACATACATACATAAAGATACTTTGTCCATCTACAGCTGAAAATATTTTTTTAAAAAAATCTTAAGAAAGAAATGGAAACACAACATGCCAAAATTTATCAGATGCACACAAAATAGTTCTAATAGGGAAATATACAGCAAAAAAATGCCAACATAAAAAAGAAGAGAGATCTCAAATAAATAACATGACATTGTACCTCATGGAACTGAAAAATCAAGAACAATATAATGAACAAGGTGAATGAATCAGTGATAAAAGGTCTCCCATCAGAGAAAAGCCAAGGACCTGATGGCTTCACAGCAGATTTCTTCCAAACATTTAAAGAACTAGTGTCACTCTTTGACACACTCATCCAAAATGTGAAAAGGAGGGAGTACGTCCAAACTCATTTTGTGAGACCAGCATTACTCCGACACCAAAACCACACAAGGCCCCCGGAAATGGAAGAAAGGGAGGAAGGGATGGAAGAAAGAAGAAAGGAGGGAAGGAAGGAGGGGAAAAGGAGGAGAGAAAGAACATGAAGGAAGAGGGAAGAGAAACCCTCCAGGCCAATATCTGATGAATATAGATGCAAATATTCTCAACAAAATACCAGCAAACTAAATTCAACAGCGTATTAGAAGGATCATTCACCAGGACCATGTGGGATTCATTCCATAGATGCAATAATGGTTCAACATGCACATACCATAAATGTGAAACACCACACCAACAGAATGAATGACAGAGACCCATGTTGTCATTTCAACACACACAGTAAAAGCATTTGACAATATTCAACATCCTTTCATGATAAAAATTCTCAACAAATTAGGTATAGAAGAAACATGCCTCAATTCAGTAAGGGCCATATATGACAAATATACAGCTAAAGTTATATTCAACAGGGATAGTTGAAAGATTTTCCCTTGAAGACCCAGAAAAGAAAATGAGGCCCAATCTCACTATGTCTATTCAAAATATAGTATTGGAAGTCCTAGCCAGGGCAATTTGGCAACAAAAAGAAACAAAAGTATTCCATTTAGAAAGAAAGAAGTTAACTCATCCTTGATTGAAAATTTCATGATTTTATATATAGGAAACCCTACACTCTCCACAAATACCCTAGCCCCTCCAAAACTATAAGAACTAATAAATTCAGTAAAATGATAGGATATAAAATCAGCACACAAAAGTTGTTTCTTTATACTAACAATAAACTGTCTGAAAATAAAATAAAGAAAACAATTCCATTTACAATAGCATGAAAACATAGTTAAGAATAAATTTATCTGGGCATAGTGGTGTACGCCTGTAATCCCAGCAGCTTGGGAGGCTGAGGCAGGAGGATCACAAGTTGAAAGCCAGCCTCAGCAATGGCGAGGTGCTAAGCAACTCAGTGAGACCCTGTTGTTAAACAAAATACAAAATAGGGCTGGGGATGTGGCTCAATGGTTGAGTGTCCCTGAGTTCAATCCCCGGTACCCCCCTAAAAATAAATTTAACCAAGGAGGTAAATAATCACTACATTATAAACTATAAAACATTAGCAAAAAACAAAAATGAATAGAAGGATATCTCCCTCCCCCATACTTTTTATTGGTGCATTATAATTACTCATAATAATGGGATTCATTGTAACACATTTGTACATAGACATGCTATAACAATATAATTTGGTCAACATCATTCTCCAGTATTCCCTCTTTCTAGAAAGATACTTACATTTGTGGATTGGAAGAATTAATATTGTTAAAATGTTCTTACTACTTAAAGTAATCTATGGACTCAATGCAATCCCCATTAAATATCAATGATATTCTTCCAAAATAGAAATAAAAGATCCTCAAATTCATATGAAACCACAGAAGACCCCAAAGAGCCAGAGAATTCTTAAACCAAAAGAACAAAACAGGAAATAGCCCGCTGCTTGATTTGAAAAGCTAGCATAAAGCAATATGGTAGTCAACGCAGCATGCAATCCACATAAAAACAGACACGTAGGCCATGGGAACAGAATAGAGCACCCAGAAATAAACCTACACATTTACAGTCAATTGATCTTTGACAAAGAAACCAGGAACATACAATAGAGAAAAGACTGTTTCTTCCATCGGTGATGCTGGGAAAACTGGATATTGCATCCAAGAAGGATAAAATTAGACCCTCATCTCGTGCAATATACAAATGTCCACTCAAAATGGATTAACATCTTCCACATAAAACCTGGAACTGTAAAATTATTAGAAGAAAACATAGGGAGAAAGTTCTATGATATTAGTCCAGGAAATTCTTGGATATATCTTTGGACCCCAAAAGTATAGGCAACAAAAGAAAAAATAGGCAAAGGATTCCAAACTCAAAAGCTTCTACACAGCAAAGGAAACAATCAACATGGTGGAAAGACAGCCTACATACTGGGTGAATATATTTATAAACCTCAATCTGATTGGGGTTAATATCCAAAATTTAAAAGGAGCTCAAAAAACTCATTAGCAAGAAAATAAAAGTGCAATTAAAAAGGATCTAAATAGACGTTTCCCAAAAGAAGACATACAGATGGCCAATAGATAAATGAAAAAAAAAAATGCTCCACATCACTATCTATCAGGGAAATGCAAATTAAACCAGAATGAGATGATATCTCACACCTGTTAAAATGACTTATCAAAAAGGCAAAAGATAACAAGTGTTGGCAAGGATATGGAGCTAAGGGAACCCTTGCATACTGCTGGTGGGAATGTACATTAGTACTGCCATTGTGGAAAGCAGTATGGAGGGTTCCTCAAAAGTTAAAACCAGAACTACCCTTTGATCTAGCACCCCCACTGCTGGGTATATATTCAAGGAAATGAAATCTGTATGTCTAAGATGTATCTACATTCCCATGTTTATTGCCATAGACAATCCACAATAGCCAAGATATGGAATCAACATATGAAGAAAGGAAGAAAATGTGATAGAGACACAATAGCATACCATTCCATTATAAAAAAAGAAGGGAATCCTGCCATCTGTGACTCCATGGATAAATCTGGAGGATATTATATTAAGTAAAATAAGCCAGGCACAGAAAGACAAGTACCACATTATTCCAATCATCTGTGGAGTGCAAAAGAGTTGCTCTTATAGAGGTAAAGAGTAGAATGGCGATTTTCAGAGGCTGAGGAAAGGAGATTTGTCTGGCGATATGAAGGACAGTATTCAAGAGATCTGTTGGGCAGCATGATGACTACAGTTAATAACAATGTTCTGTATTCTTGAAAAATCATGAGAGTAGATTTTAAGTGTTCCCACCCCAAGAATGATAACTTTCTGAGGTGACACATATGGCAATTATTTCCACTTAGCCATTTCACAACATACATTTCAAAATATCATAATATAAATGATAAAGACATTACAATTTGATCCATCAATTTTCTAAAAAAGAAAAATTGAAAAACAATAAAAAAATAATTGAAATTAAAAGAATTCAGAAAAAAGAGGGGAGAAAGGAAGGAGGGAGAAAAGGAAGAATTCAATTTTCATATTCTTCTCTATTTAGAAAACAGCATAGGTGATAATGTTTACCACTGTCAAACCTTTGATTTGATTTCTGCAATGATAATTTGAAAATGAAGAAGCCTGCATTTCCTAAAAACTAAGTAGATTTCACAGTAAATAAAATTAATTCAATGAGCTGAAGTATTTACAAAATTCAAATTGTTTGTGTTTTTTAAGTGTAATTTCATTTTGAATTTCCATTCTTTATGTTTCCCACAGTCTCTCTTCCTTGACAAACAATCATTACCTGGCTGGCTATAGTCTCGTGAAAATATCATCAGCCAATTTAGCTGCTGGTGGGAAATCCAGGGCAAAATTGCCCTAAGAAATGGTTAAGAAAGTAGATAGACTAATTTACGAAAGACTTTCCTATGTTTCCTTACACAGCAGTAGTAACTATAGAATAAACGTATTTGCATTTTTAAAGGAAAATATATTTTTCCATCTTTTCTTTACTTATACACATTTTGATTGGATTTAAGAGCATTCACTTGAAAAATAAAAAACTCCCTGGGCTTAAGGGATTATTGTGGGATTTTTAAATTACCTTTCAAAGGCAAAATAGTTGGATTCAAGATTTAACCAATACAAGGGCAATTGAAGTGATTTTTAATTGCAGGGATTTTTGTTAAAACCTGTAGTTCTCATATAATTAATAGCCATTAAATTTTGGCTCAAAGGACCCTTTTTAACCCCATATACAAAGTCAGCTACATGACTTTTCTATATTGTAGAGTAAATATGTCTATTAAATGGCAACTCAGGTTTTGGTTATTGGCAGCTATGAATGGCATTCTTTAAACTTCTGAACTTTCTAGCCAAATGTTGCATCCACACAACCTGCTCATTCCAAACACCCTTTGACACTTGTCAAATAAATTTCCCTATGTGGGACAGCACATACGGACACTTCAGGGACAAGTAGATCCACTTCATGAAAGCACACTGTTGTCTTTCCAAGTATACCTGTATTTATCCTGATCTTGCCTATCTATGTTCTTTATTATTTATTTACATTCTTGTTTCAAGCCTCTTTAGTTTAATAAGCACATATGCAACACACCAACCCATAAGATATTTGTTTCTCATAGCCCAAAAGACATGTTTAAAGACTAGTATTTTGAAGGTATAACCCCTCTCAGCTCTTTAGGAGTTAAATATGAGCTAAAGAACTAAAGAGATCATTTCCTCTCTTTAAGGGATAAAGCTGGGATGCAGGTGGGTGTGGCAATTACATGTAATTAAGTACCACTGTTGAAGACTATGTGACCCCTGGTATGGTTTTCAGAGCCCTCTCTCTATCTCTCTGCCCCCATTCTATTTACCCACAGAGGCATTATTAGAGGCTCTTGTTTGGAATGACTGTGTTTCTTTCCCAGCCTTGCTCTTGGGTTGGCCTCATTTGAATTTCTACTGGACAAGATGGTTTATCCTCTGTTGTGATCTATTCTACATGACTGGCATACTTGCGGTTCATCCCTGCAGTCCTCATAGGTATTCACTAGAATTTAGTTTTAGCCCCATGGTTAGGTTGATGCAATGACCCAAAAACATTCAAGGAGGCATCTCAGAGTTGATCTCGGCTTCCTAGCTACATAGAAGATAAGAATGACCCTTACTTGACAGATTTGAGTTTGATGCCACATCTACATCCTCTCAGAGGCTATTCATTAATTTGCAATCATTTTCAAATTCTTTGGTCTTCTACACATTGCTGTCAAGGGTATTACTCATGTGGTACAATTAACCAGCAGCTTTCAGCTGTCTCAACCCATCTACAAAGGTCAGGTACTGTGTAGTCTCTGGGTGTTTGTTTACCCAGTTTATTTGTTTATAATGTCATACCAATTCTCTGAAACTTAGAACTTGGTGTTTATATCAGCAATACTGTCATGGGACACATTAATAATAATTAATAGAACATTGTTGAGTTTATTTGATTAAATAACATTATTTTATTGATAATTCTTTCTGAACTTAATGATCAGTTGTTTGTGACTAAAAGAGCTCTCAGAAGGTTAAGTAATTGAAATCAAACTCCATCCCCTAAGACAAACCCAAAAGTATACACATTTACAAATGCTTATTTAAATCAGTCCACAACATGCAAGATAAGGAACAAATATTTACCACTGGACAGAGGTGAAATTCTAAGTGTGGTGTAGAAAAGATGAAAATTCTCCTGATAAATTACTGCAAGCTTGTCACCATTGTTGCATTTATCAATCAAAATCAGTAGTTTCTAGAAGCTCCAGGGATGCTTGTCCAGGCTGGAGTCATCATGTGAAAACCACACCACACTGAACACTCAGTGAGAGTTTATACAGATAAAGAACATAGGAAATTGCAGCTTGAAGTGACTTCATGCTGGACAAGCAAAGCAGGCTGGTAAAACAGCTAAAAGTGTGGATCAAGGGCCCAGACTGACTGGGTCACCTTCGACCCTGTCAATTCATAACTGTGTGATCAGTCACTCTGCCCAAGTATCCTCATGTGTAAAGTGAGAATGATAATAAGAATTGTAATGAGATAGATCGATATAGACAGATAGATACCTACATACATACATATTTCATAGAATTGTGAAAATTCGAAAATATATGTAAGTGAAATATAATATTTATAAATAAAAATAACATCAGCTATAGTTTATGCTTACTATCTTAAGAGTATTTAGATAAATTGCCTGGAAGGTATGACATATAAGGCACAAGTTGTTCTTTGTTATTTTGATGGATATCTGAAGTGGTCAGTGTTTCTGGGGTGATCAGTGAATTCTGCGGGGCTGGTCAGTATGTGTAAAACCCTCATAATGCCATAGGTCCTGAGAGTCTGTCAGGGAACCAGGAACGGGACAGTGGATCTACAGTCGTGAGGCAGTATTTTGAAGGTATAACCCCTATCATCCTGTTTAGGAGTTAAACATGAGCTAAAGAGCTAGAACAGATCACTTCCCCATCCAGCAGGCTCAGGGTAGGAGTCAGCTGGGGTGTGTTGGTGGTGAGCTTACTGACCTCTCCATGGCCTTATCCCAGACCTGAGGGAAACCTGCTTCTCCAGGGACAGTGGAGTCATCCACTCCACAGTGGCAAGATGATTGTTGACTACACATTTCCTCTCTTCTCTCTCCAGCCCAGACACTTGGCCTTGAAAGTAGTGGCCCCAAACTCTCATAGGATAATCCAGGGAGAATTAGTCCTTCCTGAAACTCCCAACCTAGTAGCCTAGGATGCAGAGTTCATCCTTCCTCATCTACTTGCTTTTCCGTCCCTCATTCCCTCCCACATCTGCCTGCTCCAAAGTTGCCCTTCTCCAACTCCCAGGCCTTTTCATAGTGAGACTCACAAAAAGGCAGTACAGCCAACAGGTCACCAGCAGGCATGGACATAGAGCAGGACTGCTCAGCAGAACTTTGTGATATGGAAATGTTCTATACCTGCACTATCTACTTCTGTAGCCATCAGCCGCACGTGGCTATCGAGCATTGAAATATGATTGATGTAACTGAGGAACCAAAGTTTTAATTTCATTTTATTCAGTTTAGTCACAAATGGCTAGTGGCTATTACAGTGGCACAGCTTTACAGACAAACTGAGTCCAAGTCAAAACTCTACCTTTACCTAGTCCCATGACATTGAAAATGACTTTAATTTTCTCAGTCTCTCATTTATATATGGGGGTTATACTATTACCTACCTCATAGTGCTATTACTTTTGAATTGAAGCACTTAAATAGAACCTATTCCAGATTAAGTTTTCAATAATGGTAGCTATAATATGATCCAACATGCATTCAAAATACTTTGTTGTATTTCTCTATGATTCAGCAGGGCTTGCCCTTCTCAGTGTATTGATTGGTTGAAATAATCACATCAAAATCATGCTCAGTTGACCCTTAAGAAAACATTCACCAGAAATCCTGATGGAAAAAATAAAAAAAACCCAATCACATCTGTACTTTGGGGAAATGATCCAATAACTATACCTAGCTGAGCCTTGGAGAAACATTTCAGCCTTTTTTTTTAATCATGAAATATCTTATTTTGTGGGTGTTTCAAAGGATAAATCACAAGAAAATTGCTTAAGCAATGATGTATTTTGTTTGGGTGAGTCTGGAAAGGTTGAGCCTTGTCTGAAATATCTAGCATAGATATTTAATAAGTAAAAGATGATCAGCAATCACTTATCTGCAGGTAACAGATAGCAAATGAAAAGTTGAGAAGCACTTCTCTAAGGAACATTAAAATATTGCTTAAAATAAATTAATGATTTCCAGTTGAATCTCTGCTCAGTATCTTGGCTCTATGCTAAGTACAAAGGAATCCAGAAAAATAATGTGACACTGTCTCTTTTTTTTTTTTTAATGATTTCAGAGTGTTTTTTTAGAGATGCAATCTTTTCTAAGTTCACATGGCAAAAATATAAAGTAGGATAAGTGCTGTGGTGTTTGGAAAGGGAAGATCTCAAAAGAGTGGCTGAAAGAGTTGAAGGTAGCTTGATGCATACAGACAGACACTGGGTCATAAGGTTTAAAACAGGGATTGCTCATTTTCCAGGTCTAAGGAGGTCAGTATGGGAGTAACCATTAAGGAAAGCATGCTCTTGGGGCAGGCCCTGTTTAAATCACGAAAGTACATGAGCCAAGTATACCAGTTTCCTTTGGATTCAATTCATTCAACAAATATTGAGGCTACGACTTTCAAGGCCAAGTAGCTGGGCTGGAGAGAAAAGAGAGGAAGTGTGTAGCCAACGTGCATGGCAAGGACACATCGCAGGCAGCTTGAGGTTTACTCAGAATTGTACAGTTGGAGATTTCATGAGGGGTGGGGAAATCTGCTTTATTTATGACAACTTTGTATTCCCACATTCGTAAATCTGAATGTCCCAGTAAATGAAGAAATAAATTTGTATGATTAATATGGCAGTTCACAGGAAACATCGAGGTCTACATGTCTAGTAGTACTCATATTAAATCATTACTCTGTTACTAGCAGACTTTGTTTCCAGTGTCACCTTTATTATTATCCCTTTTAAAATATTTTTTTCACAAAGATTCATACTGAAGAGATCAAAATCTTACTTCTAAAACAATTGTAAGTATAGGCCTCTCGGGGCTTCCAGAGAGCATATTCTAAGCAATAACTTTGGAATCCAGATTCTAAAATCCCAGAATCACATCATTCTCTCCTGATAGTTAAGGATTCCTTTTTGCAAGATATATTTTAAAAAGCAGGGAATTTCTTTAATGCTGGAGGCCAATGACTCATCCTTCCCTAAAAAAAAATTAATTTTAAGGATTCATAAATTTAAAAAAGAAAACTGACTTATTGCCCCCTTTTCATACAGAAATATGCACCTTTCCATTCACAGTCAGATTAAAGGAAGTGTGACACTCCTGCCACCCTCCTGCCACCAAAGCCTTGCTACTCAAGTCCCTGGATCACCAGTATCAACACCATGTAGAACCTTGTGAGAAATGTGGACTCTAGCCCTGCCCCAGATCGACTGAATGGGAACTGCAGGTGACAGGTAAGCACATGAAAAGTTGAGAAGCACTTTCCTAAGGAACATTAAAATGTTACTAAATTAATTTCATTCATCCCTACATAATCAATTCCTTTCAAAGCCAGCAACATGTAAATTTGTCCTGCAGAATAGACAGGAATAGTGCTTTCAAGCTGAAACCACAAAGGATTCCTCACAGGTGCTGACATTCCCTCTTCCTCAAATAAAAATTGAACGTGAATTTTTAAAGTACTAGTTTAAAAAGATGACAAATTGCTTTCTTACCCAGGTCACCTGCATGATTCTGTAGGGTCGTCTTTCCTCTCTGCTCTTTCTTTTAAAAATTAAAATTCTGAGATAAAAAATGGTAACCAAAGTGCTATAAACAATGCACTAGATCATGATGAAAGGAGAATTGGAAAGACTGAAGCAGAAGGAAACATCCGGAGGCGAAGAGAAATAGAGGAAGCCAACAGGGTCAAGGCTGCAGTTTCCTGGGATCCAGTGTCCCCTTAGTTCCCAGGGAATCCTCTTAGACAATCTGTCCCCACACATATCCCAGCAAGGCCTCATGCTTCAGGGTGATGGAGCAGATCTGGAAATAGGACCTTCATAAAACATTTTCTACAGCAACTGAAATAAAGACCAGTGAAGATTATACCCTCTAGCCGATATTAAAGTTTAAAAAATAATTGGAATAGAAATGAATCTTTTAGGTTAGAATGATTAAGGTAAAAAAAATATCAAAGAGGACCTTTGATTTTTTTTGTTTACAATTGTTGCTTTTTTGTTTTGTACTTATTAGCCACAAACTGTCAATTCCTTAAGAAAAACAAGGGTTAAAGCCATTGCTTAAACATGGGTTCCTGCTCTTCTATAAAAACAAATGCATGTATGTAGGTATAATATATCAAAGTGTATAAATGCATTCTACAGTCATGTATAACAAATTAAAACAAATTTAAAAATTAAAAAAAATGCATGGAAATTCAAATTCAGTATCGTGCTCTGACTTGATCGACTGCTATGATGAAGGCCAGGGTGTTTGATATATAAGTAAATTAAATATAATCATGTAATCATCAGGAAAGAAAGTGTAAAAGGGGCCCTAATAATAATGTGCTGATAAATGTTTTTATAACTGGATCTCTGAGAGAAAGAAAAGCCCTAATTGTAGCATTTTCCAGTTTCCATGACATAAATACTTCAAATATGGTGGGTCTCAAGCTACCAATGTGATGTCATTGAAGAGAGTTTGGAACAATGCACACAGTTGGTTCTCAGGAACCCATGAGAACCATCCCAGCAAATAACTAATGTACATACTTCTCTACTCATTGGCAGACTCAGCAATATTGGATCTTTGGTCCAAATATGCATTCATTTATACCACGAAGAGTCATATGGTTCCACTGTTAATCTTGATCAAAGGTGGTTGGAGCTGAAATGTAAACTTTAGAACAAGTATATGAATGTTGAAGTCCAGTTTCCAGGTTTTTTTTTTCATTTTCAGCATATTGGAAAAGCTTTCCAAGCCTTACACTTTTATGACATCCTCCTGCCCACCAATCACTCTCAAGCTGATGTTTTTAATGCCTGTTAAAGATGGGGAACGACCCTGTGTGGCTTATGTTTTGCTTTCTTGGATATCTTCCAGAGTATCTGTCACTTCATTGGATATAATCATGAATTGTGAAGAGACACATGAAGCGACAGTCATGAATATGTACATTTTAGGGTACTTCATCAATTTTTGGCAGCAATATTCCTCAAGATTGGCATATAGCTTAAAGTTGGGGTGATTGCCTCAAAAATAATTTTAAACTAGACATTTATAGCATACACAAAGCAAGCTTATACAGTTGTCATAGATGATTTTTACTCATGTCAAAGAAACTACTGTTACTCATGTGTAAGGTTTAAAACACAAGAAATCAGAAAACACTATTGCTACACAAAGTGTTTAACTATTAAGACTAAATCTATTATGCACCTATTACAATATACACAAAGATAAGAGTTTTCACTCAAAACAATCTCATTAGCATTTACTTATGCAGTCTCTCTCAATCTTTCACAGAAACAGTAATGATAGCACATTAAAACAGACAGTCCATAAGGCCACTAGAAATCAGGGCTGTCACACAATCTAAGGCCAAAATCTGGGAGAAACTAATAAGAAAGATAGACATTAATTTAGAAAATTGACCAAAGCACAGCTCATAGCATTAACTAGCTTTGCTTTCTGATATAAAGGACCATGGGGGGGTGGTAAGAAAAATCTATTATAGTCTTTGTATCATAAAGTGTTTCTTAAACTGACATGCTTGTCATACTCTGAGATACCATCCTCTATAAGGTTTGAAACCATTGTGGAGTGTGGAGATCTCTGAACTCCTAAAGCACTCCTTCCCACCTCCACTGGCTTTCTTCTACATCTTTTCACAATGTGTAAAACCTAAAAATATCTGGGCAGAAAATAGGGGGATGAATTAAGATTGAGAACAATCAAAAATGACACAGAACATCCTAGAAAATTTAATCATAGTTTTCAGTGTCCTAGAAAAGTAGGCAATAAGGAGAGGCCCTCACTGAGTTCATATCTATCTTATTGGTTGTTTCTCTGGAGAAACTTGACTAAGTCAGTCTAGAGACAGATGTTACTTTTACCAAGGATGAGTAAAGAGGAAATGTAAACGTGGAGCAAAACAAAATGTAAAACTCTAGAACAAGAAAGAAAAGCAACATCCAAAAGACACAGAGAGGAACACATTTCTTTAGCATTATTCATTACAAGATCTAAAAGAAAAATATTGGAAAAGTGTCAAAGAGAAAAGAAATAAGAAGTCATTTTAAAAGCGGAGATATGATGAAAGAGGCAAATGGATGTGACAATGAAGATTTAGAAAAACACAACAGCAGAATTTAAGCCCATGTTAAACTGATGCTGCAAAATACTAGAGGATTAGTGTTGGTACAAACTTGAAAATCCAAAAAGCCTTCTTAGTATGCAGGAAATAAGATCATGTATAGGTAAGTAATGAAAGAGATAATTATAGATAGGGAAGAGAGGGAATGATGAAAGTATATTCAGGTATTTTGTTTAGTGATATTAAGAGAAACAAAAATAACTCAAACTTCATGAAGAATAAGTTCAAATGTTACTTTTCTAGGGAAACTAGAAAACAATAAATAATCAAAGCTACAGTTGAATAAAGTACTTGAGCTAAGAAAAGACAAATACATATATTTTTTAAAAGATCCCCCAAATCCAATTTAAAAAAATCAATTAGAAAAACACAATCTCCAGGCAAAAATGATATATTTTTGAGTAACCAAAATAAATATATATATATTTTAAAAATCTTACAAGCATCTGAATAAACTCACCTATACCTGAACAAACTTACCTATAAAGAACTATCTTCCAGTGTGTTTCCTCCAAAGATTCTGAGACTAGAGGCTGCTGGTCCCCAGAAGGACCTACTAAGGAGTGGGAATGTGAAAGAAGGAATAGTAAGCAATCATTACTTTAGCATTATTAGTTACAGGTCTGAGCTGGTTACCACTGTGGAAACAGACTCAATCCCAATGGAGAAATCCAGGAACATTAAGTATGATTCAGCATCATCCAACCCAAGAGGTGAGGAAGCTGAGAAATTTATTTTCAACTGCTGTCCATCTCTGCTGAAGGGTGACAACAACATATTAACTGCCCAGCTCTTCCAGGTGCTGAGAGAAGCCCTCAGGCAGAAAGTTGCAGATGCTTGTAGGAGGACCTGGGCCAAATACTAAAATGGTGAATAATTAGGGCATGTGAGAGGGAACTGAAAGCATCTACTAACAGTAATAAAACCCTAGTTAACCTAAGACTTCCTTCTACCACAACAGAAATGCCAAAAGACAGTGAACGAATTCATGTTAGTAAAGTTTCCAGGGGAAAAGAAGGTGCACCAATTATTTATTGTCACTAAACTCTTCACAAGTAAAGGCCACAGCAAGATATCTTCATATGCAAGACCTCAAAAACTGTGTGGCTTGTGTACTTATCTTTTTAAAAATATTAGGTAAAAGTTTCCCTAGAAAAGTAACATTTGAACATTTGATCGTATATATTTAACTCTCTTCCCCCGCCTCTAAATTCCCTTTAAGATTTCAAAGCAGAAAAAAATGTTCAGCCTTAGCATAACCCAGAAAATAAATCCATTCATGAGCCAGAAGCTTCAGAAATGTATAGCAAAAAAAAAAAAAAAAGTGGGGGGTGGTATCTGGCTACACAAATTACTATTGGGTACCCCAAGGCTCAATGTGAATACTTAAAATAGGTGGAACAATTACTCCATTAGAGACCCAATGTGGGGCAGTTTCTGAAGTGACTCCCAATGATCTCTGATTTTGGTACTCTTGCCCTGTGTAACTCATCCCCATGTCTGTGTGTGTGTTGAACCTGGGGACTTGCTTCTAACTAATAGGATCTGAAAAGAGTAATAGGATATTACTTCTGAGATTAGATTAAAAGACTGTAGCTTTTCTAGTTCTCTCTCCTGCTGGTGTTCTCTCTTGCCCTCTAACTTGCTCCTTCTGCCATATTGTGAGATGATACAAGGAAAGACCAGAAGTAAAGGAACTGAGGATGGGCTCTGGCCAACAGTCAGTGAGGAACTGAGACCCTCATACCACCAACCCGACAGGAACTGAGGCTTGCCCACAACCACGTGAGCAAGCTTGAAAATTCCCCCAGTGGAATCTTGAGATACGACTGAAAGCCAGTCTATAACTTTATTGCAGCCGATGAAAGACTCTAAAACAAAGGACTCAATTAAAATGGTCAGATTCCTAGCACTCAGAAACTCTGAGATAATAAATGTTATTTTAAGCCATTATGTTTTAGAATAAATTCTTACAAAAGCAATAGATTATACGCAGAAACCCCTCCTAACACAGAAATTCAGAACTTGCTAATAAGGCTGAATCATCAGAAAACCAAACCAATTGAAGAAATTCAGGTTCTGTATCAAATGCCCAAATGATCCTTCTTCAAGAATGAGCAGTGTTCTCAGACATGGAAGTGTTACCACAGTGGTCATGCCAAGTAGAGGTCAGCTTAGGCCTGTAGTATAGGAAGGGAAGAGCATGAGAGTTGTCACTCTTCATGTGAAAGCAATAAGGGGGTGCATTTTCTGGATGTGATTTAAAGACTAAATACAGCTAACTAGAGTCTGCTTTCTATTACCATTATGTACTGGCAATTCTAAACAATGTTAGGGCAAACACCCCCCACCCGACTGCCTTGCCTTTGGGATATCACCAACTGCTATGACAAAGGTTTTACAAATGATTGGCAGAGTGAAGCTCCCTGCTGTGTGGAGATAACTCCATCTGCACTTTCTTTGGAAAATTGGATCTCTTACCCCACACAGATGCCCCCACAGATCAGAATGGCAAGAAAGAACAGGAACAAAAGCAAAGGTAACGGCAGGCTCTGGATTAAAACAAATGTGATTCCATGATTGACTTGCAGGAGTGCACCAAGTGTCCCATGCACAGAGGGACAACTTCTTCAGTCATGGTCAGGGGCAGTATTTATTCAGCAATTACTTATTGAGGGCTCAACTTAAGCCCATACTATTCTTAAACTAGAGAATCAGTGAAAAAAAAGAGATGCAAATAAATGTCTCTGTGGAGTTCATATTCTAGTGGAGCTTGGTATAAATTAATTGACAAGTAAAATAGCTTTCAGAGGATGGCAAATACCATGAGAAAAAAAAATGAAGCAGGGATTAGGGCTTAAATATGTGCCAAGATGGGTTTTGCAATTTTGAAAAAGATGCTCAGGGAGGACCTCAGAAATCAGGCCACATTGAAACAAAGACCTGAAAGTGGTGGACAAGAGAGACACGTGAATCTCTGGAGAGTGAAAAATCCAGCTGGAAGAATAACCAAGTGTAAAATCCCTGACAGGGTAATATCTTTGGCATAGCTAAGAAGCAGCAAAGAGTTTGGGAGGTCAGAAGGAAGGCTGGTGTGGAGTAAACAAGGGGGAGTAGTGGATAATGACTTCTATTTCTCTTCCTCTCCCAAATCTTCTTTGAATCCCTCCCATCTGTGGATAGAACCTTACTAGCAAAGGATTCTGGGAAATGATGCATGGATGAACAGGAAGAGTGCTAAATAACAATGAGCCATCTGGCACATTGACTTTCCCCCCCACCATCCTTTCTAGGGCCTAAAAATAATTTTGTCAAAAATCTAAACTTAAACCCTTGACTTAACCCGAAAGGAACAACTTGCCAGAAAGAAGACCTCAACCTCTCTGAAGCTCAGTTTCCTAACCTGTGAAATGAAAGTAGCAATATCTAGATCTCAGTCAATCGAAGTTAGTGATGATTCAGCACATGCAAAGAGCTTGCCCCGATGTCTGGTCCACTCTAAACAAAGTGACGCTTGGTTATTATAGACATAAAATAAAGGAAACTAACTCACTCTACCACTCACTAGTAAAATAATCTCAAGTAATTTATCTCATTTTTATGACCATTGATTACCTTATCTCTAAAATGAGAATAACAAGATACAGTTACTTTAAGGATGAAATGAGACTATATAGAGATCATGCTTTAGCTGACACATAGTTAAGTTTTCAATGAATGATAACCATTAGCTATCTAAGAAATCAGAGGGTTGGGTTTTCTTCAAATGTCCCTCCTATCCTAATAGTCTTTGGTACTGTCAGTAGTTCTACAATGAAGGATTTTCCTAGTCTAGCTCTGAACATATGGGACTTACAAGTCTTATTTCTTCTTAAGTAAATTTCGATCTGACACACTGTGGCCAGAATGCAGGAAAATTAGAAATGCTTGGCTATCCATCATGTTTGCCCACTGGGAGCTGAAATCAAGAGACAGGAGTTATAGCAGGAGTTGACCCAGGCCCCGTGAACTTCATGGGTAAGGCAGATAAACTCACCCCATCACTTTCTCATTTATCTACTGTGTGGTCTGAAAAGCAGCTGCAGGTGCGGGGGAGGGGCATTACTGAGGCTAGTTCAGCAGAGTAAACCTAGCACCTAGGATGTGGCTGTTACAGAGCAACTTGAAGCCCAAGTTCATGACAATCCAGGAAAGAGACAAGAGAGTATGCAGCAACAAGTCACCAACTACACTGCTCGTGGGACCCTAGCCATGGCCCTGGGAAAGGTAAGAACACACACTCAGCAGAAGCCCATTCTATCTGCTTCACAGTCATAGCAATTTCCCAAAGGAAGCTAAAAATGGCTCCTATAGGGGGGAAAAAAACCATCGAAGGAGTAAGAGAGTAAATGAATAGAAGGCCCAGATATGAGTACCTGAACTCAGCCAGAAGAGAGATCACTGACTAAAGGCCATGTTGACATACAAGTGACACAGGAATGTAAAACAATTCTCTCCACCACCATGCACAGTGACAGTGAGGAAACAAGCTCTGGGCTTACTCCATCTGATGTGTTCTCAGTAGCAACCAGTGAGCTAAGCCACATATAAGTGATACTCACTCTTCCTATCCTTCTGATCACTGCAAACATTTTTTGTTAGCAGGAGAACCAGGGACATGGACTACCACCTTCCATTTGCCAGGGTGGGCTCACAGCAGGCTGTGGTGGCTACTGACCCTGAAGCCCACTACAGGCAGGAAGATGAGGATGAACCCAATATCTAGGGATCCTCAGCTGTGCCAGGGGAGCAGGGGCTGCACACGTCGTCTCGGGGGTCCTCAGATGACCAGAGCAACAGCAGCTATATGTCCTCTTGTTAGACATGAGTCCACTGAGACTCGCAGAGGTCAAATAACTCAGGAGACACGTCTTCATGACCCCTAACACAGGGCCAACTCCTCCAGCTGCTCTGATAAAGCAAAGAACCAGGGGAGCCAAGCCTCCTCTCCTGGGGACTTCAGCTGCCACAGAGGAGGTGGGTGATGTACATGGAGAAGAAGAAAAGAACCAGAGGGTCAGAATTTTTAGAATTTTCAGCACACATTTATTTATTTATCCATCCCACATGTAATTTATTGAGCACAGGCTATGCCTTAGTTAGGACCTAAAAAGAATAAGAACATAACAAATTCAGGCCTGCTTCTTGGGGAACTCTAGTTTTGGGGAGAGGAAACAAATAATCTATAATTATCATATACTATGACAAGTACTGTGGGAAAGAAGTGTCAAAGGATGCTCAAGGAAAAGGCCTAAAAATCAGACAGAAGAGAGAAGAAGGCTTCTAGGAAGAACTCCATTGGAACTGAGCCCAGAAGAGGTTGAATGTGGTTAGCATCAGGGATGGAATTCTAGCTAGAGGAACACCGAGGGGAAGGACACAGTGTGTCCTAAGTCCTACAAGTCGCTCAGTGTGATCAGCAGTATGTGGGAGATGGAAGTCTGAGTCTGCAACTCTGAAGACAGACACAAGCTACAGGCTTACAAGTCCTCATCCTCAAGGACCTTGCTGAAGCCACAGGAGAGAGTGAGCCCAGCTGTGGTGTATAGTGGGAGAAATCAGTCCAGGGATGGACACCCACCATGGACCTTGTTCTTAACACCCTACTCAACTCTAGACAACAAACGTCCTTACTCCTTCCCCCTCCACCCTCCCTGAGGTCCAGACTCTCCCTCTCCCAGCCACCATCTCCTGTTGCTACATGTTCTAGCACTATCCTCAACTGTCATTCAAATGGGCATAGGAGGACAGGAACTCTCAACTCTCTGTGGTTTTTAAGTGCCAGAAAGCTGTTGACACAACCCTGTTCTGGAGGATATTTTACAGTGGGACCAATTATCCCCAATAGTTCTATATAATGCATTGGTCATAGAAGGATGCTGATATATATGTAACACACACACACACACACACACACACACACACACACATATATATATATATATAATATCAGCATCCTTCTATGACCAATGCATTATATATATATATATATATATATATATATATATATATATATATATAATTTTTCTGATATATTTTTAAAGAGACTATAAACTGTATTTTAACTTCCATGTGTTGCTAGTTAAGCATTTTTTAAATACCTTTATTTTATTTTTATGTGGTGCTGAGGATCAAACCCAGTGCCCTGCACATGCTAGGCGAGTGCTCTACCACTGAGCCACAACTCTAGTCCCACTAGTGAAGTATTTTCTACCAAGTCAGGCAGCAGGAATTTCCATAGACCTTCCAGGCTTTTGTTTAGCTACTGCCTTGGTGGGAATCCTGGTAGAAAATGAGCTTTTCTGTTTGCTTAGTTGTCCTTGCTTACAGGGCAGACTCCTTAAGATTGTTCTTACTTTTCTTTTTTCTTTTTTTTTTTTTTTTTTGGAGGGGGTAGCTGGTTACTGGGGATTGAACCTAGGGATGCTTAACCACTAAGCCATTTATTTGTTTGTTTGTTTGTTTGTTTCCTTGTTTGTTTATTTATTTTGAGACAGGGTCTCATTAAGTTACTTAGGGTTCCTCTAAGTTGCTGAGGCTGGCTTTGAACTTGCAATCTTTCCATCTCAGCCTCCTGATCAGATGGATTACAGGTATGTACCATCACACCTGGCTTACTGAACCTTTTCATCATCATGTTTCTGCCTCATTTGGGCCAGGGAAGTCCAGACTTAGCTGTCTGGATTTTGATAGCATTTTTTCCCCATTGGATATAACTAGCCACTCTGCTGTTGCACATCATAATTTTCTGCCCCGGGTGTCTTCTAGAAGGAAATGCTGACTCGCATTTTTCCTTTACAGACTGGACATATTCCTGTTCATGAGGGTGAGGGGCCCCCAGCTACAGTTTGTCCCCATGAAGCTGACCAGTTTTATTGCCATGGAAACACCATGGGATAGCAAGAAGATGTAGAAGACCCATGCTGACACCAGGGCCAACTTCATGGGTGTATGACCTGTGTGGTCTCTCAGGGGCCTGCCCTTAGGACCCACTGTTGGCTTAATGCTCTGGAGTTAATGCCTTGAAATCATTAATAATTTTTAATGAGGGGTCCCACATTTTCATTTTGCCCTGGGCCCCATAAATTAGGTAACCGGTCTTACCGAGGTTATAATTCCTTTTGACAAGAATGAGCCTCAGTGTTCCATTGGGCCAGGTTTTTTCAAAGGCTGCAAAGCCAGCTCATTTCCTCCTGCCATCCATCCCACAGGTATATAACTGGTAAACTGGATTCTGAGAAGTCCAAAAATAATCATTGCACGGGGAGAAAGTGGACAGACACAGAGCCACACCCCGCTGAATACTGCCAGCACCACCCAGAAATTTTCTGCAGAACTTCAGCACCATTCAGGATAATAGAACTGTTAAGGCACTGAGTTTCCCCACAGCTGTGCTGAGTGCCAGGTGTAACCTCAGTCAACCTAAGGGAAGGTTCCCAGAGTATGGCATTTAAATGAAAAAAAAAAAAAATCACAACTCACAGAAATCTGGGTCTGTTTTCAGGAAGTATAAAGAGAGATACATGAATAAAATGTCTAATGAAAGAGGCAAGTGCAGTTAAACTAAAAAGCCAGGTTAACAGAACAATGCTCTGGGTCTTTTTCTTTTTAATCCAAGCACACCTGGCTTGATAGAAAAGCAACACCGGAAGAAGGCATCTCTCTGATTATGAAGCGTTTTTATGTCTAATCTCCTTATTCATTTAAATCATTTAAATTTTTATCCAAAGAGTAAAATCTGTTATACTGTATTTCACTGGCAATCACAAGATATTTGGTTGCCAAGGATATAGATATGCCTAAAATCTTGGCTACCAAAAGAGTCTGTGTGACACACACACATATACATATATACATACACACACATACATAATGCACATATTTAATGTCTTTCAACTTGTGTAGAATAATTTGGGTATACTGAGTGAAGTTTTCTTAGTTAAAACAGGCTGTTAACAACAGAGACAGTAGCACACTAAAGCTGCCTCACTAGCTCCCAGGTGACGAATGTTTACATCTCCTCCAATTTTATGTTCACTGATGTCATGCCAGTGTCTTGAAATCATCCATAACCCATCATGGGGACATATGCTACAAACTAGTGCATTTTTCCTCTGGACATCCATATACCAGCACACCACATTATAGAGCTTACTTACTGTAAAGAGTTCTAAATAAAACCCAGAAATTGTGAAAATTAAGGCATTGTAGATCCAAGCTACTTAAACAAAATGAAACTGATGAAGGATGATTAGAGTGGGAATTTTAATTCCACATAAAAGATGAGAGGAAGTGGGAGCATGACATTTAACTCTATCGGTGCACCTGTTGCTGGGGACCACCTTCCAGAGAAAGCTCATAATAGCCTGACACACAACGCATTGAAATCCTCCTCTTGACCCTTAGCAACACTGCACCTGAAAATGCAATGAGTGAGTAGAGGTCTATGTTGGAGCTGGGGTTACCTAATCTCAGTAGATAAAAATTTTTTAAATAAATACATCAATCATATGCCTTCATTCCTTCAAAGTCAATTCTATTATGAGAAACACAATTTGATAAGTATAAGGACAATTAAAATGATTAGAACTCTATTTAATTTTCCCATTGTGCTTATGTGTATAAAAATAACCCATGCACTATATATAACACAGAGAGAAACTAACTGGTTATGACTGAACAGGAACATTGTTATTTTTTTCACATCATGTATAATCACATGAAGGCACTCCTTCCCAACTGGGAACTCTGAGAAATTAAACAAAGAATTTATTGCTCAGCTGTCTGTGGCTGCATAAATTTATGGCCAAAAGGGAAATTGCACCAGATGTATTCTGTAGGGGGAAATGGGTCTGCTGCATTTCATTAGTGCTAGGCCAGGTCTTACAGGAATAATCCAGTCAATTTTACTCCATCATTTCAGCTTTTAGATATATCACAAAACACCCTCCTCAGCTCAGCCCACCAAACAACCAATATTTTATTTTCTCTTAACTCTTTCTGTAATTCTTCAATGGAGGAGGACCAGAAAGCAGGATGGGGAAGGTATATGAGAATTTTACAGAGAATCTTACAGTTCTAAATGTGCGGTTTAGAAGGGAGGAATAAACATATCCTTGTCTCATAATACAAATTTTAAAAGCATATTTGGACAAAATGGAATAGTGAGAATATAAAGAAGATGCAATGCCAGCACAGATAAAAGACACTGCTTGAAGTTTTATGTCAATTTTTAAAAAATTTAAAAAGGAAAATGGACACTACTTTACAGTGCTATCTACTTATATTGTAGGGATTACCATTAATACTGTAGGGCTGTGTGCCCAGCACTGTTCTGAGTGCTTTACATACTTAGGTTATCAAATCTTCCCAACAACCCTAACAAGTGACTGTCTATTATATAGACCCTGTTTTATAAATAAGGACACTGAGTTATAGACAGGGTAAGTCACTAAGTGATCAAGTCTAGTTCTAATACAGACTCTATGTATCTATGCTGAGAACCTCTGTGCTCTGCTGCCTAGAACATAAATACACTTGCTTTGAGAAAGCCAAAGAGACAAAAACATAAAACAACCAAACAGACCATATAGGATGGATTTTATAACTGCTCTTTTACAGAAAGTTATATCCTATAAAATACCATACAAGCATAGCACATTTCTCCTTTGAGAAATTTCTCTGCCTTCGCAGACTTAATTCTCATGCATCTTTTTGCAAAAGACTCCCTCTCCCCCACCTCTTGATACAACCAGGTTGCCATGTTGCTTATGAAATTATTTTTCAATGGAAGAATCCATCAACCAATGAATCAGTCAGACAATGAGTGCCATTTGTGGCTGTAGAGTCAAACAAAGGAGTTGCACAGTGCTTGGTGTGGCTTGTTATTTTAACAATCCAGGATGGTTTCAGAGCATCAGGATAAGCTTTGAAGCTTTACAGATTACAATTGTGAAGATCTAGTGTGAATAAAATGGAGAAATCACACTGGGTAAGTAAAAGGCATTAGTCTTTAGTGATATGCCAACACACTAAAGACTATTCCCATTATTTAACTCATTAGTCTGCACCACAATCCATTTAGTAGATAAGAAAATGGAAGCTCAACAAATAAAGCAATCTGCCCAAAGTCATGCCAGCTAATAAGAGGAAAATTGGGGGCATGAAACCAATTTTTCTAATTCCAAAGTTCTTTTCACTTCTATGCAATATTTCAGGTAAACAAGGAGCAGAGCAAGGGAGGAGAGAAACCAGGAAAAACAGTGAGAATAAGATGAGATGTAGTCAAGATCAGCCATATCCAAGACGTTTGCCACATAAATATCCAGACAATTATTTTAATCCCCCAATTTCCTTATGTAGAATTAAAATAAGAATGACCCAGTTATCACAGTGCTCTTGACAGGAAAGTCAAGGCTGACATCCAATTAATTCAGGTTTCACTGTGTCCTGGCAGGGACTCCCGTAGGGCGAAAGCCTTCATGGAAGTTCTTTTTCACCTTCTGAGTTGGAGGTAATTGCCCTGCACAGGAAATTCTAAGCCTCCACACCCTCAGGCAGAAATCTGGCCATTCGTTTGCAGAGTGCTGGCACTAACCTGGCAGCTGCAGATGCCCCCTCAGCAGTTATAGCTGTCTGACGGGACACCTGTTCTCCCTAATTGAAGGCGATGGGCAAGGGGCTGCTGGGGAAAAGTTGGCAGCCGCTCCACTAATGTCTTGTGATTGGACAAAAACCCACAATGAGCCACAATGTAAAGGAAATTCTGCCTGCAGTAGCATGTCTCTCAAGAAGAACCAATTTGAAGCGCAGTAAGTTAGAGGTACCCAATAGAACCTGATGATGGGCAGTAGAGAAACTCGTTTCGAAAAGAATTCCTAAGGGAAGAACTGTAAAGAAATGCGTGGTACAATACCCTCCCTTCATTGGTAGTATTACACACACAGAAATCTACAGCATTTGCAGTCTCTTTCTCCACCTACCCTCCCCCGACTTTTTAGTAATTGGTTTAATGGACACTAAAAGCATGAAGAAGAATGTAGCACACCCAATTTATTACTACATCTCATTTCATAGATAGCAAGCCCACGCCCTGCATGCTGCATTGAATATATAGGTTACATTTAGAGATCGATATCACTTGGCTGCAATTTGATAAGTGCCTCTAATTCAATTTCTAACTATGGCATTTACTTAATCAAAACTTTGGCAATGAGAGCCAATTCAAACACTATATGCCATAAAGAGATTTGGAAAAAAGTCAGAGAGAATCACAGGGTGAATGCTTAGAAACTTAAATGCATGGTTTAAGTACACTACAACTTTAATAAAAATATGATCTTTAAACAAACATTCACAAGCATTAACTGTCCTAGCACTAAAGGGAAACATAATATGATACTATAGATGTGAAGACTCTGGGTAGAAGATGATCATGTCAGAAATCAGGGGAGGCAAGTAATAAGATCTAATGGGAAATAGTTCATTAACGCTGTCTTGATATTTTTGCACTAGGATCTGATACTTTCCATCTCCAAACATGCTTTCAAGTATGATTGTTTTTATTTAAAAAAAATCATATTCAGGACTCAGACATGGTGAATTAGAGGGAGGATGCACTTCCTGGCAGTTCCTTAGCATCAGATTTTAAAAGCAAAAAGAGTGCTCCTCAGTGAAGTGGATAACTAAGGGAATTCACTGAAATTCAATCCTGGACAGTAAAAGAAACCATAGAGACACAGAAAGTCATAAACTTCTAACGTAATAGAATAAACAATACTTTGGAGCCATGCCAGCTTGGCTGGCCACAGCAAGGCAGCCATGGCTGCTGAGGGGAAGGGGAGCACAGGCAGAGAGAGAAGAAAGTGAAGTGGAACAGCAAGAAGAAATTGACTTGGTGGAACCTGTGGAATAGAGAGCGAGCGAGCCTGATCTTAATGGACCCCGAGTCAGTGGGGGAAGCTGTTGAGTGAAAAGCAACCATATCATTCGGCCCATGGGTGGACCGATTTGGCAGGGTGGGGGGGGGGTGGTTCCTGGGGTCACTGATGTGAAAGCCATTTATTAGCACCATGTGGCCAGCAGTAAAGGCAGAAGATTGGGAATTCATAAAGGAAGTTGGCAATTGCCCATCTATTAAGAGCCCAGAGTCTCCCTGGACCAGTGTGACTGAAATAGGCGCAAAGAACCTTGTGCCTAGACTATCAGGCTCTAGATACAAAGAGAAAGAGAGCTCCCTTTGTTGCTGGTGCCCCAGATATCCAGAAGAGACTTCCCATCAACAGAGGTCATGGACCACATCTCAAAAGCCCACTGAAAGAGTTCCAAAGGTCAGCCAAGGTCAAAGCCCAGCTACTGGAACTCCCAATTTAGAACTCTGCACCATAAGAATAAATAATTTGTCAGCATTCACCAGTCTATCCCGCCCTTTTCTGGGAGAGGGAAGCTAAGAGCTACTAGAACCAGCTTCGGCTCCCAGCCACAACAGTTGGCAGCTAGGTAAGGTACTCAAAGATGTTGCACCTAACAACCCCCAAACCTTGACCCACCCTTGCCAACAGTTTTGACCACCTCAGTAGAAACAAGGCCCTTATTTCTCATTAATTTTTTTTCTTTTTACCTCTGTTTACTTTTAATATTATCCAATTTTTGTTCTTTCATAATTTTTAATTTTTTTCAAAAATTTTTCATTATATTTTGGTTTTTACTTTTTTTCATTCTGTAAGATTTTGTGTATGGGTGAGTAGATGGCTGTGTGGGTCTGCTCTCACTAAGTAGATAACATATATCTTACTTTTAATTGCTTTCTTCCTCACTTGCTTATTGCTTATTTTTTATCTTTGGATTGACTTGGGTTGGGTATAATTATATGTATGTTGGAATTGGTTTTTTGATCTCACATTTGTTCATGCCTTGATTTCTCTTTCTCTTACTGCCCCTTTTTCACTCTCTTCCCCTACTATTACTCAAATTTTTATGTTCCCTTTTTCTATTTTTTAATTACTTTTAGTTATTTCTTTTTCCTCCATCTTTATAGCTATCATCTTGTACCTATCTAGTGCCTCTCTTCTGTTCACATTCTAAATATTTCAAAAATTCTCTTACCTTCCAACTCCATATTTCCTTCACTTAAGAAACTGTAATCTAGGGCTGGGGTTGTGGCTCAGCGGTAGAGTGCTCGCCTTGTGTGTGCGATCCTCAGCCCCACATTAAAAAAAAAAAAATTTAAAAAGAAAGGTATTGACAACTACAACTAAGAAACAAATATTTTTTAAAAAAGAAACTTAAATCTACCTAAGAAAAGTGTATAGTTTATGTAAGTCCTACCCAGTTCATGATGCTATTATTATTAATACAATAGGCAAAATAGTAGTAGACAGCTGCTGTTAATGCCTGATCTAATACATAGTTTTTTATTGTTGGCACTGATGATAAATGCTGACACGGACAGGACATTTGTATGTAGACACTGGACATTTATATTAAGGCTATGCAACTGTTGCTAACATTACCTGGCTTCCTCCTTTCTCTAAGAGGGATTAGGAATTAATTGATTGGTTCATGGAGTAGAAATCCTACTTCTGAGCAATACTCATAACTCAGCCAAATAACAGCAAATATCACCCCATACATGTTCTAGCCCTACCTGAGCCTTAACAATACTTCAACACACAGAACTAGTGACACAAAACCCTAAACAATGAGGCCCAAAGAGAAACAACCAAAGGGGGACCTCAGTTCCCACACAAGAGCACACATGTATAAAGGAGGAAGGGAAATCCATCTCAATTGATGTGCAAGTCCAAGACCTCGGAAAACATGAAGAAACAGGCAAACAAATCTCCCCCCAAAATTCACAGTCCCCAACAAAGAATTCTAAAGATATGGAAGCAGAGGAAAGCCCAAAGAAAGATTAAAAAACTGATTATGAATATATTCAATGAACTAAAAGACGATCTAAGGAATGAATTCAGATAAAAAAATAAATACAGGAGATGAAAGACTACTTCAATAGAGATAGTGGGGGAAAAAAACAATTAGAACTCCTGAAAATGAAAGTCACAATTAATTAAATTTAAAATTCACTTGAAAGCATCACCAAAAGATTAGATTGTTTAGAAAATCGAACTTCAGGACTTGAAGACAGCATATATGAACTTGTATATTCAGTATTCAATAAAGGAAAAAAAAGACCATGATTAGAATATATAAAAAATTCCTGGACAGCATCAGGAGAACAGACATGAGAGTCATCGGGATAGAAGAGAACATGGAGATACAGGTTAAAAGCATCAAGAACATTTTCAATGAGAAGTAACAGAAAAATTTCCCCATATTAAAAATGAGATAGACATCCACATACAGGAGCACAGGCAGAGAGAGAAGAAATGAGGCATATAGGACACCAAATAGACAAGATCAGATCAAACCCTCTTCAAAAAACATCATAATCAAAATGCCTAACACAGAAAACAGGAAAGAATACTAAATGCTGTGAGAGAATATATCAGGTCACATTTAGATGCAAATCAATAAGGTTTACCTATGACTTCTCATCTCAGATCCAGAAAAATCAAGGAGGGCCTGAAATTAGATATTTTTTAAGTTCTAAAAGAAAACAATTACTGGTCAATGTTTACATATCCAGCAAAGCTATCTTTATCTTTTATGGAAAAATAAAAATTTTCCACAACAAGAACAAACTTAAAAAACTCATGACCACTAAGCCATCCCTACAAAGAATACTCAAAGATTCACTGCATACAGAGGAACCAAAAAACAAACCAGAAATCTCCCAAATATATGATCACTAAAAGAGTAACAAACTAAATGAAAATCAAAACAGAATTAAATATAGCGAACAAACCAAACTGACAGGAAACAACAAACATATTCATAATAACACTGAATATAACTGGTATCAACTCCTCAATTAAAAAAAAACATAGATTGGATCAAAAAATGAGATCCAGCTGGGTATGGTGGTGCATGCCTGTAATCTCAGTGGCTTGGGAGGCTGAGGTAGAAAGATCAAGAGTTCAAAGCCAGCCTCAGCAAAGGTGAAGCACTAAGCAATTCAGTGAGACCCTGTCTCTAAATAAAAGACAAAATAGGGCTGGGGATGTGGCTCAATGGTCAAGTACCCCTGAGTTCAATCCCCGTTACCAAAAAAAAAAAAAAAAAAAAAAAAAAAAGAGGACCAACTATATTCTGTTTAGAAGAGACTCATGTAACAGACAAAAACTCCCACAGATTGATAGTTAAAGTATGAGAAAAGATATTTCATGTTACTAGAACTCAAAAACATTCAGGAGTAGCTATTCTCATATTTTACAAAGCAGATTTGAAGCAAAAACTAATCAGAAGAGACAAATAAGGCCACTGCATACATTTTCCAACAAGAAAATATAACAATAGTAAATATATATGCCCCAAATGTGAGTGTACCTAATTATATGGGAAAAAATAATTCTTGACATTAAATCCAATACAGGCTCTTATACAATAAGACTAGATGATTTTAGCACACCCTTAGCACCAATAGACAGGTAATCCAAATATGAAAAGCAATAAAGATATTTCTGATCCAAATAATACAAAAATCAAATGGACCTAATAGTTATCTTCAGAATATTTTACCCCAAAACAGCTAAATTTACTTTCTTCTCAGCAACTCATAGAACATTTTTAAAAATGGACTATATTCTAGATCACATAGTCTTAGTAAATACAAAAAAAAAAACCCTGATATAATCCTGTGCATGAGATCATAATGGAATGAAAACAACAGCAAGAAAAAAAAATAGAAACCACATAAACACATAGAGATTGAAAACTAGTCTTTTAAATGATGAATGAATCATAGAAGAAATGAGAGAAATCAATAAATTTTTAGAAACAAATGAGAACAGAAAAAAAGCACATCAAAACCTCTGGGACACTATGAAAGTGGTTTTAATAATAAAATTTACAGTATTGAGTATCTACTTTTAAAAAATAGAAAAATCCCTAATAAATAAGCTTATGCTCCACTTCAAGGCCTTAGAAAAGAAAGAACAAACTAATTCCAAAATCAATAGAAGACAGAAAATGATCAAGATCAGAGCTGAAATAAATGAATTTGAGAATAAAAACAATACACAGGATGAATGCAATGAGTTGGTTCTTTAAGACGATAAATAAGATTGATAAGCCCTTAGCCAAACTAACCAAGAGAAAGAGAAGACCCAAATCAGCAAAGTTAGGTATGTAAATGGAGATATCACAACAGACCCCTCTGAAATCCAGACAATCATTAGAAACTATTTTGAAAATGTATGCTCCAATAAACTGAAAAACCTAAAAGACATTTTTAGATACATACTACCTGCCCAAATTAATCAGCAAAATACAGATAACTTAAATAGATCGATATCAAGTAACAAAATGGAAACATCAGTTAAAAGCCTTCTAACAAAGAAAAGCCCAGGATTTCATGAAATTTAAAGAGAGGGAGCACTTCATTCCATGAATCCAGTTTTACTCTAGAACAAAACCCAAAAACACATCAAGGAAAGAAAACTATATACTAATATCCCTGATGAACATAGAGGCAAAAATCCTTAATATTAGCAAACTGCATTCAAAAATATATCAAGAAGATAATGAAACTTGATCAACTGGGCTTCATACCAGGGAAGCTTGTTTCAGCATATGCATAAATGTAATTTGACACTTAAACAGAATCAAGAACAAAAATCATTAAGTCATTTCAATGGATGCAGAAAAGGTCTTTGATTAAATCCAACTCACATTTGTGTTAAAAAATGCTAGAGAATCTAGCAAAAAGGTGATTTATGACAAACCCAAAGCCAACATCATATTGAATGAAGAAAAACTGAAATAATTTTCTCTAAAATCGGGAACAAGTCAGGAGTATCCACTCTTACTACTTCTATTCAATAGAATTCTTGAAACTGTAGCCAGAGCAATCAGGCAAGAGGAAAAAAAATTAAAGAGATATGAATAAAGAAGGAAGTCAAATTATCACAGTTGGCTGATGACATGATCCTATATCTAGAAGACACAAAAACTCTACCAGAAGACTTCTAAAGCTGATAAGTGTCAGCAAAGTAGCAGGATACATGATCAATATTCACAAATCAATAGTTCTCCTATACTCACATACTGATTCTGCTGAGAAAGAAACCAGCAAGACCATCCCATTCACAATAACATTAAAAAATAAAAAAACTTGGTAACTAACCAAGAAGGTGAACAATTTCTACAATGAAAACTACAGAATACTGGAGAAAGAAATTAAAGAAGACCTTAGAATAGAAAGACTTCCCATGTTCTTGAATAGGCAGAATTGTCAAATATTGTCAAAATGGCCATACTACTAAAAGCAATATACAGATACAATGCAATTCCCATCAAAATATCAATGACATTGGTATTTCCAATTTATAGAATTAGAAAAAAAAACATTCTTAAATTCATTTAGAAGAATAAGAGACACAGAATAGCCAAAGAAATCCTAAGCAAGAAGAGCAATACAGGAGGTATCACAATACCAGAACTCAAAGTATACTATAGACCTATAGCAAAAAGACAGCATGGTATTGGCATCAAATAGACACGAATACCAATGAAATCAAACAGAAAACATAGACAAACCTATGTATTTACAGTCACCGTATACTTGACAAAGGTGCCAAAATCATGTTGGAGAAAATATTGTCCTTTTTAACAAATGGTTCTGGGAAAATGGGATATCCATATGTAGAATGAAATTAGATCTCTCACCCTGCACAAAACTCAACTCAAAATATATTAAAAGACTTCAGAATTAGATAAGAAACTCTGCAACTCCTAGAGAAAAAAACATAAAATCAACATTGCACATTGGTGTAAGCACCAATGGTAGTTGCAAACGAACAGAATGCCTTTATTTGTTTATTTTTATGTGGTGCTGAGGATTGAACCCAGTGCCTCACACAATCTAGGCAAGAGTTTTGATCATTTTTTGATTATATCTATGTTTTTTAATTGGGGAGTTGATACCATTTTCAGTGTTATTATGGATATGTTTGTTGTTTCTTGTCAGTTTGGTTTGTTCGCTATATTTAATTCTGTTTTGATTTTCATTTAGTTTGTTACTCTTTTAGTGATCATATATTTGGGAGCCTTCTGGTTTGTTTTTGGGTTCCTCTGTGTGTATAAAACATAGAATTAACATTGCATATTGGTGTAGGCCTCAACAAGACCTCTAAAGCTCAAGAAATAAAACCAAGTGGGATTCCATCAAATTAAAAAGTTTCCACACAGCAAAGGAAATAATCAAGGATATAAAGAGAGAGCCTAAAAAATGGGAGAATGCCAGATACTCCTCTGACAGAGGATTAACATGTAGAATATATAGAGAACTCAAAAAAACCTTAATATTAAAGGGAAAAAAAACAATCAATGAATGGTCAAAAGAACTAAACAGAAACTTCTCAAAAGAAGAAACATAAATGGCCAACAAATATATGAAAAGAAAAAAAAAGTTCAACATCTCTAGCAGTCAGGGAAATGCCAATCCAAAATACACTAAGATTTTATCTTACTCCAGTCAGAATAGCAAATATTTATCTTATAGACTCAGGCTATATATATATATATGAGATATATATATATATATATATACCATTATTGGAAACCACCTAAATACCCATCTATAAGGAAACAGAAACAAAAATAACATTCAGATTATTAATACTGTGCTCAGAGGAATGAACTAGCACCACGTGTATTAACATGGAAAGATCTCAGAAACATAAAATTAAACATAAAATGAAGCCCAATGAGATGTATGTCACTCTCTAACCTCAGTTTCCTCATGAGTAACTAAAGATTTATCCATGAGCATCCACTATATACCAGGAACTATTTTAGGCAATGAAAAATGAAATGAGGTTGGGGTTGTAGCTCAGTGGCACAGCGCTTGCCCAGCATGTGTGAGGCACTGAGTTCAATGCTTAGCACCACAAAAAAATAAACAAATAAAGTCATTCTATTAGTTTACAACTACAAAAAAAATGAAATGAAAAAAACTATCTTCATTCTAGTGATGTGAAAATTCTATTGACGTGAAATGGGGACAAAAAATACATAATAAAGTTATATTAATGATGTTAGGTGATTTTTTTAAGCTTATAGAAAAAACATGAAAGAAAAAATAACATCAGAGGAGAGGCACTAGGGAGTTTTGAATTAAGACACCATTGGAAATATGCTGTGCCAGCAAAGGTGAAAGAAGTGGAAAATAAGGAATACAGATTTGCTTAACACTTTCTTAAGCTTATTCTGATTGACAAACATCCTTTCCTATTTCTCAGTGTAAATATAAAATGTTCTCTATTGTTATATCTTTTCAGGTATTTCAGTGAACATCTTCTTTCTTAGGCTTAGAAGAGGAGGATTAAACCTGGAATTATCTTTATTTTTAAGTTAATAAATAGCTTTGAAGAGACTAGGTAGAAAAACACATTATTATTACATTATTAAGTAATAATTAGGCCTAAAACCCATAGTGTTTAAGCAAAACAGTCAATACTAAGAACTCCGATGCTGAGAAATTTTAGGAGGGTGAATGAAAGCAGCTGGCTTACTTTCTGAAAAACAATCCTGAATAAGTCAAAACCTCACAAACTTGTTTCTGAAATTTATTATTTAAACTAATGCTAGCTCTGTCATGGGCTATCTGTGGACCACCATGCATCGCAGCCTAATGAATAGGAATATCTGGTGTCTGGGAACTTCCAGTGGACATTTCCTCTGTGTAAGACTGCCAGAGACATTGTGAATTCTCATTCCACTCTGCCATGTCCCACACAGCACCTGAGATGGGTGTGACCTGCCAAGATGCCAATCAACCTGCTGACTGCCAGACATCACAAAGCAAGATTCCACCCTTGAAACTTTATCCCTGCCTTTGATGTACCCCCTTAAATAAACCACTGGAGCCATTTTGTCTACTCTAGTTCCAGCTCCCATATGGACTGGATTTATCAGGGGCTCCACTTTTGAAAATATATTTCTGACTCTTTGTCTTTTGTCCTTCAAGAATTATTCTAGACTTTAAGTTCTCAGGTGGTTTACACCCCCCCTTGGCAGGAAGAAGAGCCCCCAACTAGATACTGGCCATAACCCCATATAGCTCCAAAGGTAACCATAAAGTAAATGGCAGGAGAGATTCTGTGGCAAAGAGAGAATATCAAATTAATGTCTAGAAAGAATTGAATATAAAATCCAGATTTTTAACTTAATGGGTCTATGAAAGTCAGCAAAATAACTCATTTCTCTTGACCTCAGTTTCAGACTTTTAAAGAGAAATACACTCCTACTTCTCAGAAATGGAGAGGGAAATGAACATTATATATATATATATATATATATACATATATATACATATATATGTATATATATATATAAAATGTTTATTTTTATTTATTTATTTATTTTCATTCTACATCTTTCCTGCTGCAAGATTCTAAGCTCCATGAGGGCAATAAGCTTGTCTGCTATATTCATTTCAGTGCACATCTCCCTGGCATATAAGTTCTAATCAAGTTTAATTCTCTTTTCTTTCCTCCAACTTCTAGAGACCTTTCTCTGCCTAAACCATTTAACCTGCTCCTACACTAATAATCATGAATTCCAAGAGTTCTTTTTCCTGTTGGGGAACTGACTAATCAGGAATACAATAGGAATCTTCAACCCACAAATATGATCTATGCACCGGACATGGACTTCATTTACCAGAGGGTGATCCCTAGTTAGATCCAGAGCCTCCCAGCCAGCTCTTAATTACACTTGCCTATTTAGAAGCCTTTTTGCAGAGGCTGGGACTATGAGAAAGTAAAAAAAAAAAAAAAAAATCCTGCATCCCAAGCTGTACAGCAGCATGGGAACAAAACAGCAGGTGAACAACATCTCACTGAGATGGGAGGGAAAGGGACTAAAATTTAATACAGGACACTCATGGCAGCTTAAGAACTCAGAAATTTGGGTCCAATAAACAAAGAAGATAGAATACACTGAAGCCAACCCAGAAGCCCACCGCCAATACGGGGTCCCCAAAGGAGGACAATATAGTCTTGGTATGGAGATCAAGAATTCTGCTTAACCTTTGCTGATCGAGAGGCTGCACCATGCGCTGGTGCTTGAAAAATGCACTCTGTATCGCAACTGGCCTGAGAGAGAACTGGAGAGCTGAAGTGGGAGCCACCTTCGGGTGAGCACACTGCTGTAGTGACTGTGGGACCCAGGAGATCAGAGACTAAAGAAAACCACAATATTCTGGCAGGTGCCAACTGAGGGACCTAGGCTGAGCCTGATGTAAAGTGAGTGAAACAGAAGTGGTGTAGACTGTACTCAGGGGGATTCAAGTAGGAAGGGAGAAAGGGAGCCTGACTAGCTTCTCCTTTGTGTCTGGTGGCTCACATGAAGTGGGCCAGGAGTCTGAGCAGGTGGGAGTGAATAGACTCAGGGACCAAGTCCAGGAAGGCTGAGCTCCTGACAGCAGTAGTAGAGGATCATCCCCCCTGCCCCATGATTTGATTTCTTGGGAGGCTCCTTAGAACCAGATCCACAGAAGAAATGGGCTACTGTCCAGCCCTAGGAGCAGGTCAGTCTTGTCTCTCTAATGAAGGCCCCACCAAACAAAGCCCCTGAGGCCAGATTAGATATAAACCCCATCTGCTAGACCTCCCTTCACAGAACACTGCAGAAGCAATATCCTCGGAGTGTACCAAACAGATTCAAATGGATGAAACACCAACTGACAATACATCCTAACCCATCCCACCTCACAGTGGTGAGAAAAGGGAAGCAGAGTCTTATATCAATAGCTTCAATCTTAGGTCACTCCAACTGGAAGCTCAGAAAGCAACATAAAATAGGAAGGGGTTAACAATGCCCACTCCTGCTCTCTCTATCCATACATCACTCAAGAAGAATTGGAAGAAAAGACTGTTGAACATAGGCAACAACCACTCAATCCGGTCAAATATTTTGACCACCACAGTGGAAAAGTTTCCTTCATTCTTCACTAAGATTGGATTATTATTGGATTGTTTTATTTTTTTTTTATTCTCTCCATGTGTGTGTGAGCACATACACATGTGATTTCTGGCTGTACTGATTAGTTCAGGGACACATGTACATACACTTGTTTACTTTTCTCTCCTTTTTAACATTTTAATGTAATTTTTTCCCTAGCATTGTCTTTTATGAGTGTTTCTTTGGGTTGTATATTTTAGTTTAGTTTTGTATTATTCGTTTGTCTGTATCTCGTTTTACTTTCTCTTATTTTCTCCTGCTAATGGCCAAATTTATTGTTCTCTCTCCTTCTTCCCCAATAACTTGTTTCTTCTATTTTTCCCCCTCCTTCAATAAACATCACTTGCTACATCTCTTCTGCATTCTCTCTGTTCACTTTTTGAAATGGTAAAATCTTTTCTAAATTCTTAACACATTTCCTATTCTTCTAAGTAACTTATTTTTATCATCTTTCAGAACTAATTGGTCTGTATAACTCCTATCTTCACTATTAAGAGTAATACAACTATTAGTGATGTGTGATATAATTGACACCTGGTATGTGCATTAAAGCCAGATCTAGCTCATGGTTAGTGTTACTGTTGACAATAGCTAAACACATAATTGGCAGCAACTAATGTTGAAGATGCCATAGTAGGATCTGAGTATTTACTTTAAAGCTGTCTATTGTTTGTTGTTTATCCCATCCTGTGAGGTTCTAGGAACCTACAGGAACACTAAAATTTCACAGGTTAGAGACTCTACTTCTGAACTAAACATTCCCTGACATTAATCCAACTCAAAGAAGTGAGGAGACAAGCCCAAAACCAAAAACAAGGACTGAAGGAGGAACAATCAGAGAGGGAACTCAGGTCCCACCCATTGGTATCTATGCATATATCAAAAACAGAAGTCCCAAAACAAATAAGATAATTACACATAAAAGGCCACATTAAAAAAAGTAAGGAATCTACCTCAACTGATACACATGTCCAACACCTCTGAAAATATGAAAAAACAGGCAAACAAATCTCCCTCCAGAATCCACAATTCTCCAACAAAGGATCCTACTGATAGTGAGATAGAGGAAAGCCCAGAGAAAGATCATTAAAAAACTGATTATTAAAATGTTCAATGAATTAAAAAAAGATCTAAGGAAGAAATTACAACATCAATTACAGGAGATAAAAGGCCATTTTAATGAAGAAATCAAAATAGTGACAAGAAATGAAGCAGAACTCCTAGAAATTAAAGATACAATCAATCAAATTAAAAAGTCAATTGAAGGCATCACTAACAGGTTAGACTACACAGAAAATAAAATATCAGCCCTTGGAGACAGAACTTCAGGCCTTGAACACAGGCTATCTTGAGAACACAGAAGACAATAAAGGGGAAAAATTATAAGACATGACCAGAATATACGAAAACTCTGGGGCAACTTTAAATGACCAAACCTGAGAATCATTGGAATAGAAGAGAACATTGAGACAAAAACTAAAGGCATAACAAACATTTTCAAAGATATAGTTACATAAAAATTTTCACATATTAGAAATGAGCTAGATATCCACATACAAGAAGCTTACAAGACCAAATAGACCTAATCAAATAAGGAACTTGTCAAGACACATCATAATCAAAATTCCTAATATAGAAAATAAGGAAAGAATATTAAAAGTCACAAGAGAGAAACTCTAGGTCACACTTAGAGGCAAACTGGTCACTTCTTATTTCTCAGCTCAGACCTAAAATTAAGGAGGGCCTGGAATAAGATATTTCAAGCTCTAAAAGAAAAAAACTGCCAGCCAAGGTTACTATATCCAGCAAAGCCTCAAACTTGAGGGGTAAATAAAAACTTTTAATGACAAGAATAATAAAAAAATCACCCAATCAATAGATGGGCAAAGGAACTGAACAGGCACTTCACAAAAGATGAAATACAAACAGTCAACAAATATATGTTCAACATCTCTAGCAATTACAGAAATGCAAATTAAAACTACACTTAGATTTCATCTCATTCCAGTAAGAATGGCAATTATCAAGAATACAAGTAACAATAAATGTTGGTGAGGATGTGGGGGGAAAGGTACACTTATACATTGCTGGTGGGACTGCAACCACTCTGAAAAGCAGTATGGAGATTCCTCAGAAAACTTGGAATGGAACCACCATTTGACTCAGTTATCCCACTCCTTGGCATATACCAAAGGACTTAAAATCAGCATACTACAGTGACCCAGCCACACTGATGTTTGCAACAGCTCAATTCACAATAGCCAAGCTATGGAACCAACTTAGGTGCCAATCAACAGATGAGTGGATAAAGAAAATGTGATATATATATATATATATATATATATATATATATAGAGAGAGAGAGAGAGAGAGAGAGAGAGACATACACAATGGACTATTACTCAGTTATAAAAAAGAATGAAATTGTGGTATTTGCTGGTAAGTAGATGGATCTGGAGACTATTATGCTAAGTGAAATAAGTCAATCCCAAAAAGTCAAAGGCCAAATGTTCTCTCTTATATGCAGATGCTAACACACAACAAGTGGGGAAGAGAAGAGTAGAAGTTTATGGGATTTGACAAAGGAGAATGAAGGGAAAAGAGGGAGAATGGGAATAGTAAAGATAGTAGAATGAATTGGACATAACTTTCATACCTTCATATATGAATACACAACCAGTGTTAACTCCCTATCACATGCAACCACAAGAATGGGAAGTTATACTCCATGTATGTATAATATGTCAAAATACACTCTATTGTCACCTACATCAAAAAGAGCAAATTTTAAAAGTATAAAAAAAGTAAAAGAATTCATGACTACCAAACCAGCACTACAAAGAAGACTCAAGATAAACAGCACCCAAAGGAACTAAAAAACTATTCCCAAACTTCTGAAACAGAGGAAGTCGATCAAGAATAATCCACTAATGAGAATCAAGACAGAATAAAATGTACCAAAAACATGGCAGGAAACCACAAACATATATCCACAATAATGCTGAACAATAATGGTCTCAACTCCCCAATTAAAAGACATAGCTTAGTAGAATGGATCACAAAACAAGATCCAAAAATATGCCATTTGTAAGAGATTCATCTTATAGGCAAAAAGATGCACAAACTGAAGGTGAAAAGGTAGAAAAAAATTCCATGCATATAGACTAAGTAAACAAGCAGGGAGAGCTATTCTAATATTTAAAAAAAAGCAGATTTCAAACAAAAATTAATCAGAAAAGACAAAAAAGTCCATTGTATCCAAATAAAGGGAGCACTCCAAAAAGAACATATAACAATACTAAACATTTATCCCCCCAATGTCAATGCACACAATTACACAGAAAAAATATTCCATGATATTAAATCCCACATAGACTTCCACTCAATAATACTGGGTGGTTTCAATACACCCATATCACCAATAGACTGATCATCAAAACACAAATCAATAAAGATATCTCCAACCTAAATAATACTAAAATCAAATAGACCAAATGAACATCTACAGAATATACTACCCCAAAAGAGCTGAAAATATCTTCTTCTCAGCTGTTCTATAGAACTTTTTCCAAAATAGATCATATTCTAAGACACAAATCAAATCTTAGCAAATAAAAAAAATTGATATAATCTCATTTACAATCTCAAATCATTATGGAATGAAACTAGAAATCAATATCGAGAAAATAATAGAAATGGCATAAACACATGGAGATTGAACAATACTCTCCTAAATGAAGAATGGATCAAAGAAAAAATAAAAATAGATATCAAGAACAAAGATAGAACATATCAAAATCTCTCTAGTTCTAAGAGGAAACTTTATAGCACTGAATGCCTACATTAAAAAAAATTACAGAGATCTCAAATAAATAAACTTATGCTGTACCTCAAGTTCTAAGAAAAAGAACAAACTAAGTTCAAAATTAGTAGAAGGCAGGAAATAATTAAGATCACAGCTGAAATTAATGAAGCTGAAAGTAAGAAAACAATACACAGGATAAATGTAATGAAGAGTTGGTTCTTTGAAAAAATAAATAAGATTGGCAAGACCCTAGCCAAACTATCCAAAAGAAAGAAAAGAAGACCAAAATCAATAAAATTAGAGAAGAAAAAGGAGATACCACCAGAGACCCTTCTGAAATCCAGAGGACTATCAGATTCTATTTTTAAAATTTACAATCATAAACTGACAAATCTGGATAACATTGACAAACTTCTAGATACTATTACCTGACAAAATTGAATCAGGAATATGTAGAAATACTAAATAGACCAATATTAAATAATGAAATTTAAAAATCCATTAAAAAGTTTTTTTTTAAAAGCTCAGGACCTGATGGATTCTTGTCTGAGTTCCATCAAACCTTTACAGAAAAACTAATACCACTTTTTCTCTAATTATTCCATGAAATTAAAAGAAAATGGAAACTCCAACTACATTTTATGAAGCAAGTATAACCCTGACACCAAAACCAGACAAAGATGCATCATGGAAAGAAAACAACAGACCAATATCTCTGGTGAACATAGATATAAAAATATTTAATAATATATAAGCAAACTGCATTAAAACACACATCAAGATGATAATACAGCATGATCAAGCCGGTTTCATCCCAAGGATGCAAGGTTCGTTCAACATATGCAAATCAATAAATGTAATTCATCACTTAAACAGAATTAAGGACAAAAATTACATGATTATCTCAATAGAGGCAGAAGAAGCCTTTGATAAAATCCAAAACCCATTCATGTTAAAAACATTGGAGAAGCTTGGGATCAAAGGAATTTATGACAACATCGTAAAGGCCATTTATGACAAACCTAAAGCCAACATCATATGGAAAGTAGAAAAACTAAAAGCATTTCCTCTAAAAACAGAAACAAGACTGTCCACTTTCACCATTCCTATTCAACATAGTCCTTGAAACTTTAGCCAGATTAATCAGACAATAGAAGGAAATCAAAGAAATACAAATAGAAAAAGAAGAAGTCAAACCATCGATGTTTGCTGACAATATGATTCTATCTTTAGAAATTTTTTAAAAAATCCACCAGAAGACTTCTAGAGCTTATAAATGAGTTTAGCAAAGTAGCAGGATATAAGTTCAACACCCATAAATCAATAGCTTTCCTATATTCCAATAGTGATTCAGCCAAGGAAGAAATTAGGTAAACTACAATAACCTCAAAAACAAATACTTGTGAATTATTCTAGCCAAGGCAATAAAAGATCTCTACAATGAAAATTATTGAACATTGAAGAAAGAAATTGAAGACTTTAGCATGTTCTCAAATAGGCAGAATTATTATTGTCAAAATGGCCTTAATAACAGAAACAGGATACAGATTCATGCAATCCCCATTAAAATATCAATGAAGTTCTTCACAGATTTTTTTAAAAAAATCTTAAATTTATTTAGAAGAATAAGAGACTCAGAATATCCAAATCAATACTAAGCATGAAAAACTAAGCAGAAGGCATTATAATACCTGATCTGAAATTATACTACAGAGCTATAGTAACAAAAACAGCATTGTATGGGCTTCAAGATAAACATGAAGACCAGTGAAACAGAATAGAAGACAAAGAGTCAAACTCATATAACTTAACAGTCATCTGGTACTTGACAAAAGTGCAAAAAATGTATCTTAGAGAAAAGACAGCCTTTTAAACAAAAGGTGCTGGGAAAAATAGATAGGTATATGTAGAAAAATGAAATTAGTCCCCTTTCTCTCACCCTGCAAGACTCAAATTGAAATAGATCAAAGACTTAGGAATTTGATCAAAAACTTTACAACTCTTAGAAAAAAACACAGGGTCAACACTCCATCAAATTGATGCTGGCACCAACTTTCTTAGCAAGACGTCTGGAAGTGCAAGAAATAAAATTAATAATTAATAAGTGGGGTGCCATTAAACTAAAAGCTTCTGCACAGTTATATAAATGATTAAGAATATGAAGAGAGAGAGTACAGAATGGGAGAAAACCTTGGTAAGCTACTCCTCCAATAGGGGATTAAGATCCAGAATATACAAAGAACTTGAAAAAATTAACACACACACACACACACACACCAAATTACCCAATCAATAAATGGGCAGAAAAAACTAAACAGAAACTTCTCAAAAGAATAAATTCTTGGGCCAAAAATTATATGAAAATAATGTTCAACATCTCTAGCAATCAGGGAAATGCAAATTACAAGTACACTAAGATTTCATCTCACTCAATCAGAATGGCAATGATCAAGAATTCGAACAACAACAAATGCTGATGAGGTTGTGGGGTAAAAGTATATACCTGTACATTGTTGGTGGGACTTCAAACTAGTACAATCTAGTACATATGGAAAGCCATATGGAGATTTCTCAAAAAAAAAAAAAAACTAGAGATGGAATGACCATATGACCCAGCTATCCCACTTCTGGGTATTCTCCCCAAAGATCTAAAATTGGCAGACTACAGAGATAAAATCACAATATTAAAGCAGCACAATTTACAATAACTAAATTATGGAATCAACCCAGATGCCCATCAATAGATGGATGGATTAAGAAATTGTGATATAGGGGCTGAGGCAGTAGCTCAGTGGTAGCGAGCTTGCCTGGCATGTGTGAGGCACTGGGTTCAATCCACATAAAAATATATAAACAAAATAAAGGTCCATTGACAAAAAAAAATTTAAAAAAGAAATTGTGATATATACACAAATACAATGGAATTCTGCTCAGTCATTAAAAAGAATGAAACTATGGCATTTGCTGGTAAATGGATAGAAATGAGAAATATCATGCTAAGCAAAATAAATCAGACTCAGAAACTCAAAGGTCAAGTGTCTTCCCTCATATGCAGAAATCAGAGTAGAATTAAAGAAAGGAGGAGAGAAGGAAATGACAATATAAAGAACCAATAAACAAAAATAGACAAGCAAAAGGAAGTCTAATAGAGAAAGGAGAATGGGTGAAGGAGGAAGAAGGAGAGGACGGATTATGCCCTGAAATTGATTTCTATGCTTGTATGAGTTTGTCAGGATGAACCCCACCATTAAGCATAACTATAAGCATTTTTGTGTGGTATGAAAAAAATTAATTGCGCTGCTTGCTTCATTAAGGGGCTTAGTCCAGGTATCCTACTTCTGAGAGATTTTTCACTCTAAGTCAGGCATTTTACTCAAAGACTTCAATGTCCAAGAGAGGTTATTACACCTCCTGGTAAAGAGCTAAGATGAAGCAGAGAGAGGCTCAGGTTAGGAGCACTCTTAGCACCCATGACTTGCCAAGTGTCTCAGAGGTAGCAAGTAGAAAGGACAACTGAAGAGATACTATAATCCTGAAGATCTAAGCCACCCCTTAAAGGAAAGAAACTGATGAGGGACTACAGGTGTAAATGCTATAAAGAGAGTGTAAATGGCAGAATGCTTAAGTGGGTCCTAAAACCTAACTTGATCCAAACTCTGATTCAATAACTGGTTGCAGCATCTTGGCAATTGTTCAACCTGTCTGTGCCTCAGTATCAGCTACTCTGTAGTATAATATTAGCAGCCAGCATCTACCATACTAAGCATTCCCCCATGGGTCAGGCACTGTTGATACATGCCATCATTAAACCTTCTCCATACCCCAATGAAGTAGTAACATCTACTAACATCTTCATTTTACAAATGAGAACACTAACACTGGGATCAGTTCTCTTACCTGCTATTTTAATCAGCATTTTTGCCACTGTGACCAAATGACCCAACAAGAACAGGTTTAGAGGAGTAAATATTTATTTAGCATTCACAGTCTCAGTTCCTATGTGGCTGATTCTATTCCTCAGGACTTGAGGTGAGGCAGAAACTCAGGGCAGAAGTGTGTGGCAGAGGGAAGCAGCTCAGGATAGGGCACCAGAAATCAGAGAGAGAACTCCCTTTACTATGAACAAAATATAAACCCCAAGAGCATGCCCCCATCAACTCACCTCCTCCAGACACACCTTAACTTGCCTAGTTACCACCCAGTTAATCCCTGTCGGAGGATTAATGCACTGATTAATGCTCTCGTAACCCAATAATTTCATCTCTAATCTCTCATGCATTACCTCACACATGTGCTTTTGAGGGACACCTGATGTCTAAACCATAACACCTGGCCATATTTACACAGTGGACTACATTGCCTGCCCAAGTTCAATGCCCAACTAGCCAGAACTCATATTCACTACATCATTGTGAGGACAGGATTGGCTATGTAGAAAATACTTATAATAGAGCCTGGAATATCATCGAAGACCCTGAACAGAACTGCCCTGTTGGAAATAGGGATCACACACTCCCATAGACAGTGGGGTATGGAGTTGGTTAATGAAAATGGAGAGTTTTGAATCTTCAACTACAAGCCTTGGGAAGCAATGAAGGTTGAAGCATATGAGGGGCCATCAATTAGGAGACCCTAGCAATAATTCGTATATGAAATGAGAACAGGGTAAAAGAGTATGATGTGTTGGAAAACAAGACAGAAGCACATAAAAGAAAGGTGGTTTTTAAAACGAGTGACTATGGAAGAAGCAATCCAACAGAGAAGGGGACTTCAAGATGGGATTCTGAGCTGCAGTGGGTGAAGATAATAGCATTCCCTTATGTACAGGTAGGGAACTAAGAATGAAAGGGACCTTTCAGAGGAGATGCAAGCATTTAATTTAAGTCAAGTTACATTTAAAAAGAAAGCAAGACATTAAACAGAGACATGAGATGGGAGGGAAAGGGAGAGAAAAGGGAAATTGCATGGAAATGAAGGGAGACCCTCATTGCTATACAATATTACATATAAGAGGTTGTGAGGGGAATGGGAAAATTAACAAGGAGAGAAATGAATTACAATAGATGGGGTAGAGAGAGAAGATGGGAGGGGAGAGGAGGGGGGATAGTAGGGGATAGGAAAAGTAGCAGAATACAACAATTACTAATTGGGCATTATGTAAAATTGTGGATGTGTAACTGATGTGATTCTGCAATCTGCATTTGGGGTAAAATTTGGAGTTCATAACCCACTTCAATCTAATGTATGAAATATGATATGTCATGAGCTTTGTAATGTTGTGAACAACCAATAAAAAAAAAATCTGAAAAAAAAATAAAAAAAAATAAAAAGAAAGCAAGATATTGTAGTTAGACCAAAGACAAGGAGATAAGTCTTCTCTTGAATACATGAGCACATTTGTGAAAAACAGTGCCATTAAAAAGGACATTCTGAAATGGGACTCACCTAGAGTAAACCTCTGATTTTAAACTTTTCTCCCAACAATCTCAATTTGTTGGCCTTCAGTCCTCATTATTATCTTTTTTTTCTTTCTCCTGGTTTTATTTTTATATATTTGACAAATTGTACAAACACAAGGTGTTCAACATACTTTTTCTTTTTTTCTGAATTATTTATTTATTCTAATTTGTTACATATGATGGCAGAAAGCAATTCATTTCATATTACACATATAGAGCACAATTTTTCAAGTCACTGGTTGTACCTAAAGTATTTTCACACTATTTGTGTCTTCATACATGTACTTAGGGTAACGATGTCTAACTCATTCATACCCCCATTCCCCCTCCCTTCCTCTTCCTCCTCTTTGCCCTATCTACAGTTCTTCCATTCCTCCCATGCTCACCCCACCATCACCATTATGAGTCAGCATCTTCATATCAAAGAAAACATTTGGCCTTTGGTTTTTTGGGATTGGCTTACTTCACTTAACACTATATTCTCCAACTGCATCCATTTACCTGCAAATGCCATGATTTTATTCTCTTATAATGCTGAATAATATTCCATTGTGTATACATACCAAAGTTTTCCTATCCATTCATCTACTTAAGGGTATCTGGGTTGGTTCCACAATTTAGCTATTGTGAATTTTGCTGCTGTAAACATTGATGTGGCTGTGTCCCTATAGTATATGCTGTTTTTAACTCCTTTGGGTATAGACCCAGGAATGGGATAGCTGGGTCAAACGGTGGTTCCATTCCAAGTTTTCCAAGGAATCTCCATATATTTCCATATTGGTGGCACCAATTTGCAGTCCCACCAGCAATGTATGAGTGTGCCTTTTTTCCCCACATCCTTGCCAACACTTACTGTTGTTTGTAGTATTGAAACCTCTATCTCTCACCATGCACAAAACTCAACTCAAAGTGGATCAAGGACCTAGGAATTAAACCAGAGACCTTGCACCCAATGGAAGAAAAAGTAGGCCCAAATCTCCATCATGTCAGATTAGGCCCCAAATTTCTTAATAAGACTCCTATAGTACCAGAATTAAAACCAAGAATCAATAAATAGGATGAATTCAAACTAAAAAGATACTTCTCAGCAAAAGAAACAATCAGTGAGATGAATAGAGATCCTACAGAATGGGAGCAAATCTTTACACAACCACATCAAATAGATGTGGTACTTGAGACTGGCAGTTCAACAGTTAATGAGCACTAATCTCTAGGATATATAAAGCACTCAAAAACCTTAACACCAATAAATAATAATAATAATCCAATCAATAAATGGGCCAAGGAACTGAATGGACACTTCTCAGAAGAGGATATACAATCAATCAACAATTATATGAAAAAATGTTCAATATCTCTAGCAATTAGAGGAATGCAAATAAAAACTACTTTAAGATTTCATCACACTTATTATTATCTTTTAACACTGTAAAAGGAAGGAGAGCATTGTGGAACATTAAGAAATTTTCATGTGTTTATTTTCTGAATAAGTTATTTCATGAAATCATTTATTTTTGCAAATTCTTAGGGTTTGAATCTTTATCTTAAGAAGAGAAAAGAAAGGCCTTTCTCTTAAAGTGGTTTCTCAACAGTCATAACTGCAAGAGACAACAGGGAGAGAAAAGCTTTCAAACCTTTTATCTGAATGTTCTGTTGAACTGTTCAAATTGCAAGAACTCATGTCTGAGTTTTTAAATTTGAAAAGTGCACTAAATAAACTTTCTGCCATCCCCAGAAATGATGTGATATTATCTCGACAGGGGAAGAGAGTGGGAAGGTTTAAAACATTCTTTGAGCTTTTTCAATTGATGTTAAATGGAATGGATGCCTTCCTGTGTCAGGAGGCTGGCTCATTTGCTTCACCCTAAGCCTGCCAACGTCCAATATGCTGAAATTCTCACTCAGTTGTTCCTCTCCATGGGATGCTTCATGCCACCAGGCATTAACTGTTGAACTGCCAGTCTCAAGTACAGCAGTGAATCCTCATAGTCTTAGCCATCAAGAAAAGTTATTTGAGAAATGGCTTCCTTTCCAGGAAGTGGTTTTGTGCCAGAAATAGTGTGATGTATAATGAATATTTCAACAAGAGTAGAAACAGATGGAGACAAAGCAAGACGTCAACCCAAGTGTCTTCTTCCTGGAGAATCCTCATTATGCTGCATCATAAAGACACCATGCCTCCAGGTGTACAAATGATATCTGCAGTGTTCAGACTCTTCTTGATTGTGGAATGCAAGACAAGTAACTTAAATCTTCTGGGTTCTCATTTTTCTCATATGTAAAATGCAGACATAGTTCCATTTTCCATATGTAAAATGGAGATTAGTTCAACTAAAATTTTATAAAAATATATATTTTCACATAGATTTTGCAATCAAAACCTCCAAGACAATACAAGGGTCAGGCAGAAGGTGGCAGCAAGGGAAGACATATAAAGAGCATGACAGGAATATCAGGGAGAAGAGATGCCCCCCAGTCCTCTGTCCTAAGAGACTTGCTTTCATGATTTTCTGTTGTATCTTGTCATTTTATGCTTTGTCGCATAAATTCTTAAAGATATTTACTACAGCATATTGTTCTAGCATTTTTGGATCAACAGAAAAATATCTAGATTACATAGGTCCAACATGTGAACCCAGAGAAAGGTGAAGAAGTAGGAAGTGTCACTGGGAACAAGGTTTATTAGATAAGAAAATTCAAAAAGGTGGGCTAAGCATTACCCAATACTAGAATAAGATTCTAAGATTATATATATTTATATGTAATTATTACATAACTATACATATATATGTATATATATTTATATACATTTATATACTTTCAAATCTCTAACACTTATCTAAGTAATAGAATATGCTGCCCCAACTGCACTGAAACCTTCCTAATTTCTATCTTCCAGATCTATCAAAAAAGGCCTTTTGAAGTGGCCATATTTTGTTCTCAGATCAGCTGCAGACTCCTAATTAGGCATTTTAGAAGACTGCATATATCACAAAAGGTTTTAGGGCAATGCCATCTGGAGATGTGCTGATCACTTACCAATTTTTCCCAAATAATTCAGATTGAAATATGTATGGCAGAAACATGTGTCACATAGATAGAAGAGATCACATCAGAAGGTTTCATTCATAATTGTTCAGATGACTTTTTCCTCTTAGTTCCAGGTTAAAGAGGCTCCTAGACTCTTTATTATAAATTATTCATATTATAACACATTTAATTCTAATACCTTAGCCTTAGGACACTAACTAAGCACAAGGAAAACATGGAACTCTGTTTGATCCCATTTATTCCTTAGACACCTTTAGGTAACACTAGTCTAAGCATTGAGAATGCAGGGATAAAAGACAACCTTTCTATCCTCAAGGAGATGGTAGTCTGTTAAAGGAGAATGGCACACCATTATATGTATACAAAATAGTCTAAGTGTGCTTTCTTAGTAGCAGAGGTTGCCATGGGAGCACAAAGACATCAGCCATTGAGTTGGGTCTTTAAGGATAATAAAGAGTGGAAGAATGTTCCAAGCAGAAAACTGAGAAAAACATGGAAATGGAGAGGAGTTTAGGGATTGAGGAAACATGATGTTTTAGCCTGGGTCTCCTAGAAAGCAGAACATGAAGAATTAAGGTGCTAACACTAATGAGGGGTCCAGGAACATAAAAGTAGAAAGGTGGATAGGAGCAAGGGATATAAAATGATGCAATTTCTTATCATAGCTACAGCTTCACAAGAAGAGATACAGAGCACGCCATTCACCAAGTATGTGTGCTCAGGACAACCCAGAAGAGTCATATCTGGGAACAGCCCATAAGCAAGAAAATATGTCAGTTTTCCCAATTGTCAGGGTTCTCCCTCCAGAAGGTCAGCTGGCCTCTCGATCACTGCTCAAGAATCCAGATCCTACAGTGGGGAGTAATGTTTATCCAATCTGAAAACAAAGGAATGGTCTCCATCATGTGGTGTGACGATCTGGAAAGAGAAGGAGGGAAGTGATCCAAAATTCTGAAAAGCTGTTTACGGTTTTTATGGTTAAAAAATAGAAAGCATGAAAGGAGCATGAGACAGAAATAGCAGAGATTAATTTGTAAAGACTTTGGGTATAATTTTGAAGATCTTAGATTTTATTGTGTGGGGCATGAGTGTTTATAGGAAAGGGTTGTTCAGCCAGTCATAGTACAGGGTTAATTGAATATCTAGGTAAAAGTGGATCTGCAATTTCTATTGATTGTTTCAATATCCGGCCAAGGTTAAAGAAAATTCCTTCTGGGTTCTTCCAAGTTGAGACGTAGAAATAATCAACTGAGATGCAATAATTGTACAGGGAGCAGACAAACTGTCAATGAATAAACAACAGCCAATGCTCTTGTCTATTTTGCTTAACTTCAAATAGGAATTAAATTCTGATTTACTCAAACAACAGATGGCTACCAGGTCCACATGATTTCTTGAGTTGGTCTTGAATTTCATGCACTGGCTGATATTGTTGTTGAAACTCTCTGGGAAAATGCCTGCTTTTCACACCTGGCTTACAAATCAATCGCCCTGGA